>NW_027362764.1:206543496-207747246 GCF_046119375.1 Phyllobates terribilis | reverse complement strand
CTGTGCGAGTACCTAGAACAGTGATGGCGAATCTTTTAGAGACCGAGTGCCCAAACTGCAACCCAAAACCTACTTATTTATCGCCAAGTGCCAACACTGCAAATTAACCTGAATACTGAGGTTTTAGTTCAGAAAAACAACTCCTACAGAGAGCAGGCGAGGGCAGCATAGCTTTGCCACAGAAAGGAGCAGGGGTATGAGAATGCAGAAATAAAGAATGTGCTCACCCCCATCTTGGTATATGCCCCCAATCCTTGTATGTATGTATGTATGTATGCATGCTCCCCCAATCCATGTATATTTGCTGCACTTCCCCAATCCTTGTATATATGCTGCGCCCAATCCTTGTATGTATGCTGCCGCCAATCCATCCATTTTTATATGCTGCCACAATCCATCCATGTATGCCTGCCCCCAATCCCTGTATGTATGCTGCCCCCAATCCCCGTATGTATGCTGCCCCCAATCCATGTATGTATGTATGTATGCTGCCCCCAATCCATGTATGTATGTATGCTGCCCCCAATCCATGTATGTATGCTGCCCCCATTCCATGCATGTATGCTGCCCCCATTCCATGCATGTATGCTGCCCCCATTCCATGCATGTATGCTGCCCCCATTGCATGCATGTATGCTGCCCCCATTGCATGCATGTATGCTGCCCCCATTTCATGTATGTATGTATGTATGTATGCTGCCCCCAATCCTTGTATGTATGCTGCCTGCCCCCAATCCCTGTATGTATGGTACTCTAATCCATGTATGCATGCTGCCTGCCCCAATCCATGTATGCATGCTGCCTGCCCCAATCCATGTATGCATGCTGCCTGCCCCCAATCCATGTATGCATGCTGCCTGCCCCCAATCCATGTATGCATGCTGCCTGCCCCCAATCCATGTATGCATGCTGCCTGCCCCCAATCCATGTATGCATGCTGCCTGCCCCCAATCCATGTATGCATGCTGCCTGCCCCCAATCCATGTATGCATGCTGCCTGCCCCCAATCCATGTATGCATGCTGCCTGCCCCCAATCCATGTATGCATGCTGCCTGCCCCCAATCCATGTATGCATGCTGCCTGCCCCCAATCCATGTATGCATGCTGCCTGCCCCCAATCCATGTATGCATGCTGCCTGCACCCAATCCATGTATGCATGCTGCCTGCCCCCAATCCATGTATGCATGCTGCCTGCCCCCAATCCATGTATGCATGCTGCCTGCCCCCAATCCATGTATGCATGCTGCCTGCCCCCAATCCATGTATGCATGCTGCCTGCCCCCCAATCCATGTATGTATGCTGCCTGCCCCCCAATCCATGTATGTATGCTGCCTGCCCCCAATCCCTGTATGCTGCCTGCCCCCAATCCATGTATGTATGCTGCCTGCCCCCAATCCCTGTATGCTGCCTGCCCCCAATCCATGTATGTATGCTGCCTGCCCCCAATCCATGTATGTATGCTGCCTGCCCCCAATCCATGTATGTATGCTGCCTGCCCCCAATCCATGTATGTATGCTGCCTGCCCCCAATCCATGTATGTATGCTGCCTGCCCCCAATCCATGTATGTATGCTGCCTGCCCCCAATCCATGTATGTATGCTGCCTGCCCCCAATCCATGTATGTATGCTGCCTGCCCCCAATCCATGTATGTATGCTGCCTGCCCCCAATCCATGTATGTATGCTGCCTGCCCCCAATCCATGTATGTATGCTGCCTGCCCCCAATCCATGTATGTATGTATGCTGCCTGCCCCCAATCCATGTATGTATGTATGCTGCCTGCCCCCAATCCATGTATGTATGTATGCTGCCCCCAATCCATGTATGTATGTATGCTGCCCCCCAATCCATGTATGTATGTATGCTGCCCCCCAATCCATGTATGCATGTATGCTGCCCCCCAATCCATGTATGCATGTATGCTGCCCCCAATCAATGTATGCATGTATGCTGCCCCCAATCCATGTATGTATGTATGCTGCCCCCAATCCATGTATGTATGCATGCTGCCCCCAATCCATGTATATGCCCCCCCCCTCCTTGCCGGCACCTCTGTTCATCGCATATAGAAAAAAAAAATCCTACTTACCTTCCTTCCTCTCCCGCGCCACGTCCTCTCCTGTAGCCGGCAGCTGATTTCAGCGTCCTAGCGACGGGGGCGCATGACGTCACTGTTATGCGCCCAGTCACTTGTACGATGACGTCAGCTGCTAGCCTCTGATTGGCCAGCAGCGTGTATTGCGGCGCACAGGCCTGGCATTTCGTGCGCTGCAATACACTTCAGCTAGATGTGTGTCAGAGAACGCACATCTAGCTGAAGTAGGGGCCGGCGTCGGCACTCAGAGGGTTCAGAGTACTCACCCGCCGGGCCCGATACAGGAGCGCAAGTGCTGCGGCGATTGCGCGCATGCCCTTAGGGAGGGCTCTGCGTGCCCCCTCTGGCAGGCGTGTCATAGGTTCGCCAGCACTGACCTAGAAGAATTGATGATTTAATGCTGTTTTGAAGGGAAAGAGTGGTCATCCCAAATATTGATTTGATTTAGATTCCTTTTATTTACTAACTTTGCATTTTGTTAAAGGATAAGAGCAAACTATCAACCCTTTTATTTTTGTCAGCATTCTTATTTTGCTGTGTTTTCTCCACACCTGCCTAAAAGGTTTGCACAGCACTGATATATATGTTTGTGGATATTGATAGATATATAATATCTCTATATGCACATATCCCCACACACGTACTTAAAGAGGTATTTCCATCTCCAAGATTCTATCCCAATATGTAATATTAGCAAATACTTCCAATTGGATATTTACTATAGATCTTCAGATTCGCCATGTCACTTAGCTATCCATGGTCACTAACTAACTGTCACTATATTAGTGCCATAACCATGGATACATAAGCTACTGCAATGCTCTGCACATGGGGTAAGCGAAATGGTGAGTCAAAATAACTATACTGCATTTTTAATAATAATAGCAAAAACCTACAATTATTATACCTACTACATATTTGGTTAGGATATGTCCCAGTCCCTCAAGCTCGCTGCCTTGGGGTAACCCTGGACTCTGATCTCTCCTTCAAACCACACATCCAAGGTCTTTCCACTTCCTGACGACTCCAACTCAAAAATATCTTCCGGATCCGCACATTCCTCAACCACGAATGTGCAAAAACACTAGTGCACACCCTCCTCATCTCCCGCCTCGACTACTGCAACCTCCTGCTCTGTGGCCTCCCCTCTATCACTCTCCCACCCCTCCAATCTATCCTAAACTCTGCTGCCTCACTAATCCACCTGTCCCCACACTATTCCCTGGCCTCTCCTCTCTGTCAATCCCTTCACTGGCTCACCGTTGCCCAGAGACTCCTAACTAGAGCATGCCCTAACTAGAGCATGCAAAGCCATCCACAACCTGTCTCCTCCATACATCTGTGACCTAGTCTCCCGGTACATACCTACACGCAACCTACGATCCTCACAAGATCTCCTGCTCTACTCCCCTCTTATCTCCTCTTCCCACAATCACATATAAGATTTCTCCCGTGCATCCCCCCTACTCTGGAACTCTCTACCCCAACATATCAGACTCACGCCTACTCACCTCTTCCGACAAGCCTACAACCGGCAGTAACCATTGCTCCACCTTACCGCTGCACGACTAGCTCTACCCCCACGTACTGTATCCTCACCCATCCCCTGTAGACTGAGCCCTCGTGGGCAGGGTCCTCGCTCCTCCTGTACTAGTCGCCATCACATTTTGTTAAAGATTATTTTAATTGTTTTTGTATGTATACCCCTTTTTTCACATGTAAAGCACCATGGAATAAATGGCGCTATAATAAATAATAATAATAAGATGTTGGAGATGGGAATACCCCTTAAATGCTATATAGATCACCATTCCGTTAAAAAGTCTTCACTTTTTCTGAATGAAAATTGGGCTATGTTTTTATACACTTGTGTGAACAGTAATAGATGGACATCCACACTTTAGGCTGTGTGCCCACGATGCGTTTTTTAAGCGTTTCCGAAGGGGCAAAAACGCTGCAGAAACGCTTAAAAAACGCATGGTAGAAGGCCTGCCATGTTCCCCAATGATAATCCACATGTGCTGTGCACATGCTGCGGAAATTTCCGCTGCGGATTATCATTGCGGAAAAAAAGCGCAGCGCTACCAATTATTTTGCGGAAGCGTTTCGTTTTCGCCGCCATTGACTTGCATTGAAACGCATGGATTCCGCATCACTGTATATGCAGATGCGCATTCCATGCGTTTCAATGTGCGGATGGTACCCGGGTGTGGAGGACAGGAGACTCTCCTCCGGACCCAGGTACCATAGAACCTGTGCAAAAAAGAATAAAATAAAAAATAAATGTTTTATATTTACCTTCTGATGGCCCCCGCTGCGCTCGACCTCCCATGCCGGCAGATCGCGATGGACTGAAGGACCTGCGCTGACGTCATAGTCACTCGATCTGCCGGCAGCCAGGACGCAGCGAAGCAAGACTGCGGGGGCCATCAGAAGGTAAGCATAGATTTATTTTTTTATTTTTAACCATTCTTTGGGGTCACACTATATAAATCCATGCCATTTGCATGGATTTATATAGTGTGACCAAGTTGTCAAGCACTTTCCAAGTGATGCTACAATTGCTTGGAAAGCGCTTGTCAACCCGCATGCAGAAATGCTTGAAGGAAAAATGCATGTACAATCCACATGTACAATCCACATGCGTTTTTTCTGCCAGGGAGATGCAGAAACGCTCAGGAAAAATCCGGAGCTTTTCTGCATCGTGGGCACATAGCCATATTCAGGAATTTCAATACTTTGATGTTTGTAACTAGAAAGCTCACTGTCCATTGGACCTGGGAGGAATCCAGGGAGTATAAAGTAAATGTAACATGTTTAAACAAGATAGGAAAGCACTTGAATTTATAGAGCTTCTCTTTAAATACACCTTGATAAAATGTGCATTAGAGCAAGTAACACATAGACATTGATGTAGAACTAGGTAAGTATAGGAGCAGTGCAGCCAGACTTTATCTTGGTTGTCTTACAAGAGTACAACATAAGAGCTTAGTGAAGGCACTTAGTTTAAGGATGCATATATCAATAATGAGGAGATGACTTTAAGATAAGCTCTGCTTACTGCAGTTATCCTATTGGATTGTACTTTATATCTTACTAGTACCAACAGTAACAAACCATTACAAGCTCCTCAAGATGAAATATCACATCAGACTTCTAGTTAACACTTAGCATGTTAACTAGAAAACTGCTGCAGAACTGGCTTCTCTCGGGAGTTGAGATTGGCTTTTTATCAAATGTAAACTAAGCCACTGTAAGAGGCTGGTAATTGAAATCATAATTTTATTTTAGAAGCACATTGAGATGGAGGAAACCGTACAGCAAGTTTCATTAGAGTGCTTTTGTGGTCAGTGCAAATATTATTCTCTTGCAAAGAAACTTTTCATTACCTTTAGCTAAAAGGGTTGTCCGAAGGCTTACATTTATGGCATATCTGCAGAAAATGGCATACACATAGCCAGAATAATTGTTGTTGATTTTTTTTTCTATATTGCAGTAATTACAAAGTCTGTTCCATTAGCCTATTAGGACATATGGACATCATAGAGGGGACCCCAGAATGGAGAGCTGCTACCAAATGGCACCTCTTGCACTGACTGACTGAAGACATCAAAATAATAAATGCACTACAACATATTTATCATGTATTACTTTACTTCCTCTTCAAAGCTGTTTGCTGAGGGCCAGACCCATAGCAATTAGGTTACTATTATTTTAATCGCAAGCATTAGTGTGGAAGAACCTATTATAAAATTACCTCTCCCCATTGTAGCACACACTAACATGTCCTGGAGACTAAAATAACAACAGGAGGGTTTTGGTGCAGCCTTCAAATTGGAATACTGATTTAGCTGTTTGTGTTCATGCTTGTGAGATGAAGAAAAAAATTGACTCTTAATGTTACCTCTTCTCATTAACAAGCCTGCTTTTTACCTTGATTTGTGACTTCAGTTTAGCTACATTGCATACAGGGAGTCTGCGGTAGTCTGAGATACACCTCCTCTCTCATCATTGGCTCCAGAAGCTGCATGGTCCCACCCTCTGCAGCTCTGTAACGTCAGATTGGCTGCTTTGTGTAAACAAACTCCCAGCACTGGCTCATGAGGAGATCAAAGCATTGAGAGCTAATTTCCAATACAGCAAGATCAGAATTGTGGTGAAGTACAATTTACTAAATACAAGTGAGAAATAGGTGATTATCAGGTTACTGCCATGATATTCTGAGGCAAGTGAGTCTTAAGGAATAGCTACCTACACACATACATTGTAGTTTTGTTCTTGTCCCCTGTCCTCTTCTCACACACACATATACAGTGGGGAATAAGTATTTGATTCACTGCCGATTTTGCAAGTTTTCCCACCTACAAAGAATGGAGAGGTCTGTAATTTTTATCGGAAGAACGCTTCAACTGTGAGAGACAGAATCTAAAAATAAAAACTAGATAATCACATTGTATGATTTTTAAATAAATTGCATTTTATTGCATGAAATAAATATTTGATCACAACCAACCAGCTAGAATTCTGGGTCTCACAGACCTGTTAGTTTTTTTTCTTTAAGAAACCCTCCTACTCTGCACTCATTACTTGTATTAATTGCACCTGTTTGAACTCGTTACCTGTATAACAGACACATGTCCACACACTCAATCATACTCCAACCTCTCCACCATGGCCAAGACCAAAGAGCTGTCTAAGGACACCAGGGACAAAATTGTAGACCCGCACAAAGCTGGAATGGGCTACCGGACAATAGGGAAGCAGCTTGGTGAGAAGGCAACTACTGTTGGCACAATTATTAGAAGAATGAAGAAACACAAAATGGCTGTCCATCTTCCTCAGTCTCGGGCTCCATGAAAGATCTCGTCTAGTGGGGTAAAGCTGATTCTGAGAGAGGTCAGGAATCGGCCCAGAATTTCATGGGAGGACCTTGTCAATGATCTAAAGAAAACTGGGACCACAATCTCAAACATTACCATTAAAATCATGGATTAAAATCCTGCAGGGCACGCAAGGTCCCACTGCTCACGCCAGCACATGTCCAGGCCCGTTTGAAGTTCACAAATGACCATGTGGATCTGGATGATCCTGAGAGGCATGGGAGGAGGTCATGTGTTCAGATGAGACCAAAATGGCCGACTAAAGATTGGCTGCTGTGTATAAACGCACTCCCAGCACTGGCTCCTGGGGCTGTCCGAGCATGGAGAGCTAAATTGCAATGCAGCAAGAACAGAATGATTGGCAAGTACAACTTATCGAATATCAATGAGAAATAGATGGTTATCAGTGAATTCATTGAGTAACTACTCTTTTTTTTTCCATCAATGAGGAGAACAAGTGAAGATGATATATTGTAAGGTTTATCTTATTATAGAAAAAATGTATTTTCCCCACTTTGTCACTTCTTGACTCCTGCACTGAACAGGCACTCTCAACATCTGCTTATATCTTTCTTCAGATCTGTCTCCATCGAGCAGTCAAATTACAACTGCTGCCTGTAAAAGTCTATGCAGAAGGGTGAGCGGGAGGGAATATGGAAGAAGAGAGCACATAAAAAGAAGCTTCAGCAGAGGAGGAGACTTCTGAACAATGACTAATAAAAATCATATACTGGACAGAAATAGTCTAATTACGAATGTGCAATTAAAACATTACAGCTTATTCTGGAAATTCACTTTAAAGTATTGTTACACTTTCAGAGGGAGCATACAGGGGTATTTTGACAACAAATATTGAGTGACATTATCCTTTAAATATATGTAGAAATCCATTCTATAGTAAAACCGAGCTTTCTTATTCTTCTGTATTGTGAAATCAGCAGTCCCTTTATTTTCATAATCCATATACTTCATGAATTATGCTTTGTACATAATCTGAGGACTTTGTCTTTCACTACCAATGGAAGCATTGTGCTTAATCTTCTGGTACTTTGGGTTGCAAGCATTCAGTAGCCATTGTTTATTTTTAAACTTTGATTTCCAATGTTTGTTTTTGGCCACGTTCACATGTTCAGTATTTGGTCAGTATTTTTCATGAGTATCAGTAATCCAAAATCAGGAGAGGAACAATTAGTGGAAAAGTATAATAGAAACACGTCACCACTTCTGTATTTTTCACCCACTCCTAGTTTTGGCTTACAAATGCTGATGGAAAATACTGAACGTGTGAATGTGGCCTTAATGTGATAAACTGAAACCTAACAACGGAACTGTCAAAACTAGATATGAGGAAATAGATTTTCAAGACGAAGGTACAGCATCACTTACTTACAGGGGTGGATTAAGAGTATCAAGGGCCCCGGGCAATTTACAAGGCGCGGCCCCCCCCACCCCCACACACACACCTGATGTATCACGTGACATGTCACATGATCCCCTGTGATAGATCATGTGATAGTTCACGTGAAATTAATTTGGCACAATATTAATTATAATAATTTTTTTAGGCTGTGTGCCCAATACACGTTTTCTAAGCGTTTCCGCAGCGGCAATTCCGCTGCAGAAAAACGCTTAAAAAACGCTTGGTAGAACGTCTGCCATGTTCCCCAATGATAATCTGCATGTGCTGTGCACATGCTGCGGAAATTTCCGCTGCGGATTATCATTGCGGAAAAATCCGCAGCACTAACAATTATTTTGCTGAAGCGCGGCGCTTTCGCCGCCATTGACTTGCATTGGAAAACATGGAAACCGCATCACTGCATCTGTACATGCAGAATCCATGCGTTTCAATGTGTGGATGGTACCCGGGTTTGGAGAAGAGGAGACTCTCCTCCGGACCCGGGTACCATAGAACCTGTAAAAAAAGAGTAAAATAAAAAATAAATATTATACTTACCTTCTGATGGCCCCTGGTGTCTTTATCCGATGCGTCCTGGCTTGCCGTCAGCTCGCGATGGTCTGAAAATGACCTGCCGTGACGTCATTTAGTCATGTGACGGGTCACGCGACCGCTGACGTCGGCAGGCCATCAGAAGGTAAGTATATATTTATTTTTTACCATTCTTTTACGGTCACACTATATAAATCCATGCCGGTTGCATGGATTTATATAGTGTGACCAAGTTGTCAAGCACTTTCTAAGTGATGCTAAAATCACTTGGAAAGCGCTTGTCAACCCGCATGCGGAAATGCATGTGAAGAACGCCTCACTTCCGCATGTCCCTGGCAGGAAAAACGCATGTACAATCCGCATGTACAATCCGCATGTACAATCCGCATGCGTTTTTTCTGCCAGGGAGATGCAGAAACACTCAAAAAAAAATCCAGAGCATTTCTGCATCGTGGGCACATAGCCTTACATTAATTGTATGACTCAATATTGAGCACACGTAGCCATCTATACACAGTGGGAGGCCGCACGGCGCCATCTATACACAGTGGGAGGCCGCACAGAACCATCTATACACAGGGGGAGGCCGCACGGCGCCATCTATACACAGCGGGAGGCCGCACGGAGCCATCTATACACAGCGGGAGGCCGCACAGAGCCATCTATACACAGCGGGAGGCCGCACGGAGCCATCTATACACAGCGGGAGGCCGCACGGAGCCATCTATACACAGCGGGAGGCCGCACGGAGCCATCTATACACAGCGGGAGGCCGCACGGAGCCATCTATACACAGCGGGAGGCCGCACGGAGCCATCTATACACAGCGTGAGGCCGCACGGAGCCATCTATACACAGCGGGAGGCCGCACGGTGCCATCTATACACAGCAGGGAGCCGCACGTAGCCATCTATACACAGCGGGAGGTCGCACGGCGCCATCTATACACAGCGGGAGGTCGCACGGCGGCATCCATGCACAGCGGGAGGCCGCACATAGCCATCTATGCACAGCGGGAGGCCGCACGGCGCCATCTATACACAGCGGGAGGCCGCACGGCGCCATCTATACACAGCGGGAGGCCGCCCGTAGCCATCTATGCACAGCGGGAGGCCGCACGGAGCCATCTATACACAGCGGGAGGCCGCACGGTGCCATCTATACACAGCAGGGAGCCGCACGGTGCCATCTATACACAGCGGGAGGCCGCATGGAGCCATCTATACACAGCGGGAGGTCACACGGTGCCATCTATACACAGCAGGGAGCCGCATGGCGCTATCTATACACAGCGGGAGGCCTCACGGCACCCCCCCCCAGAGACAGCGGGAGGCCGCACGTAGCAATTAATACACAGCAGGGAGCCGCACGGTGCCATCTATACACAGCGGGAGGCCGCACGGCGACATCTATACTCAGCAGGAGGCCGCACGCAGTCACGCACACACACAAACATATACAGACATATACATATACGCATAAACACATTTGAAACACAAAAATACATATAAACAGACATCACACAATGATATCTGCCTGCACACACATACATACATACTGCTCCTCTCCGGCGGTAAGTAGCACTGCAGGCCGGGCGCTCACTACGTGACGTCACAGCTAGGAGACACGGCCGCACACAGGGCCGTGTCTCCTTACAGTGACGCGGTCGGGCCAGCACAGGGAAGTTAACTGCTGCAGTGCTGGCCTAGCCGAAGAAGAAGCAGCGGCCGTGCACCGCTGCTGGGGGAGCGGTCTGGGGGCCCCCCCGCCACTGTCTGCCGGTATGTGCCGCGGGGCCACACATATAATGAGGGCAATCCGGCCATAGACACCCCGGAGCCCCGGGCCCCCTGGAGACCCGAGGCCCCGGGTGGTAGCCCGGATTGCCCTCATTATAATCCGCCTATGCTTACTTAGTTAGTCCTGTGGCCTATTTGTTTGCATCCCGGATCTTTTTGTGATTACTTGGCCTGATGCCACCTCATGTCTGCATTAAGCCGCAATCAGGCGAGGCCCAAGGGTTGCTGGGAGGTTGAAGAAAGTTCACAGGGCTCTGGTCCGACAGCCTTGTACTACTGATGTGGACACTGGACCAGGGGCGGACACAGACTGTAGTGGGCCCCTGTGCAAGAATTTTTTTGGGGCCCCCCCCTGCCCTTCATAGGGAGCATGAAGGGCCCCCCCCCCACCCCCCGTGCATCTCTCATCCCCCCGTGCATCTCTGATTCCCCCCACTCCTAGTTAATTAATTGTATTTAAAAAAAAATAAAACTTGTTATACTTACCCCCAGGGCCGGCTCCAGGTTTTTGTGGGCCCTGGGCGACAGAGTTTCAGTGGCCCCTTTAACACATACCATGATTCATGATGCACAGATACCGCAGAGAAATATATATATATATAGTACAATGCCACAGATTTCACTTACTACATTACATGAGCGATATCTATTGTAAATTCTACAATAGCTCAGAAACCGGTGAATCCTCACAGCGCACAGTGCAGACCGGACAGTATAGTCCTCCATGCAGTATTATAGGCACCATATAATGCTCTATACAGGATACTGACCCCCTTATAATGCTCCATACAGGATACTGGTCATCATATAATGCTCCATACAGGATACTGGTCCCCATATAACGCTCCATACAGGATACTGGTCCCCATATAACGCTCCATACAGGATACTGGTCCCCATATAACGCTCCATACAGGATACTGGTCCCCATATAACGCTCCATACAGGATTCTGGTCCCCATATAACGCTCCATACAGGATACTGTCCCCCATATAACGCTCCATGCAGAATACTGACCCCCATATAACGCTCCATACAGAATATTGGCCCCCATATAACGCTCCATGCAGGCTGTCCCCCCCCCCCCCCCTTATAATGCCCTATTACACGAGCGATATCTATTGTAAATTCTACAATAGCTCAGAAACCGGCGAATCCTCACAGCGCACAGTGCAGACCGGACAGTATAGCTCTCCATACAGTATTATGGGCACCATATAATGCTCCATACAGGATACTGCCCCTCTTATAATGCTCCATACAGGATACTGGTCCCCATATAATGCTCCATACAGGATACTGGTCCCCATATAACGCTCCATACAGGATACTGGTCCCCATATAACACTGCATACAGAATACTGACCCCCCATATAACGCTCCATACTGAATACTGATCCCCATATAACGCTCCATACTGAATACTGACCCCATATAACGCTCCATACAGAATACTGTCCCCCATATAACGCTCCATACAGAATACTGGCCCCCATATAACACTCCATACAGAATATTGGCCCCCATGTAACGCTCCATGCAGGCTGTCCCCCCCCCCCCCCCTTATAATGCCCCATGCAGGATGACACCCCCCTTTTAATGCCCTATGCCGGATGTCACCTCTACCCCCCATAAAATGCCCCATGCAGGATGTCACCTCTCCCCCCCCATATAATGCCCCTTGCAGGATGTCACTTCCCCCCTTTTCAATGCCCCATGCAGTATGTCAGACCACCCCCTCCCTTGCAATGCCCCCATGCAGGAGGTCACCCCCCCCCCTCCTTATAATGCCCCATGCAGTATGTCACACACACACCCTCCTTATAATGCCCCATGCAGGATGTCAATTCCCCCTCCCCCTCTTATAATGCCCCATGCAGGATGTCACACCCCCTCCCTTATAATGCCCCATGCAGGATGTCACTTCCCCCCCTTCCCCTCTTATAATGCCCCATGCAGGATGTCACACTCCCTCCCACCCCCATATAATGCCCCATGCAGGATGTCAATTCCCCCCTCCCCTTCTTATAATGCCCCATGCAGGATGTCACTTCCCCCCTTCCCTTCTTATAATGTCCCATGCAGGATGTCACACTCCCCCCACCCCCATATAATGCCCCCATGCAGGAGGTCACCCCCCTCCCTTATAATACCCCATGCAGGATGTTACACCCCCCCCGCACCCTCATATAATGCCCCATGCAGGCTGTTCCTCCCCTTATAATGCCCCATGCAGGATGTCACCCCCCCTCCCTTATAATACCCCAAGCAGGATGTCACTTCCCCCCTTCCCCTCTTATAATGCCCCATGCAGGATGTCACCCCCCCCCATATAATGCCCCATGCAGGATGTTACCCCCCCCATATAATGCCCCATGCAGGATGTCACACCCACTCTCCCCCCACCATATAATGTCCCATGGCCCCATACATAAAAAAAAAATAAAAATCAAATACTCACCTCACTTCTTATCTGATGCTGATCCGGACTCCAGTATCGCCCACGTCTTCCCGCTGTGACAGCTCAGGAGAGATCGCACGCAGTGTAAAGACATCACCGCGCCCTCTGACCTGAGACGTCACAGTCAGAGGACTCGGAAGACGCTGCGGAGGCACGGGGAGGGGTAAGTATTGTGCCGGTGCCGTCACATGACCGGAGATGTCCCTGCGCTCAGCATGGGGCCGGGGAACCATGCTGAGCGCAGGGACATCTCCGGTCATGTGACGGCGGGGGGTCCTCCGGGGGGGCCCCATGAGGAGATGCACAAGAGGGGGGCCCCAACGGGGCTCCGAGGGGGCCCCGACCGGCCGGGCCCCATGCTGGAGTCCGGGCAGTCATGCCCTGATGGCGGCCCTGCTGGAGGCTGGAGGGGCCCCATCTCCCTTGGGGGCCCCCGTTCAATGAACCGGCTGCACGGGCGGTAGGTCCGCCCCTGCACTGGACCAAGATCCTACAAATCATTTTGCTCAACTCTAATCATAACCATCCGGAACTCATTGCTAAAGTTATACTGGGGACTAGATGGGACATTCATCCATCCATTTTAGCCCTGATTCATTTAATCGTTTACGTCAGCTTCTGTCTTGAAAAGTCGCAATTTTTTGCGCACCTGAAGCTGGGCAAAATATTTGCGTCTTTCTACGTTTTCAAGCCATTTTTGCCCAGCTCTGACAAAGTGAGCAGAGCAGGGGCATGACAGGACGTGGCGAAACACCCAATTGTCAAATTCATGACAAGCAGTGGTGTCCCTTGGGCCACTAATCTTACTCCAGTACCTCAATGGAGTAAGACTTGTGGCAAGGTGCACTCCACTTTGCACCTCGCTTGATTCCATAAGATTTTTAGAAAGTGGGTGGAGCGTAGCGAATGGAATAATTGCTTAATGTGGCTGGACAAATTCATTATAATTTATGCCAGAAAAGAGGTATAAATTATAGCAGAAATCTACTTGTGTTAATGATGCAGAATCAGTAGCTGAAACTGGAGCCAAATTAATTAAGAATTTGGCTCATCTTGTTCCAGCAGACTTTGCATCAAGACTGGTGTACAAAATGCCAGTCTTGATGAATCGGCCCTTATTTTTTGGGTGTGAAGACTTGAAAGAAGGTAGTGCCGTTATGGCTATGTGAGCAATGTTCATTTTTATAGAATAAAAATATATCACTACATCTAAAGAGGGGCATAACTACCACTATGGCTGCTATGGGGCACCGGGCATCATGATGGCCCAGCTGCCTCTATCACAATGCATGCCTGTCCTGGTTCGCATGGAGTATGCGCAGCTGAACACTGGGGAAGATTACTTACGGTGCATTTACACTAGCTAGTTATTGTCAGTTTCCCAATAATCAGCCAGAATAAACAGGCTGCCTGTCAACCGACTAGCAAGGAAAACACTTGTTTGCTAGATGAAAGGATTTATAAGCAGCACATTGTCAATTGTAAATGGGACATAAACTGCCGAAAGGAATATTCTTATTAGGGTATGTGCACACGCTGCGGATTTGCTGCGGTTTTGACGCTGCGTCAAAACTGCAGCGGCCAGATGTTACAGCATAGTGGTTGGGATTTCAAGAAATCCCATGCCCACTATATGTTTTTGTGCACCTGCGGAAACGCATGCGGATTTTGCCCATAGACTTGTTTTAGATGAGGAAAATCTGCATGTCTAAAAACCGCATGTGTGTTTTGTGTGCGTCTCCGCAGCGGAAACGCACACAAAAACGCTACATGATGATCAATAAAGTTTGTTTAAAAAAAAATACTATTCTCTAATTTCAACATGAAGACATGAAAAACTCATGCAGCAAAACCGCATTGAAAAATGCATGTGGCAAAACCGCATGTAAAAATTGCACCAAAACCACAAGTAACCTAATTTGCATATTAGGTGCGGAAATGGTGCAGAAATTCTGCAGCGTCAAAGCCGCAGCAAATCCGCACCGTGTGCACATACCCTTAGTGATTGTTCTGAGTGCATAAGAAGTGCGGTCGGCCAATCGAACCAGCTTATTAAACGACCATCGAACGGTGTTACGGATTCGGGTGGTGGAACCTCTATGTGTGATACAAGGAGGGACCAGAGGGGCGTAACTAAGTGCCTGCCTGGACCGACCCTGGCCACACGGCAGCTTAGTCGACTCCTTGAACCAATCGTCGAACAGTGTGCTGCCTACTTGGCGCTCGCTTACTGGAAGGGGCTAGTGAGGACCCAGCGGTCATGGTGCACATTGGCACAAATGACAGTTAGAGGTAGGTGTAAGGTCCTTAAAGATGATTTCAGGGAATTAGTCTGCAAGCTTAAAGCAAGGACCTCCAAGGTGGTATTCTCTGAAATACTGCTTGTACCGCGTGCCACGCCAGAGAGGCATCGGGATATTAGGGAGATAAATAAGTGGCTCAGGAATTGATGTAGGAAGGAGGGGTTTGGGTTCTTGGAGAACTGGGCCGACTTCTCAGTTGGCTACAGGTTCTACGTTAGGGACGGGCTGCACCTCAATGGGGAGGGTGTAGCTGTGCTGGGGAAGAAAATGGCTAGAAGGTTGGAGGAGTGTTTAGGGATTGGGGGGGAGGGTATTCATTTTACAGGTGGGGAAGATAGTGCAGATAGTGACCTGTGCACAAATAAAGAAATTGAGGGTGACGTTAGAAAAGTCAATATAGTAAGAAGGAATAGAGGTACACAGAGATACATAAAATGCATGTACACTAATGCCAGAAGCCTCACCAACAAAATGGAGAAATTAGAATTAATTTTGTTGGAAAATAATTATGACATGGTGGGGATATCTGAGACATGGCTGGACGAGAGCCATGACTGGGCAGTTAATTTACAGGGCTATAGTCTGTTCAAAAATGACCGTACAAACAAGCAAGGGAGGGTGTGTGTTTATATGTAAAATCATCCTTAAAACCCATCTTACGTGAGAATATATGTGAATCTAATGAAAATGTAGAGTCCCTGTGGGTGAAGATAAGGGGAGGGGGAAAAAATAATAAATTACTGATAGGGGTTTGTTATAAGTCTCCAAAAATAGTGGAAGCAGCGGAGAATATCCTCATAAAGTAAATAGATGAAGCAGCAACTCAAGGAGAAGTCATTATTATGGGGGACTTTAACTACCCTGAAATACATTGGGGAACACAAACCTGTAGTTCCAGCAAAGGTAATAGGTTTTTGAGAGACGATTACCTTTCACAACTGGTTCAGGACCCAACAAAAAGGGGGGCACTGCTAGACCTAATATTAACCAACATGCCAGACCGCATATCAAATATACAAGTTGGGGGTCACTTGAGTAATAGTGATCACAAAATAATAAGTTTACATGTATCCTTTAATAAGATATGTAGTAGAGGGGTTACAAGGACACTAAGCTTCAGGAAGGCAAATTTCCAACGGATGAGAGAGGATCTTAGTGCAATCAACTGGGACGATATCCTGAGACATGAAACTACACAAAGCAAATGGGAGACCTTTATTAGCATCGTGAATAGGACCTGTGCACAATATATACCCTATGGGAATAAACATGCAAAAAATAGGAGGAAACGACTATGGCTAAACAGAGCTGTAAGGGGCGCAATAAGTGACAAAAAGAAAGCATTTAGAGAACTAAAGCAAGTAGGTAGTGATGAGGCATTAAATAAATACAGAAAATTAAATAAATTCTGTAAAAACCAAATCAAGGCCGCAAAGATTGAGACAGAGAGCCTCATTGCCAGAGAAAGTAAAAATAATCCCAAAATATTCTTTAACTACATAAATAGTAAGAAACTAAAAAATGATAGTGTTGGCCCCCTGAAAAATAGTCTGGGTGAAATGGTGGATGAGGATGAGGAAAAAGCTAATATGCTAAATTATTTTTTTTCAACAGTATTTACACAAGAAAATCGCATGACAGAAAACATGATCAGTGATCACAAAAATTCTCCATTAAATGTCACTTGCTTAACTCAGCCGGAAGTACGGCGGCATCTAAAAATCACTAAACTTGACAAATCTCCGGGCCCGGATGGGATACACCCACGAGTACTGCAGGAATAGACCATTATTTTTAATCTTTAAAGATTCTATAATAACAGGGTCTGTACCACAGGACTGGCGTATAGCAAATGTGGTGCCAATATTCAAAAAAGGGACAAAAACTGAACTTGGAAATTATAGGCCAGTAAGCTTAACCTCTACTGTGGGTAAAATCCTGGAGGGTTTTCTAAGAGATGCTATACTAGAGTATCTGAAGAAGAATAACCTCATGACCCAATATCAACATGGGTTTACGAGGCACCGTTCCTGTCAAACTAATCTGATCAACTTTTATGAGGAGGCAAGTTCCGGACTGGACCAAGGAAATGCAGTGGATGTTGTGTATAGTTGTGTATATGGACTTTTCAAAAGCTTTTGATACGGTTCCACACAAAAGGTTGATGCATAAAATGAGAACAATGGGGATACTGGAAAATATATGTAAGTGGGTTAAGAACTGGCTCAGTGATAGGAAACAAAGGGTTGTTATTAATGGAACACATTCAGACTGGGTCTCGGTTAACAGTGGGGTACCACAGGGGTCAGTATTAGGCCCGCTTCTTTTTAACATATTAATGACCTTGTAGGGGGCGTGCAGAGTAGTTTTTCAATATTTGCAGATGACACTAAACTCTGCAGGGTAATCAATACAGAGGAGGACAATTTTATATTACAGGAGGATCTATGTAAACTAGAAGCTTGGGCTGATAAATGGCAAATGAGCTTTAATGGGGATAAATGTAAGGTAATGCACTTGGGTAGAGGAAATAAAATGTATAATTATAAGCTTAATTGCAAAACTGTCACTGAAAAAGACCTGGGTGTATTGGTGGACGACAAGCTCACGTTTGGTGGCCAGTGTCAGACAGCTGCTGCAAAGGCAAATAAAAGTAAAATTCTGGTCTCCGGTGTATAAGAAAAACATAGCTGAACTAGTGTGGAGAAGAGCGACCAAGGTTATTAGAGGACTGGGGGGTCTGCAATACCAAAACAGGTCATTACACTTGGGTTTATTTACTGTGGAAAAGCAAAGGCTTAGGGGTGATCTTATTACTATGTACAAGTATATGTGGGGACAGTACAAAGACCTTTCTACCGATCTTTTTACTCTGAGGCCAGAGACGGGGACAAGGGGGCATCTTCTATGTCTGGAGGAAAGAAGGTTTAATCATAATCACAGACGCGGATTCTTTACTGTAAGAGTAGTGAGACTATGGAACTCTCTGACGCATGATGTTGTAATGAGTGATTCACTACTAAAATTTAAGAAGGACATGGATACCTTTCTTTCGAAGTATAATATTACAGTTTATATACACTAGATTCCTTGATAGGGCGTTGATCCAGGGAACTAGTCTGATTGCCGTATGGAGTCGAGAAGGAATTTTTTCCCCAATGTGGAGCTTAGTGTTTGCCACATGGTTTTTTTTTTTGCCTTCCTCTGGATCAACATGATGTTAGGCTATGGGTTGAACTAGATGGACTTAGTCTTCCTTCAATCTTTAAAACTGTTACTTTGCACATTACCAATGTCAGACTTACCGGACGGTAGTTACCTGGATCCACCTTCTTACCTTTCTTAAATATCGGTGCCTATCCTCCAATCCTGTGGCACTACCCCTGTTACAAGAGAGTCTAAGAATGAGATACAGCGGTCTGTTAATTACTGAGCTTAGAAAAGAGGCTATGAACCACAGGATCACCTATTGGTCTGCTCTTGCGATAGGTGATTTGTCAGGAGGTTCCATTGATGGTCTTAATATCCTCATCCATCTGGAGAATGATTCGTTGTTCTTTTTAGTATTTCTTTCAGCACAGGTGCCCTATTGTCAAACGTGGATATTAAACCGACAATTTTTGTCAGTCCCATTTAGTTCTTTCTCTGGGCACCAATCATTTTTCACTTTCCTGCCTTAATGCATGATGGAAGGCCTCCGTCAACACCCGGTCAGGGTAACCCCCATTGAGGAATCTTTGTCTTAGATCATCAGCTTTAATTTTGAAATCCCCCATCCCAGAACAATTACATCTCAGTCTAAGGTATTGATCCTTAGGGATAACTTTTTTCTGAGTAGGGTTGATGGCTCTCCATTATCAACAACGAATTGGTAGATGTGGGTTTACGATATACAGTTATGTGCAACACCTCTCCTCTCTCAGACTTGGTAATCAAAACATCCAGGAATGATAATGTTATTGGATTAATCTAATTTGTGAAGCGTAGGCTGATGTTATTGCCATTTGGGTAGCCCAATAAAGGACCTGAAACTGTCCTCGATGCCTTTATACTATGGAGAGGTACAATCAACGAACCTGGCCCATAAATCAATGAGTATGGTATATTCCTTAAATTCTTCAGTGAACACAATGATATCCTCCCACCAGCCCAGGAACAGGTTGGCATAGCTGGGCACACACGGGCTGCCCATGGCCGTGCCCCTGAGCTGGGGGCGGATACTACCATCAAAGGTTAAAAAATTGTTACCCAAAAGAAAGTTGAGGAGGGTTACCACCAATTTGTCGTGAGATGTGTATTGTCGGCCTCTTGCTTCCAAAAAGTGTTTGACACTTTTGATTCCCCAATCATGTGGGATCGATGAGTAGAGTGCCTCAATGTCAGTGCTAGCTAGCATGACTTGTTGTTCAATGAGGATACCATTAAGTTTCCTAAGGAGATCGATCGTGTCCCTGATGTATAATGGGAGTGTGCATACAAAAGGTCTAAGAATTTCATCCAAATAGATTCCTACATTGTGACTCACACTCCCGATGACAGACACGATGGATCTCCCCTTTAAAGGTGTATAAGCCTTGTCCAGTTTTGGCAATGCATAAAAAGTAGCCATGACCGGGTGTTGAGGGAGGAGGAAAGCTCATCATTTTTGGCCTTGAGTAGAATTCTCCTCAAAATGTCCACAGATCTTGTTATTGGGTTACCTGTAATGCGGGGATATGTGGGGTTATCATCCAATAGAGAAAGGCACATGTTCTTGTATTGAACATCCATCATAACTATATTACACCCTCATCGTTGGGCTTTATGATGATGGATGTATCCTTCTCTAATGAACATAAGGCTACAATCTGTTCCTTAGATAAATTGTATCTGTTGTCTCTAGGCCTCATATTCTTAATGTCATCGGTCACAAGATTAAGAAAAACATCAATGGCCGAAAGGTCAACCCCTGGTGGTGGCATTTTGGAACTAGGATTTTTCAAAGAGGTGAATGGACCCTGTCCCAAGGATGTAGAAATTAGTTGATCTAATTCAGCCAACAGCTGAATATCTGAAAAGAGCTCATGCGGAATATTGAGATCCGCACAAGCCCTTTCTTTTGATTTAAAAAACTTGTGCCATCTCAATTTTCTGACAAAAAGATTGATGTCTTTAACATAGTCAAAGGTTGAAAAATCAGTGGTAGGTACAAAAGAAAGTCCTTTACTATGGACCGACATCTCGATATCACTAATAGATCTCTTGGAGAGATTTACTACCTATAAGTTTATTCTCTGCTGAAGGTGTTGCGGCTTCGTAGAGGATAAGATTGTTCTAAAAAACCTGGTCTTGATGAAGGGGTGTTCTCTCCTATAATAACCCCTGCTTCTCCCCCTTTGTCATCCCCGAGTAGTTTTGAGTCGACTGAGTCCGACTGTTGTGTTTCAGTCGAAGACAAATCTGTCTCACTTTCTGGTCTTTCAGAGCGATCCCCCAGGGCTTGATAGATCTTATTACCCTTAAAGTCCTGGAGGTCCCTGAGATATTTCTTGTGCTTCCTTTCTTTCAAGTGATATTGAAACTTTTCAATTGAATTTTGTAGTCAACTTTCCTTAGTATTAAAGCCACTTTCACTTTTAAACATTTTTGTGACATCCATCTGTTCTTTGAGTTTACCATTTAATTTACCAAAATTTGATTTTTCTTCACTCAAAAGAATCTGCATAAGTCTCAATTAATTATTGGTAGCTTTTTTTCCCAGTTGCTCATTAGTTGGGGGTTCCTACAACATTGGGCGGGGAGTCAAGTAATGCGCAGGCCTCTGGGAACAATACCATTTTTGTCAGATAAAGCATAGGGTGCTTTATCTGACATTTCTGGCAGTCCTCCATCTCTTTTCTCCCCCTCTCACCTCCTTCCTCTGCATCTGGTTGTTATTTTTCTGTATTGGTCCTGCTGCTACTGGAGAATCTTGCCTACAAAACAGATTCATTAGTGGACACTGTTAACCACAGTAGATTTATTTGGGTTTGCCATTGCAACACCATTTGTGTCCCTGGTCCATATTGGTTTCGATCAATATTATCTCGTCCTTATTGATGAGAAGAAACCTGACTAGGGACCTCGCCTATGAATTTCAGCCATACCTGCCTCTTCCATCACATACAGGATATGTCACAGGGGCCGGTCCGCTCCCTCGCAACAAATTCCTTATGCATTTCCTAACTGGATATGACAGGGCCATGCACTTCACGATGCGGTCCAACAACCGGAAGCCACATAACATGATGGCAGAAACATAGTCCTGTTACTATTCAATGCTTTCCTGAGACCGGAAACGGCATCAGAGGGGTTTTCTTTTTCTATTTAAAGAGGCTTGTAACAGGCGGTCCATAACAGATCATACTTATCAGTTTTGACCATACTGGCCAGACTTTATCTCTGGTTGCCTGCCACTGCAGGGACCAATACCCATGATCTAGAATATCCCCTGAAGAATACTCCACCCAGACGAGGAAACACATAGGGATTATACTTATGTGTTGAATTCACTATTCCATTTTGGTGGGGTAAATTTCAATAGTCTGACACTTGGGGGCTGCCCTTGGGAGGGCTGCAGTGACACAGGGGCATGACAGAGGTGTATAGGGTTTTTGAATTTTCCCCTCCTTATCCCCCTATATATTCAATACTGTTCCTAGCTTCTGGTCTGCTGCTTCCTGGAATGAACTTCAAGTGGTGAGACCAAACCATTTTTTATACAGAGCACTGGTTTATTTTGAGCACATGCACCTTATTGTTATGGTCGTCATATTGGCTTTTATTCATAGGATTTTTTAATTGGTATCATTAAAAGTTACATTTTATTTGTATATAGTGTTCTCTTCATGGTGAGTTGTCTGTGATCTGTATTATTCTCCGATTCTTTCTGTTTATCCCTTTAAATGCTGTGATCATTGCTGACAGCATCACTGATCACTTGCTCCTCTCTGCTAAATGGCAGCTTTAGACCTAAGATTAGCCTCTAGGCCTGCCATGCACAGTATGGATGCTTGTCAGTTTTACACTAGCACACCTCATATACTGCAATCCCTATTTATAAAAAATTATTTTTTTTTTGTAAAAAATTCAGCCTGTGCATGCTCAACAATGGGAGGCTCTTTAAAAAAGTTTGCTCTTTAGCCCATCCTCTAATTATTATGTCCATTCATCTAAAAGTACAAAAACATTCCCCTTTTTGGCTTGTCCATCTAAATAATGCTTAACCGAAAAAAAAATTAAGTGGGGTATAAATTGGTATGCATGCAAAATAGTAGCATATTCACACTGGCCATTAAACATAAAAAATACTAAGAGAAACAAAATGAACATATACCCTGCTTTGATGTAAAAAAAAAAAAAAAAAAGTAGATCTGGTAATTGTTTAAGTAAAACTCGTTCTGTACAAAATTATTCAATGCTTTCCAAATGCTTAATTGATGTGGACCAACTTATGCATAACAAAGTTTCCTGACGTGTTACAACAATTCTGACTTCGGATTTGGAATATGCACACTATCTAGCATAGGACAAGTGGTTTTTGCCCAGTAGTAGGCAAATTTTTTTTTTGTATGGTGTGCGGTGTTATTGCAGTTTGCCCAATTCATCTTCATTCCTCCCCTTTTATCAACCCTCCTTTTAGCCCAACTTTTTTTCCATTCTGACCCATTTACATTCTTAGTATTATATGTACTATGGTTTGTACAACTCAATGTTTTATAGTTGATCAAATTCTATCAGTCGGCAGCTTTAGAAAGGATCTCATTTCATGAAAAAGTAATTATGGCCTAATATTTTATATTAATGTTACAGCTGCTGATTCCAAGGAACAACAATTCTGGTTGACTCAGCTTCAAGCATGTGCCAAGCACCATTCAGAGTCCAAGGTAAGTAGCCTTTATTCAATAATCATAATATAGCTATTTATGGTATTATGTACTAAAGCATTGTTAGATGCTTTTAAGCAAGATATTTGATTAATGTTTAACTAATTGGCATCTGGAAGCTTATGATTCTAGAGATAAAGTTCTAGATAAGTTTGTATTGCGCCTTTTAATTGATTTCACAAACATTTTGCAAAAATTGTAGAACTTTATCTAAACCAAGGGCAGTTTGGATAATGCACGAAGGCCATGCCTTATCAATCTGTACTTTTTACATTGGATTTGCCTGGTATTGTAGCTCATACCCATTCCTTTCAATTGAATTGAACTTCAGTGAGCTGCAGTACTAGATACAGCCGCTACTATATGTACAGAGCAGTGCTTAAAAAATGAAAATGATGCGCACAGCCCCTTCAGTCAGCTGATCTGTTGGGGCGCTGAGATTTGGTTCCACACTGATCTTATATGAATGTCCTAATAATGTAGTCCTGGAAAAAACACCTTTAACACATTGCCACATATAGATATAATAACGGTAGATGTGTCCGTCTGTCCGAAGCCTCTATAGACAGCGCAAGCACAATGCGCCTACACACTCTGCCCAGAGACAGAAGAGAACATCAGCCGTTATAGAGGAGAGGGAGGAGGACGAGGATGAAGGACTGTGGTGCCGGAGATCGCGGTATGCAGAAGCGCTGACCGCATACTGCTATCTCTGGCGCCATTAGGACACATGCCTCGATCTCCGATGAGTCTGGAGGAGGAGTGTGGTGCCGGAGTTCGCGCCTGCGCATAGCGCAATCTCCGGCGCCATTTTATTGAAGACAAATTTGCAATGTCTAGACTCACCGGAGATTGAGGACGCGCTGCAAGAGAGAGGGAAAAAAGGTGAGTAGGAATGTATTTTTTTATATATTTTTTTTTATGGATGGGGAGCACATAACAGGATGGGGGACCAGGATGGTGACGCAAGATGGGGGCAGCACAAAACATGATGGTGACGCAAGATGGAGGCAGCACAAAACTGGATGCGGTGCGGGATGGGGGTAGCATAAAACAGGATGGGGACACAGGATGGGGGCTGCACTAAACAGGATGGGGGACCAGGATGGGGGCAACACAAAACAGGATGGGGGACCAGGATGGGGGCGCGAGATGGGGGCTGCACAAAACAGGATGGGGGACCAGGATGGGGGCTGCACAAAACAGGATGGGGGACCAGGATGGGGGCAGCGCATAACAGGATGGGGCGCAGGATGGGGGGAGCAGGATGGGGGTAGCATAAAACAGGATGGGGGCGCAGGATGAGAGTTGCACAAATACCAGGATGTGGGAGCACAAATACTAGGATAGGGGAGCATGGATCAGAATGGGGCGCAAGATGGGGGCTGCACAAAAGAAGATGGGGAGCACATAACAGGATGGGGGAGCAGGATGGGGCCAGCACATAACAGGATGGGGGAGCAGGATGGGGCCAGCACATAACAGGATGGGGGAGCAGGATGGGGGCAGCACATAACAGGATGGGGGAGCAGGATGGGGGCAGCACATAACAGTTAGTTTAATCCAGTATACAATCAGTTAATTTTCCAAGGTTCTGCTAACTTAATAAGGTTGTGTGGACACAACAGTTTGAAGACATAGGTATACAGCTGCTGCAGATCCACTATTGGTCCGACAGGTTCAATGGATATAGGAAAAATTCATGGATTTTCCATGCTGCTGTTGGGTGGTGGTAAGATCCAGGATACATAGACTGTAAAGAATGCGGTTTTATTATGGGTGCTGTTTCGAAGTTGACACACTTCTTTCTCAGGATATAACCATATGTGGTACTTGCTCATTCCATGCCTAGAAGACATGATGCTGTCCTTTAAAATCATGAAGGTCATACAAAATACTAGATGTAGTAGTTTTTGATGTGGGGTATATTCATTTTTGCATCAGTTTTACTCAAATTAGTTGAAGATTTTGTAATGAAAGGTATATTATTAACCTCACTTTCATGTTATGGGTTAAAAAATGTATGAAGCTCAGTCTTGTCAAAATGAAGCAAAATTAAGCAAATTGTTCTTGTATTCAGCGAGATATCGATTAAAATCATACTTTTCATTTACTCATTTACTTTTCAGTTACTCATTTACATTAAGCCCTGTATATGGCTGCCTTTAGGGTCAGATTAATCTCTTAAAAATAAAACTAACTTTTTCTCCCATTATTCAAAATGCATTAAATAGTAAAATTCTAGACTATTTTAAAGACTGATCTTAGAGAGAATACTGTTTTTATGTCTCATTATTCTAATGCATCCTTTTCTACAGAAGATTAAGAGGGATTGTTCATTCTTATCGGATTATGCGTGAAATGTCAATTGTATGTGATTTAGATAACGGCTAGTGTTTAGCAAATAAAACAGAAATAATTGTCTGATATAATCCTTACTGGAAACTAAATACTTACTTCCATCAAGACCTTGAGTAGTTATCTAAACAGCCAGTCAGGTTCCATTACTTATTTCCCATAGGTTTTTCCCCCAAAAAGAATGAAGAAACCTGTTTGGTTGTTTTTGGCAGTTACTTTTCTTTCACTTTTCTTTCACTCGGGTTCATGAGCATTTTTTTCTCAACCTTCTCATTTTAAGCAGTCTGTGGAAAATGGACAGCACACGAATAGCATTCGAGTGCTGTCCTTTTTTATTTATTTTAATGGACCCATAGACTTGCATTGTTGAGACTGATCCTAGACTCTGAGATTTGTGAAGACCATTCAGTCTGTGAAAATCCATGCACATGTGAACAGCTCATAGTCTATAATGGGTACAAGATCTACCTGTCAAAACCACGGACAACATTTATGGAAGAGAAACTGACATCTGAATGAAACCATAGAATGAAGCATGCACGCCACCATGCTTTGTCTATGTGACTGCTTGAGATTGACTAGGTGATTGTTTCTCATAACACTGCCTAATTGCTTCTCAGACTAAATGCACACTGTGTAGCAGTAGTCTAAGACATTCCTCCTGCTCTTGCGTTGGCTAGCTGCTAATTTGTTCATCAATGTGAATTAGATGATCTGAAAAAGTTCAGCTGACATTTTGGGTGAAATGAGGGGTCCAGGAAGGTATTGGTCATCAGCAGAAGTATGCTAAAGAAAGCCAGCAGGTAAGGTTAGTAAGCGTTCCCCAGATAATGTTATGTCAAACTAGAGAGTCCCTTTTAATGTTCACGTTTGGTTCATTATACTGGATGATGAGCGCTACATAGTATGAGTTCAATAGTGTTCAGAAAAAGATGACAGCTGGGCCATGATAGCCTGACTAGAGGAGTCTTCTCTTCTGGGGGCAGTTGTGAGCCATTTGTTCTTACTAGGTTCTGCAACATCATGACATTGCCTAGTCCCTAGATCGTATGCGACATTATGACACTCGTCGTGGTATCTAGGATGCCGGCCGCAAAAGTGAAAAAAATGTTTTATCTTAATCCTGGTTATTTGCTTAAAAAGCAATCCAGAGTACACCATTTTTCTGCTCCATTTGCTTGTTCTCCCTGCAGAATAAAGCCAGATCTGTTCCATATTTCAGCAATAAAAATCCAGAAATTTAAACTGAACGTGGAAAATATTGGCCTCCTTTTCCATTCTGTTGCAGTGTGTCGATCAAGCTATTCACACTAGGTCTCTGTGTAGAATAATATTCGTAAATTACAGGCCTGCTATTTAAAATTGTGGTTCTCTGTCAGACGTATCACATATAACTGCGTTCCACAATCAGCTATTTCTCGTGAACGTGGAAAATATTGTCCTCCATTAAAAATGGGCAAAGCGCGTGGCAAGGGACAGGGAAGTGGACGTGATGATGATGGTGCATGCAGAGAATGTGGCCGTGGGCAAGCTGAAATTGTGCCACAACAAACACCCACATCTTTTCGCTTGACCTTTCTATCCCAATTACTAGGGGACCGCAGAGCACCACTATTGAACACAAAGCAGTGTCAAATGTTTTTTGGTTGGATAGCAGATAATGCTTCCAGTCACTTTGCCGCAACCACCACCACCACGTCTTCCACACGGTCAAATCTCAGTAGCCGTGAGTCTGGACTGCATATTTCTCACCCTAATCCTCCTTCCTCCCACCATGCTGAGTGCCCGGAGACAAGTGATCCCACACTTGGATACTCAGAAGAGCTGTTCACTTTTCCATTTGTAGATTCAAACCTCTCGCCTGGCCAGCTTCAAGCGAGTCAAGAAAACGCGTGTAGCGATGGCCAAATATTGGAGCAGCCACAGTCACACGAAGGCGATGGTGGGAAAGTGCAGTTACTGTCGGAAGAGGTGGATGATGATAATGAGACACAATTGCCAGAAAGTCAGGAGGAGGACCAGGGTGCGGATGTGGAAGACGAGTTGGTGGATGATATAGCTGGCAGGGGGACATACAGGGCGAGGACAGCAGCACACAGGGAGGGAGGCGTAGCATCACAACAGGCAGGAAGAAGCAGTGTGGTGGCCGCAGACACAAGGCGGGAAAGCATTCCTCTTAACGCCAACACGACGGAAGTTGCCAGTACAACTGTTAAGTCTTCCAAAGTCAGGTTATTTTTTAAAGACTCTGCAGATAACCCCAAAAAGGCCATTTGCACCACCTGCCAGGCCAACATCAGCAGGGTTAGCAAAACTACCAGCCTGACCACCACCAGCATGATCAGGCACATGGCAGCAAAGCACCCGACTAAGTGGGCCGAACCCCAGGGTCCAGTAACAGTGTCTGCAGGTGACACCTCTGCTTGTTCCGCTATTGTCCATGGCGCATGCCAAGATGCCTACTGCCCTGCACCTGTCGTTTAACACACTCAACTAGCACCATCAGCAAGCACGTCCACATCCTTGTCCCAGCGCAGCATTCAGTTGTTCCTACCCCAGTCCTTGGAACATACAGGACGCCACACTACTAAAGTCACACATTTCGTGAAAGCTTGCACTCAAAATGTTTCCTTTTAGGCTCGTGGAGATGGAAGCTTTCCGCAACCTGTTGATAGCAGCCGTCCCTCGGTACTTGGTCCCCAGCCACCACTATTTCTCTCGGTGTGCCTTCCCCGCATTATACAAGCACATGTCCCACAACATTAGATGAGCCCTCCATAACACAGATAATGGGAAAGTCCACCTAACCACGGACACGTGGACAAGTGCTTGTGGGCTGGGACAGTACATCTTGCTGATGGCACACTGGGTTAGTATAGTGGAAGCCGGGACTCAGTCGGACCTTGGGAAGGAACACGTCCTCCCAATGCGGAGGACTGCAGACCCTGGGTCAATCAGGGTTGCTCCCACATTCTAAAGCTCGTGCACCTCCTCCTCTTCAACCTCCATCTCTGAAATTACCACATCAGTCGCAAGCTGGAAGCACTGCCTCAGCCAAGCAGCAATAGGCTGTGCTGAAGCTAATATGCTTAGGTGACAAACCGCACAATGCTGAAGAGTTGTGGACAGCTCTGAAAGAGAAGGCAGATCTGTGGCTGACGCCGCTGACCCTACAGCCAGGCATGGTCGTGTGTGACAATGGCCGGAACCTGGTGATGGCTCTGAGGCCTGGCGAGCTCACACACGTACCATGCCCGGCCCATGTGCTTAACCTCGTGGTTCAGCAGTTTCTCAAAACTTACCTGGATTTGCAAGATCTGCTTGTCAAAGTACGCCGCCTGTGTGCCCATTTTAGAAAGTCAGCTACAGTTTCCGCCGCCCTTTCCGTGCTTCAGCACCGTTTGCAGCTTCCAGCTCACCGACTGATCTGCGATTTGTGAGCAGAAGAGGGCAGTTGTTGACTACCAGCATCAACTACATTGCTCAAAAAAATAAAGGGAACACTCAAATAGCACATCCTAGATCTGAATGAATGAAATATTCTCATTGAATACTTTGTTCTGTACAAAGTTGAATGTGCTGACAACAAAATCACACAAAAATCATCAATGGAAATCAAATTTATTAACCAATGGAGGCCTGGATTTGGAGTCACTCCCAAAATTAAAGTGGAAAAACACACTACAGGCTGAACCAACTTTGATGTAATGTCCTTAAAACAAGTCAAAATGAGGCTCAGTATTGTGTGGCCTCCACGTGCCTGTATGACCTCCCTACAATGCCTGGGCATGCTCCTGATGAGATTACGGATGGTCTCCTGTGGGATCCTGCATTAGGAGGAACCCAGGGCCAACCTCACCAGCATATGGTCTCACAAGGGATCTGAGGATCTCATCTCGGTACCTAATGGCAGTCAGGCTACCTCTGGCGGGCACATGGAGGCTGTGCGGCCCTCCAAAGAATTGCCACCCCACACCATTACTGATCCACTGCCAAACCGGTCATGCTGAAGGATGTTGCAGGCAGCAGATCGCTCTCCACGGCATCTCCAGACACTCACGTCTGTCACATGTGCTCAGTGTTAACCTGCTTTCATCTGTGAAGAGCACAGTGCGCCAATGGCGACTTTGCCAATCCTGGTGTTTTGTGGCAAATGCCAAGTGTCCTGCACGGTGTTGGGCTGTGAGCACAGCCCCCATCTGTGGACGTCCGGCCCTCATACCACCCTCATGGAGTCGGTTTCTAACCGTTTGTGCACACACATGCACATTTGTGGCCTGCTGGAGGTCATTTTGCTGGGCTCTGGCAGTGCTCCTCCCGTTCCTCCTTGCACAAAGGCGGAGGTAGCGGTCCTGCTGCTGTGTTGTTGCCCTCCTACGGCCCCCTCCACATCTCCTGGTGTACTGGCCTGTCTCCTGGTAGCGCCTCCAGCCTCTGGACACTGCGCTGACCGACACAGCAAACCTTCTTGCCACAGCTCACATTGATGTGCCATCCTGGATGAGCTGCACTTCCTAAGCAACTTCTGTGGGTTGTAGAGTCCGTCTCATGCTACCACAAGTGTGAAAGCACAACCAACATTCAAAAGTGACCAAAACATCTGCCAGAAAGCATTGGTACTGAGATGTGGTGTGTGGTCCCCACCTGCAGAACCACTCCTTTATTCAGGGTGTCTTGATAATTGCCAATAATTTCCATCCATTGTATATTCCATTTGCACAACAGCATGTGAAATTGATTGTCAATCAGTGTTGCTTCCTAAGTGGACAGTTTGATTTCACAGAAGTTTGATGTACTTGGAGTTATATTCTGTTGTTTAAGTGTTCCCTTTATTTTTTTGAGCAGTGTAGGTCGTCGGTATTTAGGCCAGACTCTATACATAAGACTTCAGAAGTGGACATCGATGTCAGACATATGTTTCATCCTCCAAAACTTTGAGGACTCCACCAAGATGGTGAGCGGCGATGAGAGCCATAATTAGCGTCACTATCCCGCTTCTCTGTCTTCTGAAACGCTCTCTGCTCGCAAATAGAGGGTGCATTGCAGGCTTAGCATGATGAGATGGAGCAACCAACCATACAGGGTGATTCCAAACAGCCCAACCTCAACTCATCTCAACGTGGACCGGGTGACAATGAGGAAGATGAGGAGGAGGAGGAAGAACAGGAGCTAGTTTCCTGCACTATAGACTGTACTACCTGCACAGCTGTCATATTGTCTGTTCAGCGTGGATAGCCTGAGGACAGGGAGGTGGAAGAGGATGAAGAGGAGAGCATGGTCAGTCGTACGCTTGGTGAGAACACCAAAGTCTTGCCTCTTTGCAGTCTGGCACACATGGCCGAGTTTGTTACGCTGCCTTTCCCGCGACCCTCGCGTTGTCCAAATTTTGAGTGAAACCCATTATTTGTTGGTGACACTTCTAGACCTACGCTACAAGGAGAACTTTCTGTCTCTTATTCCTGCGCAGGACAGGCCTAATAAAATGGGGCGGTACGAGAAGGTCCTTGTTGCTGAATTATTAAAAAAATTCCCATCTGAAAACGCTGGCGGCAGAGGTCACAATTCGTTGGACAACCAAGGAGTATAGGCGAGAGAGACACAACTCCAATCCAGCAGAGGCAGAGGAACATTGTCCAAGTTCTAGAACAGTTTTCTCAGATGCGCGGGGTAATATCCCAAGGAGGGAAAACGTTTTGGAAGATGCTGAGGGGAGTAGCTTGCCAACCGTACCAACGTCCTCCGTGATTCCTGTGTGCCTTATTGGGTATCTGAGCTGGAGCCGTGGCATGAACTGGCTCTCTACGCCTTGGAGGTCCTGGCCTGCTCTTCCGCTAGTGTTTTATCAGAGCGGATTTTTAGTGGCTCTGGTGGAATTATAACCGATAGGCGCATCCGCCTGTCAACTGAAAATGCTGACAGGCTGACTCTTATAAAAATGAACAAGGGCTGGATTGGGCCAGACTTCTCAAGCCACCGAATGATAGCAGCATAACATAAACTCCAAATACAGTGTCTTTTTTTTGGGAGGTCGAACTGTATTCCCATGCACATCTGTCTTCACACCCAGACATGGGTATATGCTTCCTGATTTTATCTATTTGCTCTTGTCCTCCTCCTCCGCATCCTCATCCTCCACCACCATATCACCACCATATGTACCATATCAACATATCTACTATCTTGCAAGGGGCATTGAATTTCCTCCAAATTTTTGTCAGCCGTTGTTTCATTGCATAGGCAAACAGTATGGGAGACACACTTCCTAATAATGGGAACATAGTTTTCAGGAGGCTCTCTGACCTCTACGTTTCTTGCAAGGGGCATTGGAGTTCCTCCAAATTTTTGACAGCCATTGCAGTCACTGCAAAGGCAAACAGTATGGGAGACCCTCTCCTTTTTAATGGAAATATGTCGTTACTGAGGCCCACCTTTATGTCTTTAAATTGTTATTGGGGTTTTTCATAAATTTTGGCAGCCGTTGGACTCAGTGCATACCCTATAACTGAATAGCTGACCCTGTCCTTTCTAACGGGAACATTTCATACTCATTAATCTGGCCCAGCTCAGTGTGTCTTTTAATTGTTAGTGGGGTTTTTCCCAAATATTGGCAGCCCTTGCAGTTTCAGCATGGGCATTACCACTATAGGAGACCCGCTCCTTTATAATGGGACCATTTTTTTTTTACTGAGACCCTCCTCTGTCTCTTCAAAGGGGTATTGGGTTGCGTCCAAATTTTTGGCAGCCCTTGCCGTCACTGCAGGTGCAATAACATTATAGGAGACCTACTCCTTAATAATGGGAAAAACAAAGCATAGCCGGCTGATGGCTCTCTAACAATAGCGAGGGCCGACTGCTGGCCCTTTAAGAATAGTAAGGGACGCCTGATGGCCCTATAAATATAGGCTATGTGAATTTCAGAGTCCCTCCATCATAAATGAGACAGGATGTGTTTGATGTGTCACACACCACATGGCCAGATAAGGTAATAAAATGTTAAAATGACATTTACTGGTGAATGTGTTCGTCTTGGTTGAAAGCAATACAAAAGTGCAAAAACGCATCAAAAACGCTACGTGTGAACATAGCCCAAGGTGTGGAGGAGCGTTTTTGTTTTTGGATATTAATTTTGCCTTATATACAAGTCATTACCCTGGAAAGGATGTTCCTTAACATATTTCCAGGAAAATCCATTTTGGTTTAATTTTTATGTGTTTTATTGTGAATCCGTAAAAGTGGCGTAATACCTCTGACAATGTTGTTGACAGCAGTGACCTGGGAGTCAGAAATGCTTCCAGGGGTTTTCCCCATGCTGTTGCATGCCATTTGAGCACTGTTCCCATAATTGTGGTCAATTTTTAGGCCCTCTGGAGTCCGCCGGGGGGGAGCCTCCGGAAAAATGCTCGAGTAAATACATTTTTCAGAGATGATGATGATGATGATGATGATGATGATGATGATGATGATGATGATGATTATGATTTATACTTGTGGCTGTCACAACTCCACTAGGTGAGCGGAACCAGCACTCTCCTACTCTCCCTCCATAGGTTATCACCCTATTGTGTGCTCTGTTCCCCACATTTAGATTTACATATTACTCACTTACAGGTTCGTCTCACTAAATTAGAATATCATCAAAAAGTTAAATTATTTCAGTTCTTCAATACAAAAAGTGAAAGTCATATATTATATATAGTCATTACAAACAGAGTGATCTATTTCAAGTGTATATTTCTGTTAATGTTCATGATTAACAGAAATCAAGGTCCCAGAGTCTGGAGGAAGAATGGAGAGGCCACAATCCAAGCTGCTTGAGGTCTAGTGTGAAGTTTCCACAATCAGTGATGGTTTGGGGAGCCACGTCATCTGCTGGTGTAGGTCCACTGTGTTTTATCAAGACCAAAGTCAGCGCAGCCATCTACCAGGAAATTTTAGAGCACTTCATGCTTCCCTCTGCCGACAAGCTTTTTGGAGATGGAAATTTCATTCTCCAGCAGGACTTGGCACCTGTCCACACTGCTAAAAGTACCAATACCTGGTTTAAAAACAACAGTATCACTGTGCTTGACTGGCCAGCAAACTCGCCTGACCTTGACAATGCCCCATCGATTTTCTATGGGGTATTGTTAAGAGGAAGATGAGAGACACCAGACCCAACAATACAGACAAGCTGTAGGCTGCTATCAAAGCTTCCATAACACCTCAGCAGTGCCACAGGCTGATCGCCTCCATTCCACGCTGCATTGATGCAGTAATTGATGCAAAAGGAGACCCGACCAAGTATTGACTGAATTTACTGAACATACATTTCAGTAGGCCAACATTTTGGATTTTAAAAATATTTTTCAAGTTGTTATAAAGTATTCTAATTTACTGAAATAATGACTTTTGTGTTTTCATTGGCTCAAAGCCATAATCATCAACATTAACAGAAATAAACCCTTGAAATAGATCACTCTGTTTGGAATGACTCTATATAATATATTTCACTTTTTGCATTGAAGAACTGAAATAAATTAACTTTTTGATGATATTCTAATTTTGTTAGATGCACCTGTATATAGCGCAATTAATTCCACAGCACTTTAAAGACATTATCGGCACTGTCCCCACTGGGGCTCACAATCTAGATCATTATGTTTTTGGAAAGTGGGAGGAAACCGAAAAACCCACGCAAACTCCTTGCAGAACATACAACTCCTTGCAAATGTTGTCTTTAGTGGGATTTCAACACAGGACCTCAGCTCTGCAAAGCTGCAATGCTAACCACTGAGCCACCTTGCGGCCAAACTTTTATGACCATTATGCATCACATTTAGTCCAATGAAGGGCGCAAATGATAACAGGTCTAAATACATTGTCTATTAATATCTTAAAGGGATACTCCTGGGAGATAAAAAAAATATTCTAATGGCCATGCCTTCATAAACAATAAAGTTAACATGAATAGTGCCGATTGTAACCTTCACAGTACCTGTAATTCAATGTGTAACTGGAGCTGCTCCTCACTGCTCCCCCTCCTTTCTGGGACATTACATCACAGATCAGGGGGCATGGTCTACTTCTTGCAGCAGCCAGTCCCCTGATAATGTCTCCTTGTCTGCAGTCTGTGATGAGAGTGTGTGTCCTGCTTCTGGCTTTAGTAGCAGCTAGCCCCCTTCACTGCAGTCTGAGATAAGGGGGCGTGGCCTGCTCCCAATCTCTAGTAGCATTCAGCCCCCCTTATGTCTCCTTGTCTGCAGTCTGAGATGATGGGACATGATGGGGGTGTGGCCTGCTCTTGTCTTCTAGTAGCAGCCAGCCCCATGATAATGTCACCTTGTCTGCAGTCTGCGATGATGTAGCGTGACTTGTTCCCTGCAAGTAGCCCTGCAGTGAAGGAGTCATTGTTAAGGGGCTGGCTGCTGCTAGAAGCCAATAGCAGGCCATACTCACTGATCTATGATGAAACATCCCAGAAGGGAGGGGGATCAGTTCCAGTGTCCTACTGAATTGCAGGTTTCGGTGAGAATGGGAAACAGCAGTATTCATGTTTAAAGGGGTTGTCCGTTCAAAAGTGATAAGTCTGCGGTCACTTAATGTGACAGCAGACTTATGAATCCCCCCCCCAACACATGCACTGTGTGCTGCAGGGATTCGCCGGTTTCAGACTCGGAACCGGAGGGTATGTAGGAGTTATACATACCCTTAAACAGTGGGCACTGCCCCGTCTAGTGATGCAGACTGCCAGTGGGCGCGTCCGACTAGAAGGCCTCAGTCAATACAAGTGTATGGAGAGCAAGGCCACGTCTACTGGCTGGGGGTGTGTATAACACATACATACTGTCCAGTCCCGAGTGCGTGCGCTGGGGAGATTCATAAGTCTGCAATCACACAATGTGACTGCACATTTATCACTTTTGACCGGATAGCCCCTTTAACTTTCTTATTTATGAAAACATGGCCATTAGAATAATTTATCTCCCCGGAGTACCCCTTTTAATAGGGCTTGTTCCTTTTCTGCAAAAGTAACTGTGCAGGTCCAATGCATTGCCTGTTAGTAGGAAGGTGGAAGTCATCAGGTAAGTGTGGCTTCCTTTTTGGACTCACTTGCCTGGACCCGTGATTACAGCTCCACATGTGGTGATGAATTTAAAGCCACTGTCATATTATAAATTACGTCTACTCAAATGAGAAACTTTTCTGCTATTTTAAGATTTCTTCTTAGATATTTTCTTCAGATTGTAGCTGACACTATACCTTTTCTAGACAAGTACTCCCTGTAAATGAATGCCCAGCTGACAAGTGATTGATTAAATACCAAGTACAGGCTTTCTTCATTCTCCAGTACACAGGACGGGACAAAGATTAATGTGATGCCGGATGAAATGTTTTCATCTATTTTCCAATTAAATGTTCATGCATTCTAAAAATGTGTTGACGATGGCCCCTCATTTTATAGAGTACACACGCACTAACTCGCTTATTTCATTTTATATTATTCTGAATTATTACGCATTTTGATGGTCATTTAGTAGGAAGCAAACATTCAGGGTCGTAAAATGGATTGACTTATACATTCAATTTTACTTTTGTTAGATTAGTCTGCAAACAAGAAATAATGTTTGTTCATGTTTTTTAAAATGGTAATATTTTATCTTTAAAAACTTTCTTGGTGGGTGCCATATTAGACGTGTGTGTATGTATGCATGTATGTGTGTGTGTGTGTGTGTGTGTGTGTGTGTGTGTGTGTGTGTGTATATATAATAATATAATATATAGTCCACACTCAGCAAAGCAAACTTACTTCTGATCTCTCATAACCTCCCTGTCTCACAACCCTAAACAACTATTCAACAATTTATTTCTCTCCTCCCTCTCCTCTCATCTCAGCCAAAGACTTTGCCTCATTCTTCAAGCAGAAGATTGACCGCATTAGACAAAGCTTTTACCTCAAGTCCCCACAGCCCCTCCTCATATCTACCCAACCTTCCTCCTCCAAAACCAGCTTCTCCATGTGGCACCGCAGGGGTCTGGTTGCCACAGTAATAGAAATATTACGTCTGAGAGCAAGTGGGAGGTTTCTCTGGTCAGGAGCCCTAAGCATGCAACACCTCCCGCCCAGACCTGGGAGGGGAGGAATCTGCCCTTATAAACTGGGTCTGGGGCGGGATTAGGTGAGTCAGAGCCTGGAGAGGGAAAATTACAGCAGGAGCTCTGTAGGAGCTAGGAGCAGAAGACCAGGGGCTGGAAGCTAAGCAGAGATATAGCTCGCCCTGGCAGAAGAATCTGATAACCGGACACCGGAGTCCGAGGCTGTGGGGACTGATATCCACCCAGCAGCAGAAACCAGCCGGCAGGGGATTCCAGGTCCTCTGGCCATAGAAGCCCGGAGGCTCAGTCACAAGGAAGGGACCAGCACCGCCATCCAGGAGCGGAGGCTAACAGAAGGCCCCAAGTCACCAGCCATACGGGTGAGCACCACACGGTATACTCAGGGACGTGGGCTACTTCTACCCGCTTACAGCAAGGTAGCCAGAAAGAGTGCAGATAGACGGGGAGGCCTACAACTCCACCTGGCCAGGGGAACTCCTGTTTGCTCGTAGACTGACCAGGCCCCTTATGCTAGCCAGTACTCCCGGGAGGGTCTGCCTTAATATCACCAGTAAAGACCCTGAACTGCACTGCAAAGACTCTGAGTCGTTCCTGCTCATCGCCGCACCAGCACTACTTGTGCTGGGACGCCCGCGCAGCATCACTCCCATCATCCACATTCCCTGCCCTGAGGCCATACTCCTCCCGTGGGGAGTTATCCCATCTTTTGCTGCGCACACCACACCAGCCTCAGCGGACTGCCTCGCAGCGGCGGTACACCCTGACCGCAATCCACGGGTGGCGTAGTCGGACAATTAACTTAAAACCCACAAAATACCGCCATCGGCCTGACCGCCCTGAGCCACGGGACCGGGTCACCGCCACGGATTCTACAACCCCCTGAGACCCGGCTCCGGGTATCCCACACACGTCCACACTAGGCCCAGGGGGCGAGTCATCCACCATTACAGAAGATCAAGTTTCCTCTTTACTCTCCAAATCACATCTCATCACCTGTGAACTCGACCCAATCCCGTCCCACCTAATCCCTAACCTTACCACAATCTTCATCGCAACCCTAACCCACCTCTTCAACCTGTCACTAACAACTGGCGTCTTCCCCTCATATTTCAAACATGCCTCAATCACACCCATCCTTAAAAAGCCATCCATCAACCCATCCTCTCTGTCTAGCTATCGCTTACAATCAGGCTTCCGACCGCACCACTCCACTGAAACTGCCCTGATTAAAGTCACCAACGTCCTACTAACTGCCAAATGCAAGCGTCATTACTCTGTCCTTCTCCTCCTGGACCTGTCATCTGCCTTCGACTCAGTGGACCATTCCCTCTTACTACTGACTCTCATCTCTCTGAATCACAGACTTGGCCCTATCTTGGATCTCTTCATACCTAACAGACTGGACATTCAGCGTCTCCCACTCACACACCACTTCCTCATCTCGATCCCTATCTGTTAGTGTCCCCCAAGGTTCAGTCCTAGTGGCCCTGCTCTTCTCCATCTACACCTTTGGCCTGGGACAGCTCATAGAGTCTCATGGCTTTCAGTATCATCTCTATGCTTTTGACACACAGATCTACCTCTCTGGACCCAATATCCATTCCTTACTAAAGAGAATCCCACAGTCTGTCCGCTATTTCATCCTTCTTCTCTGCCAGATTTCTAAAGCTTAACATGGATATAACTGAATTCATTATCTTTCCCCCACCTCACTCAACCCCCCCTTCTGACCTATCCATCAAAGTTAATAACTGCCCACTCTCCCCAGTAACACAAGCTCGCTTCCTCTGTGTAACCCTGGACTCTGATCTCTCCTTCAAACCACATATCCAAGCCCTCTCCATTTCCTGCCGACTCCCAACTCAGAAATATTTCCAGGAACCGCACATTCCTCAGCAAAGACTCTGCAAAAACACTAATGCACGCCCTCATCATCTCTCGCCTTGACTTCTGCAACCTCCTGCTCTGTGGCCTCCCTTCTAACACTCTCGCAGCCCTCTAATCTATCCTAATCTCTGCTGCCCGACTAATCCACCTGTCCCGCCGCTACTCCCTGGCCTCCCCCCTCTGTCAGTCCCTTTACTGGCTCCCCATTACCCAGAGACTGAAGTTCAAGACCCTAACCTTGGCATACCAAGCCATCCACAACCTGTGTCCTCCATACATCTGTGACCTAGTCTCCCGGTAATTACCTGCGCGCAACCTCCTCACAAGATCTCCTTCTCTACTCCCCCCTTATCTCCTCCTCCCACAATCGCATACAAGATTTCTTTCATGCATCCCCCCCTACTCTGGAACTCTCTATCCCAACATATCAGACTCTTGCCTACCGTGGAAACCTTCGAAAGGAACCTGAAGACCCACCTCTTCCGACATTTATGAAGCTGGAACCCTTTTCCTTCATTCCTCGTTTACAACCTGCAGCAACTACCGCTCCACCATGCCACTGCACGACCAGACCCTTGTAGACTGTGAGCCCTCGCGGGCAGGGTCCTCTCTCCTCCTGTACCAGTCGCTGACTCGTTTTGTTCAAGATTATTGTAAGTGTATTTGCTATGTATACCCCCTTTTTCACATGTAAAACGCCATGGAATAAATGGCGCTATATTAATAAATAATATATATAGATTATATATAATGTATATCAATCTGTTGTATAATGTATCTGTCATTAATTTGCCCAACTTCTACAAATAAGATTATTTCTCTTGCCAGCTTTGATATATACAAGATAAGTGAAAACAGGAAATGGGAAATATCTGATTACTGTGATTACATTAGAGGTTGTCCACTTCTATAAATAATGCCACCCATCGATTAAAACTTTAGAAAGAAATGTTTTTGTAATTAACTTCTGTTGTTATAAGTGCCTGCGAGCGGCGCTATTGCTGACCGCTCACTCGGCATCACGTGACCTCGGCTGCAGCCTGCTCTGTCAAACACCGATGTTACATCATGCTCTAGGAACCCAGAGGCATAACCCAGTGACATGCACCCCCCTGATTGACTGGACTGTGGGCAGCATTTCATCGCATGTCACAGCCCAGCATCCAGCGCGCTTTCTGCCAATGAATGTAGAGGAGAGAGGGAAAGTGCACGTTGGATGCAGGGCTGTGATGTGCGGTAAAACTCCCCACAGCCCAGTCACTCGGGGAAGTGTGTGCCACTGGGTCATGCCTCTGGGTTCCTGGAACTTGACGTGACATCAGCGGATGTCAGAGCCGGCTGCAGCCGGGATCACGTGATGCCCAGTGAGCGGTCAGCGAAAGCAAGAATGACAATAGAAGGTATTTACAAAAAAAAACTTCTTTCCAAAGTTTAAATCGATGGCGGCATTATTTATTCTAGTGGACAACCTCTTTAAAGCACGGGTGGAGAACCTCCAGCCTGTGGTGTGGTTGTTGTGAAGTGGTATTTCTTCATTAAAAGTGTTCCACGATCATTCCATTGTCGTCCAGGCCTTTTTGAGTTCCCAAGCTCACAGTGCTTTTTTTTTTTTTTCAGCATGTACCAAACTGTTGATTTGGCCACTCCCAACATTTCTGCTATCTCTCTGATGGATTTCTTCTTTTTTTTCAGCCTAATTATGGTCTGTTTTTCTTCCATTGACAGCTCTTTTGACCCCATTTTGCGAGTTCACAAGAACAGCTTCCAAACGCAAATGCCACACACCGAATCGGCTCCAGACCTTTTACCTGTTTAATTATGTACTAACGAGGGAAAAGAACATCCAGCCCATTAAGGAGCTTTTGAGATAATTGTCCAATTACCTTTGGTCCCTTGTAAAAGAGGCAGATATACACTACCAACAGTTTTGTGTTTTCCTTGAAAACTCATACTTTTATTTATCAAATGAGTTGCAAAATGATTAGAAAATATAGTCCAGACATTGACAAGGTTAGAAATAATGATTTTTATTTGAAAGAATAATTTTCTCCTTCAAACTTTGCTTTTGTCAAAGAATGCTCCCTTTGCAGCAATTACAGCATTGCAGACCTTTGGCATTCTAGCTGTTAATTTGCTGAGGTAATCTTGAGAAATTTCACCCCATGCTTCCTGAAGCCCCTCCCACAAGTTGGATTGGCTTGATGGGCACTTTTTGCGTACCATACTTTCAAGCTGCTCCCACAACAGCTCAATGGGGTTGAGAGCTGGTGACTTCGCTGGCCACTCCATTACAGATAGAATACCAGCTGCCTGCTTCTTCCCTAAATAGTTCACGCATAATTTGGAGGTGTGCTTTGGGTCATTGTCCTGTTGTAGGATGAAATTGGCTCCAATCAAGTGCTGTTCACATGGTATGGCATGGCGTTGCAAAATGGAGTGATAGTCTTCCTTATTCAAAATCCCATTTACCTTGCACAAATCTCCCACTTTACCAGCACCAAAGCAACCCCAGACCATCACATTACCTCCACCATGCTTGACAGATGGCGTCAGGCACTCTTCCAGCATCTTTTCAGTTGTTCTGCGTCTCACAAATGTTCTTCTGTGTAATCCAAACACCTCAAACTTTGATTCGTCTGTCCATAAAACTTTTTTCCAATCTTCCTCTGTCCAATGTCTATGTTCTTTTGCCCATATTAATCTTTTCTTTTTATTAGCCAGTCTCAGATATGACTTTTTCTTTGCCACTTTGCCCTGAAGGCCAGCATCCCTGAGTCGCCTCTTCACTGTAGACGTTGACACTGGCGTTTTGTGCGTACTATTTACCAGTTGAGGAGCTGTGAGGTGTCGATTTCTCAAACTAGAGACTCTAATGTACTTGTCTTGTTGCTCAGTTGGGCAGCGGGGCCTCCGACTTCTCTTTCTACTCTGGTTAGAGCTTGTTTGTGCTCTCCTCTGAAGGGAGTAGTACACACCGTTGTAGGAAATCAGTTTTTTGGCAATATCTCGCATGGAATAGCCTTCATTTCTAAGAACAAGAATAGACTGTCAAGTTTCACATGAAAGTTCTTTCTGGCCATTTTGAGAGTTTCATAGAACAAGCAAATGTAATGCACCAGATTCTCAACTAGCTCAAAGGAAAGAATTGTATAGCTTCTCAAATCAGCCAAACCGTTTTCAGCTGGGCTTACATACTTGTGCAAGGGTTTTCTAGGGTTTTCTAAACATCCATTAGCCTTCTTCCACAGTTAGCAAACTCAATGTACCATTAAAACACTGGAGTGATTGTTGGAAATGGGCCTCTATACACCTATGTAGATAACGCAATAAAAACAAGATGTTTGCAGCTAGAATAGTCATTTACCACATTATCAATATATAGATTGTATTTCTGATTCATTTAATATTAGCTTCATTGAAAAAAATGTGCTTTTCTTTTAAAAATAATGACATTTCTAAATGACCCCAAACTTTTGAACGGTAGTTAATGTGTCCCTGACTTTGATGCAAGCTTCGACGCTGAGCCAGCATCTTACCCTGCGCATGACAGCTCCATCCGCGGCTGTTAACCAGTTAAATCCCGCTGTCCATCTCTGACAGTGGGATTTAACACACGCCAGCCAGAAGTGCGTCATAAATCCTGCCCATCGACAACCCTGTCGCTTCATGAGGAGGCACTGATGGGCTGTCATGACAGCCGGGCTCTGCTGAAGACCCCCGTGCCTGTCATGGCGATGCTGCTGTGAATGCCAGCTTGCGTCTGGCGTTCATAGGAGATTGTGATTAAAAAGTGAAATTTAAAAAAAAATATAAAAAATAAAAAAATACACAACTTCAAATCACCCCCCTTTTGCCCCATTGAAAATAAAACAATTAAAAAAACACATATTTGGTATCGCTGCGTTCAAAAATGTTTGATGTATCAAAATAAAAAGTAAATTAATCTGATCAGTGAACAGCGTAACGAGAAAAAATCAAAACGCCAGAATTCTATTTTTTGACAGCCACAACATTGCAATAAAATGCAATAAGAGGCGATCAAAACATTGCATCTACCCCAAAATAGTATCAATAAAAACATCAGCTCGGAGGGCAAAAAATGACAAATGTAAAACCCTTTTTTCTTACAAATTTCAGAATTTTTTTTCACCACTTAAATAAAAAATAAACTACCGTATACATGTTTGTTTTCTGCGTACTCGTACTGACCTGGGGAATCATACTGGCAGTTCAGTTCTACCATATAGTGAACATTGTAAATAATTTTCCAGTACGGTATATGGTAAAATCGATGGTGCCATTCAAAAGTACAACTCGTCCTGCAAAAACAAGCTCTCATACTTCTAGATTAATGGAAATATAACAACAAATTTATGGCTCTTGGAAGAAGGTGAGGAATAAACGGGGAAAAAAAACAAATAACGGAAAAATTCCATGGTGTGAATGGGTTAAAGAGCTGTAATACCTAAACCCTTACTCCAGTTAGGATGTGTATACCCTCAAAGTAAAGCTGGGAGTTTACACTTTAAGCTTACATTGATTATTATTATTTATTATTATAGCGCCATTTATTCCATGGCGCTTTACATGTGATAGGAGTATACATAGCCAAAACATTTACATAGTCTTAACAAAACGAGTCAGCGACTGGTACAGGAGGAGCGAGGACTCACAGTCTACAAGGGATGGGTGAGGATACAGTAGTTGAGGGTAGAGGAGGTCATGCAGTAATGTAGTGGAGCGGTGGTTACTGCAGGTTGTAGGCTTGTCGGAAGAGGTAGGTCTTCAGGTTTCTTTTGAAGGCTTCCATGGTAGGCGAGAGTCTGATGTGTTGGGGTAGAGAGTTCCAGAGTAGGGGGGATGCACGGGAGAAATCTTGTATGCGATTGTGGTTAGAGGAGATAAGAGGGGAGTAGAGAAGGAGATCTTGTAAGGATCGGAGGTTGCGTGCAGGTAAGTACCGGGAGACTAGGTCACAGATGTATGGAGGAGACAGGTTGTGGATGGCTTTGTATGCCATGGTTAAGGTTTTGAACTGGAGTCTCTGGGCAATGGGGAGCCAGTGAAGGGATTGATAGAGGGGGGAGGCTGGGGAATAGCTTGGGGACAGATGCATTAGTCGAGCAGCAGAGTTTAGGATAGATTGGAGGGGCGCAAGAGTGTTGGAAGGGAGGCCACAGAGCAGGAGGTTGCAGTAGTCGAGGTGGGAGATGATGAGGGCATGCACTAGTGTTTTTGCAGAGTCTTTGCTGAGGATGCACAGATCCGGGAGATATTTCTGAGTTGGAGTCGGCAGGAAGTGGAAAGGGTTTGGATATGTGGTTTGAAGGAAAGATCAGAGTCCAGGGTTACCCCAAGGCAGCGAGCTTGTGGGACTGGGGAGAGTGAACAGCCATTGACGTTGATGGATAGGTCCGATGGGGGATATGAATGAGAGGGTGGAAAGATGATGAACTCTGTTTTAGCCATGTTGAGTTTTAGAAATCTGGCAGAGAAGAAGGATGAGATGGCGGACAGACATTGTGGGATTTTGATTAGTAGGGAGGAGATATCGGGTCCAGGGAGGTAGATCTGTGTGTCATCAGCATAGAGGTGATACTGAAAGCCGTGAGACTCTATAAGCTGTCCCAGACCAAAGGTGTAGATGGAGAAGAGCAGGGGTCCTAGAACTGAACCTTGGGGGACACCGACAGATAGGGGGCGAAATGAGGAGGTGGTGCGTGAGTGGGAGACGCTGAATGTCCTGCCTGTTAAGTATGAGGAGATCCAAGATAGGGCTAAGTCTGTGATGCCAAGAGATGAGAGAATCTGTGGTAAGAGGGAATGGTCCACTGTGTCAAAGGCAGATGACAGGTCCAGAAGTAGGAGGATGGAGTAGTGTCGCTTGGATTTAGCGTTTGGTAGGTCGTTGGTGACTTTGGTCAGGGCAGTTTCAGTCGAGTGGTGCAGTCGGAAGCCAGATTGCAGGCGGTCGAGGAGGGAGCAGGAGGAGAGGTGGGAGGACAGTTCAAGGTGGACATGTTGTTCTAGTAGTTTTGAGGCATAGGGGAGAAGTGATATGGGGCGGTAGCTAGTCAGAGAGGATGGGTCAAGGGAGGGCTTTTTGAGGATGGGTGTGATTGAGGCATGTTTGAAACATGAGGGGAAGACACCGGTTGTTAGTGACAGGTTGAAGAGGTGAGTTAGGGTTGGGATGAAGACTGGTAAGGTTAGGGATGAGGTGGGATGGGATTGGGTCAAGTTCGCAGGTGGTGAGGTGTGATTTGGAGAGTAAGGAGGAGACTTGACCTTCTGTAATGGTGGAAAAGTGGGGTTTGGAGGAGGAAGGTTGAGTAGATATGAGAAGGGGTTGTGTGGATTTTAGGCAAAAGCTTTGTCTGATGGTGTCAATCTTCTGCTTGAAGAATGAGGCAAAGTCTTCGGCTGAGATGAGAGAAGAGGGAGGAGGTGCTGGGGGACGAAGGAGAGAATTGAAAGTGTTAAATAGCTGTTTAGGGTTGTGAGACAGGGAGGATATGAGAGATGAGAAGTAGGTTTGTTTTGCTTTAGTGAGTGCAGACTTGAAAGTAGTGAGGGATTGTTTGAATGCGATGAAGTGCTTGATGGAGTGAGACCTTTTCCATCTTCGCTCCGCAACCCTGGAGGCCCGTCGCAGTTCTTTAGTAAGTTTGGTGTGCCAGAGTTGCCTGTTGATTGTGCGAGCTTTGGTGTGTGTGAGAGGGGCGATCGAGTCGAGAGCTGCAGCTATTGTGGTGTTATATGAAGTGGCAGCAACATCTGCATTGTGTAAGGAATTTGTCTGTGAGAGGGAGGAGGGATTCAGAGAGTGAGTGTAGGTCAAGGTGTTTGAGGTTTCTGCGAGCGTGTGTAAGTTTGTGGAGTGGGGATTGTGCACCTGGAGAGGAGAGGGTAGAGAATGTGAGGAGGTTATGGTCCGAGAGAGGGAGGGGTGAGTTAGAGAGGTTAGATAGGGAACAGAGGCGGGTGAAGATGAGGTCCAGTGTGTGGCCATCTTTATGAGTAGCTGCCGAAGACCATTGAGCAAGGCCGAAGGAGGAAGTGAGGGATAGGAGTTTAAGGAGTTTAGAGACAGACGAGTGGGAAGTGTCAATGGGGATGTTGAAGTCACCCATTATGATAGTGGGGATGTCAGTAGAAAGGAAGTGAAGCAGCCAGGTGGTGAAGTGGTCTAAGAAAGTGGTGGCTAGCCCTGGGGGTCGGTAAATGACAGCCAGTTGGAGGTCAGAGGGGGAATAGATACGCACACAGTGCACCTCAAAAGAGGGGAGTGTAGCGGAGGGTGGCAGTGATATTTGGGTGAAAGTGCAGGTATCTGACAGGAGAAAACCTACGCCTCCGCCATGTTTGCCGTTGGGGTGGGGTGGGAAAGGTGGAATCCGCCATATGAAAGTGCAGCTGGGGAGGCTGTGTTAGAGGGGGTGAGCCAGGTTTCGGTGATGGCGAGGAAGGAAATTATATCTGTATTATGAATATCTTTTGGTTAACAGATAAAATACCCAAATTTGTGTCACTGTCCTAATATTTCTGGACCTATCTGGATGTAGAACAGGTAAACAGAAAAAACTGACCAGCACATCCAAAACAAGAAATAGGTGTGTACAGGTGCTTACTAAGAGCAGCTACCTCCATATTTGTTAGTTGAATGTACAACAAGTCTGTGTATCCTATTTAAAGGAAAACCGGTCAGCAGAATTTAGCCCTATAAACTAAAGGCATGGCTGTAATGCTGGTTAATATGACCTTATGAAGTTTTCAGAAAAGGATGTCTTGTGTGTGTAATGCAGGTGCCGGGATGCAACGCACAGAGACACAAGACGAGAACAGTAAGAGTTGAATATAAACAATTTATATATATATATTTTTAACAGGTACGCTGAACAAGGGATTGCAACAAGGGTAATGAACAGTAATTTGAAGTATTAGCAAAATGCGAAGTCTCTCAAGGTAATGTGGTGCCCTAGATCATGGGAGACACCACGTGAGTTCCTTAACTGTGCATATGGCTCTAGCGGGGGTCACCGGTTATTCCCGCTAGGCCGTGAGTCTTTTTCCAAATAAATTAAATTAGGTCACGTTGAGCTTCTTTAGCCCCAACCGTTCCCCTCCCAACCTGAGTACCTAAACCCAATTGTCCCCGGTACCGTGAGTGAACAGTAGAAGTGACAGCCCTGTTCACGTATGCAGCTCCTCTGCTTTCGCTGGTGTGACTTTCCTGGGGCAGCCGTCTCTCAAGTCCTCTCTGCTTGGCCGTTGGAGGCCGTCTCTCAAGCCTTGGGTAGGGGGGGTCCAGACCTCGTCTGTCGGCATGCGACGTCGGGTTCCGCGAACTCACTCTGCCCCGCAAGCAGGTTCCGAGTCTCCTCAGCAGGCACAGCACTCGGGTCACATCTGTGAGGGATCCGGAGCTCTTCTACTGGTGCCCGGCTGTGGCACCTCACAGGCCTCTGGCTTAGGCCTGTCACATGGGGCTTCTCAGCACGCAGGGAACACGTCTGCTCCTTTCTGCTGCTTGGCGCCAAAGACCCCGCAGGTTTGGCGCGCTGGCCTCTTATCTCCCGGAACTCCTTCCTGGAAGTCACCTGATCGCGTCCAGCGTCTAAATCTGCTCTCCCTTCAACTTCCCATGCATATCTTGGTTCCTCTTGACTGTGTCTGGCCAGCAGATAGCAGCCTCTCTCCATCTTTGAAACATCATGTAGGAATTCCCTTACAAGCTCCCTCGCCTTTGCTACATTTGCTTCAGGGCGGAACGTGGGGGCAGGGACTTCTTCTCATTCTCTGCCCCCACCAGCCTTCTCCCCTACTGACAGGTTTCCTTTAATGTATCCAACAGATACTCAGTGTATTTTTTATGGTGTATACAGAAATGTGTGTCTCCTATGTGATGTATAAACAGCAGTCTCAGTGTATCCTATGCGATGCACATACAGTAGTCTATTTTGCTTATGTGATGTGTACAGCAATTTTAGCATTGTTGTCACAGGTGTGTCAAGTTTGACAGACAGTCATACGTGGTCCGGCTGTAGAAGGTTGCTGCGTTTGGTCTTGCAAATATTTTCATGATCCCTCTCCCTTTAGGACCCAGCAGGGATCCTCCTCTTGCTTGGGAATTCTACCTTTAGAACCCAGCGGTGATCCTCACCTTCTGCTGCTAATTAGCATTCCCTTGCTGTATCCTAAAATACGAACTCAAAGTTTAAGATAAAAAGGTCGTTCTTTATTTAGGAATCATAAAATTTTTTTGTAAAATGTTAAAAGGATATAAATAGTAAAAGTTCAGTACACAAGTTGGGGTAGATTATCTTTGAGGGGGTATAGCGGTTCAGGTCTTGATAGGAGAGGGTCGTTGATTTGTTCAGAGGTTGAGGACCTGTAGAGAGAGGTTAAGTTGTTTAGATTCTCATATGGAGAGTGTAGCGCTGGCGTCCCTGCCCTCTGCTAGGCAGGGACGCTGCTCCCCTCACCGCTCTGCTCCGTGCCCGGCGTCCTCTCCCCGCTCTGCTGTCAGCGCGCGCTCCTTCCCGGCGTCCTCCTCCCGCTCTGCTCTCAGCGCGCGCTCCTTCCCGGCCCCTGTGCTTAGGGCGTGCGCGCGCGCGCTCCCCTCCTCTTAAAGGGGCCGCGCGCGCCGTCCTAAGGAGTCCCCGGCCAATGGCCGGAGGACTTCATCATATATAAGGCACCTCCTCCAAAATGGAGGTGCCCGAGCAATGTTGTTTGCACCTGTGTCTCACCTGTGCTTCAGCCCTCAGGTCCCGCTGCCAGTTACCTGCCAGTTTCCTGCCAGTTTCCTGCCAGTTACCTGCCAGTTTCCTGCCAGTTACCTGCCTGATTCCTGCCTGAATACTTGTTACCTGCTTTCCTGAGGTCCGACGGTCTGCCTTACAACTCCGGTCAGTCTGTTTATGGACCAGCTTGCCCGCTCACCTGGGAGCGCTTCTCCGTTACCTGCCTGCTTGCCAGCCCGGAGGCTCCGTTGTCACGTGCTGTGACCACCAGCTATTCCAGACTCTTGCCCGCTCACCTGGGAGCGCTTCTCCGTTACCTGCCTGCTTGCCTGCCCGGAGGCTCCGTTGTCACGTGCTGTGACCATCAGCTACTTCAGACTCTTGTCCGCTCACCTGGGAGCGCTTCTCCGTTACCTGCCTGCTTGCCAGCCCGGAGGTTCCGCCGTCACGTGCCGTGACCACCTGCTATTCCAGAGACTCTCGCTTGCTCACCTGGGAGCACACATCTACCATCTGCCTGCTAGCCTACCCGGAGGCTCTGCCATCACAGGTCGTACCTACCCTTTACCCAGAGACTGCCCTGATCACTTGCCGTATCTCCCTGTCCGTTCATCCAGAGACTGCCACCCGCTCCCTTACAAGGGCCGCCCCCTTGTATAGTAGCTCAGAGGTTCCGCCTCCCAGACCCGTTACAGAGAGCACCCGTCTATATAGGATTAGGATTTAATAATTACCTGGTATGATTGTCCACATCCAATATACTGACCAGAGTGTTCAGTCTTAGGATTCCTGGAGTTGGACTCTATAGTACAGAGCAGAGATTAGTTTCACCCGTGGCTTGGGGGGTCTGGTAGATAGTGGTGACCTTGGTACCTGTATAATATGGTGCGAAAGGGGTCCTGGTCCAAGGTTGTTAGGTTGGTGGCAGGGGATTCACCTGGTCGGTGACCTTGCTTCAATAGAGATAATGCCTTTGAAGGATAGCAGGGTGTATAGATGAGGCTGAGTATACCAGTGGACCTGGGTATGCAGGTGGGAGGGTTGGATGATGTTTATGACGCGCCCCCTGGGCCTGTGCTGTGCAGGGGAACCCGGAACCGGGCCTGTTGTAGAATGCTGGGGGTTGTAGTCTCCGTGTGGCGGTGACCCGGTCCGTGCCCAGTGTGGTCAAACCAGTGGCAGTCTATTTGTATTGGAATAAGTGTCCGACTACGCCACCCGTGGATTGCGGTCAGTGGGGACCGCCGCTGCGCTGCAGACCACTGAGGCTGATGTTGTTCGCGCAGCCGAGTATGGGATGACTCCCCACGGGAGAAGTATTGCCTCAGGGCAGCTAATGTGGAAGATGATGGGAGTGATGGTGTGAGGGTCCCAGTGCTAATGGTGCAGGAGCGGCAAGGAATCACAGAGACGTGTGGTGCAGTTCAGGGTCTTTACTGATGGTACAAGGCAGACCCTCCCGGGAGTACTGGCTAGTATAAGGGGCCTGGTCAGTCTGCGAGCAAGCAGGAGTTCCCCTGGCCAGGTGGAGTTGTAGGCCTCCCCGTTTATCTGCACTCTTCCTGGCTACCTTGCTGTCAGCGGTTACAAGTAGCCCACGTCCCTGAGTATACCGTGTGGTGCTCACCCGTATGGCTGGTGACTTGGGGCCTTCTGTTAGCCTCCGCTCCTGGATGGCGGCGCTGGTCCCTTCTTTGTGACTGAGCCTCCGGGCTTCTATGGCCAGAGGACCTGGAATCCCCTGCCGGCTGGTTTCTGCTGCTGGGTGTATATCAGTCCCCACAGCCTCGGACTCCTGTGTCCGGTTTTAGTGTCTTCGTCCAGGGCCAGCTCTGCTCAGCTCCAGCCCCTGGACTTCAGCTACTGCTCCTCCAGAGCTCCTGATCTCACTTTCCCTCTCCAGACTCTGACTGCTCTAATCCCACCCCAGACCCAGTTTATAAGGGCAGATTCCTCCCCTCCCAGGTCTGGGTGGGCCGTGTTGCATGTTGAGGGCTCCTGACCAGAGAAACCTCCCACTTGCTCTCAGACATAATATCTCTATTACTGTGGCAACCAGACCCCTGGGGTGTCACATTCCCCCCTAGTAAATTTTAGTACTCCGGGACTAAACACATTTTTTTAAAGAAACATAAATACAAGGTATAACAATAATACAATAACATATTCACAAGAAACTTTAGTCTGTAGAGGTCACGGCGTTTCCGTGACCGGGTGTCCATATCACCCAACAAGGCGAAGTCTTGGCACAGAATAGGGGACCTGTCCAAAGCAAACCCCTTGCGTTGTCCTTGGGCGTGGCTGCAAGGGTAGACTAACTACTTTGGGCCGCAAGGAGGCCACGCCAGACAGGTTTTCTCTTCCGCGGCCGTCTTCACAAGAGGCACCAAGGTGCAACTATCTACAAAACTGTTCCGGTTATCCAGTGTCCATAACCTGTTAGTCCAAATAAATCTGCAGGGTAACTGAGAAACATAATTAGTAACAGGCAACAAACATAAACCATAAACATTTTTCAATAAACAGTCAACTTTACAGTGCATTGGTTTAGATTCTCCAGCGAGCGGGCATCTGACCTCTAGTGACTCTAGTGGACCTACGGAGCTCACTAACTGGTCCTGCACTACAGGGTGTAGGAGGTGTTATGGGCAAGCTGGGCAGCTTTCTGCGCACTCTTTGGCTCACTAGGGGCACGGCAGGCTCACTACTAGCAGAGGGTTGATCCTCCTGTACTGCTGGTGTGGACTCTTCTGCCTCTTGGGCCGGCTGCTCTTCCAGCTCTACCGGTTCCTCTGTAGGCACTTGCGGGGCTGGCTGGAGAAAGGTGAGGACGGGTACCACGACAGCGCCGTTTACTTGTGTCCAAGACCGGGGGAAGTCTCCGAGTACGGTACTGATCATTTCTTCCCTTTCCTCTGCGGGTTGAGGGTTTTCTTGATCTTCTTCAGGGCTTTGCAGCTGCTCGGGACACTTCTTCAGGTGGTCTCTGGAGACAATGGCTGTGGTTTCTCCTCCATCCTTACTGATTACGCAGATTTTTGGGTTCTCATGGCTTGATGGCAGTACGGTGTACGGGTCCTTCTCCCACTGGTCGTCCAACTTGTGTAGCCGCGTCTTCCTCTTCAAGACCTGCTCTCCAGGTACCAGGGGAACAGTGGGAGCATACTGGTTATAAGCCTTCTCTTGCCTTTCTCTAGCTTGAGACAGACTTCGCTCGACGCTCTCCTGTACTTTCCGATACTGCTGCTGCCGTTCTGTATCCCAGTCTGCCTCTGGCAAGGTGTCCTCAGGCGTCAGGACTCCCATATCCAGGTCAATAGGCAGCTTACCAGGTCTTGCTCTCATTAGGTAAGCCGGGGTACAGTTGGTGGAACCTACAGGGATGTGGTTATACAGGTCCACCAGATCGGGCAGTTTCTCAGGCCACAGACTGCGTTCTTCCAGGGGCAGTGTTTTTAGCAGATCTATCACCACCTGGTTCATCTTCTCGCAGAGTCCATTGGTTTGAGGGTGATAGGGCGGCGTTCTTATCTTCTTGCAACCATACAGGTTGCAGAACTCCTGGAAGACCTCCGCTTCGAAGGCTGTCCTTGGTCTGTCAACACTTGGTCCGGGTACCCGTGTGGACGGCAGAAGTGCTGCTGGAAGGCTCTAGCTGCTGTTTGAGCCGTTAAGTCCTTGACCGGGACCACCACCAGGAACCGGGAGTAATGATCTACGATTGTGAGGGCGTAGACATACCCTGATCTGCTTGGAGCCAGTTTCACATGGTCCAGGGCTACCAGTCCCAGTGGCTGTCTGGTGATGATGGGCTGCAGGGGAGTCTTCTGGCTGGCACGGTCCTTTCTTCTTAGGTTGCACGGGCCACAGTCTCTGCACCACCTCTCGATGGCTCCTCTCATGCCTACCCAGTAGAACCGTTCACGCAACAAGAACTCCAGCTTCTTCCATCCAAAATGCCCTGCTCCGTTGTGGTATGCCTCCAGAACCATAGCCGCGTCTCGTCTTGGGACCACTACCTGCCAGGTCAACTCATGCGTTCGAGAGTTAACCATTCTCCGGCACAGCTTCTCCCTGTAGAGGAACAGCTTACTTTTCTCCTTCCACAGTTGCTTGGTCTCCTCCGGAGCATCTGGGTCAAGACGGGCATCGGCCTGGGTCAGCATTTCCTTCACCAAATGGACTTTGTAGTGGGGCAAGGGATTGAACGTCACGGAGCGCCTGTCCTTCACACGGTGGGAATACAGGGTAATCCCATGACGGTGGAACGCAGGGAGCTCAACTTCTTCCAGATCTTCTGGATCTTCCCCTACGTCCGTTAAGTTCGGCATTCTAGACAGGGCATCCGCGTTGGCATTTGATCATCCTGCCCGGTATTTGATGGTGAATTCAAAGTTGGACAGGCGGGCCATCCATCTCTGTTCCAGGGCACCGAGCCTTGCAGTGTCCAGGTGTGTCAACGGGTTGTTATCCGTGTACACGGTGAATTTGGAGGAGGCAAGGTAATGCTTGAAACGTTCGGTCACTGCCCACACTACTGCCAGGAACTCCAGCTTGAATGAGCTATAATTCTCAGGGTTCCTCTCCGTGGGCCGTAGCTTTCGGCTGGCGTAAGCGATTACCCATTCTTTCCCTTGCTGGATCTGGGACAGCACGGCTCCTAGCCCGATGTTGCTTGCGTCCGTGTGGAGGATAAAGGGCTGGCTGTAGTCTGGATATGCCAGGATTTCATCCCCCGTGAGGGCCATCTTCAGCTGGCAGAAGGACTCCTCTTCCAGCTTTTCCCACCTAAAGGGCGGCTTCTGTTTTTTGGCTTTCCGAGATTGACCTATCAGGAGGTCCTGCATAGGGGCTGCCATTTTGGTGAAACCGGGAATGAATCTTCGGTAGTAGCCTACCAACCCGAGGAACTGCCGCACTTCCTTTATGCTGGAGGGTCTTGGCCAGTCCTTAATCACAGTGATCTTATCAGGGTCGGGAGCCACTCCGTCAGCACTCACCACGTGTCCCAGGTACTGCACCTTTGGTTTCAGGAGGTGACACTTGGAGGGTTTCACCTTTAGGCCGTAATTCGCCAGAGCTTCGAACACTTCTGCCAGGTGTTTCAGGTGGTCCTCGTAGGTCTTGGAATAGACGATGACATCGTCCAGGTATAACAGGACCGTCTCGAAGTTCCGGTGTCCCAGACAGCATTCCATCAACCGTTGGAAGGTTCCTGGTGCGTTGCAGAGCCCGAACGGCATACAGTTAAATTCGCTGAGACCCATCGGGGTGGTGAATGCGGTCTTCTCCCGGTCCGCCTCTGCTACAGGAACCTGCCAGTACCCGCTAGTGAGATCCAAAGTAGAGAAGAAGTTAGCAGATTTTAATGCAGCTAAGGACTCTTCTATCCTTGGTAACGGGTACGCATCTTTGTGTGTGATACGGTTGACCTTCCTGTAGTCTACACACATTCTCATGGTGTTGTCTTTCTTTTTCACTAAGACTAGTGGAGCTGCCCAGGGGCTACAGCTGTCCCTGATTACCCCAGCCTCCTTCATGTCTCTAAGCATCCCCTTGGCGTGTTGGTAGTGTGCCGGGGGTACGGGTCGGTATCTCTCCTTTATGGGAGGATGGTCTCCCGTGGGGATGTGGTGTTCTACCCCCTTTACTCGCCCGAAGTCTAGCGGGTGTTTACTAAACACTCTCTCGTACTCTCGAACCACCCGATAGACTCCCTGTTTCTGGTGTGAGGGAGTGGAGTCAGTACCCAAATGCAGTTGCTGACACCAGTCCTCCATTGGTTTCTTAGAGCCGTTACCTTCCTCTGGTTGAGATGGAGGCAAGGGTTCCACGGCCTGTACAGAATTCTGGTTTATGGTGAACAATTTGGCTAGCGTGGCATACCGGGGCAGGTGTACTTCTCTCTCCCCGATATTTATGATGCGAACGGGCACCCTCCCATGGCGTACATCGACCACCCCCCGTGCTGTCAAAATGGTGGGCCTACTGTCTGAGTAGACGGGTTCTACCATTGCTTGGTAGTCTCTACCCCTTAGACCAATAGCTGCCCGGCACCAAATCATCATCTCACTTTTTGGGTGCATGGCAATAGGGAACGGGTCACACATTCTCACGCTACCTATCTCACCACCAGATAGTTCCACCTGTTGCCGCTTCATCAGTGCCCGGATCTCTTTTTGGAGCATACGCTGCTGGCCGGAACTGGCGTTCTTGGCAACCTGCTGTAAAATGAGAATCACCTCTGCAAGACAATTTTCAATCACATTAGTTCCCAAGGTTATTCTAGGGTGACTCTCATGACGGTCTATGTCCACTATTATCAGTCCTTGTGCCGCCAGTTTGACTTTACCGATCTTAATGGTCACCTCTTTGAATCCCACCTGCGGCACGGACTGACCATTGCTGGCAATGATACTCAGGTCGTCATCTGGGTAGCGGGTTATGTCCGAGTCATTCCAGTACTGCTTGAAGAGCACGTACGGGATGGTGGTGACCTGTGACCCGGTGTCTAGTAGGGCACTCATAGGAATGCCATCCAGTACCACAGGCAAGATTGGACGTCCCCCTACGTATTTATCATGCCAGTTTGATGGGCCTGATGGTCTTATGCCTGGGGGTTGGCCCTCTACCCCAGGTTGTGCCCGTTTAAATGACAGTACCTTGCCACATGTCCGGGTTGATTGCAGCGGCGGCAGATGGGTCGTCCGTCCTCGTTCTATCTGTCGCTGGGTCTTCCTCTGGCCGGTGGGGTCCTCCTCAGTCGGCGCCACGGGACGTCCTCCGGTCCGGAGGCCAGCTGGATCTTTCCTGGAGAAGAGACCTGTAAAGATTGCACAGTTCTGGTTAGCGCGGCAACGCTCTTAGTCAGCTCTTGGACCTGATGGTGCAGGTCTGTAGCCGGGTCACTGTTTAAAGCCTGCGCATCAGCTCCCACAGGCCCTGCAGACAAGGGCGCCGTCTCCTGGTGGTAAGTGATAGCAGGGCGCCTGTGGGTCACAGCGCCACCTGGTGCCGGTTCTCGGAGCACCCAGATGGCTCTGTCCTTGAACTGTGTAAAGTCCAGGTCAGGGTCCTGTAAGGCCATTGCCCGCAACTGGGTTCGATGGGCATTGCACAGTAGACCCTCAATAAATTGTTCAGTCAACAGATTATCTTCGTTTCCCACGCTGTCAGGGTCTGCCTGCTTAATGGCTCTCAGGGCCTCTTGTAGGTTTAGAGCATAGTCTCTTATACTCTCATGTGCCTGTTGTTTGCACCCATAAAATCTTAGTTTTATTTCGGCTGAGGTGCGGGTGTCAAATGTGTCTTTGAGCCGGGTTAGTATGTCTCTGACAGTCCTCTTCCTCCCAGGTGGCCAGGACTTTACCTCCCTTTGGGCTGCCCCGATTAATTGGGCCACCAGGATGCTCACTTTTTGCTCTTCTGTGAGGGGGTACACCTGGAAGAGGCTATCCAGTCTTTCTCTAAAGTCATTTAGAGTATGTGACTCCCCTGAGTACTGGGGTAGCCAGGTTGCCCCCGGGATATAGGGCATGGTGAATGGCATGACTGCTGCAGCGGTTGCTCTGGCGGTGGCTGTGACAGTGGAGCTCCCCTCGGTATCCGGCATCCTCCTCCCCCCTAGTGGACCGTGGCCTACCTTGTGATGCTCTTCTTCCGTAGGCCGCGGCTCCGCAGTTGATCGTCGGGGTTGAGGACCTGGCGTCGCGCTCCGATGACGTCAGCGTCGCTCTTCCTCCCTTCCAGGACCTTGCGCAGCGTCAGAGCGTGGGGCGGAGCTTCGGATCTCGCGCGCTTTCGGCGTCCACGCCCCTCTTCTTCCCGTGCGGCATCCCGAAGATGGCGTCCGAAGGCGGGAAGCAGCTGCGGATGGCGGGAAGAAGGCAGAAGACGGCGGGAAACGGTCCAAGATGGCGTCTGATGGCGGGAATCGGCTCCGGATGGCGGGAAACGACTCCGGACGGCGGGAAACTTCACCACAGGTAAGTATAAAAGTCTCTTTTTCAGGCACGCAGTACCCGGTGGTTGCGGGCACGAAATCCTGCCGACTACGCCAAAGTTGACGCGCCCCCTGGGCCTGTGCTGTGCAGGGGAACCCGGACCCGGGCCTGTTGTAGAATGCTGGGGATTGTAGTCTCCGTGTGGCGGTGACCCGGTCCGTGCCCAGGGTGGTCAAACCAGTGGCAGTCTATTTGTATTGGAATAAGTGTCCGACTACGCCACCCGTGGATTGCGGTCAGTGGGGACCGCCGCTGCGCTGCAGACCACTGAGGCTGATGTTGTTCGCGCAGCCGAGTATGGGATGACTCCCCACGGGAGAAGTATTGCCTCAGGGCAGCTAATGTGGAAGATGATGGGAGTGATGGTGTGAGGGTCCCAGTGCTAATGGTGCAGGAGCGGCAAGGAATCACAGAGACGTGTGGTGCAGTTCAGGGTCTTTACTGATGGTACAAGGCAGACCCTCCCGGGAGTACTGGCTAGTATAAGGGGCCTGGTCAGTCTGCGAGCAAGCAGGAGTTCCCCTGGCCAGGTGGAGTTGTAGGCCTCCCCGTTTATCTGCACTCTTCCTGGCTACCTTGCTGTCAGCGGTTACAAGTAGCCCACGTCCCTGAGTATACCGTGTGGTGCTCACCCGTATGGCTGGTGACTTGGGGCCTTCTGTTAGCCTCCGCTCCTGGATGGCGGCGCTGGTCCCTTCTTTGTGACTGAGCCTCCGGGCTTCTATGGCCAGAGGACCTGGAATCCCCTGCCGGCTGGTTTCTGCTGCTGGGTGTATATCAGTCCCCACAGCCTCGGACTCCTGTGTCCGGTTTTAGTGTCTTCGTCCAGGGCCAGCTCTGCTCAGCTCCAGCCCCTGGACTTCAGCTACTGCTCCTCCAGAGCTCCTGATCTCACTTTCCCTCTCCAGACTCTGACTGCTCTAATCCCACCCCAGACCCAGTTTATAAGGGCAGATTCCTCCCCTCCCAGGTCTGGGTGGGCCGTGTTGCATGTTTAGGGCTCCTGACCAGAGAAACCTCCCACTTGCTCTCAGACATAATATCTCTATTACTGTGGCAACCAGACCCCTGGGGTGTCACATTTACCTGTGGCGTTTCCGGATAGTCTGGCTTGTTCCGTTAGAGGGGTCAGGTATCTTTGTTGTAAGAGTATCCCCAGGGGTCTTTGGTACTACTTCAGGTGTACCTGCTTGTAGAGGTATAATAAGGTTTTTAGGGCAAGTTTGGACTTTGGGAGCAACTAGTTAAATTATATTATATAGAGGTAGTGTTACCTGTGAGTGGTCTGGTAGGGTCCTGGTGGCACAATTTGATGTGCTACAGGGTATTGTGGTCTGGCAGGGTGCCTGGTATAGGGAGAACACGGAGATAGGTAGCGGAGCCCTTAGGGTTTTGGCAGTCGCTCCTGATAGGTGCAGAGTCCGGAGCTAAATCACCGTTCTGGAAGTGCATATAATTGGTGATCGGTGGGAGGTCTGGCTGTGGTGCCTCGGAGAGGTAGTACAGCGTGCGGTGTACTTACAATTGGTAGCAGTCTGATAGGGAGCGGTCAGTCCAAGATATGCTTACAGTCCTGGGAGGCGAGCGAGTGATTCCTGTAGCCGGAGCGAGAGCGGAGTCCCGGCCGGTGACTGCCGCTGGTTCGCGAGTTCCGGGTAGGGTGAGTACGCGCTTCCTGCAGAAAGCGCGCGAGGACCTGTGTGACGTGATATCACGTGACACACGAAGTACGGAGGCCTGTTTGCGCTTGCTAGGCTGGGATAGGACAATTTCCAACGCATTTCGAAACTCACAGCTTTCTTCCTCAGGAAATTGAGGAAGATTTCTGCGTTGGAAATTGTCCTATCCCAGCCTAGCAAGCGCAAACAGGCCTCCGTACTTCGTGTGTCACGTGATATCACGTCACACAGGTCCTCGCGCGCTTTCTGCAGGAAGCGCGTACTCACCCTACCTGGAACTCGCGAACCAGCGGCAGTCACCGGCCGGGACTCCGCTCTCGCTCCGGCTACAGGAATCACTCGCTCGCCTACCAGGACTGTAAGCATATCTTGGACTGACGGCTCCCTATCAGACTGCTACCAATTGTAAGTACACCGCGCGCTGTGCTTCCTCTCCGAGGCACCACAGCCAGACCTCCCACCGATCACTAATTATATGCACTTCCAGAACGGTGATTTAGCTCCGGACTCTGCACCTATCAGGAGCGACTGCCAAAACCCTAAGGGCTCCACTACCTATCTCCGTGTTCTCCCTATACCAGGCACCCTGCCAGACCACAATACAATGTAACACATCAAATTGTGCCACCAGGACCCTACCAGACCACTCACAGGTAACACTACCTCTATATAATATAATTTAACTAGTTGCTCCCAAAGTCCGAGCTTGCCCTAAAAACCTTATTATACCTCTACAAGCAGGTACACCTGAAGTAGTACCAAAGACCCCTGGGGATACTCTTACAACAAAGATACCTGACCCCTCTAAAAGAACAAGCCAGACTATCCGGACACGCCACAGGTAAACATCATCCAACCCTCCCACCTGCATACCCAGGTCCACTGGTATACTCAGCCTCATCTATACACTCTGCTATCCTTCAAAGGCATTATCTCTATTGAAGCAAGGTCGCCGAGCAGGTGAATCCCCTGCCACCAACCTAACAACCTTGGACCAGGACCCCTTTCGCACCATATTATACAGGTACCAAGGTCACCACTATCTACCAGACCCCCCAAGCCACGGGTGAAACTAATCTCTGCTCTGTACTATAGAGTCCAACTCCAGGAATCCTAAGACTGAACACTCTGGTCAGTATATTGGATGTGGACAATCATACCAGGTAATTATTAAATCCTAATCCTATATAGACGGGTGCTCTCCATATGAGAATCTAAACAACCTAACCTCTCTCTACAGGTCCTCAACCTCTGAACAAATCAAAGACCCTCTCCTATCAAGACCTGAACCGCTATACCCCATCAAAGATAATCTACCCCAACTTGTGTACTGAACTTTTACTATTTATATCCTTTTAACATTTTACAAAAATTTTTTATGATTCCTAAATAAAGAACGACCTTTTTATCTTAAACTTTGAGTTCGTCTCACTACCTAAGCGCGAATTAATACAGTCTGTAATTTTCAACACCTACCCACTGACACTTAGTGGTTTGTGTCTCCTAATTCGCTGCTGATAGTGATCAGCCCACCAGCGCCTTCTTTTATATATTTCTTTTTTAATGTATCCTAAAATACACTCAGTTTCTCCAGAGTTGCTGGTGATAGTGTTCTTATCTATTCCGGATGGGAATTCTAGTAGTCGGCTAGAATTTTGTTGTCGTTCCTTCGTGGATTGTTGTCGTGTTCTCTCAGGTGTCATCTTGTAGCTAAGTGCATTCCCTTGTTTTTTTCCCTGAGTTGTACTTTAGTTTGCAGAGGGGCTGACTAGTGCTCACCCCTCCCCCTCCCTACCTAGGACCTAGCTTTAGGGTTAGCTAGGGCCAGGTTTCCTGCTCGGCAATAGGTGCAGAACCTTTATCGGGTCCATAGGGGAGACAGCGTTTGTCGTTCGAGGTGTTTAGGGGCCTCCACTCCCCCTTTCTCCATTTGTAGGGCACTCTTCCCTTTTCCTGCCGTTATACGCTTGGTTCTCCCCATACCCAGCATGACAATAGCATATGTGACATATATTCAGCAGTGTCAGTGTAGCATATACAGTGTATACAGCAGACCTCCCACTGCTTGGGTTCTTTAACCCCTTTCCGAACTTGTCAGTAATAGTACGTAGCTGGGCCTATAGGGCCAGTTACGTACTATTATGCGCGCTGCGATCGCGGCCGAACACAAGCGGGGCGATCGCCGCCGGGTGTCAGCTCCTTGTCATGACAACATCCGGATCACCAGGAGGCAGGACGTTACTTTGGTCATGCGCAGTGCATGATCAAAGTAATGTCTCCCTGTGTGCAGCGCTGACAGGCTGCATAGCATAGGGAGCTGCTGCTCTCTGCCATGCAGCCGATGAGGCTGCAAAAAGTGAAAGTCCCATAGTGGGACCATGTGTAAGAGTAAAAAAAAAAAGTAGAAAAGTGAAAAAAAAAAAAAAATATATTGTAAAAATATTTAAAAAAAAATTGAAAAAAATAATCCCCCCAAAATAAAAATATATTGAACCTATAATATTTATTTATAAATTATTAAAAATAAACCAATAAAAGTACACATATGTGGTATCGCCGCGTCCGGAATGACCTGACCTATAAAACTGTCCCACTAGTTAACCTCTTTAGTGAACACGGTAAAAATAAATAAATAAATAACTAAGCAAAAAACAATGCTTTATCATCATACCGCCAAACAAAAAATGGAACAGCACGCGATTAAAAAGATGAATGTAAATAAAAATGGTACCACTGAAAAAGTCATCTTGTCCTGCAAAAAACAAGCCGCCACACCGCTTCATCATCCGAAAAATAAAAAAGTTATAGCTCTCAGAATAAAGCGATACAAAAAATTATTTTTTCTAGAAAATAGTTTTTATTGTGTAAAAGCCCCAAAACATAAAAAAAACTATATAAATGTGGTACCGCTGTAAACGTACTGACCCGAAGAATAACTCTGCATTATCTATTTTACCACACGCGGAACGGCATAAAACCCCCCCAAAAAAAACTATTTCTGAATTGCTGGTTTTTGTTTATTCTGCTTCCCAAAAATCTAAATTGAAAGCAATCAAATATGTCACATGCCTAAAAATGGCATCAATAAAAACGTCAGCTTGTCCCGCAAAAGAACAAGCTGTCACATGACTCTGTCGGCCAAAATATGGAAAAATTATAGCTCTCAAAATATGGCGATGCAAAAACTAGTCTTTGCAAAAAAAGCGTCATTTAGTATGTGACACCTGTCAATCCTAAAAACCCTATATGAATCTGGTATTGCTGTAATCACACCAACCCAAAGAATAAAGTCGTCTAATCACTTATACCACACGAGGAACGTGTAAAAAAAAATAAACTCTAGGGTTGTGCTAGGGTTGGGGTTTGGGTTGGGGTAGGGTTAGGGCTAGGGTTAGTGTTGGGGTTGGGATTAGGGTTGAGATTTTTTCAAATGTAAAGAAAAAAAAATTATGACAATATGGCGACCAGTGTTGAGCGCAAGTGCTCGCTGCTTGAGTTTGCATCGGATGCTCGGGTATGCATTGAGTATCGCGGGTGTTTGAGTGACATGATCGAGACCATATGCTTCGCGGCCAAAAGAAATGTTGCTGGGATCGCCTGCCATGCATGAGCGATCCCCTCTTGTTTTTTTTTGGGTGTCTAACAACCGTGAAACATGCGGGGCAGGGACTCGAGCATGTCACTCGAGCACCCGTGATACATGGTGCATACCCGAGTACCCGATGCAAACTCAAGTAGCGAGCACTTGCGCTCAAGACTAATGACAACTTATTCAATATGATGACCTAATGTTATCGAATTCTGTGTCGTACCTCTGGGTTCAAAATGTTGACTATACCCCTTGATAAAATCCTTGAGCGGTCTAGTTTCCAAAATGGAGTCAATTTTTGCGTTCAAAAAGTCACACAGTGCTCCCTCCCTTCTGAACCCTGATGTGCGCCCAAACAGTCTATTTTCCCCACATATGGGGTATTGGTGTACTCAGGAGAAATTGCACAACAGTTTTTAGGCTCTATTTTCTCCTCTTACCCTTGTGAAACTAAAAAATTTGGAGCTAAAAGATCATTTTTGTGGAAAAAGATTTTTTTATTTTCACAGCTTCATATTCTAAACTTCTGTGAAGCACCTGGGGGTTAAGGGTGCTCACCACACATCTAGATATGTTCCCTGAGGGGTCTAGTTTCCAAAATGGTGTCACTTGTGGGGGGTTTCCACTGTTTAGGCACATTAGGGGCACATCAGCTAATCATTCAAGCAAATTTTACATTCAGAAAGTCAAATGGCGCTCCTTCCCTTCTGAACCCTGCCGTGCGCCCAAACAGTGTTTTTCCCCCACATATGGGGTATCGGCTTACTCAGGAGAGATTGCACAACAAGTTGCATGGTGCAATTTCTCCTGTTACCCTTATGAAAATGCAAAACTGGGGGCTGAAAAACATTTTTGTGGGAAAAATGTGAACATTTTATTTTCACGGCCTCATGTTATAAACTTCTGTGAAGCACCTAGGGGTTCAAGGTGCTCACCATACATCTAGATAAGTTCCCTGAGGGGTCTAGTTTCCAAAATGGTGTCACTTGTGGGGGGTTTCCACTGTTTAGGCACATCAGGAGCTCTCCAAACGCAACATGGCGTCCGCTAGTTATTCAAGCAAATTTTGCATTCAAAAAGTCAAATGGCGCTCCTTCCCTTCTGAACCCTGCTGTGCTCCCAAACAGTTTTTTCCCCACGTATGGAGTATCTGCGTTCTCAGGGGAAATTGCAGAATACATTTTGGGGTCCATTTTTTCCTGTTACCCCTGCAAAAATAAAAAAATTGGGGTCTAAAGTAACATTTTTGTGAAAAAATTTAAATGTTCATTTTTTTCTTCCCCATTCCAAAAATTCCTGTGAAGCACGTGAAGGGTTAATAAACTTCTTGAATGTGGTTTTGAGCACCTTGAGGGGTGCAGTTTTTAGAATGGTATCACTTTTGGGTATTTTCTGTCATAAAGGCCCCTCAGTCACTTCAAATGTGATGTGGTCTCTAAAAAAAAAAAAAAAAAAAAGTTTTTTTTTTTTTTAGAACCACACTTCTTTTAACCCTTATACTAATAAAAAATATTTTTGGTTCCTAAATTGTGCTGATGTAAAGTAGACATGTGGGAAATGTTATTTATTAACTATTTTGTGTGACATATCTCTCTGATTTAACGGAATGAAAATTCAAATTTTGAAAATTGTGAAATTTTCGCCAAATTTCCTTTTTTTTCACAAATAAACGCAATTGATATTGAAGAAATTTTACCACTATCATGAAGTACAATATGTCACGAAAAAACAATATCAGAATCAGGGGGATCCGTTGAAGCGTTTCAGAGTTATTACTTCATAAAGTGACACTGGTCAGAATTGTAAAAATTGGCCTGGTCATCAACATACAAACCACCCTGGGGGAGGGGGGGGTAAAGGGGTTAAAAATGTTGTGAGCAGTGATGAATTTCCCACTTTCTATGGAGATGTGTTTTGAAATATGCATCTATGTTCAGAACAATTTACTGCTTGTACAATTCTTTTAAAATTTACCATCGGTAAGTGTCGACTGCGTTTTTGACTGACCATTGAAAACCTGGAAAAGCAGTTGCAAGTAGCAACATCATCAATACCACCTAACATCACAAGACTCCCAAATATAGAAGGATAATATTTAGGGCAAGGTCACACAAGCGTGTGTTCTCTCGTATGAGAGATTCAGGCCAATTATGCTAATGACACTCGGATCAAACTCTGTCAGAGATTGATCCGGGTGTCACCTTAGTGTGATCCAATTATCTTGCACGAGAGAATCGTGTCACTGGTGTGGGGAAGATGGAGAACCTAATTTCTCCATCTTCTCCATTGTCTCTGTGTGCATACGTTGGATGACATCAGAGTGCAGTCCAATGTTTCAAACACAACCATAGACTTGAATGGGTGAGTGCGATCAGTTTATTGGATGCACTAGCAGCATGCCGCAGTTGTTCTCTCATGCCAAATAGGCATGAGAATAAAATCGCAGATCTGCACTGCCCCATAGTATTACATTGGGCCGAGTGCTATCCAATAAAACATCATATAGCACTCAGCCTTGTTATACTCTGGTGTAAGCGAGCCCTATAGCTGATCATTTTGTATAGTCCACGAATGATGGTATAAATATTCAAAATGGCCCTTAGTAGATAATGAGCTACCCACCCCTGCATTAAGGCATTATATTTAAGTTCATTAAAGGGATATTCTCATTTTATAAAGTTGATTTCCAGTACGTCCCCATGACAGCACCATAGGAGGAGTAATCCCATATCCTGTGTAGGGACAGGAAGCACAAGAGGTTAAAAGCCCTCCCACCCCCAACCTCCTCAGTGTTTTTCCTGACCCTACACAGGACAGGGAGTACAGGAAGAGCGCTGGTGCAGGAGCACTGGTGTGAAGATAGAGATACCTCAGGGGACCCCGGGGGTCGGGGGAAGCTGCAGCTCTCTCCTGGGCAGACACTCCCTGTCGGGAGTTCCTCTGCCCTCCGGTCTGCTGGAGCCTCCGGGTGCCGCTTCCCCATCGCCGGGGCTCTCGGCGTCCTGCTCTGGGCGGGTCCAGCTTCTCCCGGCTTCAGGACCGCCCGGCGTCGAAACCGGATGTCCGGAGATGACGACTTCTGGTGGCGGTCGCGCCGGAAATTCAAAACGCGGTTAGACCAGACACCAGGGAGCAGGAGAAGATGAATGGACGACCAGGTAAGGTATAAGAGGGGGGTCTGGGGAGCATCAAAGGCAGGCTTACAGCTTGGGCACCCATGACAGCAAAATGGCAGAGGTGTCTCACCCTGATACCCTCCCTGGATTGCCCCACAGTCATGTAAGTGTACTATGACCCTTTTTTATATGGCTAATGGAGCTTACACTTACCAGGGCCTCCATATTTTTTATAGGATGTCTCTGGGCAATTGACTCGCCCCCTGGGCCGTGAGGTACCCGGAACCAGGCTTCTGTACGATGCTGGGGGTAGTAGTGGCAACCCGATCCCGTGGCTCAGGGTGGTCAGACCAGTGGCGGATTTACTGGTATTGTCCGACTACGCCACCCGTGGATTGCGGTCAGGGATGACCGCCGCTGCAAGGCAGACCACTGAGGCTGGTGTTGGTGTGCAGCACAGAGGTAGGATAACTCCCCACGGGAGGAGCGTAGCCTCAGGGCAGCGTGTAGGGAGGATGGGAGTGATGGTACAGGCGCAGCAGTAATCACACAGAGTCCAATGATGCAGTCCAGGGTCTTTTACTCACAGTTGTTATCCAGGTCACGTCTGTCAGCAAGGACTGCCCGAGCCGTGCTGCGCTCACCAGGTGAGGGGTTCGATCAACCTCCAGGTAATTTAGAAGTGCTTCACAGGACCCCCTTTATGTGTCCTTTCTCTGGCCTCTCATACCCCACCAGTGACCTCACTTCTGTCCGGCTGCCTCGGACCTTGTCGGGTTAACATGCCGGCCTTTTTCCCTGGGCCCTATGTGGTGCCTTCCTAGCAGGTTTAGCAGGGGGCTGCACCAATGAATGGTCGCAACCTCCGGTTCTTGGCTGAGTGTAGTTTCTCCTCCACCAATTTAGGGATCCGGTTCCCCTTCTGCGGCCTGACCCCACTCAGGTGAATTCGGGCGTGCAGTGGCTACTGACCGTTCTGCACTCCTGGGGTCCCTCCTTCCTCCGTGTTCCTGGAGCCTCCCTGCTCCCCTTCTTTCTTCCCTCAGGCTCCGGCCTCTGTGCTAGGCCTGCCCAGGGAGCAGAGCCCATGCAGCAGCTCTGCTCCCTGCCTTCTCCTCTCACAGAACTCCCTCCTAAGATGGCCCCCACCTTTTTATACTCCACTCTCTGTGCAGTGGATTCTGGAACCTTGTCTTTTAGTGACCACGGATGCTAGTCTCCCAGGATGGGGAGCTCGAGTGGGAGATTCTTATCTCCAAGGAACATGGTCCACAGAGATTCAGACCCTATCATCGAATTTTCGGGAACTACAGGCAATCTGGGAAGCCTTACAGAGAAGCCGGGCGGTCTTAAAGGACAGACATGTAAAAATTTTGTCAGACAACATCACGGCAGTCTCTTTCATCAGACATCAGGGCATCCACTTCTCCAGTCCCTGGCCAACAGGATATTCTTAGGTATAGAGAAGATAGTGAGCTCCATTTCAGCAATTTACCTTCGGAGATCCGACAATCAGGAGGCAGATTACCTCAGCAGGCATCAGATGAAGGCTTCAGAATGGAACTGAAGAAAGAGGTGTTCCAGCAGTTAACTTGCAGATGGGGTCAGTCGCACGTAGACCTTTCTGCTTCCAGAACAAATGCAGAGACGACCTCTTTCTTCTCTCTCGACCCAGGAGATCATCCTCTGGCAGTGGACCCACTCTCACAATATTGGGGAGAGGGCCTAACATATGCCTTCCCACCTGCTCCTCTAATTCTGAGAATGCTGCGGAAAATTCAGGAAGATCGGGCGACAGTCATAGCAATTGTCCCGTTCTGGCCAAGGAGAAGTTGGTTCTCCGTTCTACGTCATCTAGCGTTGGAAGACTCAATCATTTTAACATTTCAGGAAGATCTTCTGACGCAAGGTCCACTGTTGCATCAGAATCTTCAACAACTCCAGCTCTCAGCCTGGCTTCTGAAGGTGAGATCCTGAAGAACAGGGGCTTATCCGCCAGAGTGATCCAGACTATGCAGGCTAGTAGAAAACCTGTAACCCAGGCCATGTATAAAAAAGTATGGAGGACTTTTTGTCAGTTCCACAGGACGGTAGACACCTCTCAGCCAGACATCCCTGCGATCCTTGATTTCTTGCAGGCGGAATTTGACGCAGGTCTTAAACCAAGTACCTTGAAGGTACATATTGCGGCTCTAGGTGCTTTCTTCAACACATCATTGTCCTCGCATCCCTGGATAATCAGGTTTGTCAAGGCAATCCAGAGACTTAGGCCTACCCAGAGAATTTCTTCCCCTCCGTGGGATCTGAATCTTGTCCTGAGAGTCCTTTGCAAACTTGCCTTCGGCCCTGTTAATGAATTGGGAATAAAGATCTTGACTCTGAAAACCGTCTTCTTGGTGGCAATCACCACGGCTAAACGGTTGGGTGAAATCCAGGCTCTATCTGTTGTCGAGCCATGTATGCAGATTCGGGATGATTGCATCATTCTGAAGCTGGATCCAAGTTTCTCCCCGAAGGTGGTGTCATCGATGACCTTAAACCTAGAAGTGGTTCTTCCATCATTCGGCTAAAACCCTAAGAATCAGAGGGAGGAAGAGTTCCACCTTCTCGATGTCCGCAGAGCAGTGTTGGCCTATTTGGAAGCCACTCGGAACTGGAGATTACGCTCTAATCTTTTTATACAGTTTGGGGGAAAAATAGAGGCAGGAAGGCTTCAAAACCATCCTTAGCTAGATGGGTCACATCCATGATTAATCTAGCATAATTTCAGGGGGAGGCTGTCCTTCTGAAAGATATCAAAGCCCATTCCACCAGAGCAATTTCCACCTCATGGGCAACTAGAGCAGGGGCTACCATTGAACAAATATGTACCGCAGCCACATGGTCAGGACATACTATCTTCTGCAAACACTACAAGCTAGATGTTCTCTCGCAGCAGAGATCTGCGTTTGGTAGGAAGGTACTTCAGGCAGTTATCCCACCCTAAGCTATGAGTTCTTGGGTATACTCCTATGGTGCTGTCATGGGGACTTACTGGAAAACCGGAATTAGTCTTACCAGTAATGATGTTTCCAGGAGTCCACATGACATCACCCTTATTTCCCTCCCTATATTGCTACTGTAAGTGACTCTAACATATGTCTAAGCAGTCTAAAGTAAAATTTTGTTGTGCCCAGCCAATGTGGTTCTTGGAAAATCACTGAGGAGGTTGGGGGTGGGAGGGCTTTTAACCTCTTGTGCTTCCTATCCCTACACAGGATATGGGATTACTCCTCCTATGGTGCTGTCATGTGGACTCCTGGAAACATCATTACCGGTAAGACTAATTCCGTTTTTTGTTACTTAGACAGCATGAATAGGTACTTTTGCAATTTGGCTTGATTTTTCCATCCACCGTCATTGTCCTGAAATCCCAGTCAGCTGTACCTATTCAATAGATTTCCATGCTACCTGCTTACCTCCCTCCCTTATCAGTCCTGAATAATCACAATTTTCCAGTATTGGCAGTTTACAGACCAGTTCTTCCAATCAGAGCTCTCTGTTTCCATCTCCCCAATTATTTATTTTTATTATACGTTTTTTTTTTTTTTATTGTTAATTCAAGTTTTGTTGAGATTTCAATGCAAATGAACATGACATAGACAATAAGGATTTGTTTATAAAAATGAGTCGTGACACTAAACGACTGTTGATCGGTAAATATTTACTGACCAGCGATGGTTTCATGCCTTTTTCCACAGGCAGCCCGTGCTAAACAATGTTCGCTAAATGACGTGTAATAGATTGTTCAATACGCATCTGCTGCCAATGTTCTCGGCAGTGCGAGTCTTGTTTACACAGGACATTGCACTGATAAGAAGGATGTTTTCTAAGCCTTAAAAATCATTTCACCTGACGAACAAGCATTTTGCTAGTTTTTTTTCAGGTGATTTGGCAGCCTGCTTTCACTGCAAGATTATAGAGAAACGAGTGTTCCAAGGAATGCTCATTTTCGATGAACTTGCAGTGTAAATGCACCTTAAGAGCTTGAAAGATCTATAACAATCCCATATAAATCACGTTAATCAACTACTTTAGTCTTCTTGGTCATCTTTATTTTCACTCTGAAAGGAATGAGCTTCCAGAGAAATAGCCAAGACAGCTCTAATTTTCTATAAATTTTCTCTCTTCAGCTCTTTAGGTATTTTAAATGAAAAAAGAAAGGGAGGGCGAAGAAAAGGAAGCACAATGTGCAGTAAAGCAGGGAAGAAGTTAAACAAGCATAGGGGATCTGATGCCTAATAAATTTGCCGGTTGCCCATCGCTCAGCTTGTTTTATAGTTTGTTTCTTGTGCTTTGCAAGATACAGCGAGCTTGTGACAGAGTGAACTCATTAGCCCGCTCTGTAGAGCTGAGGGTGCAAATGAGGGTTTTTTTTGCCACAGATTACTAGAAAGGTCAGTGAAGCCTCGGTTAAAGTATCAAGGGATAAATTATAAATAAATGAGATTGTCTTCACTGGAGTCGTTCTGGTTTCTCAGAAGGGGTCAGCTCTCTGTGCAGAGAAAGTTACACATTGTTCGTCTCATAAAATTGTTTTAATTGATGGTACTCTAAGAGTCTGTCCGTGGAGCTGTCAGACTCTGGCCCCAATTCTGATTAGGGTGTCCTTGAGGAAGCATTCAGAATTCTATGGAATGTCGGGAGGAAGAGGTCAAATGTGGGAAGACAAACAGTTGGGGGGAAGCTCTGGACTATCTATGACTGAAGTAAGAGGATTGTTGGGCGAAAAACTTTTTGAAAGATGGAATTGAAATCCATGTACCATGATATCGGCCATGTAAGGATGCGCAGGAACTACTCAGGACAGATCTACCTAAACAAAATTTTAAGGGCTGAGTACTTTGTAACTGTTCTAGGTTGAGAAAATAGTGTGAGACATGTCGGGGTCCACAGAAAATCAGCTCACCCATGGATAAATGAATCTCTATTGCACCGACGATCTTGTAGTATTGCAAGGTTCCACCATGAACAAAACGTGTAAATCCAGCAAAGGGTCCAATAAAATATTCTTTATTTAAAGTCCATTAAAATCCACAAATATTAATAACCGCAGACGCGTTTCTAACTGATGTCCTTATTCATTGCATACATACATGTTCTAGCTTGACCCATATTTTTGAGTGTTTTTGGTGGAACTAGTCTGCTCTATCAAAAATAGCCAGCACGTAGTAGAATAAGGGACCCGTGTAGGCTAGGCCTCTATTTTTATATATATATATATTTTTTTTTTTTTTGTGAGGGATTTTTTGGCAATTCTTAGAGGTTTTGATGTCCACATAAACGTAGTAAACTGTTTAGTTGGGACGTTTGGAATTGTTTGAAATAAATAGATGCAACATGCAAAGATGTTAATTTTTAATATATTGATTCTCCTGAACAAAGAAAAGTCTTTGCATTGCAATTTAAAAATCCCTGAAATGATAGAAATAAGAGAAGCATAATTTAATCAAAATGTGTCTGCTCGGTCCGCTGAAAGCTGCATTCCTAAGTACTTGAAAGCTCTAGTTTACCTGGTGTAGGCGTAATTGCTGTGTATGGAATGGACAGTCCGTAAGTCCATAGCTATGTAGAGAGAACACTTTTCAGTAGGTTGATTGTAATTACTGAAAAAGCTGAATTCACATATCTTGGACATGAGGGATGGTAATAAGGTTGACAAAATATATGGTCATATGCAAAAGCTGTACATTTTTAGATAATTCCATACTATTAGGCCCCGCACATCAGTGCTCTCTTATGGATATTAGTAAATGTTCTGACGCAATTACATAGAGTAATTGTTATGGGGACATTTATATGTGTATATTTATCGGTTGTGTAGAGTGTTATTTACTCTTATCTGTGCTCGGGTCTCTATAAAGAGTGCATATTTTTGAAGGACTTTAAGGCCCAATTCTATTTTTAAACGTGGTGCTTCCATAAAGCCCCTGTTCACCCAATTGAAATCCTTTTCAGCATCAAAGGATATTAGGAGCAAAGAGATACGTTGTTTTCTTGCATAATGAATGTCTCATGGGTGTTGTCCCTGACCTCTCCCTAAAGGGAATAAGAACTACTCGATCTGGAGGTACTAGCGCTCCTAGGCAGCTAACTCATAGAAGAAGTGTGAACAGAGTTGGCAGTACGTTTTATACTTGGCGGTACTTTTGATGTTTTGATTAGATAAGGCACCAAATCTCGTGTCTTATTTGTATCAGTTTCCTAAGTGTCTTCTTGGATGTTTTGCTTTTGTAGGGACTCTCTCTAATGGTTGTCAGAAACATTTGTAGCCGGAGTCCAGATTACCTCTTCAGTCAGGTACCATTTGTATTAGGATATCCCTCAATACACATTTCAAAGCTTTCCGTTGAATAGGTGGGTTCTCTTTATGGTGAAAAAGAAAAGTGGGATACTACTCATTTTCATATTGATAAACTTTATGTATCCAGCGAGAGATTCGTTAAGAGGCAATGTGAGTTCTCTTTGTGTCTTCAGAAGGACTTTGAGAGCTAAATATTGGTGCTTGATCTTACAGAACAATGGGGCCAAATGAGGTGTATCTGCGAGTAGGAACTGGGTATGAAAGATCAGAATGCAATGGGTTCTACTATGAGTTATTGACATGAGTAAAACTTAGTGTCTGTCATCAGGGTGGCCTATGTGCCATGTATCACTTAATTGCCTTGCGTGTAAATTTTTTCTCTATTTGTTGAGCCTGTTGTATGCAATGGAGCTAAGTTTTTTTGAGGTATTTAATATTGGTTGGACAGTGAGATTAAATTCTATGGAGAAAATCAGGTTGTCTTGGATAAAATGCGAGTTCATCGAGGACTTCAAGGAATAAAATAATTTGATTCTGTTTAGGAGCATGGAAATTAGCCATTATGCAGATCTGGCCTTGGATTTCTCATTGTAGGATTAAGAAGCTTTCATTTTATTGTGAAATAAGAGATTCAAGGAGGTTGAAGAGGTACAAAGAAGAATAGTCTAAGAAATAGAGAAAACTAAGGAATATTAATTGTAAATTGTCTCTCTTGAGAAATGAGGCAATCTCTTATTGTAACTACAACATTAGGGATTTTCCCAAAGTTCATCTAGACCTGCTAAATGAAAAATGACATATGAATCTCAAATGTAATACAAATGAAGGATATGTTTCCCACAAGGGAAGTGTTTGAGGCAAGATCACTAATCAGGATCAGTCTAGGATTCTCTGTTCCTCCTAGATCTACTCGGTTGTCTCTCTTGCGCTGCATAGAAGTGGGGATCTTGGCGTAAGTGTATAAGGCAGGTCCATTCAGGAAAGTTTGTAGGACCTCCTGGAGTTAAGAGAAATGTCACCTTGTCCTCTTGCGCAATAAGTGAGAATAGAAATCCTCACCTGTATGGGACTTTTCTTGTCTGTAGAAAGGTAAAGGAGTAAAAGTTTCTCTTTGATGCACTCTGCATCTGGAAAGCGCTTTAAATTGACCCCATCAAAGTCAATTTCTGGTGGTCATCTTGCTTTTTTAATTATTTCTTCTTTGACACTGTAATAGTGCATTCGGCAGATGACCTTTCTCGAGATAAAGCAGGATCAAGGCTTTTTACACTTCAGTTTTTTTGTGCTCTATTAATTTCAGGGTAGGTTAACATGATCGTATGTTCGGTCTGAGTGCGGTTCGTGAAAAAATCGGCAGCTCACTGACCAATGTTGTTCAGTGCAGTACAGATGAGCGATGTTTTTCAAGGTCTGAGTCTGCATGTGAAAAAATCGCAGCATGCACTAGTTTCTTGCTTTTTTTACTGATCCGTGTCAATTTTTTAGCATAGGAAGCTGAAAATGGTTTTGTAAATTATTAACTGCCACTGTTAAAAAAACAAAAAAAACAAAACCCCCCAAAAAAAAACACTGTGCACAGATGTCAGGTGAGAAGAAAAATTGTTCAGATTATTCTGGTTGAAACTCTGATCAGTCTTTTTTATATGGCCGTGTGACGATATCCTCCATGTGATTACCTGCCTGTCTGCCAAGAATCATATTAAAAATGTCCATAAGTGTTGACGAGATCAGGAGAAATAGTGAATTCAGGGAGGCCTCTGACACATATGTTGCTCCTCCATATTTCTGTTTTAAAGGTGATCAAATTGGGTGAGAAGGCATTGTGGTTCACCCTGTGTAATATTTGCCTTGTGGAGATGAGGACCGTGAAACGCTTTGTATTTGTTATATTCAATCTATTTTTATTGAAAAAAGAAAAAAAATATTTTACAATTATACAATGATTGATAGAAATTTCAAATTTACGAACGATTATAGCAAATGATCTATCAGTAAGACTTACAAACAGTAGCTAAAGTGTGATTTCAGCAGCAGAAGGGAAGGAAGGGAGACACAGATTCTCTACTTCGTAGGTAGGCGGAGCCCCATAGGATAGTCACCTCAGATTGGAAAAAGACGACCGGCCCCTCCAGTATATAGGCTCCTCCTACTCCCATGTTCATCAGTCTTTTTATCTGAGGTCTCAGAGGATAGTCGCTGCTTCGGCAGCTCCTCAGAAGAGTTGTTATTTTATATCCAGCGAGTCCTGGACCCCCCGTGGTCTAGAGGTCTCTGGGGGTCTCGGCTTTGCTGAGACCCCTGACCCTCCCCTGGCAGCTCTGTGTACCCCTTGAGGAGGTTCCCACTTATGCCTGCCGGCCCCGGGGGATACAGGGCGCTCCCTGGCGGAGGCGCACACCACACATCTGAGAGGGTCCCTGCGTGCTCCGCCATAGGGGGGAGCAAAGGGCCATGGCGCCACACATCCCTGAGGATCCCTGTGGCGTTCAGCCGGGTAAGTGCTCTTTGGTCTAAAGAGTATCTTGGACGGCTACGGCAAGTGTACTGCCTGTGTGTTTCTTGTCTATTTCAGACGCTGCCTTGACTGGGGAGCAGAGACGGAGGCCAGTAATTTTTATTTTTATTTGCGCATGCTTTTTCATTTTTGCTTCCTGCCTTCATTGAGGCAGGAAGCTCCCTGTATTGGCGCGCGTTTTCTTGCTTTTATTGACTTGCTTCCTGCCTTCATAGAGGTAGGAAGTTTTCTGCCCTCATTTTTGTTGTTTGAATAAGGTGGGGGGCGTGGCCTAGCAGGGCGTGGCCTAGCAGGGGCGTGGCTTAGCGTCTCCTGGCTTCCTGCCGTCATTACTTAGGCAGGAAGCGCTTGGTTGAGCGTGCGCTGGCGGTCCCTGCTTCTCCCTCCGGCGTCCAGCGGCGCCTCCTGCTCTCTGCTCCCCGTCCGTCCACACACTTAGGAGGAGCGGTCGCCGCAGTACCGGTGAGTCCCCTCTGCCTCTGGCAGGGGTTCTTTGTCAGTGCTGTCTCTCCAGGCTACCTATTAGGAGTCATCGTGAGCACTGCCGCTTTCTCTCCTAAAGCTATTTACTTCACTGACCTTTTAGGCTGTGTAGTATTATAGTTGCTGTGATGTTAACCCCTTCTGAAAAAGTGGAACTTTAGGGGAAAAACATGGTGTTTAAGGGAGTTTCCCCCTATTGATTTTTTGCTCGGCATTTCTGGGGTAGCTCTTTTCTAAGGGTGAGCTTTAACCCTTCAGAGCCTGTCGCATATATAAAAAAATAAAAATAAAAAAAATATAAAAAAAAAAAAAAGTGAGTTTTGAAAACAGGCTGTGCAGCTTTCACACTTTTTTGCCATCCTTGTTGTACATCCTGGCATCTGGTGTGGGTGGCATGTCGGATCAGGGGCCTGGGAGTGCGGATCGGTCTCCTGATCCGTTTCAGGTTCAGTCGCACGCCTCTGATACACTCAGGCCTTCTACTACATCAAGTTCAACGCTCAGTGATGTTAAGGTGGAGGCGCTCACTCGCTCCATTGATAGTCTCTCTAGTCTCCTGGGACAGTGGGTGTCAGCTAGATCACACCCAATGCCACAAGGTAAAAAGCGCCGCAAGACTATGGTGGCGTTGTCTCCCTCGCAGAGCGCATCAGAGGCTTCGGATTCACCAACAGATTCGGTTGATGAAATTTCTGAGTCCGAAGAGGAGGATCAACAGGATCGCTCTGTTTCTCTTTCTGGTCGCCTAGATGGGCTTATTAAGGACATGCGGGAAGTATTAGAGCTGTCTGAAGAGCCGACAAGACCGTCTAGGTCGGGCCGTCTGTATCAGAAGACGCGCCGTGTTCGTTCTACATTATCTGCGCATGAGGAACTTAACGAAGCGGTGGAGAAGGAGCGTCAGTGTCCGGATAAACGCTTCCGAGGAACGCGTTTTTTTGATGCCCTATATCCCTGTGGTTACTAATTGGGTTCCCTCTCCTGAGGTGGATATATCTCTGTCTCAGCTGACCAAGTCTTCCCTGCTTCCTGGTAAAGGGAGAGCCAATCTTCAGGATCCTTTGGACAGAAGATCGGAGTCAGCGGCGAAATCCATCTATGAAGCCGCGGGTCATGGTTTCCGAGCGGCCTTGGGGGCCATGTGGGCCGGTGAGGCTTCTCTGCGGTGGTTGGATCAGCTGCGTGCGGCGTGGCAGGATGGGACTTCGCGTTCAGAAGTGGAAAAGCTTTTTCAGCGAATGGAAGAAGCTATGTGTTATGGCAGAGATGCAGTACTGGACACTGCTTCAATTCTGTCCAGGGCTCAGGCTTCGGCAGTCACGATTAGAAGAGCTCTGTGGCTTAAACAGTGGACCGGGGATGCAGTATCCAAACAGGGATTGCTTAGTCTGGCATATAAGGGCGGTCAGCTCTTTGGTTCAGATCTTTCGGAACTAATTGCCAAAGCTAAAGCTAAGGATGTTACTCTGCCTGGGAAAAAGGCAGTGGCATCCACAGCCGGCAGGACAGGGCCCAGCAGAGGTCTTCGGTCCTTTCGGGCCAGGGGACGATTCAGTCAGCCTTCTTGGAGATTGGGTCGTCCCTCATCCTCCGGCAGATCCGCCCAGAAATCTTGTACTCCTTGGAAGCAACGGTCCCGTCAGGACAGACGGGAGGTTGATAAAAAGTCCGCTAAGGCTGACTGACGCCAGGGATCCCCCCGAGGGCTCTCGGGTGGGAGGTCGTCTGCTACAATTCGGGTCGATCTGGGCATCCCACATAGCAGACGCCTGGGTGACACGGGTTATGTCGGCAGGCTATTTCATAGAGTTTCATTCGCTGCCTCCAGACAGGTTTCGTCTGACGGGCATTCCGTCCGTGCAAAGACTGGCTGCCGCACTGTTTCAGGAGGTCGACTCTCTCCTACAGCAGGGTGTGGTGGTTCAGGTTCCTCCGGAAGACCAGGGAAAGGGTTTTTATTCCAACCTTTTTGTGGTCCCCAAAAAGGAGGACAAGTTTCGTCCGGTGCTGGATCTCAGGGATTTGAATATTTACGTCCGGACACGGAAGTTCCGCATGGAGTCTCTCCGATTGGTGATGGCGACCCTGTCGCAGAACGATTTCTTGGTGTCCATAGACATCTGCGACGCCTATTTGCATATCCCTATCGGCAGGGCTCACCAGCGTTTCTTGCGTCTCGCTATAGGTCAAACCCATTACCAGTTTGTGGCCCTGCCTTTCGGGTTGGCCTCAGCTCCCAGGGTTTTTACAAAAATTCTGGCTCCTCTCATGGCGCTTCTTCGAAGACAGGGGGTTACGATCCTCTCCTACCTGGACGACCTGTTCATAGTGTCACCCACAGCGGAGGAGGCAATAGCGGCTCGCGATCTCTCCCTTCAGTACCTGATGGACTTCGGGTGGCTGATCAATTGGAAGAAATCATCATTGGAGCCAGCACAGTCCATTCTTTTCCTGGGGATGCAGTTCGATACTGTTCGGGCAGTTGTGTCCCTGCCTCCTGTCAAACAGACGAACCTTCGTCTTCTGGTCCCGGCTATGAGGTCGGCGCTGTCAATGTCCCTTCGGGAATGCATGCGCCTTCTGGGTCAAATGGTGGCAACTATGGAAGCAGTACCATTTGCACAATTTCATTCCCGGGATCTCCAGAGCCTTATTCTGACCCATTGGGATCGATCGCTAACTTCTCTGGATCGCTCGGTCATTATCTCCCGCAGGGTGCGAGAATCTCTTGGATGGTGGTTACGTCCGGAGACTCTATCCGTGGGGAAATCCTTCCTTCCTCCGAGATGGTCGGTGGTGACAACCGATGCCAACCGGACAGGCTGGGGGGGAGTTTGGAACAACCTCTGGATTCAGGGAGTTTGGTCGCCAAAGGAGTCGTCTCTCCCGATCAACATTTTGGAGTTGAGAGCAATATTTCTCTGCCTCCAACATTGGGCGGTCTTATTGAGTGGTCTACCGGTCCGAATGCAGTCGGACAACGCTACGGCTGTCGCGTACATCAACCACCAAGGCGGGACGAGGAGTTACAGTCTCATGTCGGAGGTCTCTCGGATCCTGGTCTGGGCCGAGTCCAAAGTTCCAGCAATCTCTGCAATTCACATTCCAGGGATGTTGAATATCTCGGCGGACTTCCTCAGTCGCGAGCAAGTGGACCCTGGGGAATGGAGTCTCCATCCAGAAGTGTTTTCTCTGCTGTGTTCCCGTTGGGGGACTCCTCAGGTGGACTTGATGGCGTCCAGGCTGAACGCTAGGGTTCCGACGTTCATGTCCAGGTACAGGGACCCGGAGGCGGTGGCGGTGGATGCTCTAGTGGCCCCGTGGGGTCAGTTCAAGCTGATCTATGCGTTTCCGCCGATATCCTTACTACCTCTGGTGATCCGATGGATCAAACTCGAAAGGGTATCAATAATTCTGATAGCACCAGACTGGCCGCGGAGGACATGGTATTCGACGCTGGTGTCTCTTCAGGCGGCACCTCCGTTTCCGCTGCCCCTTCGCCTGGACTTGCTCACTCAGGGGCCCATTCATCATCCGGACCTGAGGTCCCTTCGTTTGACGGCGTGGCTCTTGAGACCGAGATCTTGACCCGTCACGGTTTTTCGCCCGAGGTCATTGCTACCTTGCGGGCGACCCGGAGTCCAGCTACGTCCAGGATTTATCACAGAACTTGGGAGTCTTTCTATTCATGGTGTTCTGGATCCTCAAGAAACCCGAGGGTTTTTTCCATCCCCAACTTCTTGGCCTTACTGCAATCTAGTCTGGCCAGGGGTTTGGCAGTTAGTACGGTGCGGGGACAGGTATCTGCTCTTTCCGCACTTTTTAGGAAGGCTATTGCCTCTCATAGGGATGTGCGCTCTTTTTTTCGCGGAGTCGCACGTCAGTTTCCGCCACGGAGGGCAGTTGTGGCTCCATGGCGGCTTAATCTAGTCCTGGAAGCCCTTCAGCATAGGCCTTTTGAGCCTATGGATTCTGCTAAACTTTCACTACTTTCTTGGAAGGTGGCCTTCTTGGTGGCAGTTACCTCTTTGAGAAGGGTATCGGAATTGGCAGCACTTTCTTGCTCACCTCCTTTTCTGGAATTTTTTCCGGATCGCGTGGTGCTTCGTACTCGTGAAGATTTTTTGCCTAAGGTAGTGTCACAATTCCACATTAATCAGGACATTGTGTTGCCTTCTCTTTGTCCAGGACCTAAGAATCCAAGGGAGCGGGCCTTGCACTCGTTGGACTTAGTGCGGGCATTGAAGTTCTATCTTACGATCACCCAAGGTTTTCGGAAGTCGGACTCTCTTTTTATAATTTCGGCAGGTCGTCGGTGTGGTCAACGTGCTTCCAAAGACACGATAGCTCGGTGGATCCGTTCAGCTATCCTGGAAGCGTACCGGCTCAAGGGCGAGCCTTGTCCGGTTAAAGTTAAAGCTCATTCCACGAGAGCCATTGGCTCATCGTGGGCTTTTCGTCAGGGGGCCTCGGCAGCGCAGCTCTGCCGGGCGGCCACCTGGCGCTCCGTTCACACCTTTACTAAGTTTTATAAGGTGGACGTAAGTGCTTCAGCCGATGCGGCCCTATGACGCAGGGTCCTGCAGGCAGCGGTAATTTAAGTTATCCCTTTACTTAGTTTTCCGTTATTTTAGCGCGGTTTGCGCTCTTGCCTAAGTTTTGGGGTATGGAAGCTTCTGCCTCTATTTCCCACCCTTAAGTAGGTACTGCTTTAGGGACGTCCCATGAAGTAGAGAATCTGTGTCCCCCTTCCTTCCCTTCTGCTGCTGAAAGCCGGATTTTGGTAAGAACTTACCTGTAAAATTCTTTTCAGCGAAGGAAGGAAGGGAGACACAGCACCCTCCCAGGGCAGAAGTGTTTTTTTTGTGTTTATAGATGCAGCGCGTCTCCTTCCTGATGTCGATCTTCTGGACTGGGTTTAGCGCTCTACGGCTCTCCTTCTAGTTTCTCCAGCTCTACACAGTTGTCAGGTCCAATGGGGTATGCCTAAGACTGTGTGTTTCTATTACATAACCTGTTTTCTCTCATTTCTGAAATTTCAGAAGGGGATATGTTGTTCTGCTGGTTGGTCTGCTCTTCCTTAGCTTGTGTACGGACTGATGAACATGGGAGTAGGAGGAGCCTATATACTGGAGGGGCCGGTCGTCTTTTTCCAATCTGAGGTGACTATCCTATGGGGCTCCGCCTACCCACGAAGTAGAGAATCTGTGTCTCCCTTCCTTCCTTCGCTGAAAAGGATTTTACAGGTAAATTCTTACCAAAATCCGGCTTTCAAGGATACAATTTTTAAACAATTACTCCAAAATTAAAATTAAATCTAGAAATACAGTACCATGGATTACCGAAGTATATGCAAAAACACTTATAAGAGAGGACTTCAAAGGAAGACTCCTATAAAAGGAGAAGAGAAGAGAATGTATTTTTCAAATACTTCAATTCCTCAACTCTCCCTTGGAGTGTAGTTATGGCAGATTCAACTTCAAGATCATTTTTCCAAGCACATTTCATATATTAAGCTAGACCAGTATTTGTCAAACTCCAGTCCTTACAGCCCCACAACAGATCATGTCTTCAGGATTTCCTTACAAACTATAAGGTCTCTTAGCCTTACTGTTTTGCTGAGGTTCCAACTTTAGTCTGGACCACGAATCCCTTCCTCGAGTACACTATATTCAACGACAGTTCTGCCGGTCTTCCTCATCCTACCATCTGGACCTGAGTATGAGTCTTCCATTCAAGAATATGATGAGGACAGAGCCTCTCTAGTCTTAGAAGTTCTGATAAGGGATCTCTTAGGTGGGGGGAAATGATGCCTGATTATGTATTGTGTTCTTAATTATGGTCTGGTGTTTGTTGATATGAGTCTCACATTTTGGGGTCAGGATAAACTATCTTCTTGTTGGGAATCTGAGGCGGGAATAAGGTAGTGAAGCAGGTGTGTTAGGTGTGGAAGAACTGGTATATGTATGTTGTTTATTTGATTGTTCACTTATTTGGTTCCACTGTTTGGTGATTAAAGGACATTCAGTTATAAGACATTCAGTTCCACCATCCGGTTTTCCTTCTCTTATTTGGGCAGAATTTGAAACTGGTATAGAATAGATGTGATCCTGTAGGTGCAGAAAGGTGGTAGGTTGTGGAAAATTCAATGCAATTGCCATCCCAGCAGTTTTCTATCTGAAAATGATGGGTAATAAGGCATTGGTGCAGAGAATTCTGTGATGGATTGGGAGGGTATCTGTTGTAAGGATGAGATTTTAGCTGCCTTTTTTGGTGAGTTTTACCTATGTGGATGAGTATCTTTCTTTGTAAGTCACTTCCTCTGTTGTATTTTTCTTGGAACAAGGTTGATCTCAATTGAGTGCTATATCTAGTGTGCCCAGCCATGGCTCTCCTTAAAGTGGGGATGTTACAAAAGCAAGTCTCTATTTAGAGGAATGGGACTGGTATTCCATTAGAGAGGCTTTATTGAATATAGGGTAGTCCCAGAAAAATTGGAACAATGACCCTTAAAATATATGATGATGAGAGTTCAGCTGTAGGAGTGAATTTCTAGTGTGGAAAACTAGGAAAATTTGGGACTGTTCCCCTTCACCACAATGTGATTGGATAAAGCCCCCCAATATACTTTTTAGCTAGCTGTCGGCCAAGTGATGGTTTGGCTGATCGTTAAGTCCACAGATATTTCCTTCAACTGTCCCAACAGATGCGCTCCATTATTTTCCATCAGCGAGCAGATGACAGACATCTCTGGTGGCAGCTTATCTCTTGAAGTACAAAAGGATCAGCATTTCGAAATCATCATCTATGGAAAAAGTCAGAAGGCCCCGATACACTTTAGATTGTTTGGGTTTGGCCACATATCCCTAATGGGACTGGCGAAGACCAAATACACTCCAGTGCAGAGCTCCAAAGTAGGCGGATGTAAGCGAAGACTAGCAAGGAGTCCCTCACCCACGGAGAATTCCTGGTGAGTGTCTGAGTTGTTTTTTAGTGTCCCAAATAGGCTGCCTTTCAACCGTGAGCCTGGAGCCAGGAAAGCTGCTTCATAGTGCCCCTGGCACAGCTTCAACTTTTAATATAGGTCACTGCAACATACTTTCATATATTGGACACATCTGGTGTTTTCTTTTTTTGTGAGAGCAGGGAGAGTTAGTTTTTTGGACTGGTAGCAGCTTTTTTTTTCAATTTTATTTTTTCTGCTTGTTTTTATTTTTGTTTTTATTCATTTATTTCACATATTTTATCCTACATAAGATCATGAATCGCCTCTAGGGAGGCATTTCAGAATTTAAATCTATTTTTTCCCTTTTTTTTTTACATCAAAGTTGTTCTAGGTCTGTCAGAATCCAGCAGCTTCTATTCTGTCCCAGTACTTTGCAATCACATAATTGTAGAGCCTTGTGTATACATTGATCAGGAAGGCAGAGATAGTAGTAAACCAACCCTGCTGTCTCCAGGGAGTCCTACTACATCTGACAGCTGGTTTCCCGATCCTGTAACTGCACTACTTTAGAACAGTCATTGCAGAGTGATATGCGGACTGCCCAGACATTTTAGTGGAAATTACAAAGTGGTTGTAAAACTTAGCAATTAACGTCTTAATAAAAATCCCTCTGTTCTGGAGAATTCTATACTTTAATGCTCATCGCCTAATCCTCTGCAATCTATCATTGTTGGCCTGTCTTCTTCGCAAGGAGCACAATGCATACATGCTGCTCTTTGAAATGGAGCTTGTTGGTGCTGCTTTGAAAATGGCTGGATTTCTTGAGCCAGCCTGCTTAAGTGCTCCTGCACACCTCTGATGCTGCAGAGGCAAATTTGCCTTTGCTTGCATCATCATAGACTGCACAGTTTGGGCTAGTGGTGCAACCATGTCACTGATTCCAACTGCAAGTCGTTCAGGTGCAAATTGCCCCACAACAAATGGGAAAGCCAGGGGTGGGGTGGGGGGGTGGGCAGGGGAGCAGTGCGCTCCTGAATCGTGATCATGAAATACCCCCTTTTAAGTTCCATTCCGATGATCTGATAATCAGCAAATGGGCATTCATGATTATCTGCTCATGTAAACATGCTAGCGATCAACCAATGAACAAGCAAACCTTGTGTTTGTGGGCCAATCAGGAGGTGGTATTGCACCCATTTGTTTACACTTATTAGGGTATTTTGTTATGATTACAGATTCTCAAGAAAACTAGTCTTGAAAAGCTAGTAAGATTTTAGACCTGGAAATCCTACAAATCTACATAATGATTGTAGTGGATTGCATTGTAGTTATTGATATATTGATAGTTGTAAAGCCATTATCAAATAAAGATTGACATATAATTAAATTACTCATAGATTTCACTGCAATGTAACATTGTAAAGGCAATAAAGAAGGTGGGGTTATAATTGTGTGACTTAAAGGGGATTCTACTGATTATATTTCTCTTTCTATGGACTTGGGATAGGGGTTAAAAATTACAAAATTAGGTATTCTCACCCATCGATGATCCCTCTTTGTCACTGCTCTCGGTCTTTGTTGACATTGTACATTGGTGATGACATGACTACACCTCACATGACCGCTGCAGCCAATTACTGACCTCAATGATCATGTCAATGTGGATGGCTTCAGAGCGCAACGCTGGGTTGAAACGGCTTTCTGCTCAGTGTTCTTGTGCAGTCTACGTCAACGTGACCATTGAGCCTGGTGGTTAGCTGTCCACTTAGAATGTACACATATAGTTGTACAACCAAAGATATCCTAACGTTCAGATATGAGTATGTGTCCTAGATCCTGGCATTTCCACTTCTAGCTTAAGGTCCACAAAGGAGATCTCCATGTGTCTGCACGTTAACAGAGCTGTGTGTAAATAGGGCTGTTTGACTTGCTCATTTCAATAGCTAAGCCAGACCCCTTCTTTGTTTACAAATGAGGTATATAAAACCGCCACTCACAATGTACTGAGCGGTGACTGAAGCCTTGCTGACCATGACCCTTGTATTGACAGACGGTGTTTTTTGAGAGGAATCAATTTCATTTCCTCCTGGGAGCCGAGCTTTCAGTATAGTGGCCGCACGGCTTTAGAACGCTATTGACTTGTAGAATAAGCCCATATCTGCAGATTAATAGCGTTTTCGGGACATGACCTTTAAAATAACTTACTGACCTCTGAGACCCGCACCGATTGGCAAAATCCGCTCCATTCATTCCCTATGGGACTGTCAAGCACTGCTATCGGCTCTTTCCAGCAGCCCCATAGGGAATGAATGGAGCAGTGGGTGAGGCTGCACAATGCTGCTTCATTCTAATGGGGTAAAAATGCTCATCGGTGTGGGTCCCAGTGGTCGGATTCCCACCGATCTACAAGTTATTACCTATCTTATGGATAGGTGATAACTTGTTTTCACCGGACAACTCCTTTAAGACAGGCCACCAGTTTGTTTCCATGGGCTGGTATGGTAATCAGGAACGAGCGTTCTTTTCAGCTCTTCTAAATGTACCTTAATACTTTTAAGAACTCCTCTTTAGGAAGACTGATCTAGTATAACTAATGGGAAATACACTGCTCAAAAAAATAAAGGGAACACTTAAACAACAGAATATAACTCCAAGTGGATCAAACTTCTGTGAAATAGGAAGTAACACTGTTTGACAATCAATTTCACATGCTGTTGTGCAAATGGAATAGAGAATAGATGGAAATTATTGGCAATTATCAAGACACACTCAATAAAGGAGTGGTTCTGCAGGTGGGGACCACAGACCACATCTCAGTACCAATGCTTTCTGGCTGATGTTTTGGTCACTTTTGAATGTTGGTTGTGCTTTCACACTCGTGGTAGCATGAGATGGACTCTACAACCCACAGAAGTTGCTCAGGTAGTGCAGCTCATCCAGGATGGCACATCAATGAGAGCTGTGGCAAGAAGGTTTGCTGTGTCTGTCAGCATAGTGTCCAGAGGCTGGAGGCGCTACCAGGAGACAGGCCAGTACACCAGGAGACGTGGAGAGGGCCATAGGAGGGAAACAACCCAGCAGCAGGACCGCTACCTGTGCCTTTGTGCAAGGAGGAACAGGAGCAGTACTGCCAGAGCCCTGCAAAATGACCTTAAGCAGGCCACAAATGTACATGTATCTGCACATACGGTTAGAAACCAACTCCATGAGGGTGGTATGAGGGCTCGACGTCCACAGATGGGGGTTGTGCTCACAGCCCAACACCGTGCAGGACGCTTGGCATTTGCCAGAGAACACCAGGATTGGCAAAGTCGCCTCTGGCGCCCTGTGTTCTTCACAGATGAAAGCAGGTTCACACTGAGCACATGTGACAGACGTGACAGAGTCTAGAGACGCCGTGGAGAGCGATCTGCTGCCTGCAACATCCTTTAGCATGACCGGTTTGGCAGTGGGTCAGTAATGGTGTGGGATGGCATTTATTTGGAGAGCCGCACAGCCCTCCATGTGCTCGTCAGAGGTAGCCTGACTGCCATTAGGTACCGAGATGAGATCCTCAGACCCCTTGTGAGACCATATTCTGGTGCGGTTGGCCCTGGGTTCCTCCTAATGCAGGACAATGCCAGACCTCATGTGGCTGGAGTATGTCAGCAGTTCCTGCAGGAAGAAGGCATGGAAGCTATGGACTGGCCTGCCCGTTCCCCAGACCTGAATCAGTTTGAGCACATCTGGGACATCATGTCTCGCTCCATCCACCAACGTGACGTTGCACCACAGACTCTCCAGGAGACGGCGGATGCTTTAGTCCAGGTCTGGGAGGAGGTCCCACAGGAGACCATCCGCAACCTCATCAGGAGCATGCCCAGGCGTTGTAAGGAGGTCATACAGGCACGTGGAGGCCACACACAATACTGAGCCTCATTTTGACTTGTTTTAAGGACATTACATCAAAGTTGGATCAGCCTGTAGTGTATTTTTCCAATTTAATTTTGGGGGTGACTCCAAATCCAGGCCTCCATTGGTTAATAAATTTGATTTCCATTGATGATTTTTGTGTGATTTTATTGTCGGCACATTCAGATTTGTACAGAACAAAGTATCCAATGAGAATATTTCATTCATTCAGATCTAGGATGTGTTATTTGAGTGTTCCCTTTATTTTTTTGAGCAGTGTATTTACTGTTTTTGGCTTGTTACCATTATGGCTTTCTCCAGAGCTAATCACTGTTGCAACAAAGCATTATAAAAAAAAAAAAATCTTTTTTTCCTCACTTTGTAAACTCAGACCAATATGTTTTCTCGGCAGACAGACACCAGTGAGATTGATATGACTACAGTAAATTGTTCTATATAAATTAGAAGAACAATAGTTTTATTAATCCACACGGCGCAGTTATTGCCGTACTCAAGATTAAAATTATTGCTTTACTTCGGTAATGTTTAAATATTTCCTTCTGGACTGATGCTTTTTTTCTGATATATAGAAACATAAAGCAATAAAAATATAAATGATGAACTTTTAAAAAGCAAAAATTAGATTTTATTTCTTAATGAAATCTTTAAGAGATTTTGTAAGAAAACTGTACAGCACCTGAAGATTGGCAAATATCACTACAAATATTGAACAGCAGGTCATGATACCAACTGTGAGACATTGGGGATGCTCAGGATCTTGTAAAAATATGGAAATTGAGTCACCAATCTGCTAAACTAATATCTGGCTTGGTGGAACAAATATGGTTATCTGGTACAGAAATCTTGCTTCATGTCCTCTAGCAGGGAGCGCAGCCTTGGCTGACTCGATTCAATGTCGGACTGGGGTGCCAAGGGCCCATCAGTAACCAGCTCCGGGGCCACACTTTTTAGCTACACGCAAATGTGACATTATCCTCAATCACAAATTTATATAACAATGAACTGAGTAGATTGATAAATGAATAAGATGTTGCCTTTGTCTGCACATAGTGATTCAAGTATATTGTGCCAAGTACTGCTCATATAAGAGGGTGGTGGCCGGGGGCACACGTGCCCACCGGACGATTCTCCTGTGGGCCAGTCCAAGCCTGCCTACATTGAACACTTTGTGACAAGTTGTTCTACAGATTACAGTGGAATATGGCCACAAGACAACCTGAAATCTCACTGTAACTTTAAAGGACTCTTCTAACAAAGTGTGTTGTTCAAGGAGGACAACTTTCTTTTAAGGTTCAAATCATTAATTATTACACAACGGCAAGAAGTAGCAGAGTAACAAGACATTAGGTGGTCATCCAGAATCCGAAATACCTCTGCCAAGTAGAAGTTCTTTCTCCACGGGTGCCCAGGCATGCTTACAGGCAGGGACTGGTGTGCTCAACAATGGCAACAAGTGCTCTGAACTGATAGGTCTTACAATTTTTAGCTTAAACAGAAGGCATTCGTCAGAAGATCTGGAAAGTGCTACATTTTGAATGTTCCCTACAGGTTTGGCACTTTGACCATAATTTTTAGAATCCTCCATGTCTAGTACTAACACATTCACCTCCATCTCAGAATACTAGGAAATACTAGGATGAAAGTGTCTGATCAATCCCAACTTTATTCTGCAATGACTGCAAAAAGTCTACTGTAGGTCATAAAGAGCTATTTTAAGTGAACAGAAGAACAAGGAATTCTGCATCACTTAGTAGGACCCTAAGAACCGTGACCTGAATATTGTCAAGGCTGTATGAGATTATCTGAAGACATAAGTACAGAGCCAAACTCTGCAGAAGAACATCAGCTAGTTCTAAATGTTTAGAACAAGTTCTAGGCAACTTTAAAGTAAAAACTGCATAAAAGTTACTTAAAGGGTTGCCCACCAGCGATGAGCGAGCATGCTCGTTACTCGAGAGTTATGAGATTTAATTATATTTGTATTACATTAAGTCCATTCACTTGAAGTTATTCAGACTTTTGTCCTTATAATTTGCCAACTATATTAGATCAGTGGGGGATCTGACTCCTAGCATCTCTGCCGGTCAGTTGCTTGAAGAGTCCGCTTTGCTCATGTAAGCGCTGCAGCTTCTTCATCTACTTTGGGTTTTACACCTGTTTGAACATTCACACACTATACTTTTCATTGCTATTATGCTTGGAATTGCATCTTTGTCCCTATATCTCTATGTGGATGTTTTGCGGGAATAATTCAAAACCTGCGTGGGATTTTGTTCTAAAACTCATGTTCATTTTCTTTCATGTTTTGCATAAGTCTTCGGAGAACAACAGTTTAAGCACTGATACCACTGATGTCGCCTGCTGCTGTCAGGTTCCAGGTTCTACTTACAATGTCTGACTTCTAAATTCTGTTTTAAGGCTTTTGTGAAGTAGTTACAGTTGTCACATTCCCAGTAACTTTTTACTGGAAGAGATAAGTGAGACATTGCAATTAGCGTGTTATATGTAGTGTTTTTAGCTGGTCACAGTGGTAAAAATTCTGTTAAATTTTGTTTTAAAAAATATTGCATTTAATATTGCAGCAACTTTGAAACAAGATTACCAACCAGATTATGTCTTTCTTTCTAAAAAAAAAAAAAAAAAATGTACCAAGAATTCACACCAAATTATTTCTGGACAAATTGGAAAACCAGACAAAATCATAAAATATACAAGTGATGTGTATGTCTACACAGATTTCAGCAGATTTACAGCATTTATGCAAAAAAGTGAAGAAGCTGCCAGTCAAAAGTACCTCAATAAGTTGTATCATATCTCATATTAAAATGAGAATGTAAATTTTCCGTTATATCTGTGGGCCGGACACTGATCTCACTGAGAATCTGCCTCCAGAGCCTATTAAAGGGAACATTACCAGTGTGAAACATGTAGATCAGGAGAGCTGACTGTCAGTCATTACATGTCTCATATTGATAAACACCCCTTTCATTTACAATAATCTCTGGAGACAGATTTTCAGGGAGATCTATGTCAGACGCACAGATCTTAACAACTAATTGATATGAAAAATATGGATTTCTCTGGAGTAAGACATCAGATTGCAGATATCAATGTATCACTTTATTCAACTTTCTATGACCTACATGCCCATATACATAGCTTGGGAATGTTAAACCCACTGACAGATTCCCTTTTAAGTGTTTTTTTTTTTTTTTGCTTCAAGAGAATTTAAGTTTGACATGATTATATACTACAAACAGATCAATTAGTCATGTTTGATGATTTTCATTTGCCCCTTCACTATTTTTTTGTAGGTTGGCAAGAAGAAATGGCAGGAGTGAGTTAATAAAATATAATTTTGCTAAGTCCGATCAGAACAAATTTTAAAATCCACATTTTGGCTAATGCCGATTTTTGTACAATTATAATAGAATTCAGTTCCACTCAAATTTATTTGCTCCTCTCTCCTAAATAGACTTTTTAACCGGTTCACAAAAGAGGAGCTCTTAGGGTCTTAAAGAAATTTTTTAGGGGCTTCCCTATTCCTGTTGACTTAGTTACTCCACAAATGATATCCAGCATATTGCACATTCCCACCACACCACTGACGACAGACGGACCCTGTTCGCTTATAATCATGTCTGTAAGGTTTCCGTCATTTATGATGGAACCTATAATGTTTATGTAGCCTTATAATTTCACGTGTCAGATGCATTACAGCCATTGTTGCTTTTGCATTGTTATATTTTTTTCCCATCAACTATTGAAGTCAGTAGACCGCTTAAAGCAGGGTGCACAACCTGAGGCCCACATGCAATACGCGATGCCATTCTGTGCCGCCTCCAACCATACGGATTGAAAAATGCTTTACAGATTAACTACGTATATGTGAGCAACCACACACAGAAGAGTAGTGGCAAGCAGCTGAGGAGCAGGGACTGGCAAGTACTAATGGTGCCCTAGACATATTTGGATACCTGATACATCTGGAGAATGGGGTCTTGTCACCCGTCCGGCACTCCAGAAAGCAGTATGTGAATTAGATAGGTGGCCTTCAATGTTTGTAACTATCTCCACTGTAATTTCTGGGAATTATGAAACATCAGGCAGTAAGTACAAAACCAATGAACTATTGCAGAGAGCCATTTGCATTCATCGCTTTTTTCTTTAGGGCCTATTCACCCTTTTTTTTATGCTGATATAGAAGTGGATTTTACTAGAAATCCACATTAAAAAATGCCTTAAATATTCTTTGAATAAGCTTCCTGCTGGTTTAACTGGAAAATGTCCAAATTAACATGAACAAAAAACAGCAATGTGTGCACTAAAGAAGATTTTCCCCATTAAAATCAGTCAGAAACTTATTCAAAGAGTATTTGATGGGTTTTTTATATGGATTTAGGAGCAGAAGATATTGCTAAATCTTGGTCAGAAATCTATAGATGTGTCATTAGAGCGCAGAATGGTGGAGGTAAGAGTCCTGTAAGTAGGATTTGTACCTATCAGACATTTATTGTATATACTTTAGATATGCCATAAATGTCACAGAAGGTAATACCCCTTTAATTTTTAGTGCAGCTCCCCCGTATTGATTCAGTTTTACAATGTCTACCTTGGATCAAACAAGGTTGTTCACCCATATCTTAAAGGCTAGCCTTCTCTGTCCATATGATGTTTTGCTCTTGAAATTCATGTTTGAGGTATGCCACCAAACATGCACCTAGAAATTATGTTTATAAAGTTTATATGCCGAGATAACATCCATTTCTTGAGATTACCTTTTGCAGGAAAGGCATGTAGGCTAGGGTAAAATAGGTCCTGAGTTGGTGCACCTGGATAGCTATGACTAGAACCAGGCCATTTGTTCACTGTTGTCAGTCAGCTAGAGGATGCTGATCAGAGTGGGTTGTGTTGGAGCTAGAGAGAGGTCAGAATCTCTCTGAGAAGAAGCTGCACAGGCCGTGTGCACCAAACTGCAAGTATCACTGGTTGCTGGTGGACATTAGCTGTTTTGTGTGACCAAGCGTGGTGATAGCTAAGCCGTGTCTGAACAGCCAGGGTCAATATTGTTTAGTTAGTTCCTGGACATGGCTAGGGACTTTGTTTATGGTTTTGTTTTCGGTACTGTACAACTAGTGGAAATAATCGTTATTTCATGTGTGATATAAAGAACCCGGTGGCTTTGTGTTCCAAGCGGGTACCCAAGAGAGTGAACCCCTACACTTAAGACTGGAAAGTAAAATTTAAAGGGAACAGGTCACCAGTTTTTTTAGTATCCCAACCAATGCCACCACCTTTTCTGCTGCTGTTACGCATTTCACAAATGATTACATTCCCTCCTGACTCCCCCTGTACACCTCAAAAATACCATTTATTTTGGTCCCGTGCTGTATTTAAATGAGACTGGCCCAGTCCAATGGGTGTCGTCCTTGCGGCATCTGTGCCTCCTTTCTGCTAGTAAAAGCTGTCCTCCGACTCTGATGTGCATGACTTTTCTTGTGTCATCCACATACAGTTAGGTCCATATATCTTTGGACAGAGACAACATTTTTCTAATTTTGGTTCTAGAAATTACCACAATGAATTTTAAACAAAACAATTCATATGCAGTTGACGTTCAGACTTTCAGCTTTCATTTGAGGGTATCCACATTAAAATTGGATGAAGGGTTTAGGAGTTTCAGCTCCTTAACATGTGCCACCCTGTTTTTAAAGTGACCAAAAGTAATTGGACAATTGACTCTAAGGCTATTTCATGGACAGTTGTGGGCAATCCCTTCATTATGTCATTCTCAATTAAGCAGATAAAAGGCCTGGAGTTGATTTGAGGTGTGGTGCTTGCATTTGGAAGGTTTTGCTGTGAAGTAAACATGCGGTCAAAGGAGCTCTCCATGCAGGTGAAACAAGCCATCCTTAAGCTGCAAAAACAGAAAAAACCCATCCGAGAAATTGCTACAATATTAGGAGTGGCAAAATCTACAGTTTGGTACATCCTGAGAAAGAATGAAAGCACTGGTGAACTCATCAATGCAAAAAGACCTGGGCGCCCACGGAAGACAACAGTGGTGGATGATCGCAGAATAATCTCCATGGTGAAGAGTAACCCCTTCACAACAACCAACCAAGTGAACAACACTCTCCAGGAGGTAGGCGTATCAATATCCAAATCTACCATAAAGAGAAGACTGCATGAAAGTAAATACAGAGGGTTCACTGCATGGTGCAAGCCACTCATAAACATCAAGAATAAAAAGGCTAGACTTGACTTTGCTAAAAAACATCTAAAAAAGCCTGGACAGTTCTGTAAGAACATTCTTTGGACAGATGAAACCAAGATCAACCTCTACCAGAATGATGGAAAGAGAAAAGTATGGCGAAGGCGTGGTACAGCTCATGATCCAAAGCATACCACATCATCTGTAAAACACGGCGGAGGCAGTGTGATAGCTTGGGCATGCATGGCTGCCAGTGGCACTGGGTCACTAGTGTTTATTGATGATGTGACAGGACAGAAGCAGCCAAATGAATTCTGATGTATTCAGAGCCATACTGTGTGCTCAGATCCAGCCAAATGCAGCCAAACTGATTGGTCGTCGTTTCATACTACAGATGGACAATGACCCAAAACATAAAGCCAAAGCAACCCAGGAGTTTATTAAAGCAAAGAAGTGGAATATTCTTGAACGGCCAAGTCAGTCACCTGATCTCAACCCAATTGAGCATGCATTTTACTTGTTAAAGACTAAACTTCAGACAGAAAGGCCCACAAACAAACAGCAACTGAAAACCACTGCAGTGAAGGCCTGGCAGAGCATCAAAAAGGAGGAAACACAGTGTCTAGTGATGTCCATGAGTTCAAGACTTCAGGCAGTCATTGCCAACAAAGGGTTTTCAACCAAGTACTAGAAATGAACATTTTATTTACAATTATTTAATCTGTCCAATTACTTTTGGTCCCTTTAAAAACAGGGTGACACATGTTAAGGAGCTGAAACTCCAAAACCCTTCATCCAATTTTAATGTGGATACCCTCAAATGAAAGCTGAAAGTCTGAACTTCAACTGCATCTGAATTGTTTTGGTTAAAATTCATTGTGGTAATGTGTAGAACCAAAATTAGAAAAATGTTGTCTCTGTCCAAATATATATGGACCTAACTGTAGCTGAATGAAGTCTCGAGCCTGCACAGAAGCATCAGTGGCTACGCAGGCGACTTTGCTCTGCCCTACTGCAGGCATGCACATTGATGTACTTTGCTCTGGCTATTAAAAGTGGGGGGGCCCCCAAAAAAATTTACATAGGGTCCCCCATATTTTTAATCCGCTAAGGCAAAGCAGACAGCTGCAGGCTGATATTAATAGGCTGGGAAAGTCCATGGATATTGGCCCCTTCCCAGCCTAATAAGTCCAGCCTTCAGCTGCCCCATAAATGACGCATTCATTAGATGCCCCAATTTGGCGCTTGGCCTTAGCTCTTCCAGATTGCCCTGGTGCGGTGGCAATTAGGGTAATATTTTTTGGGGTTGATGTCAGCTGTGTAATGTCTGCTGGCATCAAGCTCAGGGGTTAGTAATGGAGATGTTTTATAAGACATCCCCATTACTAACTCCATATTTAAAAAGTTTATTTGAATAAAGACTTTTATTATTAAAAAATAATCCCAGCAGTTCCAACGTATTCCATTGTGGTTCCCACGACTTCCAGCGATTCTCTAGTGCAACCTAGGGCAGCACGGTGGCTCAGTGGTTAGCACTGCAGCGCTAGAGTCCTGGGTTCAAATCCCACCAAGGACAACATCTGCAAGGAGTTTGTATGTTCTCCCTGTGTTTGCGTGGGTTTCCTCCGGTTACTCCGCTTTCCTCCCACACTCCAAAGAAATACTGATAGGGAATTTAGATTGAGCCCCAGTGGGGACAATGATAATGTCTTTAAAGCGCTGTGGAATTTAATGATGCGCAACCAGGAGATGTGAAGGGGGCCGTAGGAGGGCAACAACCCAGCAGCAGGACCGCTACCTCCGCCTTTGTGCAAGGAGGAACAGGAGGAGCACTGCCAGAGCCCTGCAAAATGACCTCCAGCAGGCCACAAATATGCATGTGTCTGCACAAACGGTTAGAAACCGACTCCATGAGGGTGGTATGAGGGCCTGACGTCCACAGATGGGGGCTCTGCTCACAGCCCAACACCGTGCAGGACGCTTGGCTTTTTCAACAGAACACCAGGATTGGCAAAGTCGCCACTGGCGCCCTGTGCTCTTCACAGATGAAAGCAGGTTCACACTGAGCACATGTGACAGACGTGACAGAGTCTGGAGACACCGTGGAGAGCGATCTGCTGCCTGCATCATCCTTCAGCATGACCGGTTTGGCAGTGGGTCAGTAATGGTGTGGGGTGGCATTTCTTTGGAAGGCCGCACATCCATCCATTTGCTCGCCAGAGGTAGCCTGACTGCCATGAGAGATGAGATTCTCAGACCCCTTGTGAGACCATATTCTGGTGCGGTTGGCCCTGGGTTCCTCCTAATGCAGGACAATTCCAGACCTCATGTGGCTGGAGTGTGTCAGCAGTTCCTGCAAGATGAAGGAGTGTCATTCTCAGAACGATGCTCCATAAGTTTCTCGCGGTCATGTCTCACGGGCAATTACATTACTGACGTCATCGCCCATGTGACATGACCGCGAGTAACCTATGGTCCAGCTGGAATTTTGTGGTATTATGGCTTGAAAAGAAAGCTGAAGTTATACCTAACACACATGTGGAGCGATTTGATAGGGAACCATGAAACATAGACTGAACGCTTTATGTTCAAATCTCTGGAGATGCAACTTTTTACAACTGAGAATCGTTTAGACTAATGCACCTAAGTGTGGATGGATTATCTTGTTTTTCCTTTCCTAATCAGCAAGGTGAATAAGTTAAAAGTGGAAGAGTATCACTATCCTTTTTTATATCAAAATAGCATGTAACTAGTTTTTCTAAAAAAAAAAAAAATGCTATTAGATGTTGGACAAAGTTCAATTCAAAAGTCTTGGAAAGCCTGATATAGTCTGAATGTGAATGATAAAGTGTTTTATTTATGACAGCATGCTCTCTCAAATATAATCCACGATCAGATATATCTCCGAGGCAGAGCCATTCTCCTACTGATGTCTGAATTTAGATTATGGTTAAAGCTGTAGTATGTCTCAGAAAACACGGAGCAAAGCTGAAACTGTTAGGCATTTGCCGTTAGTTAGGTCACAGCATCCCGCCAGTGTCTCTCTAGAAACTTTGTAGTTAGTACATACTATTGATTTTCAACTTAAAAGTAAAAAAAAAAAAAAAAAAAAAAAATCTACCTTTGCAGATTTTAAGGTCTTTACAACATTTCAGTCTATTGTAAAACTCTCATGGCTAAAGAAACTATCTATGGCAATACAATTATATTGGGGAATTACAATGTATCTTATTACCATTATATCATTTAAAGGAATGGATTAGATTAGTAAAATGAAACGTTTCCTTATAGACCGTAAACTTGCAAGCAGGGACCCCACTCCTCCAATAATTGTTTGTCAGGGAACAGCCAGAAGATCCCGCAGATATCTCTCTGCCATTACCAGATGCTCACAAACCAGCACTCAGTCACCGCCAATTGTCAAGACAATTACACAATTGTCTGACATTTGTTGTATGAGGCTACAGCTGCTTTCTCTACTAGGCCGGATATTGGGGAGCTCACAGTGAACGTCTAGTATATACACATCCGATTCCAATGCATGGAAAATATATAATATATATACTCCACCAAGCTTGACAATAACACACGAAAAACTAGCTGCCACCACCAATCGTTTATACAGGCCGATTGGACACAGTTGCTTAAGGCTTCCATGGCGTGCTTTTTATAGAGCAAGAGAACTGAAGCTAATACATCATATATATTTAATCTGAAAAAAGTAGGCTGTGTTTTAAAAAATGTTTGTATAAAATGTGTTACAAAATAGGATCAACAGAAGAAATGTACTAAACCTGATGTCGCAGGGTTGGCTATGGCTTTTACGAAAGGGAACTTTTTTTTTTTTTTGGGGGGGGGGTCAATGGACAGAACTACAGTGAACTGCTTTTCCCAGGACTGACAAAGATTATAATTTGTCACTTGCCTTTATTACCATAATTTATAAACAAATACTTCTGGTGAGGAGCTGGTCATGAGATGTGACTCAGTTTTTAACAAATTATAGGATTCCCACTTTCTACGATATCTTCGCCACTGGAGGTCCCGGGCGGGAGAAATTACTGGGATTCTACCAGGATTCTACCTTATGGTCACCGCCCAGTGATGTAATATAATCCGTTACGTTCGCCACTTTGTCACGACTCCGAAAATATGACTTTAATAGCTGTAGGACCCTTCGAGTTAATAAAAAAACCTCAATATTCATAACTGGAATAGAACAAAAAAGCTTAATGTAGTTTGCATGCCATTTTTGGTAACGCTGAGGCCAATGCCATAAATCTGTCACCTTCCACATTCTTCTGCAAGTTGAGGATGGAATTCCTGTCTGTGATCTATAGCTAATACTCTTTAATCACCTGTTTGCAGAGGAGGGTGTAAGAGAGTCCCAGCCGCAGCTAAGGGTTATGTAAAGTTTAATAAATTACTAACCTTGCTTCAGTATTCACTATAACTGTTACTTTGTATTGTCTTTGTACATGTCCTCCTCAATTGTAAAGTGCTGCGCATTATGTTGGCGCTATATAAATAAATTATTATTAAATTATTAGCTGTAGAAATAAAGTCTTGGACTACACATCCTAATACAATGATCTATTGCGACTATGTGAAATTTACAAAACCGAACACTAGGTTCTTAGTTTAACATCGTGATCAAATGTTTAAAGCCCACTGCCACGTCATGGTGAGCCTCTTAGTGTATCTTAACCTTAAAGGTGTATAAAGGTGTAGGGCTCTGCCGTGTCCACCATTACAGTGACACTGTGCCAACATGGGGGAACAACCTAGGCTGTCCACAGCATCCATGCTGCAAGGTTAAGCCTCCATTATGCAAGGTTGCACCAACCCACGCACAAACTATGGCCACAAACCCTGGATCTAAACAAAAACCTCACCATCCTGAGACCACCTGGAAGGGGAGTTTTTAGATCTGTTTACTTAGTGTTGTTGCTGTGTGGGACCATTGTTACTATGATGCTATTGTTGCTGTGGTGCTGTACTTTTAGGTTGGTATGAACTGGAGCCATGGGGACTTTGCCTTGCAGCGTGGGTGCTGTGGGGTGCCTGTGTTGTGCGACCTGCTTGAAGAATAATAGTGGATATACTACACTCCCCGTATTGAGATGTGGTGCACAAGTAGGGATTCCAGCCCGTGTTCAATATAGAAAAGAACTTGGCACTCAAGAAGGGTTGCACTAAACCAGAAGAGACGTTTATTCAGGCAGTCATAAACGGTTAAACATTTTCAGTCCTACAGATGGACCTTCATCAGAACTGTGTGAATTATACAAAAAATAAAATAAAATTAAGTAGTGCAACAACGTACATATATATAACAATACGAACAATTGTCACAGGGGGCTATGCATACGTCCCTTAATTACGGTATTCATGAGGCATATCATGTAGCAGAAAAACTTCTAGTCACAGCACTTATTGTAGATTGAATTTCAATATAACCTTGATGCATCGAATGGGTAGTGCCGATAAAAGGATATATGGAGACTGGAACAACCGAGCTGTGTAGAGATTCCAGAGGAGGCCACTAGGAGGTGCTTTGTTCGCTATAAGGCTATGTGCCCACAATGCAGAAATGCTCAGGATTTTTCCTGAGCGTTTCTGCATCTCCCTGGCAGAAAAAAACGCATGCGGATTGTACATGCGGATTGTACATGCCGATTGTACATGCGTTTTCCTGCCAGGGACATGCGGATGTGAAGCGTTTTTCACATGCATTTCCGCATGCGGGTCGACAAGCGCTTTCCAAGCGATTTTAGCATCACTTGGAAAGTGCTTGTCAACTTGGTCACACTATATAAATCCATGCAAACGGCATGGATTTATATACAGTGACCGAAAGAATGGTAAAAAATAAAAAAATAAATCTATACTTACCTTCCGATGGCCCCTGCAGTCTTGTTTCCCTCCGTCCTGGCTTCCGGCATGACCTTCTACCATGCGTTTTTTAAGCATTTCTGCAGCGTTTTTGCCGCTGCGGAAATGCTTAAAAAACGCATCCTGGGCACACAGCCTAAAGGTAACTGTGCAGTGCAGTTCTTAATCCAGAACTTGATAGATGCTATTCATGCTAGGTCTACAGTGGTTAGTAAGAAATCAGGGTATGGAAGTGAATAAAATGGTGAGTTGTTACAAGGTAGACAAATAACATACTATAGTTGTGAAAGCAAATTACAGACTGAGAGACCTGAAGGGCAGAACATTCACTTGTAGGTGTGGGTAAGAGCAAGAGGTGACATGAAAGATGTCAAATATCAGAGAGGAGGGAGCTGTAAGGAAAAAGAGACCTCAGCAAGGAAATGGAGAATCACTGGTAGTATACAACGCAATTCCTAAGTAGAGAGCTGACAGTGGATCGTAGCAGAGGGAATAGTGGTGGAAATATATTAAAGCATAAGTAGAATGTCTGGGACAATGTGTTTGAACTCGCCTATGGTATGTAGCAGATTACCTGATTGCCGGTGGGTGAAGGGGTAGGCTGCCTTATAGAAGCACTGTGAATGCGACGCACGTCGCTGCAGGGTATGCGCTCGGATCGGCGCCCTCTCTTCCACTGCTATATCGGGCTGGCAGAGTGTCATAGTGGCTGTGATTGCTTGTCAGGTTAAAGGGAATCTGTCAGCAGTTTTTTGCTATGTAAGCTGAATACAGCATGCTGTAGGGGTTAAAACACAGATTTCAGATGCCTTCACAAGCTCTGTGGTTTTGTTTGCTTACATTGATTGTTTTAGCACCCATAGCTTGTCATTGCTGGGACTAGCTGGTCTGACACACCCCCTCCTGTGATAGGCAGCTCACTGTCTATGGACTTTGTACACAGACAGCCTGGTGTGGGCGGGGTTTGCTTCCTCAGCTCTGCTGAATTCTATATCTAAAAGCTCTGAATCCATTGTTGGATTCAGCTTCTCTTTGCCTATATCATGCTGCTCTCAGATGAGGTAGCAAAAACCTGCTGACAGATTCCCTTTAAGGGTCCACTGAGAGGTTTGCTGTGTCAGTGGGCTAAATACATTCTAATCATAATAAGTAAAAAACCTAATTTAATTTACCTAGCCACAATAGATCAATGTACAATATTTGAGTGTGCGGTCCATGTCTTTTTGTCTACAGTAATGTCACATTAGTAAAAATGGTTTGCTGTGGTCTTCCAGAAACCGCGTCAATCTGGTTTATGGTTGTATCCTCATTTACATTTCTGGACCAAAATAATAAAACTCTTTTAGCCTTTTTTGAAGAAACATTTATGGTTTCAATAGTACACCCAAAGGGGCATTTCTGCAATAAATATTCAGTGAAAGTACGCTTGAAACATTTTTCATATTTTCATAATTAAACTTTATTATACTAGATGCTACAATATCATTAGCATTTTTAGCATCGTATATTAACTTTAATATGTTGAAATTTTTTGTGCATTGATATATTTTTTATAAAAGACGATTTTGCTGTCACATTCATCTGTATGACAATATTTATTTCTATGTTACTGTGGCAATCACCAGAGATGCCACCTGCTGAGATACAGTGACACATTGATGAGAGAGAAGAAATTGGCCCTTTAAAATGCACAAGAGATTAGATTTGGGTGGTTAGGCACTGAATAAAAGTCAGAACTGTCTGCTAATAATACACACTTGAGATTCACACAAAGGAAAGTTCTTTTTCATCTTTTGCAATTTTTTTTTATTCATTTTTATGTTTTTAAGAACTAGTTAGGTAGCACTATAATAACTCTGGTAAGTTTAAAAAGCTCTTCAAAAGTTGCCCTTAACTAACTATATACTTGTGCAATCATCACACTGAGGTCACGTTGAATCATTTATTATATTTCACTGGAACAATGATTTCTGTTGAGGGACTCTGCACAATTGACATTTTATAACATGAATTTTGGAGTAGTAATTAATGGAAAGATATGTTCCTTGAAATCATACTTTTTAGTGATGAGCAAATCTGCTGAAATTCATAACTTCAAAGTATTGCTCTGGTTCTACACCTTGATCACTAGTAGTCTTCACTTGGTCATCTTTGGTATTTTCGGTGTTTCCTGCGCTGTTTAGGATGCAGTGTTATGCGTTTGTGTGACATACCTTGTCAGTACAGGAGATGCCAAAGATGACCCAGTTAAGACTGGACAGAAGAAAACATGAAAGGGTCAGGGTTAGTATTGGGGTTTCCTTTATTACTATTTTTTTTACCCCTTTTCAAGATAATTGTCAATTGTTTGAAATTTTGCTGGATTTGCGTTAAATTCTAATTCTGCCAAATCTGTAATGTTTTAAGTGATTCACTCATTTTTTAAAGCAATTTCTCTCATCTCTGGTTACTTTTACTTAGATTATGACAATTGAGAGTAAAAGGTGTTATGTTAACACTGGTGCCCCAGAGAGGTTTGCATGACTTATGCTAGGAATTATATTTAAGGGGCCTATTTTCTCTTTATCACATATGGAATAGTGTAACAAAGTACAGAATTTTCTGCATAAAAATATCCTCTTCTAGATAATACAGGATCCATCTGAAAACGTATTTATTGTAGGATAGGGCAGATTGTTATACTCCACATTGATGGCACTGGGGGAGTTATGCTGTACACCAAGCACTCAGAGAGAAATGCCAACCTCCCCAAATGTTGCCTCAGGCTGCGTGCCCACGTTGCATATTACAAGCGTATATGCTGCGGAATTTCCGCAGCGTAAACGCTTGTAAAACGCATGTATATCCGCACCCCATGGTCCCCAATGGCATTCCGCAATGTCAATGCCCATGCTGCGGATTTTTCCGCAGCGTATATGCTGCGGTCAAAAATCCGCAGCATGTTCATTAATTTTGCGGAAGCGCAGCGGAATCAATGTGCGGATGGTACCAAAGTCTGGATGAGAGGAGACTCTCATCCAGACCTGGGTACCAAAGAACCTGTAAAAAAAATAAAAAATAAAGTTTATACTTATCTTTTGATGTCTTCCCGGTGTTTTCCCGCCGTCTCGCTGTTGTGTGAAGGACCTGCCACGTCATTGAGTCATGTGACCCATCACATGACTCAATGACGTCACCGCAGGTCCTGCACACAACAGCGTGAGCCGCTCAAGACTCCAGACGGGGCAGAGAATGCATCGGAAGGTGAGTATAAACTTTATTTTTTTATTTTTTACCATTCTGATTCTTTTTTTTTTTTTTAACTATTACTTGGTCACACTATATAAATCCATGCCGGTTGCATGGATTTATATAGTGTGAACAAGTTGTCAAGCACTTTTCCAAGTGATGCTAAAATCACTTGGAGAAGTGGTTGATAACCCGCATGCGGAAATGCATGCAAAGACGCCTCACAAACGCTTCTACCTGGCGGGAAAACCGCATGTAAAATCCGCATGCGATTTTCCCGCCAGGGAGAAGCGTAAAAAATATGCTTCAATTCCGCAACGTGGGCACATAGCCTCAATGTAAAAAATAATGAAAATTCAACAATTGATCCACTACTGTTCTGCTCCCCTCACTGGTCACTTGCTTCCTCTCCCACCATGGACTGGTTGGTGACGCTGCAACCACACTGGACCACTGATAAAAATAAAAGCTTATAAAGACATCAAGCTTTTTGGTGAGTTTTTGATGTCAGATTTTTTGCAACTAGTAAATTGGGTTACTTTCATTTTTTATTTGTGTTTTTGAGTGCACTTGTTTTACATGTGTTTTTATCGCGTTTTTGTCTCTAGTTGGTGTCATGGTTTAAATAAAGCTGCTTTGTTTTGAATACTTCCTGGTTTTTGATGAAACTTTATTGATAGTCATGTGCAGATTACCGTATTTTTCGAACTAGAAGACGCACTTAATCCCCCTCCCACCCTCACCCCCAAATGTTAGGTGAAAATTGGGGTGCGTCTTGTAACCGAACGTAGCTTACCGGGGGAGGGGGGCGCGGCTGAAGTTGGGCGACACTGCGGGCGATGCTGCGGGTCCTGCCCTTGGAGGAGGGAATGTCTGGAGGTGCGACGCTGCGTGTCCCAGGGTGGTAAGAGGGGGTGTTTGGTGGTCCTAGGCGGTGCAGGTGCTCTGCCGATGTTTTGTGAAGTCCGGAGCCCCCACACTTTCATGACTCCCGGAAAATGGCCGCCGGAGGCGACGCATGCGATGATTGAAATCTTGGCACTGAGATCTCAGGCTCTTCCAGCCTGTGATGGGACTCCCAGCATCACTCCAAACACCCCGGGACACGCAGCGTCGCACCTCCAGACATCCCCTCCTCCAAACGCAGAACCCACTGCATCGCCCGCAGCATTACCCGACTCCTACCGCCTGAGTAGCCCCTTCTTCCAGCCTGGGATGGGACTCCCACCATCACTCCGAACACCACCTGTGCCAATAAGCTGAATTCGGACTTTAAGACGGATCCCCATTTGACGCATAATTTTTTTTCCCCCTGAAAATTTGGGGTGCGTCCTATGGTCCAGTGCATCTTATAGTCCGAGAAATACAGTACATGCCTTACATTACATTACATGGTTCCGCTGTGGATACTCACGAAAAATGCATGTGCATTTTTTACCCGTGGATTTTCTGCATCTAATGCAAGCCCCACTTCTATGATTATATAATACAATCACTCCGGTTAATAAAATATAATAATTATAATAATACTGTACTGGTATCTGACATTTGACAAAGGCTCTTTTATGACTTATCAGGTCTAAAGATCCTAGTGCAATTTTTATATTGTAGACCTCTGCCTAAAGATGGCAAGGAGCAATTTTAATTTTTTTTTGCAGAGGTTGAAAAAGATCATTTCTATGTTTTTGTCTCGATGCCTAAAAATAAATGTCCTAATAAACTAGGCAAAGTGTTGTGTGATCATAAAGCAATTCACAAAATGTTTATAAAAAAATCCCAAAACATTGCTACATGTGAAGTCTATGTAAACCGTGAGCAGATGAGCGCCAAGGTGCTTCTTGATTTAAATTTTCGTTAGTCATTTCCATAAAGTAATTGCTCATCTATTTGATATTTTTATATTAGTATAACCAATCTGCAAATACATAATCTTATACCAATTATATACTAACGTGTGTTGTATAAAGCTATTACTCGCGCACATGCTAGAACAACTATCTAGCTACTTGGTTTACTGCAACTTTTTATTCTTCAGTGTTCTTGGAATGGAGGATATTTTTTTACTGTTGTTCAAGGAGGATTTATCAGTATTTCTTATTGTTGTTATCATCATGATCCACAGAGAATATAAAAGATGTTGTGTTGGTGTAATTTACATGGCACTCTGAGATGGACTCTTGCCATAATTCTGAGGCATCTCGTTGTGTTTGACATTCACTTTGTTGGCACTAATTATAGCGCTTTACAAAAGCAGATTTATGAGGAAATGTAGTCTTGATTATGTTAGAGAGCTGCAAATTTACATACAAATTAGGCAAGAATGTCAATGTTGGTAAAATAAGATTGCTCGGTGGTTTTTCACCAGAGACTAATTGTGACAAATCTATGGGATGAGCACAAGCTACGCAAGGTATGAAAGGGAACCTATCGTAATAAAAACCCAACAAACCAAAAAAACATATCTTCTTAGTGGTAATCTGCATGTAAATACCATTTTAATAGAGATGAGCAAACCGCTTTACACAACAGGTGTCCAGATCAGTGCTCATTGGCTGTAGACGAGAGCTGTACAAATTTCCTTACCCTCATGGACCCCAGGTTTGGCTCATGATTAGGGTTCAGTTAGGGTTCTATAGGAAAAACAAAACCATAGCAGCCCTCCACTAAAGTAAAGTAGTGGGTTCAAACAAAAATACTTACTTTGAATAGTTATGCTAAGATTGGGTACAACACTAGCGTGTAGGAGGTTCTCCTACTCAGTAAACTCAGCAGTGATAATCAGATGGCCGCATCAGAGAAGTAGATAAAAATGGAGAAGCGCTGAGTAGCACAACCTAGTCCTATGGATATAGCGGTCACCAACCTATGATTTCTTTGGATAAAAAAATTATCAAGAACAAATATAATAGACAATTTGTTTCGAAAGCGTACTGCTTTCTTCTTCAGGTCATATATATCGTACATCGCATTGTGAATAAAATACATCAAGTTTGGCCACAAGTACCACACAAATAAGGATGGACAATAATGCGAATGAGGAGCTTGCTATTTAATTTACTCTACTACTTTATTATTGTTTTCTAAAACGTGACAATTTGATTCCTTGTTTCTTTACATTTTGAAAACTTGATTATGTCAGGGGTGCCAGCCTCACACCAAATTTTGTGTTTTATTCACATTGCGATTAATGACATGAATGACCTGAAAAAAAATAAAAAAACGATACACTTTCGAAACGCGTTGTCTATTATATTCTCACTTAATTGTTTTACCATATAAAACCATGAGTTGGTTACAGCTAAATCCAAAGGACTTGGTGACACTCTTTAGTACGCTGTATTTTTCTATTTGGACTTCCAGTAACGGCTCATGCAGACGTTCGTGCAAATCAGTCCGATCGGACCTCAATGCATGGATTGGCCGCGAGTCTCCTGACTGGTGCATGACCACTCTATATATTTATATGAGATTGTCATGCTCTGGTTGGAAGAGCCACGGCGAGTCCGTGCATTGCGGTCCAAGAATCGGATTTGCACGGATGTCTGCACGAGCCCTTAGACTAATGCACGTGTTTAAAATGGTATTTCCCGTAATGGCAGGTTTTCTGTATTAGCAAAGAAAGTGAATCCTTTGAAAAAGTTGGAAACCCACCAAGATTGTACATAGATTAAAACACATTAACAACCTAATGCTGCCGTATTGTCATGATTTTTTTTCTGCCTACGTTAATCATCTATCGGTATTGTATAATACTACTTTGACTTATAATTAAAAAAAAAAAAAGTCAGGAAAATGTATAAGAGATGACCTTTTCCAAAGCATTTGAAGGTCAGAGATGTCATGTGTCATTCAGATCTGGTTTTGGCTACCTGTGATTGCATCCCTTACATTATAAATTAACGAGGATAGAGCCGCGTCAATGTCTCATTGTGTTGTGTTTTTTATGGTGATATTTTACTATTGAGATCAATGGGTTTGCTGAGAGACTGTTTCACAGAACTAGACTTCCAACCAATACCAACATGTTGATGTGTCAATCACAACAATCTGCCTCACTGAAATCTATTTATTATCTACTTATTTTCCTTCACTTGTTGCCACATAACTAAGCAGCCGCTGGGAAGCTTGGATATGGAATATATACTGCCAAACTTATTACTGCTTGCAACACAAAGTGCTGGACAACACCCTGAGGCTAAGTTCAGAGCAGTGAATAAAAAGTCATCCGAGTTTCGCCCATTTTGTCATCTGTTTGCAATCTATGTGCCATCGATGTGGCCGTTTTTTTTATTTATTATTTGTTTTCTTATATAGCGCCACCATATTCCTCATCGATTTACATATTTACATTACTGTCCCCATTGGGGCTCACAATATAGATTCCCTATCAGTATGTCTTTGGAGTATGGGAGGAAAGTGGAGAACCCGGAGGAAACCCACACAAACACAGGGAGAACATACAAACTGCTTGCAGATGTCCTTGATGGCATTCATTTTTATACATGAACATTTTAAAATTTACATGATGAAATGGTTTTCCAGGTTAATAATCAGAGTGTATACATAAAAAACTGATGCTATCTGATCCGCTTTTGTTTTTTTTGCGCACACATAGATTTGAATAAGTGAGTCTCATGCAACATACAGAAGAAACTAGTGCATGCTGCAATTTGTCTTTTTTTTTTTTGCAAGTGCTGATTCGGTCCATGAAAAACAAAAAAAAATTGCTCATCTGATCGGCCCGATTGTATAACATTGGTCATAGTGCTGTCAATTTTTTTTTCACGGTCAAAACTCGTACCAAAAATACGGTCGTACGAACCTAGCATAAGGTATAGTGAATTTATAACATTCTAAAGTAAAAAAAAAAATACTAGATCTGGAAAAAAGTCATCATGTTGGGTTCACACATACCAATAAGCTCTCCATCAGAGGCGTAGCTAGGGGTTCAGCTCAGGGCGGGCGAAACATCTGAGTGGGCCCCTAACAAGGTAACCAAGGGTACAACTACGGTGGCACACCGTGATTGTGGGTAAAGAGGAACCTCCGCTAATGACTGCGCTGTTACTGGAAATAAATCTCTACATAAAGACCAACACTAATATTACCACCATATGGTGACCATATAGTGGTAGTTGCCAGACCTGCAGAACATACAAGTAATTACAGTACAGGTATATATAGTAGCTTACAGCTGACGTTCTCTCTGGTGGAGTAGTTCATTTTCTCGTCTTTTCCATCTGGCCCAGACCGACATGAAAACTTCTTCCAGTCACGACTCATCTGCAGAGATTACAGCGAAAACACATTTGACTTCTCACACATCCAGCCCCGTCCCCATCTATTCTCAACCTTCACAAACTCCTCATCCTGCTGATACCCCAATACTGAGCCACTGCTGCCATATGTAACCCTATTACTGCACCTACTGTGTGGTACAATAACAGCGTTCCTCTTACTGCTCCAGATAATAATGCGCCCCACTGTGCCCTTTATAAAGTAAGAATTCCTCCTTTGTGCCCTCTAGATGGTAAAATTGCTCCCTTGAAAAGATTAATGCACTGTGCAAATGCCCTTGAAAAGTGTTCACATTTTGCCCCTTTGATGGTTAAAATACTCCGAGTCCCCCTATAACAATAATGTTCCTTAAGTGCCCACTTAACATTTAATAATGTCCACTGGGTCCTCATATATACAGCTCCTCTATATACAGTATAGTGGACCCATAGCTCCTTTATACAGAGTATGATGTCCCCATTGCTCCCCTATATACAGTGTGATGGGCCCATAGCTCTCCTATACACAATATAATACCCCACAGCTTCCTTATACATAGTATGGTGGACCCACAGCTCCCATAAACACACAACCACCATCAGTACATGATTTCAACACCAGAACCACAATTGGTAAATTAATGCAGTCAATAGATGAATACAGCACTAGAACCACACTTATACTGCCCACAAGATACTGTGGCTTCACATTAACATCCCTCATATACAATAACAGTCCCTATAAACCTTGGCTCTATAAGGCGCTTACCTTTCCCACTTTGGCGGAAGGGTGATGATGGCTGCAGGGTGACAGCCACAGTTGGGGACCAGTGGCAGTAAGGTGATGGCCTCAGCCGGGTGACAACCTCTGATTAGTTATGAATTGGTACATTTGTACACTATCAGAACCACGGTCAGATCCACTGTCAGTACATAAATCCAACTTCTTTATACTGTACCCCCACTTCTCCATAGTGTCCCCAAAGCTCTCGCCTCTCCATACTGTCCCCCCACTCTTCTATCTCTACATGCTGCACCCCCACTTCTTATTGTCCCCCACGCTGTCATCGGTCTATACTGACCCCCCACGCGCCCATCTCTAGATACTGTGCCTCCATATCTCCATATTGTCATTAAAGCTGTCCCCCCACTTCTTTATATTGTACACCCACTTCTACATACCGTCCACTCATGCTCCCGTTTTCCCATATGGTCCCCCCACCTTCTCATAATGTCCCCCACTTCTCCATATGGTCCCCTAACTCGTCCATATTGTCCCACATTTCGCCATACAATCACCCCATAGTCCCACTTCTCTATATGGTCCTCAGACGCTCCCAATTGTCCATCCTGTTCCCCTATATTGTCCCCTATGCTCCCACCTCTCCATACTGTCCCCTCATTTCTTCATATTGAACACCCATTTCTCCATATTGTCCAACACTCCCATTTCTCCATACAGCCCCTCACCTCTCCATAATGTCCCCCACTTCTTCAAATGCCCCCCCCCTCCTCCATATTGTCCCCAATGCTCCCTCTCCATACTGTCCCAACACTTCTCCATCTGGTGCACCAACCCCCACGCTGCTCCCTCTCACAATATTCCAAACTGTCCCATATGCAGGCAAGACGCATTCTTTGCCGCTCTGCGGCTCAGTGATTTGACAGCAGTAGAGTGATGAGGTCAGCAGTATGCGACTTCATCACTCCACTTCATGTCGGGCCAGGGAGATGAGGAGTGCTCCCCTCCTCCCAGCGCTGCACTGTTGCTGCTCAGATGTATATATGTCTAAGGGACGTGAATACATCGGAGCACACGGAAAAGGGAGCGCTGTGCAGCCCTGGTTTTGCTTAAGCATATCGGCGTAGCATAGCACTGGGTGGGCGCCCCATGGTGGGCCCCCCCTGAGCATGGGGCCCGGGGCGACCGCACCCTCTGCCCCTCCAGTAGCTATGCTACTGCTCTCCATAGAGTTGTGGCTAGCCTGGTGCATATGTCGTTCAAATGAGTTAAAATTTTCTTTTTTCATATAATGTAAAGAATTTAACAGCTTAGAGAGCAATTCTTGCCTCCGGACTCTGAAATCATAATGCATTATGTAAAGTCTTATTTTCATAAGCATCATGGCTACCATTCATAATGGAAGCCATGATACCGTCCTGCTGTGGTGTTCATGTGTTCATACTTTTTGAGGGCCACATGTCCCCAAAAAATTTGGATGTGTTTATTTTTGGATGGGTCAAGTTTAGCCATTCAAATCAATAGATCTGTGAGAAAAATGAACAGCATAAGGATGCCACCTGTATGTCATCCAACAAACACACCTAAAACAGATGAAAATTTAACCTTGCACACTGAAATTCAGTCTATTTTTTTTCTAATTTGCGGAAAAAAAGACATTTAAATGAAGCTTTGCATACAAATATGAACAGAGCCAAAGATATTACATATCTGATATATATACACATACATAAAGCCCATGAAGAAAACAACTAATGAAAACATGCAGCATGTTCGTTCATAGAAAGCACTAAAAAGGAGTACTACAGCTTGAATTAGTGTCCTAATGACTGACAAACCTACATGTGGCCTCAAATTTTGTTAGAAAAAAAATGTGGAAAAAACTTCCATGGAAAAAAGTGCCAGTTTTCTTAGGCATAAAACAACTCTAAGGCCTTAATCAGACGTTCATTTTTCACGTACGCGTTCTATCTGTGATTTTCACAGAACATCTAAACAGCCCCATGTTGCAATGGTTACATGTCTGGGGATATTTTTATGTGTCTGCAAAAAAAATCATGGAGAAGTCTATTTTTGGTCCAAGTCATGGATCAAAATTACCCACACAATTCATTAGGTCCGTGAAAATCCGTGTGCAGTGCATGATTTATATGATAGTTGTAGTATTCACGGAAGCTGGCAGCTTTTAATAGAGTCTCCACGGACATACTTAGCCCAAGACATTCCGTTTACCAGATCCCAGGGGTTGCCCTGGCCTTCACCTGTTAAACCTTTATACAGGGATCTTAACTTACAAAGGGGCTACTGGGCTGTGGCCACAGAGTATCTGCTGACCAGTGGAGCAAGAAGGATCGCCATGTGGGATTAATGACAATGGGTCATGTCAGCGACAAAATCAGAAAACAAGTAGAATTCAAACAGAGGTCAGAAAACGGGATAAATCAGAAAGTGCACACAAAAGCAAGGGCTAGAGCTACAAGCCAGTTAAGCAGAACTGGCAGTGGAAATCAGGGACCCATAGGTTCAAATAGCAGACAGCCCCTCCCAGGGATCTCGGAAAGGAGTAATCAAAATAAAAGCTTTACAATTTTATTTTTTCAAAAGTGAATATCTGTGGTGAAACCCTTGTGATAAAAACTGACGACTCATGAAACTCGGATCAAAAATACTGATGAATGACGGTCCGTGTTTTTACGTACAAGAAAAATCGCAGACATCTGAATGTGGGCTATAGGTGATTTACTGATGGACAAAAAGTGTTGCCATGAAGACTAGGACCCCAATTCATCAAGGTGTTCTTGCCAGATTTTTAGCATAAACTCCTTCAAATGTTGCAAAATGTTTGCGCAACACGAAGTTGCGCAAAAATTTTGCGACTCTTGACATTTTCACAAGTGTTTTAGCACTCCGCCAAAATGGGCGAAGCTGGGGAGGAACTGAGACTGAGCATGGCAACGACTGCCCTAAAAATTTATTTAAAGTTTTTATAGTAGTAAATGTTTTTCCCAAGCCTAAAATTTTTGAGTGAGAACAAATCATTTTTGAGACAATGTGCCCAGTAAGGTTGTGGGTGTTTTTTCCTTTTTCTAATGAAGAAATAATCTTTGCAAATGATCGTGATTGACTTTTTGGCTGCCAAAAAATCTATATTTTGGTAGCCACCATGAATCTAAATTTTATAGTATTTTTCCCATCCCTAGTTTTAAACAATGTTCATGCTCCATTGAATGCAAGAATCTCAAGTGCACAACACTTAGTAATTTTATCCTATATATAGCTTTTCTATATCATTCAGTTCTAAAGTATTTTGAGACTTTAATGTTTCTTTCTATTATCAGAGTTGGTTCCTTTATCTGATAGGATTTGTATTTTAAAAAAACTCTAGGTCTTCTTCAGACACCGTTTTTGACTGACTGTGACACTGTTCTTATTTTAAATGTCTTGTAATTAACACAAGAATAATTTCTAAAAAAAAAGTTCCGTCTTATTTTTTCCTATGTTAGTAGAATCCGCAATAACCTCAGTTGACTTGTCTGTTAAATGACATCTATTAAACCATGTAATTAAATGCTTTTGTCTTCCTACTGGTAGCTTCGGAAAAGTCTACATAGCCTTATTAGTTTTTAGAGTACTAGCTAATTAAATGAATTGCAGCTTCATAGAATAAAATGTGTTCTCATTGCATTTGAACTTTTTGTTCAGTGCATTTACCTGGAAAATAAAATTATACATTTGTTGAACTTGAAGGGTATCCTAACGTGTAAAGCCCCCATACGTGTTACACTAATGTTGGCCACAACAGCTGATATCGACTGGTTCGGCTGACACTATAATGTATGGGGGTGCCATCCAACGGACTCTCGTGGAAGATGTGGAATGGGCATGTACTATTTTGGACTGCCGATCACTTTGTTCTTTCTTAGATGAACGCGTGCAGAGATGTCTGTCGACGGCTTTCTCAGAGAAGATACAGAAGTTCTCCGCTGAACAAGTACTCGTGTGTATGGGAGAGATGGCTGAGATGGCTGTCAGCCAAAGCATTATTCGGCTGATAGGTATATAATGTGTATGGGGCCTTAAGAAAGCACTCTTGACAAGCAGATCACAAAGTGCTGTAAATTGTGAGTAAACCTGAGTTTTATTTTCAGGCAGTGCCACCACAGTGAAAATTACGTAGGTGTTACACAGCCCCCATTCAAATAATGGATTTTCTGGATGATGCAATCCTCCTCAGTGAGAATCGTTCCATGAAACCCCTTCCCACTCTGTTCAGGACCCTTGTCACTAGGTCGGAGGATCCCATCTAATACACACGTAGACAATTTTTGGTATCCTCCAGTTAAAGTAAGAAAAACCCAGTCTCTGAAGTAACTTGAAAATAACAAAAGTAATTTTCAGTTTAAATTTACTGAATATCAACTAATGAAAATCAGACATTGCTTTTGAATTGCGGTTCAGCAGAAAAATAGAAAACAAATGAATGAAAATGACCTGGACAAAAATGATTGTACCCTTAACTTAATATTTTGTTGGCCAACCTTCTGAGATGATCACTTAAAACAATTTCTGTAGCTCTGAATGATACTTCTGCACTTTTCCACAGGTATTTTGGACTACTCCTCATAAGCAAACTGCTCCAGCTGTCTCAGGCGTGAAGGTGCCTTCTCCAGACAGCATGTTTCAGCTCCTTAAACAGATGTTCAAAATATTTCTATAATGGCTCATAGTAGACCACTTCAAAAGAGTCCAGTGCTTTGCTCTTAGCCAAGAATGGCTAAGAAGGATGTTATCTGTGTGTTTTGGGTCATTATCCTATGACCTGCCACTCAGACTAAGCTTTCGGACACTGGGCAGCAAATTTTGCCCACAGGATGCTTTGTTAGTCATAAAATGTCATTCAAGGCACTCTACAACTGATGCATCTAAGCAGGCCCAAAACCTATTCAAGCCTTCTCCATGTTTCACAGTGGGTACAGTGTTCTTTTCTTTGTATGCTTCATTTTTGTATCTATGAACATAGAGCTGATGTGACTTGCCAGAAGGCTCCAGTATTGATTCATCTGTCCAAAGGACATTCTCTCAGAAGTTTTTTGGCTTGTCGTTATGCATTTTGGAATTTTCCAGTCTTTTTTTATGATTTGCTTTCAACAGTGGTTTCCTCCTCTGTTGTCTTTCATGGCGTCCATTTTGGCCAAGACAGCGACGGATGGTGAGATCTGCCACTGATGTATATTGACTTTGAAGTTAACCTCAAATATTTTTGGAAGTTATTGTGGGCTCTTTGGTTACCATTCATATAAACCGTCTATTCAATTTGTCATCAGTTTTCCTCTTGTAGCCACGTCCATGGACTTAAAACTTCTGAATTAAATGTGCTACTCTATTAACAGAAACATCAACCTATTTGGTGGTGGTTTTATAGTCTTTACATTTAACATGTTAGTCTATCATTTTCTGTCTAATCTCCTGAGACATCTCTCCTTAGCTTTCTTTGGCTGGTGTTCAGTGTGGTACACATCCTGATACTAAACAGCACAGTGACTACTTTTCACTCCCTAAATAGGCAGACTGACTGACTGATTACAAGTTTTTAGACACCTGTGATGTTAATTACAGGACACACTCTATATTCACATGTCCTTATAGTCAAATTATCTTTTCTAGGGGTGCCATCATTTTTGCCCAGGTCATTTTCATTAGTTTATTTTTAAAACTTTTTCTATTGAACCGCAATTCAAAAGCAATGTCATTAGTATTAGTTAATTAGTGTTTAGTTCTTTATTCAGTAAGTTTTAAATTAAAAATTATTTTTGTCAGTTGGAAGTTATTTCAGAGACTATTGTGGGTTTTTCTTACTTTAACGGAAGGGTGACAACAATTTTTTTCACATGTGTAACTGAAGTATTCTATTAGAGGGTGGATAACATTGGATTCTCTAAACTGGATAATCCCTTTAAATCCTGATGTTTGCCACTATAACATGTAAATTGCTTATAAGATACCATGTAAAAGAAATATGTGGCTCTATCAGTGGTCGTCTGGAACCTCTAAAAATGACTACCATGGATAGACTTGGTGCAAGTCACTCTGTTTACCAGATTACAGGGGTTGCCATGGCTTTCACCCTTTAATCTTTGTACAGGGATATGAACTTCCACAAGGACATCTGGGTTGGTACCACGGAGTTAGCCGCTGAACCTTTCACTGTCAGCATCTGTACTCCAAATGAGAACGTTCTGATATCAATTCAGCTGAAGGCAGGCAAATAGACTGGGGAAAAGCAGAGGTTAGAAGCCACGTACATGCAATTCTTCTTAGAAGAACGAAGACAAATATTCTAATAAACGACCAAATGTGCGTGTATGTGTATATACAGTACAGACCAAAAGTTTGGACACACCTTCTCATTTAAAGATTTTTTTTGTATTTTCATAACTATGAAAATTGTACATTCACACTGAAGGCATCAAAACTATGAATTAACACATGTGGAATTATATACTTAACAAAAAAGTGTGAAACAATTGAAAATATGTCTTATATTCTAGGTTCTTCAAAGTAGCCACCTTTTGCTTTGATGACTGCTTTAAACACTCTTGGCATTCTCTTGATGAGCTTCAAGAGGTAGTCACCGGAAATGGTCTTCCAGCAATCTTGAAGGAGTTCCCAGAGATGCTTAGCACTTGTTGGCCCTTTTGCTTCACTCTGCGGTCCAGCTCACCCCAAACCATCTCGACTGGGTTCAGGTCTGGTGACTGTGGAGGCCAGATCATCTGGCGTAGCACCCCATCACTCTCCTGTTTGGTCAAATAGCCCTTACACAGCCTGGAGGTGTGTTTGGGGTCATTGTCCTGTTGAAAAATAAATGATGGTCCAACTAAACGGAAACAGGATTGAATAGCATGCCGCTGCAAGATGCTGTGGTAGCCATGCTGGTTCAGTATGCCTTCAATTTTGAATAAATCCCCAACAGTGTCACCAGCAAAGCACCCCCACACCATCACACCTCCTCCTCCATGCTTCACGGTGGGAACCAGGCATGTAGAGTCCATCTGTTCACCTTTTCTGCGTCGCAAAATGACACGGTGGTTGTAACCAAAGATCTCAAATTTTGACTCATCAGACCAAAGCACAGATTTCCACTGGTCTAATGTCCATTCCTTGTGTTCTGTAGCCCAAACAAGTCTCTTCTGCTTGTTGCCTGTCCTTAGCAGTGGTTTCCTAGCAGCCATTTTACCATGAAGGCCTGCTGCACAAAGTCTCCTCTTAACAGTTGTTGTAGAGATGTGTCTGCTGCTAGAACTCTGTGTGACATTGACCTGGTCTCTAATCTGAGCTGCTGTTAACCTGTGATTTCTGAGGCTGGTGACTCGGATAAACTTATCCTCAGAAGCAGAGGTGACTCTTGGTCTTCCTTTCCTGGGGCGGTCCTCATGTGAGCCAGTTTCTTTGTAGTGCTTGATAGTTTTTGCAACTGCACTTGGGGACACTTTCAAAGTTTTCCCAATTTTTCAGACTGACTGACCTTCATTTCTTAAAGTAATGATAGCCACTCGTTTTTCTTTACTTAGCTGCTTTTTTCTTGCCATAATACAAATTCTAACAGTCTATTCAGTAGGACTATCAGCTGTGTATCCACCTGACTTCTGCACAACACAACTGATGGTCCCAACCCCATTTATAAGGCAAGAAATCCCACTTATTAAACCTGACAGGGCACACCTGTGAAGTGAAAACCATTTCCGGTGACTACCTCTTGAAGCTCATCAAGAGAATGCCAAGAGTGTGCAAAGCAGTCATCAAAGCAAAAGGTGGCTACTTGAAGAACCTAGAATATAAGACATATTTTCAGTTGTTTCACACTTTTTTATTAAGTATATAATTCCACATGTGTTAATGCATAGTTTTGATGCCTTCAGTGTGAATGTACAATTTTCAAAGTCATGAAAATGCAGAAAAAAATTTAAATGAGAAGGTGTGTCCAAACTTTTGGTCTGTACTGTGTGTGTGTGTATATATATATATGTATATGTATATATATATATATATGTATATGTATATATATATATATATATATATATATATATATATATATATATATATATATATATATATATATATATATATATACATATACATACACACACATACATATATATATATATACGGCAGAAGTACCCCGACCGGCGGCCTCACTCCCCGTTCCTCCCTTCACACTGTTAGAATTTGTATTATGGCAAGACAAAAGCTGCTAAGTAAAGAAAAACGAGTGGCCATCATTACTTTAAGAAATGAAGGTCAGTCAGTCCAAAAAATTGGGCCAACTTTGAAAATGTCCCCAAGTGCAGTTCCAAAAACCATCAAGCGCTACATAGAAACTGGCTCACATGAGGACCGCCCCAGGAAAGGAAGACCAAGAGTCACCTCTGCTTCTGAGGATAAGTTTATCCGAGTCACCAGCCTCAGAAATCACAGGTTAACAGCAGCTCAGATTAGAAACCAGGTCAATGCCACACAGAGTTCTAGCAACAGACACATCTCTACAACAACTGTTAAGAGGAGACTTTGTACAGCAGGCCTTCATGGTAAAATAGCTGCTAAGAAACCACTGCTAAGGACAGGCAACAAGCAGAAGAGACTTGTTTGGGCTAAAGAACACAAGGAATGGACATTAGACCAGTGGAAATCTGTGCTTTGGTCTGATGAGTCCACATTTGAGATCTTTGGTTACAACCACCGTGTCTTTGTGCGATGCAGAAAAGGTGAACGGATGGACTCTACATGCCTGGTTCCCACCGTGAAGCATGGAGGAGGAGGTGTGATGGTGTGGGGGTGCTTTGCTGGTGACACTGTTGGGGATTTATTCAAAATTGAAGGCATACAGAACCAGCATGGCTACCACGGCATCTTGCAGCGGCATGCTATTCCATCAGGTTTGCGTTTAGTTGGACCATCATTTATTTTTCAACAGGACAATGACCCCAAACACACCTCCAGGCTGTGCCAAGGGCTATTTAACCAAGAGGGAGCGTGATGGGGTGCTACGCCAGATGACCTGGCCTCCACAGTCACCAGACCTGAACCCAATCGAGATGGTTTGTTGTGAGCTGGACCGCAGAGTGAAGGCAAAAGGGCCAACAAGTGCTAAGCATCTCTGGGAACTCCTTCAAGATTATTGGAAGACCATTTCCGGTGACTACCTCTTGAAGCTCATCAAGAGAATGCCAAGAGTGAGAAAGCAGTCATCAAAGCAAAAGGTGGCTACTTTGAAGAACCTAGAATATAAGACATACTTTCAGTTGTTTCATACTTGTTTGTTAAGTATATAATTCCACATGTGTTAATTCATAGTTTTGATGCCTTCAGTGTGAATGTACAATTTTCATAATCATGAAAATACAGAAAAATCTTTAAATGAGAAGGTATGTCCAAACTTTTGGTCTGTACTGTATGTGTATGTATGTGTGTATATATATATATATATATATATATATATATATATATATATATATATATATATATACACATACATACACATACAGTATATATATATATATATATACACATACATACACATACAGTATATATATATATATATATATATATATATATATATATATATATATAATATAACCCGTGGCAAAAATTATGGAGTCACCGGGCTCGGAGGATGTTCATTCAGTTGTTTAATGTTGTTGGAAAAAAGCAGATCACAGACATGGCACAAAACTAAAGTCATTTCAAATGGCAACTTTAGGGCTTTAAGAAACACTAAAAGAAATCAAGATAAAAAATGTGTTACTCAGTAAGGGTAATTTTTTTCAGACCAAGCAGAGGGAAAAATTCTGGAATTACTCAATTCTGAGGAAAAAATTATGGAATCACCCTGTAAATTTTCATTTTCAAAACTAACACCTGCATCAAATTAGATCTGCTCGTTAGTCTGCGTCTAAAAAGGAGTGATCACACCTTGGAGAGCTGTTGCACCAAGTGGACTGACATGAATCATGGCTCCAACACGAGAGATGTCAATTGAAACAAAGGAGAGGATTATCAAACTGTATGTGTGTGTGAGTGTGAAATAAATAAATAAATATATATATATATATATATATATATATATATATATATATATATATACATATATACACACACACACACACACACGCACACGTTGCCATTTAAGAATGTCATAGATTCATTCTTGTGAACCATGCTATCTTTTCAATATTAAACTGTGACAGCTTTGTAACAATATTGAAGATCCCTATCCTAGGATATGCTGCACTATTTTACATTCTTTGTTATATAAATGTTTTATGAATGTCTTTTATCACATTTTCTTTTGTTGTTCTCTTTTCCAAGTTTAGTCACTCAATCAAAATACACAAAGCGCCATACTGATACGCTCATTGTGTGAGATTGCATTCTCCCGCAGCGCTCACATTGTTTTTACCTGACTTTTGAACATATAATCTTCCCTTACATCACCCGAAGTGATAAGAATACATTTTTCTTCTTTTTCAGTTCCCCTGTCGTCATCATCATCCCCTTGCTGTCAATCTTCTGTCCTCTTGATATTAGATTCATGACCATTTTATTATTTCCTTTTTTTCACGATTGTCTTTAAGAAAATAATTCATGATTTATAAATAATTTAGCTTAGAAATTAATGTAATATTCCAATAATTCTGCATATATGTATGTTGTAATGTTTCTTTGTATGTTTTTTGTCTATTTTTGTAAATGTATGTTTTTTTTTTTTTTAATAAATGTTGCTGATGATAATAGTGGAAGAAAGTGGTGAATTATGAAGCAACATTTCTAGAAAAATTGGAAATCCCACCATCTTTTAGTAATATTCACAAGGGACTGGTGGCCTTTACCCTACAGGACCTAAGTAGTAGTCCTGTTACGCAAAAAGTGATGTAGCTGTGTCCTAGTGCAGGACTGAATTATCTTTCCTTCTCTGATCTTGCCTTAAGTTTTTTTCCTCCTGATGTTAAAATGAGAATTTTAATATTAAGCTTTAAAACTTCCAAAAAGGTTTACACAATCGTTTTGACGTGAATTTCAAAATAAGTACATCTGCCTCAACAGGTCTAATAGTCCTAGTCAGTAACGTATGCACTTTCTTTTGTAAAAACTGAAGACAGATCCGCGTTAAGGTAAATTAAGGCAATTTTCAAAAATTTTAACATGAAGTATTATTGAGATACAGGCATCAATATGTTCTGGCCGGTAAGTCCCTAGTGGAAATAGATTTAGAGGTCCTTCGGTATAGAGCAGTCAATTTCACAGGATCCATGGATGAGGCTTTAGTGTTACTTTTTGGGCACAAAAACATATTTGCAGATTCATTTTACCCAATAAATGTCATTTACATGGGCACTTAAATGTCCTGACACATTTCGTATGAATTGCATTTCACTTGGAAGAGAAGCTATTGTGCTCCTGTGCTACTCTTCCGAGGGTAAACCAAAGGAGCACAAACTTGCATTTCTACTCAGCCATTTTTGAGGCTTGCAAGTATACATTTATGCACAAACATTTTGTTTTTCTCTCCTTCTTCCTCTTTTCTCTATCAGTCTTGCTTTCTACTCATTCTTGCATTGTCATATAGATTTTCTCTACGGTGCTGATGAGGGATCATGTAGAAGTCAGATTCCTCTTAATGAATCAGGAGTTGTCTGAAGAGTGACATGCGTGTCCATGCACCATGCCAGAAATCTTACTCCAGTCTCTGATTGGAGTAAGATTTCTGGCATAAGGAACTCATTATTACAATTAGACAAGCTGTGGCGTTATCCCCGTCTAAACTCTATCCCACCTAATCTAAGTCCATTTCGATGGAGCTGGGAGAAACTCTCACAAAAACGCAATAAGTTACAAAATTTTTGCTCAACAGCAAGTTGCATCAAAAATTTGCAGTTTTCAAAGCAATCTACTCCAAAATGAAAAAGAAAGTAGCTTTGATTAATCTGGGCCATAGAGAGAAAATATTGAGCTTTCTTTATATAGTTTGCAGGACCTTTTGCTTGTATGCAACAGCCAATCTGAATAAGCACAGTTACTCTGTAAAGCATAAGGAAGGAAAAGAAGCACAGATAGAACTGCAGTTTAGTTTATGACATCTATATAATTTTTGTGAGACATCTGGACATTATAGTTGTGGGCTTTACAGCGTTTGCTAAGTTTAATGCACGTGAACCTCAAGGGGGTCTAGGTCCTGTAGATATAATGTTTGAATGAGGCCTCAGGAGAAAACAAATGACAAAGAAACATTATGTAAAGGACATTGCTCTTTTTCTTAAATGTTGGGAAAATTTCTCTGCATTAATTTTTTTTTTAGATAAAACTTTTTCTCCTCCTCTGCTTCGAACTTTCAAAATATGACAATCATTGAATCAAATTATTGAAGATATAGGCTGACTTTCATACTTATTATGACTTTTCTTCCTGAAAGATTAATATATGTGCAGGCGCTAAGAAAATTTGTGTTCCCCACTGTCACATCATTATATTTGTCTTCTTTAAAACCGTGTACTATTACTGGAGGAAATTGTAAGAATCAATCTAGAATGTCAATCCTGACGTATCATGGGGCTCTGAAAACATCAAGCCATTGATCTCCGCTCTCAAATTTATTCTTCATAATAACATGTCATTGCTCTATTCTTCTTGTAGAGCTCATTGTCTCAGAGAGCCAGAAGCTTTTCATTGCTTCCCCATGGAACTACCAATTCCTCATCCCCTGGGAGCCAAAGGCACCTGGCACAAGGCGGCCCGAGTGTTGTCACCATCACACATCACAAGTCCCCAGCTGCTGCCCGAAGATCCAAGATCCAGAATCCTGCCCATCTGCATGAAGTTAAAGAGGTCAGAAATACTGTGTTTTAAGAGCTAAGGCTATAGGGTCAGTGTAACGTCTACTGATCACTAGTTGTCCATTATTTTAGAGTTGTTTTGCTAATGTCATTTGAAGTACGCTGGTTATTATAATGAAGACCTAACAATATCGGAATAAAACAATCCAAACAAAGAATCATTCTCAAAATCCCAAAAATATTTGTTCTCTAAAATTAAGGGCTGATATATAGAATGGTAATGTGTCATTATTAAAGATTTTGGGGCAGATTTACTAAATCAATGTTCTCGACAACATAAACTTAGACAAGGCAGATTTAAAGTGCTCTAAATTTATCTTCTTTTGTAGGATGATTAATGTGGTGCATCTTAAAATATGTCTATTTTAGTACCACAATTGGGTTGCTTACTTTGCCCTAAAATTTTGATTTACAATGTTGCATTGTAATCCATACCTTTCCCACCAACCAATGTCACTTTACCGTCTGAGCCACAATTGTTATCTGTCTAGAAAACAGTGTGGTGCTAAGGATGCAAGATAATATTTTCACTAAAATTTGTTTGCTTTTTGTTTATTATCTTTGTTTGAAAGGGAATTTGTTAGCAGGTTTTTACTATGTAATCTGAAAACAGCAGGAGATAGAGCCTGAGACCTAGAATTCAGAGATGTGTCATTTATTACTCTATGTGGGGGTGTTTACTTATAGTGATGGTTTTATCATCTTGTGATTTTCATTGTCTGACCTCGCCCCCTTCCCCCTGTGATTAGCAGCTCACTGTGAATAGCCATTGTATATACAGAAATAGCGAAGATTCTGGGACCATATACCATAAGTCCGCCTCAATGTCCTGTTACTTATGAATGTGTTATTCCACCAGACAATAGTGATCTTGGGTGAAACACCAAAATAAAGTCAATCCAAATATATGCCAAAAGAAGTGGAAAGCTGGCACTCACCATCCCTTCAAAGATCCTGTATTTAACAAAAACTAGAACATGGATGCAGGAGAGTTTTAAACATGTAATGGACACGTCGTCCGTTAGGTGTTCAAAACTCTCCTGACTTCATGTTTTAATTTTTGTTAAAGAGGTTGTCCACAACTATTAACATTGCCCCCATGGATTTAAATTGGGACAACAAGTCATTTTGTAATTACCTTGCGTTTTCTTTATTGCCTGTGAGAGGCGCTATCGCTGGCCGCTCACAGGCATCACGTGACCCCCGGGTGCAGCCGGCTCTGACATCCGCTGATATAACGTCAAGTTCTGGCTGCAGCTGGGGGCGACTCAGTGACGCGCTCCCCGCTGATTGATGGGGTGTGGGCTGGGTTTCACAAAAACAAAAAACTATTGTATACTCTCCTGGATGAGAATGAGACAGATTTATACCCAAGTGTGAGCGAGCCCTTACAGGCTGGATCAGCGAAAGCTCCAGTTCCAGCCATTTACCGTAATTGTTAAAACGAAAGTCTTGTTCAGAAAAGCCTGTTTTCGGTCCATGTGCTGTCCCTCGTGGGCACCAGACAACACACGGACAGCCCATGTAACAAGTGTAGTCAATGTGCTACAAAATAAATCAACTCTTTCATAGCTATGTTGATGTAAAAAGTTGATGTAAAAAGTTGATTAACAAAGGAAAAATCTAAAATCTCTTCATTCCAGGATTCTTTGCACATCTTTTTATGCTTAATCAGAAAAACAAAAAACATTGTCATTTATTGATTCTGCTCTCTCCCACTAGTGACCTACATAGATATGCACCTTAGACATCTGGTACATGGTAAAATCACAAAATTCACGGGACGATGACCAAGGCTGTGGAGTCAATAAGCTAAAGCTCCGACTCCTCAATTTCCATGACACCAACTCCAACTGACTCCCTCATACACGGCTCAGGTTTAAGTGATTAATATACTGTAGCACAGATTCATCTCAGCTAAAAGTCTAGACCCTTAGATCAGGAATAGGACAGACATTTACACACTACAGGCCCACTGACTGATTACAAGATTGTAGACACCTGTGATGTTAATTAGTGGACACAACTTGATTTAATATGTCCCTTTTGTCACATTATTTTCAGGGGTACCATCATTTCTGTACAGGCCTATTTCATGAGTTTAGTTTTTTTTTAAATTCTGTGGAAGCAGGGTTGAAAAGCAATGTCTGACTTTCATTTTCCCCTCACCCATGACAGCACACCTTGAGAGAGAGGGATCCGCCCCACCAAGGACAGGAAACGGTCTGAAATAAAAGGGCGGTACCTCTCCCTTGCTTCAGTTGGTTTCCTGTCCTTGATGGGAACCTGTCTGAAAGATGTTCATACTTACCTGGGCCTGTTCCGTTGCGGAACAGCGGGCACCAGCCTGTGCACCGGGTTCCAGAAGCGCCGTCCGCGGTTTCCTGGAGCCGTGTCCGAGCGTGCGCAGGCTGTGAGGAGGGCTCCGGCTCCCCGCAGACCGCTGCACTGTCCTCTCCCTGCAGCAGGCTCCTGGCTGGCCGCATGCCGGGAGCGGCATCTTCCGGGTGTGACGCGCCTGACGTCACGGCGCAGTTCACGCTGGCAGAGGCGTGCCCGATGACGTTGAGGGGGGCGGCATCCGGATCCATCATGGCGGCGCCTTGTAAGCGCTTGCCGGCCGGCTTTTCAAACCTCAACCAGAGGAGGTTCCGGATGTGCCCTATTTTAGGTGGGGGGGAGTTGTACTGGTAAAACGCTGCCTATACTCGTGCTTGTGGTATAGCAGCTATGGCAGACCAGGACAGCCAGGAGCAGCAGCGGCTGACCCCTCCACCTCAGCAACGCCAGCCGAAGAAGCAGTCGGTCGCCTCTCACACGGACAGCCGCTGCAGTAACCGTAGCAGCAGGAGAAGTAAGGTGTCGGACGCTTCAGGGCCATCCAGAAGGGATTCATCTTGTGTCCCGCCACAGCCTCCAAATCCGGTACCCTTTTGTGACTTCAGGGGTGAGTGATCTTCGTGAATGTCACTTAATAGTAATGGAAAGTTATGTGCTTCATTCCTTAAAAACTTAAGAAGAGTAGCGCTAAACAGAAGCACAGGGTTTGTGCCTTATGCCAAGTCCCCCTTTCCATAGATTGGCAGAAATAGCTTTGTGCTAGCTGTATTAACCAAACCATAGCGGAGAGCACCCCGGATTTTGCTTCTAATTTGAGATCCGTAATCCGAACAGAGGTTCAAGATTCCCTAAAAGGCTTACTTAAGGGGAAAAAGAGATCCCATAAGGATATCTCCTCCAACTATGATTCATCCTCCCAGTCGGAGGATCCGTGCCTCAGTGATTCATCATCCTCCTCTTCATCAGACAGTGGTAGGCCCTGTTTTATCGGTCGACCATGACAGCACCACGAGAGAGGGAATCCGCCCACCAAGGACAGGAAACCTACAGGCTTAAAAGGGGGCGGCCCTCCCTCTCGCCTCAGTTTGGTTTCCTGTCCTTGATGGAGGAAGCTGGTCGCAGGCGAAAGAACGTGGATGGCGACGGCTGTCGATACTGCGCCCCTGTCTGGGGACGGCAGCTCCAGCGTTGGCCTATGCTCGTGTGCCCCTATATGGGAGAGGCACAGCATCCTGAGCACTGGGGGTTCCTTTTGCAGTGGGGCTGCGCCCCTGTCTGGGGTGGCATCCCCTTTTCTGCCTCAAGCCAGGTGCGCCTCCCGTGGGATTGTAGGCCCTGGCTGAGCCCCAAAAGTGCGGTGGGGTCTGCATCCCGAGTGGGGGTGACAGCCCACCATCACCCTCCGTAAGTATGGGGGGGTGAGGGCCAAGGTGATTGTGTCCCCTCGCCCTGCCCTGGGTGAACGCAGCGCGGTGCATCGCTAAAGCGCGGCTTACCTGAGGGAGCGCTGACAGCATGCGTCCTCGCGCGGCGTGTACTTACGGGTTTTCGGTAAGTCGCGGCCCGATGACGTCACCGCGACTCGCCGTTCATGTGCCGGCAAAAGAGCGCGAAATTCAAAAAAAAAAAAAATGGAAAAAGAGTGCTGATGCGCTGCTAGAGGGGAGGAGTCAATACCTATTTAAACTATCAGGTAACATGGCTCAGTGCTTCCCAAAGCTTCATTTTTTCATTATGGAGTCTGAAGGTGTCCAGTTGCAGCAGCAGCAGGTTGAGCAGCCGCCATCTTCATCTCAGCGGCTGTCTGGGGAGCCCCAAAAAACGCATCGCGCACGTGGTCCTGGTAGCCGGTCCTCAGGAAAACGGAGCTCGGGGTCTAGGTCTGGTCACCATACCTCTGGTAGAACGGACTAATCTGCAGCCTCTAGGGAAGGTCCCCCGGCTGAGAAGGGTCCTTCCTCCAATCCGGCCCCAGCTGTTTTTTCTTCCTGAGCCGCCTGGGTAAGTGATCTTCGAGTAAGTTCACTTAGTAATATGGTATCCCTTCTCCCCTTCCATATTTTATCAGGGGAAGAAATGTACCGCCAAGGCAAAGCATATACCGTGTGCGCTATTCAAGTCTCTTCTTCCTGACGGATACCCTGAAAAGCTATGTCAATTGTGCATAAACCGGACACTGGCAGAAGAGGGTCCTGATCTAGCTTCTGGTTTAAAAACCTTAGTTAAAACAGAGATTCACAAGGTCCTCTCCAAGAGAGTTAAAGAGAAAATGAACTCGGACTGTGAGATCCCCTTAGTCTTGGATGACCCCCTATCCTCTCCCTATGAGTCGGATTCAGATAGCGCAGACTTTTCCTCTGTTTCCTCCTCTGATAGTGGTGTGGGACAAAATTGCTTCCCCCTTGGTGAAGTGGACAGACTGATTAAAATGGTTCGGTCCACCATGGGCATCACAGAGGCCAGGCAGGAGAAGTCAGTCCAGGACGTTATGTTCGGGGGGCTGGGTCAAAGGAAGAGAAGGAGTTTTCCGTTGAACGAAAAAATCCAGGGCTTAATCCTTAGCGAATGGAAAAAAATGGAAAGGAAAGGGCGCTCTACCTCCATTCTTCAAAAGGAAGTACCCCTTTGAGGAATCTGCCTCTTCCTCCTGGGAAAAAGCCCCCAAAATTGATTTGGCCATTTCCAAAGCCTCTAAGAGTTCCTCCCTTCCGTTTGATGATATGGGAGCTCTTAAAGACCCCCTGGATAGAAAGGCTGATTCTTTACTTAGAGGGACCTGGGAGACTTCGGCGGGAGCCCTAAAACCCGCGGTGGATGCTACTTGTACCGCCAGGTCCCTAATGATCTGGCTGGACCAGCTGGAAGCCCATCTTAAAAACAATTCCCCCAGGAAGGAAATCTTGGCGGACATGTCTCTTCTTCAGGGGGCGGCAGCCTTTCTGGCGGACGCATCAGCAGATTCCATCATATTAGCAGCAAGGTCTTCCGCCATGTCTAACTCGGCCCGGAGAGCTTTGTGGCTAAAATGTTGGCCGTGGGACATTCATGCGAGGACAAGACTCTGCGCTATCCCTTGTGAAGGGGGACATCTCTTTGGGTCGGTTCTGGATGAGCTACTGGATAGAGCAAGTGACACAAAAAAGGGCTTTCCTAACCTATCTGCCCCCACGTACAAACGTCCTTTTCAGAAAAGAAGGTTTCTACGTAATAAGCGCCAGAAGGGTCAGGATAAATGGGAAGACCGTAGACCGAAAGGTAAAGGGCTCCTGTTCGGATCCTCTTCCGCTAGCCAAGGCCCCCGAAAACTGAGCCAATGACTCGCGGCCCAGGTATGGGGGAGGTTATTGGGCTTCTTACCTGCCTGGACAAATATCTCTTCTAATAATTGGATCCTTGATCTGGTAGGTTCCGGCCTGAGACTCGACTTTCAGCGAGTCCCTCGTGGGAGGTTCTTCCTGACCCCAAACCGGTCCTCAACATGGGAGCAGATGGCCCTACAGGTGGAGGTCCTGAATCTGGTCCATAAGGCCGTCTTAGTGGAGGTCCCGATAGCAGAGAAGGGACTGGGGTTCTACTCACCGTTGTTTTTGGTCACTAAACCTGACGGATCCTTTAGGTGTATTGTTAACCTTAAGGCCCTGAATAAATTTTAGTTAATTCCCACCTTTAAAATGGAGTCCATTAAGTCTACTATAAAACTATTGTTCTCAGGCTGTCATATGGTAGTATTGGATCTAAAGGACGCATATTACCATATACCTATACACAGAAGCTTCCAAAAATACCTTAGAGTGGCCTTGGTCATAGGGGATGAAATCAGACTTTTCCAATTTGCGGCCTTGCCATTCGGTCTCGCTATAGCCCCTAGAATATTTACGAAGGTGATAGCGGAGGTGATGGCTCATGTACGGGAACATAATGTGTTAATTATCCCTTACTTAGATGATTTTTTGATCATTGGAGACTCAGCCTCTCAATGTCTCTCCCATCTTAAATTGGTCTCCTCTATTCTGGAAGGCCTGGGCTGGATCCTAAATCTGGAGAAATCCAGGGTAGTCCCTTCGAGAGTACAGCAGTTCATAGGTATCATGCTAGACTCAGACCTCCAGATGTGTTTCCTTCCAGAAGCCAAAAAACAGAAGGTCAAAAGGCTGGTGGAAGGAGCTCTTGCGAACCCGGTCATGTCCCTTAGGGCTGCAATGTCCTTACTTGGTACCCTGATATCTTGTCTGCCGGGGGTAATGTGGGCACAATACCACTCCAGAGTTTTACAGTGGGACGTCCTACAGAATGAGGTCTCGTTACATGGGCACTTGGAGAGACGGATGTTCCTATCTCCCCTTTCTATTGACTCTCTACAGTGGTGGGTGAATTTAGAAAACTTGTCTCGAGGAGTTCCCTGGGTGGTCAGAATATCTGAAATAATTACAACTGACGCGAGTCTACATGGATGGGGAGCTCACTTGGGGGATAGGATTGCCCAGGGGTTCTGGTCGGACGCGGAGAGAGCTCTTTCCTCTAATACTAGGGAACTACTGGCAGTTGATAGGGCTGTTAATCATTTCTTACCATTCCTTCACAATAAGAACATTAGGATCGTGTCCGATTATAATATAGCAGTAGCTTATATTAACCATCAGGGGGGTACTCGTGCTGGATCGCTAATGAGAGTGGCGGATCATCTCTTTCAGATCTCGGAACACCATCTCCTCTCTTTAACAGCCCTCCACATCAAAGGGAAAGAAAATTCAAAGGCAGACTTCTTAAGCCGTCATTTTTTAAGGCAAGGCGAATGGGAACTAAAACAGGACATTTTTTCCCTATTAGTCCGGAAATGGGGTCTTCCGGTGGTGGATCACTTCGCCACAAAACAAAACCGGAAGACAAAGGTTTTTTGCTCCCTAGATCCGAGAGAAAGGCCCCTAACGGTAGGCGCTCTCCAAATCCCTTGAAACTTCAGTCTGGCCTATGCCTTCCCACCGTTAAACCTTCTGCCTATGGTACTAAGAAATATCAGAGAGGACAAGACAAGGGTCCTCTTGATCGCCCCCTTTTGGCCCAAAAGACCCTGGTTCTCATGCCTGAGGAACTTGTCCATCTCGGACCCTTGGGTCCTGCCCGAAGTTCCGGATCTCCTCAGCCAGGGTCCAGTGCTCCATCCGCGAGCTCCGGGCCTCCACTTGACGGCGTAGAATTTGAGAGGTCCCTGCTAGAACTAAAAGGTTTTTCCCAGAGTCTAGTATCTACTTTATTACGTAGTAGAAAGCCTGTCACTACCAAAATTTATGCAAAAGTTTGGAACAAGTTTTTATCTTTTTCTAAATCTTCAGTGGATAAGGGAGTGCCAATTGGGAAGATTTTAGAGTTCCTACAAAGGAAAGATTTTAGAGTTCCTACAAAGGGGCTTCGAGCTGGGGTTAGCAACGAGCACCTTGAAGGTCCAAGTGTCGGCACTAGGTGCCCTCTATAACTGTGTCCTCGCAGAAAACTATTGGATTTCCCGCTTTATAAAAGCAGTAGGTAGGTCCACGCCGGTTACCAAAACTAATGTCGTTCCATGGGACCTAAACCTGGTTCTGAAAGCGTTAGCTGGGGCACCCTTTGAACCAATAGATTCTGTATCCCTGAGATCTATTACCCTCAAAACAGCGCTTCTTGTAGCCCTAACATCTGCTAGGAGGATTGGTGATATTCAGGCTCTGTCCTCTGGCCCTCCCTTCACCCAGGTTCTGGACGACAGAATAATTCTTAGAGCAGATCCAGCATACTTGCCTAAGGTAGCTTCCCGGTTTCATAGACTTCAGGAAGTAATATTACCCTCTTTTTGTCCGAACCCTAGTAATCAGATAGAAGCAGATTTCCATGCTTTAGATGTGAGAAGGTGTGTGGTTAGGTACCTTGCTGTCACTCAGCCCTTTAGGAGAGATAGTTCCCTGTTTGTCTCCTATCAGGGGGTTAGGAAGGGGCTTAAGGTCTCTAGATCCACCATAGCTAGATGGATTAGGGAGGCCATTACGCTAGCCTATGTATCCAGCGGAGAAGAAGCACCGCTTGGCCTGAAAGCTCACTCTACCCGGGCGGTGGCAACCTCATGGGCAGAGAGGTCTGGCGTCTCGATGGAGGATATATGTAAGGCAGCTACCTGGTCTTCTCCATCTACCTTCTATAAGCACTATAGACTAGATCTGGGTGCTTTGTATGACCTCACATTTGGGAGAAGGGTGCTCCAAGCGGTGGTCCCTCCCTAGAATCTTCATCTCTGCAATTCTCTCGTGGTGCTGTCATGGTCGACCGATAAAGAGATTAGTTACTTACCGGTAACGGGATTTCTCGGAGACCATGACAGCACCCTTATATTGCCTCCCTTCACCCCTTTTTGGGAGCACTTCTTATCTGTTTTCATTCTTTATTCTCACACATTGGTGTTGTAAGAAAATGTATATACTGTTTGTTTCATGATTATGTTGCTATGTCTACTAACCGGGCGGTCCCCTCAATGCTCTGTAATCCAAACTGAGGCGAGAGGGAGGGCCGTCCCCTTTTAAGCCTGTAGGTTTCCTGTCCTTGGTGGGCGGATTCCCTCTCTCGTGGTGCTGTCATGGTCTCCGAGAAATCCTGTTACCAGTAAGTAACTAATCTCTTTCCTATTGAGGGAACGGACAAGTTGGTCAGAGCTGTCAGATCAACCATGGGGTTGAGGGAGGAGAAGGCAGCCAGGGCCCTGGAAGACATTATGTTCGCAGGCCTGCAGGAAAAAAAAGAGACGATCCTTTCCAGTGAATCCTAAAATTCAGACCCTTATAGACTGGGAATGGAGGAAGCCTGAGAAATCGGGAGTGTTGCCCTCATCCTCTAAAACAAGGTACCCCTTTGAGGATAGTGTCTCTGGATCCTGGGATAAAATTCCTAAAGTTGACTGGTCTGTCGCCCGATCATCCAAAAAATCGTCCCTACCCCTGGAATATTCGGGCAGTCTAAAGGATGCTCTAGATAAGAAGGCAAACTCCTTCCTGCATCACACCTGGGAAGCGGCGGCAGGGAGTCTGAAACCAGCGGTAGCAGGCACTTGTGTCGCTAGGTCACTCATGGTGTGGCTTCAACAATTAGATGACCAGCTCAAGGATAAAAAGATATCCAGAGATAAAATCCTCTCCAATCTACCTTTACTACAGGCAGCATCCGCTTTCCTTGCCGACTCCTCAGCGGATTCGGTTAAACTCGCTGCCAGGTCTGCAAACTTATCTATTGCTGCCAGACGAGCCCTGTAGCTCAAGAGTTGCCCAGGAGACCTGCAGTCTAAACATAAACTATGTTCCCTTCCTTGTGATGGAAAACTCTTGTTTGGCCAAAAACTGGTTGAGCTTTTGGAGAAGGCTGGCGACAGGAAGAGAGGTTTCCCAGGGTTCACGGGGGACACAAAAAGGTCCTACTTTCGGAGGAAAAGAGTTAACCGGGGTCGCCCTCCGGGAGAAAAGAAAAGATGGGAGCCCAGATCTAGAAAAGACTCTGGTTACATGTTTGTGGGGCCATCCTCCAGTACCAAAAAGTCTTCCCAATGACGCAGGGCTAGAGGTCGGGGGAAGGCTTTCCCATTTTATCCCAACTTGGGAGGCCATTACTTCAAATCCCTGGGTGTTGAGTAACATAAACAATGGCCTAAAGATATGCTTCAGTCAAATCTCTCACCGAACCTTCATGATCACCCCCAGGAGGAAGTCCAGGGAGGAGCAGATAGCCCTAGAGTCGGAGTTGCTAGATTTAGTCAACAAGCAGGTCCTTCACGAAGTTCCGTATACACAAAGGGGAAGGGGATTTTATTCCCCCCTATTTGTGATAAAAAACCAAATGGGTCCTTAAGGACCATTATCAACCTCAAAAGTCTATATCAGCTGATAGAGAACCAGACTTTCAAGATGGAATCCGTGAACTCTGCAGTAAAACTCATACAGCACAATTGTTTCATGGCAGTTATCGACCTAAAATATGCCTATTATCACGTCCCAATCCATCCAGACTACCAGAAGTACCTAAGGGTAGCCCTATTAATCCAAGGGAAATTGAGGAATTTCCAATTTATTGCCCTACCCTTTGGACTCTCGATAGCACAGAGAGTGTTTACAAAGGTTATAGCGGAGGTGACAGCTTTTCTCCGAATCAAAAACGTGGTGATTGTTCCCTACTTAGACGACTTTCTGGTAATAGGGAAATCAGAAGACCACTGTTCCTCTCAACTTTTAGAGGTCAGGACAGCCTTACATCAGCTAGGATGGTTGATAAATATTCAAAAATCAAAACTATCCCCCTCAAAGACTCGGATCTTTCTGGGCTTGACCCTAAATTCCCAACTCCAAGCCTGCTTCCTCCCGGAGGACAAGGTTTGCAAAATAATCAGCTTGGTTTCAAGGGCCATAGAGTCTCCAGTGATGTCCCTGAGAGGAGCAATGTCCCTACTGGACTCCATGACATCCTGTCTCCCAGCAGTCAAATGGGCCCAAGGTCATATGAGGCTTCTTCAGTGGGAGGTCCTGTTAGCACAAAAATCCTTCAACGGACATTTAGAAAGAGGACTATCTCTTGCCCTAGAGACGGTAGACTCCCTCTCATGATCGACAAACAGGGAGAATCTGACCTCAGGCTTGTAGTGGTCCAGACCAGTCGACCATACAATTACAACAGATGCAAGTGGCTCCGGCTGGGGGGGTCATCTAGCACATCTCTCGGTTCAGGGGCTCTGGCTACGTCACAAAATATGGACATCATCGAACCTAAAAGAGCTTTTGGCAGTGGAGAAATCCCTAATAGGCTTCCTTCCCCACATACAGGGTCGCCATGTCCAGATCAGGTCCGACAATCGGACGACAATGGGTTATATAAATCACCAGGGTGGAACAAGATCACGCTCCCTGATGGCAGTGGCAAATAGAATCCTGCAACTAGCAGAACTGCATCTCCCATCCCTCAGTGCTCTTTACATCCGGGGGGTGGTAAATTCAAGGACCGATTTTCTCAGTCGCCACACTCTAAGACAGGGAGAGTGGGCTCTGAACCCAATAGTCTTACAGCAGATTATCCAATTATGGGGGTCACCGGATATATATTTGTTCACCACCAGAGAAAACAGGAAGGTGGAGACATTCTGTTCACTAGATCCGACAGAAAATCCCTATGCTGTAGACGCTCTCCAGATACCCTGGAAGTTCAGGAGGGCCTATGCTTTTCTACTGATAGTAATGATCCTGGCAGTTGTGAGGAAAACTCGGGAGGAGGGGGCAAGGATAATTCTGGTAGCCCCCTTTTGGCCAAAAAGACCCTGGTTCTCCCTACTTCTTTTAAAGTCGGTCTCGGATCCCTGGGTTCTGTCGGACAGGCCGGACCTTCTCATCCAGGGACCGATGTTCCATGCACAAGCCAAAGGTTTCCATCTGGCGGCTTGGAATTTGAGAGGATGTTACTGAGGAATTGGGGGGTTTCACCGGGCCTAGTTTCCTATTGGGTAGTAGGAAGCCCATAACAACTAAGGTTTATAGCAGAATCTGGGGAAAATTCCAGAATTTTATAGACTCCCCGTTGTCGGATAAACCTCCAATTAAAGAGGTCCTAGAGTTTTTACAGAAGGGAAGTGACTTGGGGTTAGCTACCGGAACACTTAAAGTGGGGCGCTCTATAATTGCAACCTGGCAGGGAACGGGTGAGTCTCTAGATTCATTAAATCCTGTTCCAGAGCTAAGCCTGTTCGGGCTCAGAGTTCCTCCCTGGGACCTGAATTTGGTTTTAAACGCACTCTCTGGCGACCCATTTCAACCCCTGCAAGTTATCTCTCCAAAGTTCCTCACCCTCAAAACCATTTTCTTAGTGGCCCTAACATCGGCCCGTAGGGTTAGTGACCTGCAGGCCCTTTCTGTCAATCCACCATACACCCAAATTCATGATGACCGGGTCGTCCTACATACAGATCCAGCATACCTTCAGAAAGTAGTTTCCAGATTCCACTGTAATCAAGAGATTGTGCTTCCCTCATTCTGCAGTAACCCAAAAAACCCCGGGGAGGTTATATTCCACAATCTAGATGTTAGAAGGGCTTTACTACAGTACATAAACTAGTCAGTGGAGGAAAGACCACTCCTTGTTTTTGGCCTTTCAGGGGAGTAGGAAAGTTCACAGGGTGTCAAAGGGAACTATTTCTAGGTGGCTTAGGGAGGCCATTTGTCTAGCTTACATATCTACAGGTGTTCCGGCACCGGATGGTATTAAAGCTCATTCCACTAGAGCTGTAGCGACCTCCTGGGCAGAGAGAGCAGAATTCTCAATTGACCAGATATGTAAAGCTGCTACTTGGTCTGCACCATCCACCTTCTACAAGCACTATAGGTTATAATATAGTTTCCAAACAGTGCCACTTCATGGTATACTCATACACATATTGTAATGTAGTGAGTGGCAATTATAGACCATATAACGGCAAAATCGCAAAATAGATATTCACAACCAAAACAACCACGATCAAATAGCCAATTAAAACTGATTTATTATTCCTTTTCATTAAAAATTGTTATCGTATACAGATAATTGGTACAAAAAATAATGCAAGACAACACCTAGTGTGCAAAAAATTCCACCGCAATATGGGACACACAGGACCCCGGTTGTACTGCCCAATAGTATTAGATAATCATCAAAGCAGCATGGCGTATATACCTGAGCTAATATAATCTGACTAATAAAGACAGCTCATGTACTAAGTGGTTATATTATTAAAAAAGAGGGCTCATATCCTAAACCATTGTAAGGTCCCTGAAAACTAAATAGTGTTAGTACACGTCACAGGGTCATGTTATACCTCTATCCAACCACCATGTGTGTATCTCTATGCATGTAGTAACAATATATATATAATAACAGTATATGGACCTACAATACACTGGTACTATACATCATAGTTCTGTATATGATGACAATATCACTTGGTATATCTATAGAGACATGTATCACAATAAGTACCTAAATACCAAACCGCTACTTTGTTGGGCTTCCAACGTGGGTCCTGCTCCCACCCCGACGCGCGTTTCGGCGCTGCCTTCCTCAGGGTGCGTGGACCAAGCCTGGAGGTGTGTATCTTTAAGCATGGTTCTAGCCAATCGCTGTACAGAGGAGGACCATATACTGTTATTATATATATATTGTTACTACATGCTCTGTAATCAACTGAAGCGAGGGAGACGTACCGCCCTTTTATTTCAGACCGTTTCCTCTCCTTGGTGGGGCGGATCTCTCTCTTTCAAGGTGTGCTGTCATGCGTTCAGGAAAAACCGGCTACCGGTAAGTAACTTTGGTGTTTCTTCATTTTCAGAGAAATTTAATTTATTATTACTTTTGTCAGATTCAAGTTACTTCTGTGACCATTGTGCGTTTTTCTTTCATTAAACGAGGGGTACCAACAATTTTGACCACGTGTGTATAGCACATTTCATAAATTTCCCAAATTCTTATGAAAAAATATTCCGCACAAACTGCATTGAACTACTGCACCCAATTTATTATATATTTTGGGAGTTGAAGTCGGTCCATTTTATTCCGACTCCACCAAAATGGACTCCGACTCCACGACTCCGACTCCACAGCCCTGACTCTGACCTCCATGACTGCAACACATGATTTCATTGCTTATCACTTGTAGCTGCATTCCATTTTTGAAGCTGAGTGTTCTCCCCCCTTCAAAAACACAGCATCTTACAGTTCCAGCAAAGTGGATTGGATTTCTAGAAATCTTGTGTCATTGTGCTTCCTATTTACTCAGCATAACCCCGCCTACGGTGCATATTTCAAATCCGCAGCATGTCAATTTCTCTTCTGGGTACGCTGCTTTTTCTGTGCAGATTTTCCCCATAGATTTACATTAGATGTGGAAAATCTGAAAGTAAGTAATACATATACATTTTAAGTTCATTTCCGCAGCGGAAACGCATCAAAAACGCATGTAATCCGCACCTACGTATGCCAATAAGGTTCACTGAAATCAAAATACTTGAAAGTTTCAAAAAACAAGCCAGTTTTATTTAAAGATTGACACACCAAACAGAGACCAAAAATGCAGCGTCAAAAATGCGATAACGCATGTTAAAAAAAAGTTACCCAATTTAAATAGGTGCAGAAATTCTGCAGCATCAAAAATGCACCAAAAGTTCATCGTGGGAACGTAGCCTTGCAGTTCAGACTACAGATGCGCAAGCTCGAACTGTAAAGTTTGGGGTTCGTACTGTATGCCTAGTGTCCGGTGCTGACCTCCGAAGACTGACTGCTCCTGGAAAAGAGAGAGAGATTTTCCAGCTCCAAAGTTGGGGTCTCCATTGATTTCTATGGGGTTCAAGTTCAGGGTAGCGTTCTGCTACGCGAACCGAACTTTCAACTAAAGTTCGGTTGCACCAGAGGAACCCGAACTTCCACGAGTCCGCTCATCCCTAGTGCAGACTCATTAAAGTAAGTATATAACATTAATTTTTTGCTATTTTTTTACATTTTAAGCAAAGAAACCTTATTCATAAACTGCTAGTAGGATGGGGCCGCATAGCGACTTTGGCCGTGACACCGGCCACGCGGCCAAACATCACTATGTGCTAAAAAAGTCTGCCCTAATTGAATATTTGGAGACTTGCTAGTAGTGGTTATTGTTCGATCGTTCTCCTATATTATGGTGCACTGTAGCAGTGACATAGTGGCCTTTAGCTGCACGACCTGTGCTGCTGCCAAAGTCCCGGTGTGGACCCAACCTCAGCCTGTCATTTCCAGCTGTAATATTTGTTTGTCAAATTAGTTATCTTGGGATTTTACTTTATATTAATGTATTGGAATTATTATTTTAATAAGTGTCTGGTATCACAAGAAGCTGCACTACTACCAGATCTGAAGCTTTGCAGTTAAAAGCCAGGATTCTAAGGGGTATCATTTCTCCTTGCTAAGAGCGACATGTTAAGCATGTCACGGTGAGGAGACTTTTAAAGCTGCAATGCTCCTCTAGGAAAAATGCAAATTGTCTCTTCAGAGAGGAAGAGGACCAGAACTCTAGTGCCACCTACAGGAAGTAGCAATCCTAAAAGTCCATAGTGACCCTTTAACGAGCCTTATCACATGACTTGGGATATAAGCCAGAACCAGAAACTCAATTTGCAGACACTGTGTTTCGGGGTACTGCCCCTCGTCAGTGCAAAGTGTGAGTTCTGTGCTTTTTTGTGCGCATCATAAGCTGACCTGCGGTGCTTTATTAACATCTGCAACATGTCACTTTTTCTTGCGGCAAATATGCATTTTATTTGCATATTTTTTTCATAAACTTGAATGAGATGAGGAAAGTCTCCAGATAAAAAAAAATGCATACAATCCGCACATGGCTTTATCAATAAAGTTTTATCCAAACTAAGTAACAAGAAGTATATAAAGCAGTCAGTTTTATTTAAGGTATGACATGCCGAAAAGAGACAAAAACTTCAGCTGAAAAAAACACAATAAAATTGAATATAATTAAATCTCACTCAAAAACGCAATAAAAACCCCAGTAACCTAATTTAGCCAATTTGTGCAGAAATGTTGCAGAAAATCTGCAACTTCAAAAACGCATTAAAAGACTCCTCATGGGATGTAGCCTTAGGCATAGTTTTTGCTTCTGTTATTTTTTTCATTTTTCCTTTTAAATGAATGGGAGAAACCAGTGGAAAGAAATGTTCATGGGTATGCACAGGCCTTGACAGGATAGTATAGTGGGTCTTCATGTTTTCCAGTGGTCTCTGGAAGATGATCTAGTCCAACCATGTTAATAATTTATAACTTGGCAGCAATGCTGTTCCATAACAACAAAAATTCAAGTATACTTACATACAGTTCTCATGGGGGTCTCAGGACCCAAACCTCCACCAAACTGCTTATAAGCGCACTGAAATATTAAAGAAAATCCTATAAATGTTTCGTTACTGTAACAACTTCCACATTTTTTTACAGAGCACAGGTGCCATATTCACCCTGGTCCACTTCATTTTTTTAATCATCTCCTGCCTTTTCTTACCCATTTCTTTTTCTCTGCATTTCCTCTTTTCTCTATGAAGAAAACGACCAATCTACGCTGAATGTGTTGTCTGATGCACACATTATGTCGACATCTTCTTGTTTTCTATATAACCCTTGCGACTCCTGGTCACACACTATGCTGTCAAACTTTTTATTCTTTTTTTTTTTTATTTTATATTAATCCTCTTTTCTTTTGTTAACACATTTTTTTTCACCTTCCCAGAAAGCAGCATCCATAAAATGTTAGGCAAGCACCCAAAAAAAATAACATCAGCACCAAGACCAAAGGCCGCAGGATTGGTATGGCGTGTATGTATGTCAAATTAGGCAAATAAAATAGGTGTGCAAAAAAACAGTGCACACTGTGTGAGGTGAGGCAGGCCCAGAGTTAAATTACTGTATTTTTTAACACAATTCGCTCTTTCCTGAAAAGGAGTACTAAAAAATGCTAAGAAAACACTAGAAAAATAACTACAGCAATAGGCAGCAGTATTGGTGTGGTATATACATACATGATATTAGCTAAATAAAACAGGTGTGCAAAAAAAATCAGCACTGAGTGTTACACACATACAATAGTGTTGAAAATACTAGCAGTCCAATATGACTAACCAGATTAATCCCTGTTTTTGGTATAAATTATATTACCACATGTCAAACAATTTACCAGTTGGTGCAGTAGATTCTAAAAAAAACCAACAGACTCTGCATTCATGATCTGTATGTTTTTGAGTCTGTGTATTTGAATAATTAATTGAAAGGGGATGTGTTCAAAATAATAGCAGTGTGGAGTTCAATTAGTGAGGTCAATCATTCTGTGAAGAAACAGGTGTGAATCAGGTGGCCCTTATTTAAGGGTGAAGCCAGCACATGTTGTACATGGAATGGATCTAAGAATAGCCAGAATGGCAAAGGCTCAGCCAATGATCATCTCCAGGATGATCAAAGACAGTCTCAAGTTACCTGTGAGTACTGTGACAGTTAGAAGACTCCTGTGTGAAGCTAATCTCTTAGCAAGAAGTCCCCGCAAAGTCCCACTGTTAAAAGAAGAAAAAAAAAAGACCTGTACTGAAGCAGATACAATTTGCTAAAGAACACATCAACTGGCCTAAAGAGAAATGGAGAAACATTTTGTGGACTGATGAAAGTAAAATTGTTCTTTTTGGGTTCAGGGGCCGCAGACGGTTAGTCAGACGACCCCCAAAGTCTGCATTCAAGCCACAGTACACTCTGAAGACAGTGAAGCATGGTGGTGCAAGCTATGATATGGGCATGTTTTTCTTACTATGGTGCCGGACCTATTTACTGCATACCAGGGATCATGGACCAGTTTGCATATATCAAAATACTTGAAGAGGTCATATTACCTTACGCTGAAGAGGATATGCCCTTGAAATGGGTGTTTCAACAAGACAACGACCCTAAACACACCAGTAAATGAGCAAAATCTTGGTTCCAGTCCAAAAAAATTAAGGTTATGGAGTGGCCAGCCCAATCCCCAGACCTTAATCCGAGAGAACACTTGTGGGGTGACATCAAAAATGCCTTTCTGTGGCAAAGCCAACAAATATCAAAAAATTGTGGGATGTAGTCAAAGCATCCTGGGCTGGAATAACAGTGGACAGGTGTCAGAAGTTGGATGACTCTATGCACCTTAGATGTGAAGCAGTTCTAAAAAACTGTGGGTATACAACTAAATATTAGGTTAGTGATTCGCAGGAATGCTACAACATCAGCCCATTGTAAAAATTTTTGATATTTTCTGAAAAGTAGTTAAAAATTATAAACATTTCTCTTCATGTTTCGATTTAGAAAACAGTGTGCAATGTTCCCAATGCATGGAAATAAAAACTAGTATAAAGATTTTGTGGTTAACTCATGTTTTTGAACACAATGCTATTATTTTGAACACTACTGTACTTTGAGGAAGTCTCAGATTTGAATGATTTTTTTTCTTTTAGCAATATTGGTGGTTTGCTTCTGCATAGATGTAAAATAGAAATGTAAAAATTGCATCAGCACTATAAATAAACAAATAAGGAAAGCATAAACTGCTAGATATGTGCCCATAAGCGGATTATAATGAGGACGATCTGGGCTACCACCTGAGGCTCCGGGGTGGAGGGGGGGCCCATGGCCAGATCACCCTCATTATAATGTTTTCTGCAGAGGCAGGGGCAGGGGGACCGCACTGTACCATTAGACGCTGGCCGCATCAGGGAGACAGACTCGCCCCCTGCACACTGTGTGCTGCGTCTCCAGGACTGACGTCACACAGCGGCGCCTGGAGCTGCTTTACATCTGCCTGTCGAGAGGAGCTCCTGCATCAGTGGATGGCGGTAAATAGTAAATGCCAGGTCGAGCCCAGGGCAGGATGTCTGGAGTCATAGTGAGGAAGGGGCTGCAGGACGCTGCTCCCTTCCTGATGAGTTCACACAGATCCCTTAGTGTCAGGTTGGCGGCCTCTCTGCTGGGGCTCTGTATAACTTATGACCGGAGTCTGACCTTTGCTGCAGATCAGGTTGCACTGTCAGTGCCAGGTCATCGGCTCAATCGTCACCAGATCTGGAAGAAATTTCACAGTCCTGCAATAAATCACACTGAGCCCCAGCAGAGCGACCACAGACATCAGCATAGAGGATCCTGCACTGACTGATCAACCCTGAACCTATAGGACATCACATACTATACTGTTCCATATATAATATGTGAGGTCCTGTAGGCAGGTCCAGGTGTGATCAGTACATTGTATATCCTTGTACAAAAAATGTCATCCAGTATACAGATTACTGTATGGTATACTGTGGTAAAGACATCAGATGGGATATAACAATGTATAGTATGTAACATCTGATGTCTGTATCACAGTATATCATACTAGCTATTGAACCCATTCTATGCCCTGGTGGCGAGCTTTTTTATTGGTATATGTTCTCCCATCCTGGCCCCGTATCCTGTTATGTGCTCCCCTATCCTGGTATATGCTCCCCCATCCTGGTGTATGCTCCCCCATCCTGGTCCATGCTCCCCCCCCCCCCCATCCTGGTCCATGCTTCCCCCCCCATCCTATTATGTGCTCCCCTATCCTGGTATATGCTCCCCCATCCTGGTGTATGCTCCCCCATCCTGGTGTATGCTCCCCCATCCTGGTCCATGCTCCCCCCCCCCATCCTGGTCCATGCTTCCCCCCCATCCTGGTTCCCTATCCTGGTATATGCTCCCCCCTCGCCCTGGTCCATGCTCCCCATGTCCGCATAGCGCAATATCCGTTTTTATTTGAATGAATACAAATGTGCAAAGTGTATTCAACAAAATGGCGCCAAAGTACTGGCATGGGCATACCACGCTGTCCATTTTGTCGAAGACACTGTTCATATTTGTCTTCACTAAAATAGCGCTGGAAATCGCAGTATACGCAGGCTTCGATTCTGGCGCCACACTCTCCCCCCCCCGGCCTCTCCAGAGATGACAGGACCAAACAGGTATGTGTTTATGGTGCCGGAGATCACGGTATGCGCTCAGTGCTTATGCATACCGCGATCTCTGGTGCCACACTCCTCAGTTTCTTCAGTGTTTTATGGCTTTAGTGCCCTATCTCTATGGCTAAGCTATGATCTTATCCCACTTTCCAGATTCACCACAAAAAGGCCACTGTTTTTCTTGCTTCTGCATTAATACAGGTACTTATAGTCCCTCTTGATTGGCTGTACCATACCATGAGAGCTGTAAGGTATTACGGGGAAACCCACCAGGCCACTCCTGAGGTCATATGATCCTTCTCTAGATGATGCAATCTTTGCAAATCACCTAAAATGGACACTACAGAAGATCAAAATTAATATTACTCAAAGTTGCCATCTTCAGTGAATTCCTAAAAAAAAGAAAAAAATAGAGTCTTTAAAGCATTTTAGATTATTTTTGTGGCAGTGGAGTAGAGCCACTCTAAAAACTCCATCTGCACAAGCTCTAAGTACTATACTGTCATGAAGACAACAATGAAGTCCTGAAGCATTATAGAAGGTTTACTTTAATCCCTCAATGCCCTATGACAGACCTATCTGTTACTGAGCAGGTAAGGGGAGCAGGCTCAGGAGCGGAGCCTACACCACATACAGCAGATGCCAGCTAAAATAAATATTAAGTATCTGTGTCTAACAGCTGTGCTCTAGCTTCCTGGCTTCCATTAGCTCCCTGCACCGTGATCTCGGGGAACTTATGGGTTAATATGACAGTCAAGGCTCTGCTGAAGGACCCCATTGCTGACATTTTTGTACTCCTATGAAGGTCAGCCACACACTGAGCTTCAAAAGCAAGCAAGCAAGGTTTTACTATATACTGTAATACTGTAGTATTCCATTATATAGGATAAGTGATCAGATGATTGCAAGTTCAAGTTCCCTGAGGGGACTAAAAAATAAGTGTACAATATATAAAAAAGTTAATATAAAAACTAAAAATTTGCCCCTCTTTTCCACATTAAAATAAATGTAAACAAATTAATGTTATAATCAGGTCATTCAAAATGTAAAATTGATTAATTCGTACCGTAAAAGCTGTAAAGAGAAAAAATTGAAATGCCAGAATTGCGTTTTTTTCGTGCATCACCCATCCCTAAAAAGCCAAAGCGAAACTTTGGCGGAATTGTATTTTTTTTCACTATTTCATTCCACTTGAATTTGTTTTCCTGTTTTTCATAAAACTATATAGTAAAATGAATGATGTCAATCAAAAGTACAACTCGTCCCAAAGATTCAAGCCCTCACATGGCTATGTCAATGGAAAAATAAAAAAAGTTATGCCTCTTGGGAGAAGGGGAGGAAAACATGGAAGCACAAAAATTAAAAAATGGCCCAGGTGATAAGGGGTTAAACACATTTAATACCACAGTGTTATCTTTGATTTTTCAGTGTGTGGTAAGAGTAATGGCATTAAAAAGCGATTGTTGCAAATAGATTTTTTGTAGACTTAATATTTCGATAAAGGCTTTAAATCATGGGTATTTTGTCTTTTCCTAGAGTACCAGGCTATCTGGACATTGAGCAATGGTGCCTTACAGAATAAGACATACTGCTTTCCAATCCTTAGTATTTTTTTCTTCCAAGTATTGATTTTGGCCATACATTTTTGTAATGTCTGAATAAAAAAGCGCTGGAGAAGAATCCATTCTAGTTCTAAATGGGCTTAAATAAAAAAGACAAAGGCAGTAATTTGTCTTTTTACATAATTGCCTGCGTGGCTCATAAGTGAAAATCTGACAGCTCAGGATTCATCTGCATTTCAGAGCTTTAAAATTCCTGCGTTGTTTGCGTGTTAGCGGTGGTACAATTTTAGGCCGACATTTCTAAAGCATAAACTAGCCCTCATATAAATCGATGCTATAAGTCATAGAAATGATGACAGCGGAAATATATTATCTTCCAAGAGAGAAGGTCACAGTTCAGCAATTTCATATTTATAAGTCAGAATATTTCAAAGGAACCATTCACATGCATCAGAAGAGTGGTTAAATCAAATTAGAAACTGTCAAAGATAATTACTTCCTTAAAGGGGTTTTTCAGGACTAATCAGCGAGCGTCCACTGACATTTTGATGATGATCCCAGTCACTTTTCAATTGACTTCGATTTAGTAAACTGTGTGTTGCTTGATCTCGACACGGATCACGTGATGTAAACCAGCCTTTCCCAGATGTCCTGCAGCCAAGTCAATGGACATTGCTGACATCACTTACGGGGTACATGAGCATGTGCAGTTCAAACTTTCTCCAAGCAAGGAGGATATTGAGTAGAAGAAGGAACAAAGGAGAATAAAGATGGCATGGGTGGGCTTGTATAACACTTAAGCTGGCGTCGCACAACAGTTTTTCTCTCATCCGAGAGAATTGGTCTGATCATGCTGATCACACTCAGAGGTTAATCAAAGTTTGATCAGAGTGTGATCCGATTTTCTCAGATGTGGAGAAGAAAAAAAAATTAATTATCATCTCCATTCTGTAAGTCTGTGTAAATCGGACTACACTCAAATGTCATCCAAGTGCAGTCCAATTTTTTTTTCGTCGAACCCATAGATCTGAATGGCCAAGTGCGATCTGATAATTCGGTGCAACTCGTGCATGCTGCCATTTTTTTTTTTCTCGGACCAACTCAGTCCGAAGAAAAAATCAGGTATGTGCACCGCCCCAAATAAGGATGAGCGCTATCTGTCAAAACAACGGATAGCACTCGTCCGATTTTACGGTCGTGAGTCCTAAGGCTTAAAAGCTGATCTTGAGTTGGCTTAGATGGTAGAACTAATCACTGTGCGAGGAAGCATCTGTACACCTAAAATTTTGTTTGGAAAGAAAAATATAAATGGTCATATTTATGTCACATAAACAAAACCCCAAAAATTAAAGATAATCTTTAATAATAGTAATTAAAACAGAAAAGACAAGTTCGTCCCAGACAAAAAAGTGGTGAATTCGCTAATATATCGGAGCGATAAGGGTAAGGAAAACTATCCCTAAATCAATGTATAATTCTTACATCCATTCATATAAATCTTATATTTTTGGGGGCTTTCTTTATATCCGTATACCCTTTACTCTATTGTATATCTGGTTATTTCATTAAATATTCAACATAAAAAGAGGTATGTAGGAGGGCTTTATTCCAATGTATGTAATGTCGACAGATCGTTTTGAAAATTTTAGAAAAGTGTTGGAAAACTCCATCACTGGAATGATACATGATGTTCTCTAGAAGTCTTGTCACTGAAGAGGTTAACTCAGGATTTGCCCGTTCTTACAGAGGCTGGTAAGAAGTTTATTTCTACCAGGCTTTTGTGATCGATATCTTCTTTAAGATAAGTACCAGGAAAATATTGAGCTTAATTTTTAATTTAACAAGTGTTCCACTTACTGGGCTTCGTGGAGGATCCATACTGCAATGTTAAAGTTCAGTTGCTGTATTATATTGATAGAAATAGGACATTGGATCTGCAAAGCTGATTGATCTTAGCCAAAGTTAAGCTTGTTCCAGCTTTCTCTATAACTATATGCGTAGAGTTTATTTAAAGAAATGTAGAAATACATTAGAGCCTGGACCCCGGAGAGGAGGTCAATCTATGGAACAACTCTATGCACCAAAAAAGAAAGTGTTTCTCTCGACATGCGGATTACGAAATATGGGTCCGGATTTCACTCACCTAAACCACTATTATTTTGGTAGCTGATGCTGTGTTTTATAGCCAGCGGAATAGCCCCCGATGTACACACATGACAAGCTCATAGGGAGACATGTTGCTCTTAAATTAGTTGTATGAGATAAAACTATTACTTTTTTATGAAGAAAGTCATTCTGTGGACTGTCTAGTATTGTATCTTAGCCAGTTTCATTTCACTTGATTTCTGCTGTAAAACTAGACGCAGCGCACAGATAAAAGTTTTGTTGCGCTTGAAAAAAGCTTTCCTTTCCTAATGACGAAAACCAAGATTTCATGGCTAAAAAAAAGTGCTACCTTACCATATTCTACCAAGGTCGTGACTACAAGAAATATTTTTTTGTAGACTGCTGCTATTCTAAAAAAAAATAATTTTAGTTCTTAAAAGGGTGATTCCAAAATCTAGCTAATCACTGGTGGTCCAAGCACTGGGACCCCCACCAATCTCTAGGGCAGTGCTCCTTGGTCTTGAATGGAGTGGAGGTATGTTTGTACTTGCCTTGGTTCCCAAAAGTCCCATAGAAAATACATGGTGTGGAGTTGGGGTAGGTGCAGGGTTGTGGAGCGCTGTTCTTGGGATCATCGACAGTGGTCAGAGTCCTAACTATTCGCAAACTCTCCTCTATTCTGGTGATGGGGGAAAACTTTTAGTAGACCCCTTTGAACTTTGTAGCTTAAGCAGCATAGACATGGAAAGCTGAAAGGTGTTATATCTGATTTTGGATTTGCAGTAACATGAAACTACTAAGGATTCTCAAGTCTCCCTTATTGCACCCTAAAAAAAAGCCGTTACCAGAAGGTTAAGTGATAAGTATGATATGATATCTGTATTGGTCATCAGCCTATGAATGCTCACATTCGATAAGAATAAAAAGAAAGATAATCTTGAAAATGTGGTGAAAAATAAAAAGAGGGCTAGAAGAGCTGCACGAATTAATAGGATGCAGTGATTATAGGGTATCGGTCACATAGCTGTTTCGGCAAGTCTCTAGAACGTGAAGGAGAGCACAACACGCATGCTATCGTATAAGTGACATGGTAATGTACTGTAGATTGCTATAGATACTATATGAGTGCGGATTACAGATTCTAAAACCCCAATTTACATGGATTCATTGTGACAATTGGACCTGGTAATTATTAAAAAACTGGGACATCCGTGTAGAAGAACAATCCTAGTAACAAATGTATACTGTGATATTTTCCTGGAACTCTAGAACAATTTGTCAGTAGGATTTATGGCTTTAGAAAAGTGTCTGGGTTCATTTTACCCGTCAGATTTTCACGCATTTTAATAGTTTTGTTTATAATATATTGGCAGTCTTTTTGAATGACAGAGGAGGCGAGTGATGAGGAACGGCTTCTTAATCTGGGTAACCTTGAGCTTTTCTTGCGTTTCTTAAAATAATTGAAGTTCTGCTATGAGCATAATATAACTTCCATTTTCAGTCGGGGGTTTTATAATCGCGCTGGTGTTTTAAGTCGCAGCAGTTTGGCTTGAGCAGAACACAAAATAGAACATCCCATAAGACCACGGTTATTTGCGCTGCCTGGCATAAAGTATAGCTGGTGCCATTAGCTTCTTAATCTGGTGTTAATGGACTCATTTGTATTGATTTACTTAATGCCATGCCAGAGAGGAATTTGTCATGCAGTAATATGAATGGGAGCACACTATGCCTGTCGGCCAAAAAACAGCTGTGTCAAAAGAATGCAGCTCTATAAATCCCTCTTCAAAATCACTCAGGCTTATCTCATAGCGAATGCTACCAATCTCCAGTAAGGAGCGAAAATGTGTATTAATAGCCCATTATATGCAAGTATTGAAATACTGTCCTCCTGTGGATTTTGTTCTGGTTGGTAGTTCATTAGTTACACATTTCTGATACTCAAACAGCAAACAGATCTTATATATTTAGAGATTTATGTTGGATGCATGCCAGGGTCTGATTTCTGTAAAGTGTATTCTTATACACTTCTCAAAAAAATAAAGGGAACACTTAAACAACAGAATATAACTCCAAGTACATCAAACTTCTGTGAAATCAAACTGTCCTCTTAGGAAGCAACACTGATTGACAATCAATTTCACATGCTGTTGTGCAAATGGAATAGACAATAGAAGGAAATTATTGGCAATTATCAAGACACCATCAATAAGGGAGTGGTTCTGCAGGTGGGGACCACAGACCACATCTCAGTACCAATGCTTTCTGGCTGATGTTTTGGTCACTTTTGAATGTTGGTTGTGCTTTCACACTCGTGGTAGCATGAGACGGACTCTACAACCCACAGAAGTTGCTCAGGTAGTGCAGCTCATCCAGGAGCTGTGGCAAGAAGGTTTGCTGTGTCTGTCAGCGTAGTGTCCAGAGGCTGGAGGCGCTACCAGGAGACAGGCCAGTACACCAGGAGACGTGGAGGGGGCCATAGGATGGAAACAACCCAGCAGCAGGAACGCTACCTCTGCCTTTGTGCAAGGAGGAACAGGAGGAGCACAGCCAGAGCCGTGCAAAATGACCTCCAGCAGGCCACAAATGTGCATGTGTCTGCACAAACGGTTAGAAACCGACTCCATAAAAGTGATATGAGGGTCCAACGTCCACAGATGGGGGTTGTGCTCAAAGCTCAACACCGTGCAGGACGCTTGGCTTTTGCCACAGTATACCAGGATTGGCAAAGTCGCTACTGGCACCCTGTGCTCTTCACAGATGAAAGCAGATTCACGCTGAGCACATGTGACAGACGTGACAGTCTGAAGACGCAGTGGAGAGCAATCTGCTGCCTGCAACATCCTTCGGTGTTACGCACACGCCCGGACTGACTGGCGTGAGCGTGGTTAGTGATCCCACTGGACCATGAACCGAGGAGTGCCTGGAGGGGCGTGACTAAGTATCAACTCTGTCCGACCAAGGTCGCACGGCGGCTCAGTCGACTCCGTGAACCAGGGAGGAACTGAGCAGAGGGACCAGGTGCTACTCCAGGTCAGACCCCGGTCACAGCTGTTGACCCACACCGGGGAATGCAGGAACAGGCAGGTTAGGCTGGCATACTGACAGGTGGATACTGGCAGGCACGGCTGGTATACAGACAGGTGGGTACTGGAGGCACAGCTGGTATGCAAACAGGTTGGTACTGGAGGCACAGCTGGTATGCAAACAGGTGGATACTGGCAGGCACAGCTGGTATACAGACAGGTGGGTACTGGTAGGCATGGCTGGTATACAGACAGGTGGATACTGGCAGGTAGAAACGCAGGCAGGATAGGGAGCAGTACAGACTGGAATACAGGAACAGAGCCGCAGGTGCGCAAAACCCGCAGATGCGGTAGACGAGCAGAGCAAAACCCGCAGGTACGGTAGACAAAGTGAGCAGAGCAAAACCCGCAGGTGCGGTAGACGAGCAGAGTAAAACCCGCAGGTGCGGTAGACGAGCAGAGCAAAAACCCGCAGGTGCGGTAGACAAGCAGAGCAGAGCAAAACCCGCAGGTGCGGTAGAAAAACAGAGAAAAACCCGCAGGTGCGGTAGAAAAACAGAGAAAAACCCGCAGGTGCGGTAGAAAAACAGAGCAAAACCCGCAGGTGCGGTAGACGAGCAGAGCAAAACCCGCAGGTGCGGTAGACTAGCAGAGCAAAACCCGCAGGTGCGGTAGACGAGCAGAGCAAAACCCGCAGGTGCGGTAGACGAGCAGAGCAAAACCCGCAGGTGCGGTAGACGAGCAGAGCAAAACCCGCAGGTGCGGTAGACGAGCAGAGCAAAACCCGCAGGTGCGGTAGACGAGCAGAGCAAAACCCGCAGGTGCGGTAGACGAGCAGAGCAAAACCCGCAAGTGCGGTAGACGAGCAGAGCAAAACCCGCAGGTGCGGTAGATGAGCAGAGCAAAACCCGTAGAGAAGCAGTGCAGAGCAAAACCCGCAGGTGCGGTAGAGAAGCAGAGCAAAACCCGCAGGTGCGGTAGACGAGCAGAGCAGAACCCGCAGGTGCGGTAGAGAAGCAGAGCAGAGCAAAACCCGCAGGTGCGGTAGAGAAGCAGAACAAAACCCGCAGGTGCGATAGAGAAGCAGAGCAGAGCAAAACCCGCAGGTGCGGTAGAGAAGCAGAGCAAAACCCGCAGGTGCGGTAGAGAAGCAGAGCAAAGCAAAAACCCGCAGGTGCGGTAGAGAAGCATAGCAGAGCAAAAACCCGCAGGTGCGGTAGAGAAGCAGAGCAGGGCAAAAACCCGCAGGTGCGGTAGAGAAGCAGAGCAAAGCAAAAACCCGCAGGTGCGGTAGAGAAGCAGAGCAGAGCAAAAACCCGCAGGTGCGGTAGAGAAGCAGAGCAGAGCAAAAACCTGCAGGTGCGGTAGAGAAGCAGAGCAGAGCAAAACCCGCAGGTGCGGTAGAGAAGCAGTGCAGAGCAAAACCCGCAGGTGCGGTAGAGAAGCAGAGGAGAGCAAAACCCGCAGGAGCGGTAGAGAAGCAGAGGAGAGCAAAACCCGCAGGTGCGGTAGACAAGCAGAACAGAGCAAAACCCGCAAGTGCGGTAGACAAGCAGAGCAGATACACACAAGGTACTTACAATGAAGTAGCGAGTGGACACTAAACTCACAAACAGAAGTACAGAGACAACGAGTTGGAGTTAGGTGCAGGTTCAGACACTGCAGGAAAAGGGACTATACGAACATAGAGACAAACAAGTAACGGGCTAGGACACTGTTCAGACAGGAACTGAACCAGGAACAAGATACAGGAACGAGCCTGGGTACTCAGCCCCCAGGGTGGCGGAAACAGACAAGATACAGGACTGGACCTGGCAACTCAGTTGCACAGAACACACTGAAAGAAAGTGTTGCTCAGGCACCTCCTACTGGGTGGAGGGGGTTTAAGTATCCAGTGACGCACAGCAATAGGCTGGGAAGGCATTAGGACTGCGCACACTGTAAGTTTAAGAATCAGGCAGTAACAGCGCCGCTGCCCTAAGCAATCAGACAAGAGACATGCACACAGCACATACTGGAGCAAAGTGTGCAGCCTGGACTGATAGGTAAGATGGCGGTCTTGCATGGTGGCAGGTGGTAAGCCATGCCAGCACGCTGCCAGGGATGTTACATTCAGCATGACCGGTTTGGCAGTGGGTCAGTAATGGTGTGGGGTGGCATTTCTTTGGAGGGCCGCACATACCTCCATGTGCTCGCCAGAGGTAGCCTGACTGCCATTAGGTACCGAGATGAGATCCTTAGACCCCTTGTGAGACCATATGCTGGTGCGGTTGGCCCTGGGTTCCTCCTAATGCAGGACAATGCCAGACTTCATGTGGCTAGAGTGTGTCAGCAGTTCCTGCAAGATGAAGGCATTGAAGCTATGGACTGGCCCGCCCGTTCCCCAGACCTGAATCCGATTGAGCACATCTGGGATATCATGTCTCACTCCATCCACCAACGTCACGGTGCACCACAGACTGTCCAGGAGTTGGCGGATGCTTTAGTCCAGGTCTGGGAGGAAATCCCACAGGAGACCATCTGCAACCTCATCAGGAGCATGCCCAGGCGATGTAAGGAAGTTATACAGGCACGTGGAGGCCACACACAATACTGAGCCTCATTTTGACTTGTCTTAAGGACATTACATCAAAGTTGGATCAGCCTGTAGTGTGTTTTTCCACTTTAATTTTGGGGGTATCTCCAAATCCAGGCCTCCATTGGTTAATAAATTTGATTTCCATTGGTGATTTTTGTGTGATTTTATTGTCAGCACATTCAGCTTTGTACAGAACAAAGTATTCAATGAGAATATTTCATTCATTCAGATCTAGGATGTGTTATTTGAGTGTTCCCTTTATTTTTATGAGAAGTGTATGTTTGTTTCCTGTAATTTGCTGGTGTGTGGGCCATTATGTGGGTGTCCCTTCAACTCCGCATTTCAGGTGCAAGTACATCTGTGGCAGAGGGGAGTTTGTTACTGTTTTTGCTTTGCAGCAGTAAATCACTATAACAAAGTAACAATGTCTTTCCTTCTTTATGGCATGCAATAATATAGACTGACAACTTTTTCTAGAATCCTTTCAATCCAGGGAATCGGGAATGTTATAAAATAAATAACCATTATTTCCCTGTTGAGTTCCATGCTACTCAACAAACTGTCCATCTTGCAATGGTGACATCATTATTATCTCATCCATTATTCACTTGACCTCTTCAGCCAATCACTTGCACGTCACATGACCTCTGAGGCCACATGAGCAATACATCATCATTGCCGGAGCAGTTGGGACCACCGGAGTGATTGCACTGATATTGCAGAGAAATTACCAGTTTAACAACATAGGTTGTTTTTTATGTTTTTTTATACTTTCCCCACTCTTGGCCAACTTTTTGTAAAATCTCTCAGAAACCCATTTTAGTATAAAATGGCAATAAAAGTAACCGTACAGGCACCAAGCATTAAGGCCATAGTCACACTGATGCTAGAGCCTTCCTTTGGAGCCTTCGGCTGTCGAACTCCACTATAAGTAAATGGGAGCTGTCAGATGCCGGTGACATATGATAGATGCAGTGCGATTTCCACAATGAAAGTGTAACTAAACCTAAGTAACATTTTAATCTGTGTACATCTGCACATACCTGTTGGGTTTTCCTATAAAGATGGTGAATATAAAGTGGAACTGTCACAATACAGACTGATACATTAAATATCATCTTATAGTTGATGAGGCTGATTTTTGTTTTTGTTAGAATGGCTATATATTCTTTTTTTTTTTTTTTTTTTTTAACTCAGTCTTCACTCGTACAGCCAGATTGACAGTGTTCCTCCTCCCTGTTCCTGCTAAATTTCCAATAATCTAGCCTGGACTGAACCTCATTTTTCTGTCTCTTCAGTTGAATCTCCGCCCACCTAGCCTGATTGACAGCTCCTTAGTGACCCTCCTCCCTTTGACTGAATCTTGTGCCACCAGGCCTAATAGATCCTCCATGTCTTTCCTCCCTGATGGTGAATCTCCACCCACCTGACCTCATAGCTCCTCATGGTCCTTCCTCCCTGCTACTGCTGAATTTCCTTTCAAATAATCTAATTGGCAGCTGTCGTGTTTCTTTTCCCTGCTGAATCTCCACCCGCCTGGCCTTATCGCTCCTCCTCTTCCCTTCTTCCTGCTGCTGAATATCCACCCCACCTAACTTAATTAACATCTCATCAGGATCCCTCTTCCCTGTTGTTGAAATGTCACACTACTTGTTAAAACAGCTCTGGCGCCCCTGCATGTGTCCCCTTCCTCACCCTTGCAGGGACGCCGGCGTGTTCACTACCCGTCCGCGCGCCCTCGGCGTCTGTCTCCTCCCAGGACCTGCGCGCACAGCACACAAGTCTCCTGGGAATGAGTTTAGGGCGTGTGCGTTCCCTGTTTTTAAAATGGGCAGCGCGCGCGCTGCAAAAGATGTCCCCAGCGAATAGCTGGGAAACGTCTAGTACATAAAGCATCCTCCCCTATTGGGAGGTGCCTTAGCAACTTTTGTTATCAGTATTGATCCTGCTACCTAGTTGTAAGATCACAGTACCTGTGCACTCTGCATCTAATTCTGTCAGCCCCATTTATCTTGTCCTGTCCGCCCTGTCTGCTCCTGTCAGTGTGAATATAAACCCTTTTTTAAAAAAAAAATTATTTTATTTCGATATATTAAAAAGCACCAACACATCCCATGTGTACAGTGAAGAGAGAGGCCACAATATGAATGTCTGATCAAATGCTCAGAGACAAAGATGGTGCAATCAAAGCACATGAGAATAGCATAAACAGGGAAGCATGTATGGATCCCAACAATCAAAATTGTCCCTACATCAGGCAATCATTGTGGTTAGAAAGATAAAATATAGGCCACAATATTAATGTCTGATCAAATGCTCAAAGCCCAAAACAATGATGTGATCAGAATACATATAAATAACAGACAGGGAAACATACATATTTACCAGTACGTCCATCATAACGGCACGACAGGAGTTAAGTCCTCTGTTCCTCTAGGGACAGGAAACACATGAGAGTTAAAAGCCCCCCCCCATCACACCCTCAGTGTTTTTCCTGTCCCTAACAGAACAGGACGCTATGGAGAGGTTCTCCGAAGATAAGAAGTTACCTGAGAACCAGGGGGATTGGGGGGGTCTGAGAACTCTCCCCTTCCTTCGGTCCAGAGGCTCCATGCTGATACCCGTTTGCGGGGTCCCTCAGCCAGAAGACCGCCGCTTGCCGCTGTATCCCCCGGACAGGGGGCTCTGAGCGTTGCGCTCTCCCACCGGCTGAAGGGCCGGCGTGCGCTCCACGGAGGAGCGCGGTGTATGGCTTCCGGCGGGAGGCGGAGTCATCAGGGAACATCCGCTTTGGGGCCGGCGTGTGTTCCAGGGTGGAGCGCACGCCGAGCGCGGTGCGAGACTTCCGGCCGGGAGGCGGAGTCAGAAGAGCGGACATCCGCTTTGAGTGGCACGCCGCTTCTCCTTCCGGCATTGAGAAGAGGGGCTTCGGCATCCAGAACGCACAGGTGCCCGGAGGCAGTGGTGAGCCTCCAGGGCATTAAGAATAGCAATTATCGTTGGGGGCGTGGCTACCACCTGGATCAGGTAAGACCCTATAAAAGGGTACACCTCAGCCACACACACACTGACACCATGGAAGCTAATCCTTCACGGTCAGAAGCCCCTTCAGAGTCCCTGGGCAGTGTGAGTACAGCTTTAGGCCCTTCTCTGGATAAATCAGAGTATTCCAGGGCAGGTTTTTATAGTAAATCTCCGGTGTCCTTTTATATTTTTTTATGGATTAGGAGAGGGGAACCCAGAAGTCTGGATCTTCTTCCAAAAAATCAAGACGATGTGTAGACTGCAACACAAAGCTTCAGGACTCATATAAAAAGCGGCTGTGTAAAAAATGTATAGCCGAGGTCCTAAAGGAAGAAAAACTTCCTTTTTGACGAATATAAGATCTATGATACGTGAGGAGGTCCAGAGTACAGTCTCGAGCCTCATGCCTTCCCATACACAGCCGTCACCCCAAATAGTTCAACCCTCTCCTTGCCAGAAAAGACCTAGGTGGGAGATGGAAGAGGTGTCTGAGGAAGGAGAATATTCAGATTCCGCATCAGAGCACAGTCTAGAAGAGGATGAGGATCGCTTCTCTTAGTTACCCTCACAAGAGAGAAAGAAATATGTCTTCTCTACGGAAAATACGGATGAACTATTAAAGTCCGTCAGGCATACTATGAACTTGGAGGACACTCAGGTCTCCCATTCCAGACAAGATGAAATGTTCGCAGGTCTGAGAACTCAGAGAAATAGAGTGTTCCCTGTAAATGAGCATTTAAAATCAATGATTATGGAGGAATGGGAAGAAGTGGAGAAAAGACTCATTGTGCCAAGAGACTTTAAATCCCGTCTTCCATTCAATTCGGAGGACATAAAACTTTGGGAGGAAATCCCTAAAGTAGATGTTCCAATAGCGAAAGTGGCTAAGAAAACATCCATCCCCTTTGAGGACTCGTCTTGCCTCAAGGACGCGATGGATAGGAAGGCAGAGAGCATGCTCAAGAGGAGTTGGGAGGCCTCAGCAGCCATAATTAAGTCAAATATCGCTGCCACTTCAGTGGCAAGATCCATGTGCCTTTGGTTGGACGAGCTGTCAGATCAAATTAGGTCGGACTCCCCTGTAGAGATGCTATCAGACTCTCTTCCCATGTTAAAGCTGGCAACGCAATTCATGGCTGATGCCTCGGCCGAATCGGTCAGATTCGCAGCTAGATGTAGCATATTATCTAATACAGCTAGACGGGCGATATGGCTAAAGACGTGGTCGGGGGATAGCCACTCAAAGAATAAACTGTGCTCAATTCCCTTTTCGGGTGCTCGGGTCTTTGGTCCAGTGTTGGACGAGATCCTAGAAAGAGCATCCGACAAGAAAAAAGGATTTCCCGAAGATAGGGTTAAAAGATACCGGCACTTTCGTGGACCCCGTCGATCCCCTAAACGTGATTACAGGGGTAAGGGTAAGACGGGGAGATGGTCTTACAGGAAGGGAGGAAAGGACAGAGCAGATCAGGTCGCCTCTGGAGCCCCAGCTAGACCATGACGCCATTGGAGTAGGGGGCAGGCTTCTTTTCTTTCAGGACAAATGGGCATCCATTACAAAAGATCAATGGATCCTACGTTCCTTAGGGGAAGGTTTCAAAATAGACTTCTCCCATGCCCCCCCTCGTCGTTTCCGCATCACTCGTCCTCGCTCCCCCGTAGATCTCAAAAGTCTATGGCAGGATATATTAGTCCTTCAATCCCTACACGTGGTGAAACAGGTCCCCCCCTTCAGAGCAGGGTTTAGGCCATTATTCCTCCCTCTTCTCAGTGTTAAAACCCTCGGGCAAACGCCATACGGTTATAAACCTCAAGCCCTTAAACCAGTGGGTGGAATACAAATGGTTCAAAATGGAAACTATAAAAACCAGCATTCCATTGATAGAGAAGGGATCGGTAATGTGCACCCTAGACCTCAAGGATGCATATTACCATGTTCCAATTCACCCAAGTCACCAGCAATACCTAAGGTTTGCTCTAGAGCAGGAGGACACAGTACACCACTTTCAATTCACTTGCTTACCCTTCGGTCTGTCCTCGGCCCCCCGAATATTCACAAAGGTTATGACAGAAGTAGCGGCCTTCTTAAGAACACAGGGGATTATAATCATCCCTTACCTGGACGATATATTGTTGGTGGCAGAGTCAGAATCTCTTCTTCTCAGTCAACAAGAGCATACGATCGAAACCCTGGAATATTTGGGGTGGAACATCAATTGGGAAAAATCAAGCCTCCATCCAAGTACTACAAAAGTATTTCTAGGGGTACTCTTAGATTCCAGTCTTCAAAAGTCCTCCTTGCCCCAGGAGAAAAGAGAAAAAATAAAACTGGAAATTTAAAACTTCGAGAAACGGAAGACCACCTCAATCAGATACGCCATGCGGATCTTCGGACTTATGACCTCATGCATTCCAAGCGTGAAATGGGCACAGGCCCGTTCAAGGCCGTTACAGAAGTCGATCCTGTCAGTTTGGAACAGACGACCATCGGGGTTAGACAAGAAAATGAGACTGTCAAGAGAGCTAAAAAACTCCCTTTCCTGGTGGACAGACCTTTCAAACTTGGAAAACGCAGTAGACTGGATCCTTCTTCCTTCAATCCAGATCCATACGGATGCCAGCCAAACAGGCTGGGGAGCAAGCATAGGAAACAGATATCTACAAGGGATGTGGCCCAAGGAGATACAACACAGGTCATCAAATTTCAGGGAGCTAAAGGCGGTCTGGGAGACTCTTCAAAGATGTCAGCATTTGCTCAGAGGAAATCATGTAAAAATTTTCTCAGACAACAGCACCACCATCGCTTTTCTTCGTCAACAAGGAGGTCCAAGAGGAAAATGGTTACAATCCTTGGCGTCAAGAATTTTCTACTGGGCGGAGAGAAATGTCCTTTCAATATCGGCTATTCATCTAAGGGGGTCCGAAAATGTGGTAGCAGACTTTCTCAGCAGAACAAGAGTTGGTCCCTCAGATTGGGAGCTGAATCCGGAGGTGTTTCATCAAATCATTCAAAGATGGGGCACCCCGTTCATAGACCTGTTCGCAACAAGAAAAAACAAGAAGCTGCAGCCCTTTTTTTCCTTGGACCCAGCCGACAGCCCAGAAGGAATAGATGCCCTTTCTCAATCGTGGGGGACAAAACTGATGTACGCCTTTCCTCCAGTCCCTCTCATCTCAAGAGTACTAAGGAAAATCCAACAGGAGAGGGGAGCTCTTATTCTGATAGCGCCCTACTGGCCCAAAAAGAGCTGGTTCCCTCTGCTACACCGGATGGCGGTGGATCTCCCATTCAGACTCCCAGCCAGGAGAGATCTTCTATTGCAGGGTCCCTTGTTACATCCGAACATCCAATTACTCCAATTGACAGCATGGAACCTGAGAGGCGGATCCTAGCCTCTAAGGGCCTTTCCCATCGGGTAATTACAACTCTACAAGCCTGTAGGAAGCCAGTAACGTCAGCCATCTATACTAGGATTTGGAAACAGTTCTGTAGCTTTGCAGGTCAGTCTGTGGGAAATTCGTCTCACCCCAATATTCCAACGATATTGGATTTCCTCCAAGACGGGTTTGATAAGGGTCTGAAGCCAAATACGTTAAAAGTTCATATCTCGGCCCTAAGTGCTTTTTTGGACTACTCCTTAATAGACCACCCATGGATATCAAGGTTCATAAAAGCAACTTCTCGTTTAAAACCCACGATAAGGAGTCTAGTACCGCCGTGGGATCTGAACCTGGTGTTGAGGGCTTTATGTAAGTCTCCCTTTGAACTCCCAGAGTTCTTTCTATGAAATCAGCCTTTCTTGTGGCAGTTACTACAGCGAAACGGGTAGGCGAGATCCAGGCCCTCTCAGTTCTGGACCCATACCTTAAGATTCTGGAGGACAGATTGGTTCTTAAACTGGATCCCTCCTTTGTTCCTAAGGTGGTGTCAAGTTCGAACCTGAATCAAGAGATAATACTGCCGTCTTTCTGCCATGCCCCCAAAAATGAAAAGGAAAAATCCTTCCATACCTTGGACGTCAGGAGGGAAAATGTTCGGTATATAGAAATCACAGCCCCCTGGAGGAGAGACTCAAACCTTTTTCTGCAATTTTCGGGTGTGAATAAGGGCAAGAAAGCTTCTAAGCCGACTCTAGCAAGGTGGTTGCCAAGGACTATCGCCCTTGCGTATGAATCTGAGGGGAAGGATCCACCAATTTCCCTTAAAGCTCATTCTACTCTGGCAATCTCCGCTTCTTGGGCAGAGAAAGCTGGAGCGTCAGTGGGCCAAATTTGCCAGGCAGCAACCTGGTCCAATATATCCACATTTAGTAAACATTATAAATTGGATGTATTGTCCAGTCAACAATTAGCCTATGGCCGTAAAGTCCTTCAGGCAGTAGTCCCGCCCTAAATGTTCCATTTCTTTTGATTTGGTATGTCTCCTGTCGTGCCGTTATGATGGACGTACTGGTAAAATAGGAATTATTCCTGCCGTTAATTACGTTTCCAGGAGTCCATCATAACGGCACCATATTTCCCGCCCCTGCTCTTGACACTAATGTGAATGTAACATTGGTATATGTATATAATAAAATAGAGTTGCATCCATCCTGGTTTGGTGATTAGTACTAACCATGAGGGTGTGATGGGGGGGCTTTTAACCTCTCATGTGTTTCCTGTCCCTAGAGGAACAGAGGACTTAGCTCCTGTCGTGCCATTATGATGGACTCCTGGAAACGTAATTAACGGTAGGAATAATTCCTATTTTCTGTCTGCACCTGTTGTAGTCCATCCTGCTGTACCTATACCCAAACCCTCCTGACTGTTACTAGTCCTGTTCCTGATCCTCCTGAGCCAGCACTGGTGTACCTGTGACCATCACGTGTTCCTGTACCTGTTCTACCTGTTCCTGATTCTGCATCTGCCTGCCAGCCATATTCCTCCTGCTATACCAGGTCCTGGCCGGTATTCCTGCCCATTGGGGGTCAGCTGCCGCAGCTCTGGAGTCAGTCCTCCAGTAGCACCCGGCGTCCATCTGAGTTCATGTCTAACCACACTATCAGGGGCTTTAGTGAAGAACCAGGTGTTCGCTTATTTACGCCCCTCCAGATTCTCTCCGAACCGCGGCACAGTGTTTCCACAACCTCGTGCATAACACTACTCAGTACCAGCTGGATCTGCGAGTCAGGCTGAGTATGTGGAAACTGAATACAATTGGAATAATGAGCTTTGAATACTCTTAGATTGACTCTTTAGGTTGATATAGTGCTCATTGTGTTACTGACATGGGTTTCACAGTAAGTACACTAGCTTCATCAGGTCTAAGAGGCCTATTTATAATGTATGCAGTTTGTATTATGCAATCTAATGGCAGATCCACTTCAAGCAGACACAGTATCTTTCACAATGTTATTATTTTCCATTCATGAGTAAAGAGAATGGAAGAAGAACCACATAGTTCTCCTTACAGCCTGCGACCTAAATTGTGCTACCCCAGACACAAGCCTCCCGCAGCATGGATTTATTGATGAAGGATTCATGTGGTGTGAAATGCGTAAGCAACTGAGCAGTCTGATATGGATTTTATCCACTTGTTACAAATAAGGAGGACATGAAGTATTGGGCTTCATCCCTTTTCTTAAGGGAGGGCAGATTATAAAAATGTCAGAAAATGTCACCGACCGAGAGATTGTTCTGAGACTTCCAACTCTGTGGAGGATTAATCTGTAAGCGCTGTAAACTGCACCGCTGCTTAGATTTATACATGTATGATAGAACTTAAGCCGTTGAGCAATTGCCTTAGGGTATGCAGGAGTTAACACCCAGCCATAAGTTTTCAGAAGCCCTGCATCCATAGTTTGGGATGCCAGGATTGGCAGCCACATTACCAGGCAGATTGGTGTAATAAATCAGTGGTGTCGAGAACGTTACATTTTAGATTTAAAATGAGGGCAGAGATAATATTTTGACCTCTCTTCCTGAGAATCATCTGCCGGAGGCATTATATATGTCATTTCGTATTGATGAGCTGGAGAAGCATCCCATTTGTTAGCTTGATATCTGTGACTGTAATTTAGAAGCGAACATTACATGGATCAAATATAGCAGTTTTTAAATCAAACTCCCAACGTCTTGTATTATTATCCTTTCAGCTTGAGGAAAGACATGTGCAGTCGTCGCCACAATTCATTGGAAAGACATAAAAAGAGCGTCTTTGTTGGACAGCAGAGGCTGTTACCTGCGGTAGGATGAAAAATGCTGCAGAGAATTGAGTCATAAATTGTAATCTCTGTTCTGCTTAACTTGCAAAGGGAGGCTAGAAGCCGATCAGCAGAATGGGTCCCGCGCCATGGGAGGTTTGTGTTCTGCTTCTTTGGCACGTCTTGTTTACCACATGTCTTGGCTTCTAGACTGGCAGATATAGTTACTGCTTTATACGCAGGTGGACACAGACAGAAACGGGCCTCTTTGCAGCCCAAGAGCTCCTAAAAATGTGGTTACAGGAAGTTTCGCTCCCAGCAATTTGCCCCCATCAGTTCGCCCCCAGGTACATTTCGCCCCTGCACATTTCACCCCTATCAGCCAAATGCTGGGGAAGAAATGTGCAGGGGCGAAATGTACCCGGGGCAAATTGCTGGGGGCGAAACATCCAATTCCCTAAAAATGCAGTATTGCACCTGCTTTGGAGGTAGAAATGGCCCCCTTACCTCTTGCGCCGCACAGGTTGCACCAATGATGTGTCCGCCCCTGGCAGGAGTATATGTGAAATGTGTTTTGTTCTATTATTTTACTAATGCTCCTAATTTGTAATACAAATATATGTAATAAAATACATGGCCAATGCTGGGATGAGAAAATATTGTCATTACTAGGCCTTGTACTGCATATTTATGAAAAATACCAGTGATTACCATATTAAGCTTTTTTGTTTGTTTGGGCGTGAATGTAATGAAAAATTGTTTTGGTTTGTTTTCTACACAAAAATCTGTGGTGAAACCTTGTCCCACAGTGAAGTCCGTGCTGCTTTTCCCTGCAGTGAACGCTGCTCCCAATCCGCAGCCGCTAACTGGGGAAGCTCATTATTGTTCCATCAGAACAGACATCTGCTGTGACAAAATAGTAATCGCTGCACCCACTCAGCAGCCGCTGATTGGCTGCAGTGGTTACTTGATACATGTAAGGCAGCGGCTTTCACACCAGCATGATACCAAGGCAGTGACCCAGGTAAGTTCAACATAAAAGTCTTTATTTTCCAGCTTGCAAAATAAATTCAAACCTTTTTCATCCGATTCACAGCCAGAACATCCGTGTACGGTTCGGTGCCGTGGGCGCCTGCACCACCGTAGGAATCTCTGGTGCGGAAATGGATTTGCCCATGTTTCTGGCAACTGCACCACCATAGGAATCTGGTGTGCGTAACGGCTTGGCCCAAGTCTCTCGCTCTGGTCTGTGTTCAACCTTACACCGTCAGGCACACACACAGAACCTCCAGCTCTGCAGCGCATGAAACCAACACTGACACACCCAAACCTTACCTGGAGATTTAAATGTGAGTCGTAGCCATTGGCCACTTGCAAGACCCAGACTGGAGGGAAAGATCCATCCCACTACCTTCCTACAGATCTTTCCAAAAATAAAAGCCCATGTCAGGTTTTTCTAAATCTGACTTGGTCCAGTCCACACTTTGTTTTAATTTGCGTTGTACCCACAGCTGTGGCTGTGATTACAACACTCTCCAGCGGGTTCAGTATGATTCCAGACACATCCTCGGGCCACACGTAGCGACCCTCGTATATGGCTCCCATCACTGCCTCACGCACAGCAATGTCATGTTGTCTTCCAGGAAGAGCAACGCTGACATGGCTCGAATGGAATTGCACCACTACAGGAGATGAGTATACTTTGTTAGTGTTAGAAAAAAAACAGTCGGTAAGGTGTGTTATACTACTTTCGCACTGGTAGAAATCAAATCTCCTTCTGTGTGTTTTGGCAGAATAAGTTTGATTAATTTTCAACCTAAACTAATTGACGTGGTGTTTTTCTGTTTTTTCCTTTTTGCTGCTTCATACGTCTTAAACCGACAGTATGGCAGATCGGGCGTTCACTCCCTTTTGCAGTCACCACATTTGCTTCCGCTTTGCACATGGCAATTATGCGCAGTATCCTTACCTTTTTTGCAGCTATTCAGAACAGTGCAAGGGCACTCTTAAGAAATGTATTTCCCACATGATGTAACGGCTATGTGTACTCACTGAAGACAGCAGGACTAACCTAGAACAAGGCATGTTGTGGGAGAGAACCCATCATTCTGCAGACACTGGACCTCCCTCACCTGCCCGCTGTTTACCAGACTATAAAGGATCACCTGACCACCTGGGAGAGTTTGGGAAAAGAGAATAGTTGGATTGAGTTACCAAATGTGTATCGGGTTACCATGTTATGCTGGTACGCCCGTTGAGTATTAAGGTAATTGGTCATCCATGCCACTATAGTGTTGCTGGTCTTCTGTACAGTTTACCCTCTAACAACCTAGCTTAACTAACCCAATTTGCTCTGCTGTTCTAAAAGTACCTGTTAGCTTTTACTGCTTTACCATTCCAAAGTGCCTTTCTGCACACTCGTCACTGCTGTATCAAAGTTACTGACTTCATACACAGCTCTGTTTCTAGGTGCCTGTCTGCACACTTAGCTCTTCTATATTCAGGTGCCTGTACACTCACTTAACTCTGCTGTATCAAGGTGCCTGATAACATATGTGGTTCTACTGTTCCAAGGTGCCTGTCCACACACTCTTAACTGCAGTATCAAAATGCCTGACTGCATACACATCACTAATGTTTCAAGGTGCCTGTCTGCACAATTAGCTCTGCGGTATCAAGGTTTCTGACTGCATACACAGATTTACTTTTCCATGGTGTCTGTCCACATACTTGGCTCTGCTGTAGGAAGGTGCCTGATGGCATACTGTATATGACTCTACTGTTCCAAGATGCCTGTCTGCACACTCAGTTTTGCTGTATCAGCGCTACCTGCATGCCCAGTTCAACTGTTCAATGTTGCTGTACTTGCCATGCAGCTTATCCAGCACCACTCTTCCATGCTATTTCATGTGCCATCCAACTCATCCTGCTCCATACTTTTCCACGTGTCATCCAGCATATCTTTTTCCTCTTTTCCACACATTGTCCAGCATATTAAGCTACGCAGTTCCATGCTGCTCCCGATACTGACCTGCAAATCCAGATCTACTTTTACATGAGCTTTCAGACTTTTTCGACTCCACTATATCTTGCTGTAACAACGCCCACAGTCCGAGCTGCTTAAAGTATCAGCTATTTTCAAATAAGTGTAATTAAAAAATGCAATACAATCGACAAGATAGGACAATTTTGATATGGTAATCCTACTGCGAATATAATCTCCTTTTGAGAAACCATTGAGTATGTAAAAATGGTGGTCTCTTTACTATATATTAAGTAAACGTGTGTACTTAAGCAATAGGTAACATGCTTAACAAAATAAACTGGGAAACTAAGGTGGCATGACTGCCCAGCAGGATTGGCTAAGTTTATTGCAAAGTATTCCAAGCTTTAGGTAGGGGCATATATAATTTTGGTGAGAGAACTTTCTTATAATTAACAAAGTATCTCATCAAACTATTCTTCCATCCCTGGAGTTGGTTCTATTAAAGGGGTATTCCATTTTCATAAAACCTCTGTCCCCAGGCACAGTTTTGAATAAACTGAGCTTTACTCACCCTCCCCAGGCACTGAATCTCTAGCGCCGCTCCCATTGTCTGTTATTGTCTGCAGCACTAGCGTCACATTGACAGCGCTGCAGCTAATCAGTTAGCTCAGCTGTCCTGCCCATATAGGCAACGTGAGCCGCTCAGAGCGGCTGAACTCACTGATTGACTGCAGTACTGTAAATGTGCCATCATTGCTGAAGACTAACACATACACCAGGGGCAGTGGTATAAACTCAATACTTCTGGGGACGGGTTTTCTGAAACCAGCGCTTATAAATTTGAAAATGGAGCCAATTCCAGTTTAGGCTAGACGAGTAACCAGCAGAATACTGTGTGTGGCTCGTAAAGAATTGACTGTAGTTTGGAAACCTACCAAAACTCCAACAGCAAAGGCTGTGATTCCCACTGAAATATTTACCTACAATATGAATATCAGTTGTGATGCTTATATAGTAAGAAGAGCATTCGTTATCTTAAGAAATGTGAATTATGGATGAGTCCCTCTCTTTTTGAAGAGGGCAGCAAATAACAGGATGGGGGCAGCACAAATACCAGCATGGGAGACCATATGCCAATAAAAATGCTCGCAACCCGGGCATAGAACGGGCTCAATAGCTAGTGAGGATATAATTGGAGCAGTCCTGCTTCTTTCGGTTTTCTTTTCCTTTCCTCTCCTTTTTTTTTCTCTTCTTACCTATCTTTTTTTATACAATAGTTTCTTTTTGTGTCTTGTAATGACAGCTTTGTTTACATTCTTTTGATATTTTCTCTGTAAATAGTAATTTTAAAATCAGGACTAGCCGTGGAATTGAGGTCAGATAACAGAGAATGAAGTTAGATTAGCTTTTTGGTTGTGTTTTTGATGTTGCAGATTTTATGCAGCATTTCTGCACCCATTACCGTGTTTTTTGAATTATAAGACACACTTCCACCCTCCCCCAAATTTGGAATGAAAATTTGGGTGCATCTTATAATCTAGATGTAGCTTACCGGGGGAAAATAAGCGGCTGCAGTGCGGCCGGGTCACAGGAGGCAGGGTCACTGCTGCAGGAATGGGGCGACACTGTAGGTCCCGGGCTGGGAGGAGAGGGTGTCCCAGCGCTTCAAGGCTTCATTCCCTGGGTTGTCATAAAATGTCTGTGTTGAACGTAGTCCCCTCACTGCCCCATTGATTTCCCTGTGGTGGGCTTTGGGAAAATGGCTGCCGGAGGCGGCGCATGCACAGTTTTAGATACCGTGAGACGAGATCTTGGGAGCTGAGATCTCAATCTGCGCATGTGCTGCCTCCGGCGCCATTTTCCCCTAAGCCCGCCACAGGGAAATCAATGGGGAAGTGCGGGGACTCCTCTCAATGCCGATGTTTTCTGATAGCCCAGGGCCCGCAGCCGCCTCTCCGGTAAGCTACCGTAAAATTGGACTAAAAGAAGCACTACCATTTTCTTAATTTTCTTTCCCAAAATTTGGGGTGTGTCTTATAGTTGTCAAAGTACAGTAAGTAAGACTGGTTACTTGCATTTTTTTAAAAAATATGCAGCGTCAAAGAATTCAGCAAAAACTCATCGTGAGAATGTAGCCGTAAAAGGAAAAGAACATTGGTACTCACAACTTAATTACAGCCAACGCAGTCCTGGAGTCCAGTAATGGGGTCTGCTCCCACCTTTACAAACTTCAGGTTGCCTGTAGCTTGTTAGAGTACACATAAGGGACTGAGCTGCTGAATTTCTTAGCTTGCAATTACTGGACGAATAAGAGACATAAAGGGTTGGGGTTACATAATGAGCAGTTGGAAAACTCGGGCCCCAAATACTGTTCTTGCACAGGAGTCTTATTCCTTCTGGGCCCTCCTTGCCCAAATCTTAATTTGGGACCCTGATGCAATTTGATTAACGTTAACCTTAAATGAGCGTGTTGTACAGACAGAAGCCGCAAAATCTCCGGGCAACACTGGATTGTTAGCGCCTATATTTCCATTTGTTGTGCTCGTTTCACATAAGGACACTTTGGATTTGGCGTATAAAATGGTTCATAAACATAAAGTGTAAATTGCTGTTACGTTTGAGCCATTCATATGCAGACAAACAAGATGAGAGAAATGTATTTACTCTGGCATGTGCGCTCTCTTCCCGGCATGCCTTTCTCTTAATTACAATCAATATGATAATGTTTGATCTTGGCTAGTCCTTTTCTTTGATCCGTTTCCTATCCTTAGGGAGGCAGAAGTCCCATTGATTTGCTCCCCTGAAGCTACAATTGAATTAAAATACTTTCTTTCCTAGCGTTACCATTGATTTTTGTTTTCGTATAAGGACATCACCATTTCATCTTGCTATTTATTGTGCTTCTATGTAAGGATATGCAGATGGCGCAGCAACGAGGGCAGACGGGCACAGGGTTAGCACTTGCAGCAAATATGTGCTGCCAACTTGTTACACCTGTAGACCCCATTGTAACATCATGGCAACTCATTTTAGGCTCTGTTCACACTGGCACATAAATAATCGAGTTTCATCCAGAAAAAATGGATGATTTTAATGTTAATATTGTCATCCATTTTTTATACATAAGCAATTACAAGTACACATTACAATTTAAAGGACCAAATACTGTTTCCTATGTGAAAAATTTTAAATGGATCTAAAAAAATTGGCTGGTGTATGGTTGATCTGTACGGGATCTGATTTTTTTTTTTTCATTTGCGCACACATACATTTGAATTGGTGAGTCTCATACGACATAGGAAGAGATTAGTGCATGCTATCATTTTTTTTTCACTTGTAGATTTGGGCCATGAAAAAAAATTCCACATCTGAACAGCCCAACCAAATAATAATAGTCCGAGTGCTGTCATTCTTTTCTTGAATAGCACTGGGACCAAAAATACGGTTGTGTGAACGTTGCCTTACTGTGAAATGCTGCAGTTTTGCAATATGACTTTAGGTCACCGGTTTCCAACAGGCAAGTACATAATGGCAATGCCATTCACAATGCGAAATCGCCTTTTTATTATAGAGATTAGGATGACGTATTACCATCCTGCATCGACCATGCTGCCAATGAATGAAGCCTGTGTGCAGTCGTACAATAGGATATAAATAATTACCTTTTATTAGATTTTCTTCACATATAGGGAGGAATTCATCAAGAATGGTGTTTTATTGATCCAGAGTCCCCTGGAGTGATATGCACCAAATACATTTAGGGGCATAAGGTTCTTAATGAATGCGTTGTATCTTTCAGGTGCTCGTGTACCAGCATCAGAAAAAGGACTCTGGTCATGGCTTGCCATTTCGTACGCCATTTTTGTTGCCTAAATGATTTATGACTGTAGGGTCGTACAAAGCTCTGACCACTTTTTCAAAAAGTTGGTGACCCTGCTGTGAAGAAAAAAGTTACAAAAATCTGTACATGTTTTCTTGTAATAAGTTACATGGATTCCAGCTCACCGTTGATGTTAACCCAGTCCGTTCGGGACTCTGACACTGGTTCTACCACGGCCTGGATAATTGAGTAATGGAGGAAATCCAGCTCTATGAACAGATTCTTCTTTATTCAAAGTTCATATAGAGGACATAGGAGAGTGTTAAGGCAAATAGATTAGCGCTGGCAATGAGTGGACATCTCCTAGTTTCCGGTGTAAACACACCCTTAATCTACTTGAGATGTCCACGCAATGCCAATGATAATCTATTTGCCTTCACACTCTCCTATGTCCTCTATATGAACTTTGAATAAAGAAGAATCTTCATAGAGCTAGCTCTCCTCCTGCATATTTTCTTGTCACATAATTTTGGTAACTTCAAGGTGTTGTATTCAGCTTTTCTTTTCCTGACATTGAAATAATGTGTTAAGCAATGAGCGGAGCAGATCATAGAAGGAAACTCTTGGAAAAGGGAGTCGTATTGGATTTTTGTATTAGAAACCAAATAACTGAACTGGTCTAAATGCGTGGTTAGCTCTAACACTCATACACATCTACTTTACGTGACAAAAGGCTAGAATGTAGAAAAGGGAAAAATCCCGCTGTTTCAGATAAAAATATACAAAAAGCTTTATTCCAATTGAGATAAAATGAGACAAACCTGGTACCACAAAAATGTGAGAGATACCAACGCGTTTCAGACCAGGCCCTAGTCCTTGTTCATGGGTAATCCATGGGATATCACAATTACTACGGACTAGTTCGAAATGCGTAGGAATTACTCACATTTTTGTGGTATCGGATTTATCTCATTTTATCTCAATTGGAATAAATCCTTTTGCATATTTTAATCCAAAGATGGTTTGAATTCTCCCTTTTCTACGTTGTCTCTAACCACATCAAGCAGGAGTGGTTTGTGTCCCTGGCAAGGATCGCTACCTAATACAATCACGTAGAGCTGGATTGTACTTTTTGCTTTTCTATAGAATCAGACAGATTTAATCTAAATCATTTCTAAAATGTATAAATAGACTTTTTATGCTGCTTTATTTGAGCTGTCTTTTTTATGATTCTTCAGTACACAATGTTTGGGCTAAATATTGATACAAATTACATATTGATTTTTTTTCTTCCAATTTTTCCCTTTAATTCTGGGAGTCCATTGATACCGTGCCACATGGGGGCACCTTGTGCTATTGTGTCACCCCAGGCCTGGATACCACAAACTTGTAAGGCTGTGTCTGAGAGCAGGAGGGAGGTTCTCTGGTCATGGACCATTTGCATGCAGCACCTCCTGTCCCAGGCCACTAGGGGGAGCAGGCTGCCCCTATAAAAACTGGTACTGAGGGCAGGGTTAGAGAGACCCAAATGCCGGGGCCCTGAGCAGGCAGAGGGGCCCACTGGCAGTCGCGCACCCCGCTGGGCTATGGGCGGAGGAGAGCGGTGTCAGCGCCTGCCCTTCCCCCCGCTTGCTCAGGGCCCCGGCAGCCCGATACTTACCTCTCCCCGTGCCTCCGCAGATCCGCTGTCTTCCTGCTCTGCGCTCCCTGTGACGTCTCAGGTCAGAGGGCGCGGTGACGTCTTTACATCGCGCCTTCCCCTGAGTCGTCACAGGGAGCGCTCAGCGGGAAGACACCGACAACGCTGGAGTTCGGAGCCGAGTGGCGGGCAGCAGGTAGCAGGTAGCAGGTGAGGAGGAGGGAGGTGAGTATTTGATTTTTTTTTTAATGTATGGAGGCATGGGGCATTATAAAGAGGGGGGGGGCATCCTGCATGGGGCATTATATAGAGGGGGGGGGACAGCCTGCATGGGGCATTATAAAGAGAAGGGGGGGGGGCATCCTGCATGGGGCATTATATAGAGGGGGGGGGGGGACATCCTGCATGGGGCATTATATAGAGGGGGGGACGACAGCCTGCATGGGGCACTATAAAGAGAAGGGGGGGGGGGGCATCCTGCATGGGGCATTATATAGAGGGGGGGGGGACATCCTGCATGGGGCATTATATAGAGGGGGGGACGACAGCCTGCATGGGGCACTATAAAGAGAAGGGGGGGGGACATCCTGCATGGGGCATTATAAAGAGGGGGGGGGACATCCTGCATGGGGCATTATATAGAGGGGGGGGACAGCCTGCATGGGGCATTATAAAGAGAAGGGGGGGGACATCCTGCATGGGGCATTATATAGAGGGGGGGGGGACAGCCTGCATGGGGCTTTATAAAGAGAAGGGGGGGGGGCATCCTGCATGGGGCATTATAAAGGGGGGGGACATCCTGCATGGAGCATTATATAGAGGGGGGGGACAGCCTGCATGGGGCATTATAAAGAGAAGGGGGGGGGCATCCTGCATGGGGCATTATAAAGGGGGGGGGACATCCTGCATGGGGCATTATAAAGGGGGGGGGCAGCCTGCATGGAGCATTATAAGGGGGGGCAGCCTGTATGGGGCATTATGTGGGGGGTAACAGCCTGCATGGAGCATTAAAAGGGGGGGGCCTGTATGGGGCATTATGTGGGGGGTAACAGCCTGCATGGAGCTTTAAAAGGGGGGGGCCTGTATGGGGCATTATGTGGGGGGTAACAGCCTGCATGCAGCATTATATGGGGACCGGTATCCTGTATGGAGCGTTATAAGGGGACCGGTATCCTGTATGGAGCGTTATATAGGGGACCGGTATCCTGTATGGAGCGTTATATGGGGGCCAGTATCCTGTATGGAGTTTTATTAGGGGACCAGTATCCTGTATGGAGCATTATATGGGGGCCAGTATCCTGTATGGAGCTTTATAAGGGGACCAGTATCCTGAATGGAGCGTTATATGGGGGCCGGTATTCTGTATGGAGCCTTATATGGGGGCCAGTATTCCATATGGAGCCTTATATGGAGGCCAGTATTCCGTATGGTGCCTTATATGGGGGCCAGTATTCCGTATGAAGCGTTATATGGGGGCCAGTATTCTGTATGGAGCCTTATATGGGGGCCAGTATTCTGTGTGGAGCGTTATATGGGGGCCAGTATTCTGTGTGGAGCGTTATATGGGGGCCAGTATCCTGTATGAAGCGTTATATGGGGGCCAGTATTCCGTATGGAGCCTTATATGGGGGCCAGTATTCCGTATGGAGCCTTATATGGGGGCCAGTATTCTGTGTGGAGCGTTATATGGGGCCAGTATTCTGTGTGGAGCGTTATATGGGGGCCAGTATCCTGTATGAAGCGTTATAGGGGGCCAGTATTCCGTATGGAGCCTTGTATGGGGGCCAGTATTCTGTGTGGAGCGATTCACCGGTTTCTGAGCTATTGTGGAATTTGCAATAGATATCACTCATGTAATGTAAGAAGTGAAATCTTTGCATTGTACTATATATATATTTCTCCGCTGTATCTCTGCATCATGAATCGTGGTATGTGTTAAAGGGGCCCACTGAGACTCTTTCGCCCGGGGCCCAGAAAAACCTGGAGCCGGCCCTGCCAGCGGAGCTCGCCCGAATGCCCTCAGACACCCAGGTCCATTCCTACCCTGTACTCCTGGTGGGTCTGTGATAAGATCTGCAGTAAAAGACCCTGGACTGCATTATTGGACTCTGTGAGGCTACACTCCTCCCGTGGGGAGTTGTACTATTCCCTGCTGCATCCCCAACACCAGCCTCAGCGGTCTGCCTTGCAGCGGCGGTCCTCCCTGACCGCAATCCACGGGTGGCATAGTCGGACATTACCTAAAACGTATAAAAGGCTGCCACTGGTCTGACCACCCTGAGCCACGGGACCGGGTCGCCACTACAACTCCCAGCATTGCCCTGAAGCCTGGTCCCGAGTGCCCCACGGCCCAGGGGGCGAGTCACTATGACTAGTTACCCGTTGCGGTTTCTTACGACCAGTTCGTAGTAGTCATGATGCAATCTATATTTTTTTTGTCGCACTTGTATCCTTTGGCGTTCATCTGCCCAGTGGATCATGTCTCTCACACACTCATTGATAGTTAAAGTGTTTTGTTTGTTTTTTTATTTCCCTAAATTTTTTTATCGAGACAGACTACTGATGTTGGTTTTTTGTATGCCTCATAGTGATATTTTTGCGGTTTCACAACCTGTCCGTGCCGAGGAAGGATTCCACACAATTATTTTGAACTGACTTCGACTGTGGATTTTTTTTTGTTGTTGCAGTGAGTTTTATGTTTTGTTTAATTGAATTTTATTTTACGCCTGTTCATAGATGTTGCCGCCGCACATAAAAAAGAAAAGAAAACATAAAAAAGCCAGGATAAACACTGCAAAAATCTGAAATTTTTTCCCCCTAAAATGCTGTGTGTGCACCTTATCTTTGATCAAAATAGAAAAACAGTCATTCCTGTACTGATAAACTAAACCTTCTCTGTTACTGACAGATTCGGTGATGGCAGACATTTTATGCAATATATAAACAGTTTGTGTTAACACACTTCAATAAATGAATCTATAAATTCCACTATTGCTATGCGCGTTAAAAACGTAGGGTACTCGGTTAACATTTATTGATCAAAAAGTGCAAAAGCCATCCAACCACGTCAGTGTTCCTAAAAATGGATGTCCCCTATCTAGGCCTCATCTGAACTGGGGAAGTGAAAGGGTACCAGGCATAGCTTGTGATTAAAGCCTTGTTTGGGAACAGTGGGTGGTTAAGAGTGCTCGACCCTAGTGGGGAGTGACAGCCCCCAATGTACCATATTTTTCGGACTATAAGATGCACTAGACCATAAGACGCACCCCAAATTTTGGGGTGGAAAATAGGAAAAAAATATTTATTATAAAATGGGGGTCAATCTTAGGCTATGTGCCCACGATGCAGAAATGCTGCATATTTTTTCCGCTTCTCCCTGGCAGGAAAAACGCATGCGCATTTTACATGCGTTTTTCCCGCCAGGTAGAAGCGTTTGTCAAGCTTTTTTGCATGCATTTCTGCTTGCGGGTTATCAAGCGCTTTTCCAAGCGATTTTAGCATCACTTGGAAAAGTGCTTGACAACTTGGTCACACTATATAAATCCATGCAATAGGCATGGATTGATATAGTGTGACCTAGTAATAGGTTTTAAAAAAAAAAAAAAAAGGAATAAGAATGGTGAAAAATAAAAAATAAAGATTATACTTACCTTCCGATGTCCCCTGGTCTCCTTCTCCGCTCCGTTCAGTCTCCCCGGTGTCTCACGGTGGTGTGAAGGACCTGCGATGACGTCATTGAGTCATGTGACAGGTCACGCGGCCGCCAACTCAATGACGTCATGTCAGGTCCTCACACCGCACGCATCGCTGAGGAGACCGGGGGCCATCGGAAGGTAAGTATAATCTTTATTTTTTATTTTAAATTCTTTTTTTTTTTTTTTTACAGTTTCTATTGTACCCAGGTCTGGATGAGAGTCTCCTCTTCTCCAGGCCTGGGTACCATCCGCACATTGAATCGCTTCATATCCGCATGTGCACATGTAGTCATGCGGATATCAAGTGTTTCACTGCAAATCAATGGCGGCAATTACGCTGAGTGTCTGCAAAATTAATGGACATGCTGCATATTTTTCCGCAATTATAATCCGCAGCGGAAATTTCCGCAGAGTGTGCACAGCACCTGCGTATTATCATTGGGGACCATGGGGCACATATTACCAAGCATTTTTTAAGCGTTTTCGCTGCGGAAATTCTGCGGCAAAAACGCTTGAAAAACGCATAGTGGGCACACAGCCTTATAGTCTGAATAGGTATCTTACTTGGGGGGGCGGTGGAGCGGGGATCACAGGAGGCAGGGTCCTTCAGGAAGCCAGTGGAAGTGAAGGAATGCTGTGGACCCTGGGTGCGAGCAGGCAGTGCTCCAGCAGCAGGGAGTTGCGATAGTGTGGAGCAAGATCGCAGGGCCCTCCGTTCCCTCCCTCAGGAACCCGGCGGCGGCAGAAGAGGTGAGATGCTGCGAAGCCGGTGTCTGGCTGTCGGCGGTGAGGCAGAGCGGTGTGTGCTGCTTTTCGATGGCTGCGGCCATCTTCCTGAAGCCGTGATCTACAGGAATATGGCCACTGAGATCCCAGTCTGTGCATGCGCCGGCTCGGCCGGTGCGGCCACTGGAAAGCAGCGCACGTTTCACCGCCAGACACCAACCCCGCAGCATCTCACCTATTCTGCTGCCGCTGGGTTCCTGAGGGAGGGAGGGAACGGAGCGTCCTGCGATCCCGCTCCCCCACCACTGCAACTATCCGGTAACCTTACGTTGGGTTCAAATTTGGGGGGAATAAAGTGTCTCTTATTGTCCGAAAAATACAGTACATAAATATTTTTCTAAAATGTCACACTTATTGCAGTAATAAATTTTGGGGAAAAAAAAAACAAACAGGCGCTGCAGGTCATTTACATAAAATATGTAGTATGCATGTGGCTTTCCTTACTCTTAGAGCACAAGGTCTTCTCCGGAAAATATAGGTGTTATTGATTTTCTTCTTTTCAATAAAAGGGAAGCATTCATAAAACAATAATGAGCATTACCAGAAAAGTAATGTGGGTTTTTATTGTCCTTTGTTTATACCACTGCGTTTAGCTTTTGATAAGGACATTGCTGGGCTTCTGACGAATTATCGACCATTTTTTAATATAACCGCTTGAGGCATTCTCCAACCAGCCATCTGCGCGCTTCAATGTGCTTGTGAAAATATTTCTTTGTATAGCATCTATTGGAAGGCTTGTTGCTTTTGTATTATATACATATATATACCGGTATCCATGGAATGTGCCTACAACTCTGAGATTACACCCATAAATAACCTGTGCAATGATATTGAAGGTGGCCATACATTTTATTCTTCGACCACAGCCCCACTATCAGTATTCGGTCAGTATTTTTTCTCAGGAGTGGGAGCCAAAGCCAGGTGAGGAACAATCAGAGAAAAGGTATAATAGAAACAAGTCACCAATTCTGCATTTATCACCAGCTTCTGGTTTTGGCTCCCAGTCCTGAGAAAAAATACTGACCGAATACTGACCAAATACTGATAGTGCGGCCGTGGCCTTAAAGGGCATGTAGCAAGTGATAAAATGTTAGTTTTATTAGACGTAGAAAGAAATACTTTGTGAGATTTAGTAAGCTATGTAAATGTACAAGAACTTTAACTCAATTGCTCCAAATAACTGGTATACATGCCTTAGTGCCAGAGTTATGTGTTTTTTTTGTTTTGATTTTTTTTATATTCCTCTTGCACTTTACCACTGTATAGTTAAAAATTTAGTGCGAAACATGCATGTGTGAATCTGGACTTGGGCTTCATTCAGACTGCAGTTTTTCCCCTTATAAGTTGTATCTGTGTATTTCACGTATAGAACTCGCACTTAGGCCATGTTCACACAGCAGTATTTTACTCAGTAATTCGCATTAGTATTTATATGCCAAAACCAGGAGTGGCTTAAAAATGTAGAAGTGGTGACTGACATGTTTCTATTATACTTTTTCTCTGATTTTAGCTTAAACATACTGATGGAAAATACTGACCAAATACTGAAGTGTGAATGTGGCCCTATTCTTCCTCCCCTGCCCAGGAGCTGTGGTATGATCAGACCATGTTCCTGCACGGTCAGACACAGCCATTACACAGTACACAGCAGGGGCACATTTATATGATTCTCTCAGCACAGGAACATTTTATTTTTAACACATCCAATTGTGGAAATTATTTTTATTGTATTATCTATTGATTAAAATGTACTTTGTGTGTTGGACAAGTCTCAAAAGGGGTTGTCCGGTCCAAACCGATAAGTCTGCAGTCACTCTGTGTGACTGCAGACTTATGAATCCCCCAGTGCACGTACTGGGTCACTGGTCAGGGCAAGGTCTTGGCTCCATACAAGTGTATACAGAGTGACTGCAGACATTGATTTGGACCAGACAAAGACAACCCCTTTAACTACAGTCTTTGCGATTATCCCTTTAACTGCACCCATCAGAAATAATTATCATGTGTACTTGCTTCAGAATAATAAATAACCTATACAACTTCAATTGTTTTTATACATCACTTTGCACATTTAATGTTTTAAGTGCTTTAGAAAGTAGCGCAGATCTTCTATTTCTACTAGATTGAAATCCAAAGTATTTCATTAAAAAAATTGACATAAAAGCAAAATATTGTGCCTGTTTAATTCATATTTTCCGATTAGTACAAAAATAATTAAATTAGCAAATCTGCAATTAAATGCTCTCCGTTTTCCAGTGAATTAGCAGGTGCTGCCATTCTGTGAGCTGCGTATGACCTGTTAATCATACAGAGAAGAGCTTTTACATATTACTAAAATAAGGCTTAATTCAGTTCTCGGAATAAAAATTGTTCAGGTAGTTCAGCCGTTACTGAAGTAAACCTCAAATGTACCAGATGCACAACTGCACTTTAATAAAAGAGAGAACGTTCCAATAGAAATTAATTTCCTAAGTGGTGGAACAGATCCATAACTGTGGAAAATAATTCAGAATCCACTTAGCAGATACTTGCTGCAAGTCAATGAAGGCCAGAAAGTACAGTAAATAATGCTGTTCTGGGATGCCGGGTTCATAGAAACACCTAATTTGTGCTAATTGTGCACACACTTTTTGGCTGTGATCACACACAGGAGTTGTTTGTAAACTTCTCTAAGTAACTGAGAAAGAAAAAAGTTTTCACTTTGAATGTAGATTATTTAGATAATAACCTTGGTGACCATCTAATTCCAAAATACTTTGTTAACTCAAAGTGACCTTTTTACCCTTGAAAAATTGCTCGGTGTCCCCCTTCTGTTTATTTTACTGTCCCCCCCATCAGAGAAACTGACACAAATTACAGCAGGTCTTTATCTTTGTTACTCTGCTCCTACTCTTCTGTTTGTCAGTCTACAGGCTTAAAATGACCAGGTGCAATGCATGCCGGGAAGGGAAGTTCTAGCATCCATAGTGCTGGCAGAAAGCTGGTGAACTGCCTACTTCTACTTTATACGTACAGGACTGTGCAGCTTTTCTTCTCTAAACAGCCTGTGCTAGTGTATACCAGAGATCTATGAGACCCTGCTAGGGACCAGCACTGGTCCTTATTTGGTTTGCCATTGAGCATTTTTTAGAGAAAAGGTTGGTATTAGGCACAGACCTGCGAGGTGCCTGTTTCCTCCTTCTGTGATGAAGTCAGCAGAACAGCTTGGTGACTTTAAAGTGATTCTCACTGGAATTCACAATACAAACAGCATATAGAATTAATAGATCCTCTTAGACCTGATGAAATTGGTGGACTTACTGTGAAAATCAGAACAGGTGTATAATTCTGATATTAAAATAAGTTAAACAATGAGAATGTTCATGTGCAATCAGACTGCTCTATTACTCGCGCAAGGATCACATTGCATCGCATCCCTCGAACTGGCCATCAGCTCTCCTGAGCATGACAGCTGCATAGGAATACATGCAATCACTATCAGGTCAGCAGAGCAGAAGGCCAGTCCGAGGATTGGGATGAGCGAGTAATAGGGCAGTCTGTCTGCACCCCAACGATCACTGATGTTGGCACAGAGGGGTGGGCGGTAGTAATGAGCGTGCATGCTCGATTAACCCTTTCGCCGAGCACGCTCGGGTGCTTTCCAAGTATCTTCGGCATGCTCGTATATTAAGTTTGAGTCCCAGCGTCTGCATGATTTATGGCTGTTAGGCAGACTCAACACATGCAGAGATTGCTTGTTTGTTAGGGAATCCTCACATGTGTTGAGGCTGACTAACAGCCATAAATCATGTAGACACAGGGACTTGAATTAAGTCCTTGTGTCTACCAAGAATTAAGATTCGTTGATCTAAGATCAACAACTTGGTCATAATAGTCAAACTGCAGTTTCTTTTGTGAAACAATATTGCAATTCTTAAATATAATCTGTCACCTTTTTCATGCTGCCCAAACCACAGGCAGCATGAATCAGGTCCTGGTTGTATAATTGCAGCCGAGTATATTTTCTCTAAAGCGCTCTGGCTTTTCAGAAAACACACACTTTAAAGATCCCAGCGCCGTTCCAGGTGATTGACTGGTCTCTTGCTATTAGAAAAAACGGTCTGTCACCTCTAGCACTGCTGGGAGAAGGATGGTAGCACATCTTAGAGAAAAATATACCTGGCTGTAATTGAGCAGCGAGGTTCTAATTCATGCCGCCCGCTGTTTGGGCAGCTAAGTCAGTCACAGGTTCCCTTTAACCTCACACAATACTGCCATATACGAGGGGCGTTCATTAAAGACTTCCCCTGACCCACTTCCTGTGGACTGAGAGCAATGAAACTTGACACAGTTATTAGTCCTTCTCTACATAGGTGCCACCTAGGGACACACACTTCTCCAATCTCTTTAAGCAACTGTAAACACCTCGCTTGTAGAAGTCGACAGGTTGCTCCAAAAGCCACGTTGTGACTTCGGAAATCAGAGTCTCATCTGGAAAATGCTTGCCCTTCAAAAATAACTTCATTTTTGGAAAGAGGTAGAAGTCCAATGGTGCGAGGTCGGGTGAATAAGGGAGATGCAGTAGAATTTGAAAGCCACAGGAGCATGCTTCCATTTGGGCAACATGTGAGTTGTGAACTGGTGCATTGTCTTGCAGAAGGCGGACACCTTTGGTGAGCATGCCATGTCTCTCGGTTTTGATGACCTCCCGCAATTTCCGCAGCAGTGAAGCATAGTATGCCCCAGTGATCGTGGTACCCTTTGCTAGGAAATCCATCAATGCTACTCCATGTTGGTCCCAAAATACTGAGCGCATGACCTTGCCTGCCGAGGGTTGGGCACGTGCCTTCTTTGGAGGCGGTGAATCATGACGCTTCCATTGCATCGACTGGACTTTAGTCTCAGGATCAGATTTATGGACCCGGATTTCATCCTGTGTGATCAGTCTGTTGAAAAAGTCCTCCTGGTTTCCATGGCACAACGTCAATAGAGCCTGAGAGCATTCGACTCTTTCCTGCTTCTGGAAAGGAGTTAGCAGCCGGGGAACCTAGCGAGCGGATACCTTATGCATGTGAAGATGGTCTTGGATTATTTTTTCCACGGACCCCACACTAATCTTGACATTTTGGGCTAGGTGGCGAATGGTTATACGGTGATTTTCCAAAATGGCGACCTCCAATTGCTGGATGGTGTGTTCATCAATAGCAGAGTGGGATCGCCCTGTAATTGGAGCTGTTTGCACCAAAGTCCGACCACATTTCAATTAATGATGCCAGTTCTTGACTACATCATATGATGGGGAATCATCACCATAAACCTGTTTCATCTCATCGAACGTCTCCTTTGGTGTGCGGCCTTTCAAGTAAAGGAACTTGATGACTGCACTGTATTCCACTGGGTCCATTATCAAACCTCACACCACTTCAGCACCTGTAAAATCAAGAACGTTGTCAGTTCTGAGTTGCAAATTGGCACGTAACCTATAGAGACTTATATCATTATACATGTGAAGTTTCAGCGTCCTGTGATAAATAGAAGTGGATCAGTGGAAATCTTTAATGAAAGACCCTCATATGTGTTGTGTGATATGTCTTATAAGTCTTCTGTCTTTTTCCATGTACAAGGGAACCGGTCAGTAGGTTTTCTCTTTCAAGACTGGTGCCACCTCATAGGAATGACTTGTAATAACTTCCTAATAGCCCCTTTATTACAACCCTGTAACCCCACATACCTTGTAAAAACACTTTGAGGTTGTTCTGCCCTGTTTGATCATTACCAATGTCATGTAGGCATCTCCAGACTCTTCGTAGCATCCCCTTTGTACTTGATAATGCCGCTCCTCTGACTTTGACTTGGATAATGTCCTCTATGTTATCCACTCAGCCTCCAAAATCCTGTACTGGTTCATTTATCAGGAGAGAACGGTGTCCATTGCCCTGACTGGCAAAAGCTGTGGGGATAATGTGGGAGATGTCATCCACATCAGAGTTGGAGGGGGAAGCGTAGACCGGCACAAAGGAGTCACATATCGTGATTCAAAGATGCTTATCGGACTGTCCGCTTCTCAATATCAGTCAGTGGGGGACATCTGCAAACATGCAATAGAGGAGGGGTTGTTTGGAAGTTATTGCAAAGCATAACGAGGTAGCACTGGTTCTAAAAGGGAAAACCTGATCACAGGTTCTTTTTAAGTTATCATGGGAGATAAATGGCAGATCTGCATCTTTACTGAATGGCTGCTTCTAAGATAATACAATGTGGAGTTGGCCGCTGCTCATTATTCTAAGATCTTTGCTAGAAAAGAAAAAGAAACATATTGTAGTATCTTACTATTTTGAGACGTGAACATCTCAGGTCCAACGCCGGAAGCCATACAACTAATAGTACGGTTGGCATGTTCTTTTTCAATTCCCACTTGGTGTCCACTTTGGGACGTTCCATGGACCGAACACAAAATAATCAACTCCCCATCTAGTACAAATAGAAGTTTTGTTTGTGTGTTGACTTTACGCAACCAGTTTTGGCCTTTAAGATGGGACATTATTTCTTTATTTTGTTGCTATCACAACCTCCTGAGGGCCATAATTTGATTAAAATAACTAAAACAAGCCCTCATAATGCAATGACTACTGAAATGTTAATTATTTTCCTTATTTTCCAGTATATATAATGTATTGATCTTGATAGACAACAGCAGTTCCATTTTGGGTTTTGATTGTTGTTGTTTTTTTTTTATTGCATTCCCCATGCAGTGTGTAAATTTTTTAGTTTTTCTATATTTTACTACTAGCTGACATTTTAAATTTGATACTTAATAGTTTTTAATATGAAAAGGGGACTTTTTGTGATTTTTATTTTCTTTTTTAATTTTTTTTAATTATGTTTAAACATTTTAGTAAACTTTTTTTTTTAGACTCATGAGAGATTTAAAGTTAAACATTCTATTCTTGAATTGCTTACAAAATATTATATTATGTAGAAATCTATTCGGGTTGACAGGAGTGGTAAGAAGGTAGCCATCAAGACCACTTTAGGTCCTTGGCTGCCATAACAGTGCATTAGCACCTTGTTACAAGGACATGGCTGCTGAGCCCTCAGCATCAACATGATTTAACTGTCAGGCAGATTGTATGTCTGGATTACAGGTAATGTATTGCAGTTAAATCCGAGTGGTAGTAAGTGTTTGGTAAGACTAGATTCAAGTTGTTATTACTTATACTGTGCACAATTGGGCAATTTATATTTTTGATTTATTTTATTATTGAACAACTACAGTGTTGTCTGTCAATCCAAAAAGTTAATAAACATGAATATTTAAGAAAGTATAAGTGAGGTTTTGTCTTTCTTAGGCTGTGTGTCCAAGATCAGAATTACTAGTGTTCTGGACGCAGCATATTTTCGCTGAGTCCAAAACGCTGAGTTATACAGTACAAGCACAGTGGATGGGATTAATATTAATCCCATGCCCACTAGTCTTCTTTTTTACGCTGCAAAAAATCACCTGCGGTGCCTGTTTCCAAGCTGCAACATGTCAAATTTCTCTTGCTGGAAAGCTCCCTTTTCTGTGCGGAATTTTCCCATAGTTTTGCATTAGATCCGATAAATTCGCAGGTTAAAAAAATTTTGTAAATGTGTTTTAGCCTGGTTTAACCTAATAAATAAATACTTTAAAAAAGATAAGTGACGTGTCCCCCCCCCCCCCCCCCCCTATTTTTTATAACCAGCCAAGGTAAAGCTGACAGCTATGGGCTTATATTATCAGGCTGGGAAAAGGTCCATGGTTATTGGGTCCTTCCCAGTCTAAAAATAGCAGCATACAATTGCCCCAGAAATGGCGCATCACATGAGATGAGCCAATTCTGGCCCTTTGCCCAGCTCTTCCCGATTGCCCTGGTGCGGTGGCAGTCGGAGTAATGGTAGTTGGCGTTGATGACAGCTGTGATTTTCCATCAACCCCTGGGGTTATTAATGTAGAAGTGTCCATCAGACACCCCCATTACAAACCCAGTAATCAAATATAAAAACACACACACAAAGAAAAAACACTTTATTTGAATAAAGATTCTTCCACACTCTCCATCTCCCACCAATTTATTGAAAAAAAAAAATCCCATGCAGGTCCGCTGTAATCCAACGAATTCAAAGTAATCCAGAAAAGGATACTTTAAAGACATAAAAAGACAGAAATAAAGACAATTGACACTCCCTCGTTCACCAGTTTATTACCCAAATGTCCCTATGAAGCTCTGATGTAGTCCATGTTCCCCGATGTCTCTGATGACTGTAAATTAGCAGGCGCCAGGTACTGACTACCATAAGGAATCTTAACCCCCTAATGTGATGTACAATACAAAGTTATATTGTAGTACTGCGTTAGCCAGAAAAATCTATGTAAATACTTTTATGCCCAAAAATGACACAAGTATTCTCAGTGTGATACCTTTATTGGCTCATTTTTTTCTGGTTAGCCAATAAAGGTATCACTTCGAGAATACTTTTGTCATTTTTGAGCATAAAATTATTTACAAACCCCCTAATGTAAATAATATTATAAACCAATTGGCTTACATAGGAGGTGTTAGGGCTGTGGGGTCGGAGTCAGAGCCCATTTTGGTGGAGTCGGTATAAAATGGACCGACTCAGACTCCTAAAATATATAAAAAATTGGGTACAGTAGTTCAATGCAGTTTGTGGGGAATATTTTTCATAAGAATTTGGGAAAGTTATGAAATGTCCTATAAATGTCTGTCCTATTACTGATCTAAGGGTCTAGACCAGGGGTCTCAAACTTGGCTGGGTATATGGGCCGCACACGGAAAAAAATTTAATTTGGGGGGCTGCATTCTTTGCAGGACAAAGTGACATTTTTAGTGATACCATTTTTTTTTCTATACACCTTTTGAACATTTTTGCTGTTTTATTTTTTATAGCTTGGGTCGTTATGGATGTGGCGATAATAAAGCATGCACTTTTTTTGTTTACTTTAGTTTAGATATAAAGCAGCATTTTTAGTAGCAAAATATTTTTTCATGCTTTATTTTGAAGTTTTTCTGCCAAAATCTTGTAGTAATGTGCCCCACCCTGGTCTGCATCTTGTAATGTCCCCCAACTTTGTCCCCATCTTGTCATAATGTCACATACCGGTACCTATCTTGGAGGACTGTCCCCAGCCTGGTCCCCATCTTGGAGGACTGTCCCCAGCCTGGTCCCCATCTTGGAGGACTGTCCCCAGCCTGGTCCCCATCTTGGAGGACTGTCCCCAGCCTGGTCCCCATCTTGGAGGACTGTCCCCAGCCTGGTCCCCATCTTGGAGGACTGTCCCCAGATTCTTCTCACCTGTCCTCCGTTCCCTCGGCGTCCTTTCTGCACCTGTGGCCCTCAGGCACCATAGACCCCGATCGCGGCCCGGTCCAGGAGCTGCCGGCAGCTGCGCTTCAGTTCAGTGTATTGCCGCGCAGAGACCGGCTCTCTGCACAGCAATACTAGTGCCAGCCGCCGGCCTATCAGAGGCCAGCAGCTGACATCTGCGCATGTCAGTGACGTCATAGGCCGCTGCGCTGGGACGCAGATGTCAGCTGCTGGCCTCTGATAGGCCGGCGGCTGGCACTGGTATTGCTGTGCAGAGAGCCGGTCTCTGCGCGGCAATACACTGAACTGAAGAGCAGCTGCCGGCAGCTCCTGGACCGGGCCGCGATCGGGGTCTATGGTGCCTGCGGGCCGCATGAAGCAGCCTGAAGGGCCGCATGCGGCCCGCGGGCCACGTGTATGAGAACCCTGGTCTAGACTTTTAGCTGAGATGAATCTGTGCTACAGTAAATTTATCACTTAAACATGAGCCATGTATGAGGGAGTCGGAGTCGTGGAGTCTGTGTCATGGAAATTGAGGAGTCTGAGTCGGAGGTTTGGCTTACCGACTCCACAGCCCTGGTTATGAGCAAGTTCTATACTGCATGCATCAAACACTAATGACACACATAATTTGATCCAAAATTAATTTGACCCAATAATTAGTAATAATCCCTTCCGTCAGTAATGTACGTTCACAAAACAGGATAGGGAGATACTAATAGTAATGCATGCAATAATAAACAATATATTATTAGAATGGTACTAATCCCATCAGAGAGTGGAAAAAGTGGTACTTATCCCATCAAAGGGCACTGTCCATGTACCCACACTTTCCCCCCACTGATCATTGGGGTTCATCAGGGAACTTCGAGTAATCCAGGGTTCAGGGTTGTAGACAAAGTACCATCATTATGGAAATCCCATGGTTGCAGAGTCAATGCTGTAAGCACAGGAGGGCCACCTACTTAGGGGTGGCAAAACTAGTCCATACACCTGTGAACTTACAGGTGACGCGCCTACTTCATCAGGTCCTAAACCGCCGTCAGGTGGAACACAAATGCATCCCACCGGCCCCCTGTTGCGTCATCCTGGGCTTGGACCTATTACACATAATTCAAAGTCTGGCCCGCAAGCAAATCTGTCACGCGATGTCGGGCAGGTCTCTTGCCCTGCATCGCACTTTGCACTATATCAGCATTTTAGATGCTGATACAGTTGAAAGCAATGATGGAGGAAGGGGCCTCAGCTGATGCTCCCACTCCCATCATTCCCCCTCTGCATCTGACGTCAGCGCAGCGGGCTCAATGATGTCATTACAATGCGCTCACTGTACCTAGATGTGCAGAGGATCAGAAGACACGCTGAGGAAGCAGTGGGGGGACGGGAAGAGGTGAGTATTTTTGTGGGGACTATTATACTGTATAGAAAACAATGTGGGTCCATTATACAGTATGGGGCACTATGTGGGGTGAATTATACTTTATGGAGCACTATGTGAGCCATTATACTGTATGGAGCACTATGTGAGCCATTATACTGTATGGAGCACTATGTGGGCCATTATACCTTATGGAGCACTTTTTGGGGTCATTGTACTGTATGGAGGGCTGTGTGGGGATTACAGTTGGAGAATCATACTGTGATGGGGTCACCCTTCTTTGTCAGGAGGATGCAGGGAGGGATATATAGTAGGGTCATCATACTGCGAGTGTGGACGAATTCACTGTGGGGGTATGATACTGTGTTTGGGGGCACTTGTGTTTGCATCATACTTTATTATCTGTATTATTCAAGGATTTTTATCCCTTGTTATTACACATTTAAATTAGGCCATTGACCCATATGCTTTTACTACTCTTACATGACATTATATTATTCTAAAATTTTAATCTAACATCAAACCTAAATGTACTTTGTTCGTGGGACAGCCCCTTTAAGTTTGTTTGTTTCCATATGAAAAAGTTCAATATTATATTTGATAAGGTTGTAGACATTTTTTTAAATAAATATCAAGGTTGGCCGCGACTGTGTCCAAGCTTTTAATTTTGACCCTCTGTGTATTTGAGTTTGACATCCCTGACCTATTAGGATGAATTCTCTGTTGCAGTCATATTGCGGTATTACATTGTATGCTGTTGCGGTAATCTCTCTAAAGAACGCGTATTGAAAATGGCTTTGTTTCTGGAGAGGACCGGATTACTTTGTGGCCCGTGGTCAAATGTTATTGACCTCTTTTTATAACAAGCAAATCTAAGGCGCTTCCCCTACTTTAGCCGTTCTTTTACAATTTGGCTGATTCCATCTTGATCTATCTGCCTGTTCATTATTTTATATTTAGAAGCTTTTAATAAGCGATGTCAAGGTCGACTTAATGAAGTGTCTTCATTAGCAGCAGTTTGTTATCTAGCAGGTACGTTCATTTGGTTTTCCCGGAGTAAGATATATTGCTGAGGCTTTTTGATTCTTCTTCTGGATGACTCCTCAGGGCATTTGCCGTGCACCTGTACTTAACCAATGATACTAGTGGTATTTTAGTAGCGTGCAGCGTTACAACGTCCGTGCTCAGCTTCTAATTGCTAAACCTGAGCATTGTTAGCTGCAGAGCATTGTTACACAATCCTTCACATGAGATATTGTTCTGTCAAATGAAAGTGCAAAGTAGCAAGAAATGTTCATTAGCTGAGCAGGCCTGATGTCCACATGAGCGGAGCCTTGTCCAGAAAAGCACAGCTTTCTCATTATTATGTTCTACTCTACAGGAGCTCATAGCAAAAAGCTGCTTCCTTAATGTGCTCTTGTAATAAAGAGGATTCAGATCACAACTGTCCTTTCATCATCATGTTTTCCAGCTCTTGCTTTGCCATACCCCATCTGCCACATCTCATTGCCTGTATGGGCATACGATCAAAGTGAATGGGTGCAGGACAGGGCAAAGATAGCTCTCTCATTCACGTAATGGAAGCTTTCATCTTGTGCAGATGTATCAATGCCACTTTGCCAGTCATCATAGTAATTCAGAATTATAGCATCCCTGTGGTGTACAATAGCACTTTTGTCATATGTATAAAATCATCTTCTGATGATTCCTCCCCCCACCAAGAAAAAAAAGTTATATATAAATTAATTTTTACATTATTTTTTTGCATATTGCAATTACAAAATTAATTACAGCAAAATATTAATTGCAGTAACTCAACACCCGCAAGTGAAATAAAGTTATCAGTGTTTTCTAGTACTGGAAATATAAAGGACCACATATTTCAGTATTATTATATAGAATATTTTAGATTTATTGAGTTTTTAATTCAGTGTTGTCAATTGACATCTAAAAATATATGTATTCTATAATATACTGCTATATTCCTGTATTGTAGTGCATTTGACGCGCCCCTGGGCCTGCTGCTTCGCGCGGCATCGCGCGCACGGGGGCTTACCCGGAGCCGGATCAGATGGGGGTAGTAGTCTCGTGGCGGTAACCCGGTCCGTGCCCAGGGTGTCAAACTAAGTGTGTGGCAGTCTTGGTAGATGTTGTTTCTGTGTCGACTACGCCACCCGTTGATTTGCGGTCACAAGGCCGCCGCTGCAGAACAGTCCGCTGAGGCCGGTAGTATGGGTGCAGCGATGGTGGTATAACCCCCAACGGGAGGGGTATGGCCTCAGGGCAGCTGGTGCGGATGATGGGGGTAGTGATAGTGCAGAAAGGTGAGTCAGAGACGTGAGATGCAGTTTCAGGGTTTTTACTCACAGGTGTTCCTTCAGTCACTCTGGCCTTGAGTGACCACCCGAGCCGTGCTGCATCCACCAGGTGCTGGACTCGGCCAACCCCCAGGCAGTTCCGGAGCGTGGTCCTGAGCTTCCCTCTCTCTCTCTTTCTCCTGGCCGTCCCCACCAGGGATCCACCTTTGTCCGGTTCCCTTGGGCCTTCTATGGTAAAACCTTCTCTGGCTTTCCTGACCCTACTCTTGGTGTACCTTCCTGGTGGATGTGGTGAGGGTCGTGGCAAAGCTTGCCCACGACCTCCGGTTCCTGGTTAAGGCTTACTTTTGCCTCCGCCAGCTTGGGATCCGGTGCCCTCTTCTGCCAACCCTTCACCCTTTTTGGTTTGCTTCTGGGATCTTAGGGTTCCCTCTTTTCTGCGTCTCTGGGCCTTTCTTCTTCCTCTCTGCTTCAGGCCTGGCCCTGGAGCTGGGCCCAGCCGGAGCCACAGCTCCCTGTCAGCCCTCCTGGCTGAACTCCTCCTCAGAACTCTCCTGACAGACTCTCCCTATCTCTAGATGGTGCCCACCATATATACTCCCTCTATGTGTGAGCCCAGGTGACCAGCACCCAATGGGCTCCTATCTCTATGCCCAGAGCCCCTCCCCTATCTGCCCCTACACTACTGGGATGTTCCACCCCCCCTCCCACTCCAGCCAGGGACAGACGCTGTCGTACCTGCACATCTACTTGGTGGGAGTACCGTAGTTCTGTCCCCCGGAAATGGGATGTATGTAGTGCATGCAGCCTACTGAGCTCAGTCCCACACTCCATCCTTACCCGGGAGTGGAATACCACACCTCTGGTTTGAGGTGCAATACCCCTGTAGCAGCCGAGTCCTCAGGGTGCTACACATTGACCAGTCAGTGTTATCCTGCTAAGATGGCTGACCTTTATTAAGGCCACAGCTGACTTAACAATCTATCACCACCCAGCAATTCTATGTAAATGGCATTTGTGACTGGATGCAACAGTTGCTGATCCTGATTAGATGTATGAACATCTAAGGGTTAAACAGCCGGAATCGGAGTTATCCCCAATCTCCTGTAGTGGAGTGCCAGCTGTAATATATAGCTGATTGCCATCCCCTGCCCCTCCGCATATACTGTATGCACATGTGTGATTGGGAGAACCGCGTACTGTGAGCATTACTTGGGCTAGACCAGGGATGTCAAACTCAAATACACAGAGGTCCAAAATTAAAAACTTGGACAAAGTTGCGAGCCAACCTTGATATTTATTAAAAAAAAAAAAACCTTTAATATTCAGTGGGGGCACAGACGAGCATATCTCACAACTTTGCAGTCCTTACAGAGTAATTTTCCTCCTATTGAAATCCCTAGATTGGTCTTTCATTGCCCCCATAAAGTATGTTGCCAACGAAAGTGCCCCCACAAACACAGTATGACCTCCCCCACAGTGAATTCCTCCACATGCACAGTATGATGACCCTACTCTACCCCCCTCCTCAACACCCCTGGCAAAGTATGGTGACCCCAACACAGTATGATGCCCCAACTGTGGTCCCCATACAGCCCTTTACACCGTATAATGGGCCCCATATAGTCCTCCATACAGTATAATGGCCCCTCATAGTCCTCCATACAGTATAATGGCCCCTCATAGTCCTCCATACAGTATAATGGCCCCTCATAGTCCTCCATACAGTATAATGGCTCCACATAGTGCTCCATATAGTATAATGGCCCCATATAGTCCTCCATACAGTATAATGGCCTGATATAGTCCTCCATACAGTATAATGGCCCCACATAGTGCTCCATACAGAATAATGGCCCCGTATAGTCCTCCATATGGCGTCGCGGGCTAAATGTAATCCCCTTGAGGGCCAAATTTGGCCACTGGGCCAGAGTTTGACATGTGTGGGCTAGAGGGTCACCGGTTCCCATTTTGCTCTCTCTGGGCTTTGTTATATATCTCCTTAAGTTCCATCCAAAAGGCCTTCCCAACTTTCTCCTGCATATATTCAAAGAATGAAAAAGATTCCTAAATCTTAAAGAATGGTAACGCTTCTTAATTTGATCTGTCGCGGAATTAAATATTAAAGCGCTTTTCCAGGACTTGGATATTGATGGCCTATCCCATTATCTGTTTGAAACTTTTTGTACACAATATGCAGAGCCATAACAGCACAGCTCCATACACTGTGTAGGGTCTGGTCCCAGGTGCTGCAGCTCGGCTCTTATTCACTTTAATAGGAAGTGAGATCAGAAGTGTCAGACCACCATGGATCAGATATAGATAACCTATCCAAATGATAAGTCATCAATATCAAAGTCCTGGGAAAACTCTTTGCCATCTCACTTCTGCCATGAAAAATTGAAAATTACCATGTGTGCTGTAATGGATTGGCTGCTGCATGCACCTGACTGCTTTTTTTTTTTTTTTTTTTTTTATAAAGGACCGCTATGGGCTCATGTCTAAAGAGTGTACAACCTTTTTAAAGCATATATCAGAAGTTGTGTTCTGTGTATTGTTTTATTTTTTAATTTGTGGGGTGATCCATTTAAATGGCACGTATGAATGTGATGTTTTGGTGTTTGCATCCTTTCTTTTGTCTATGTTAATACATTGTAATATGAGCTCAATTACGAGGATTTCTGCTACGAATACTGGTAGCGTTGTATTGCTGAACCAGTACCATATTAGAACAACTATGGATTACATTTTTAGGCAGGTAGTTTTTAAGAAGAAAAAAATGTCACTCCTGCCTTTATGGGAGCTGAATAGTTTATTATTGTGAATTTCCACTTTTTTTTATATCAGTAATTGTAATATATCTGTTCTTTTCATTTCTGTAGGTTATGGCCGAGGTGGAGGGGCAGCAGAAGAATCTGGTACATGCAATTGAATCCCTTTCTGGCTCTGGCCCCCTTTCTGCCTTGGATCAGGATTTTCTCCTCCTGAAAGCTACCTCCGCTGCCACCCTCAGCTGCCTTGGCGAATGCCTCCATTTACTACAGCAGAGTGTCTATCAGGCTGGACAGAACAACAAGCCCGTGGTGTCAGGTGAGAGCGGTTTATAATAATAATAATAATAATTAAAAAAATATATATATATATAGAAATTATTTTGCTTCACATATAAATGACCCATTGTATGTAGATATAATGAATTTATTCTCAACTTATGTCATGATGACAAACCCACTTGGAGTTACCAAGTCTGCGCCAATTTACTCCAAGTGATTAGCTGTGTTCATCTCTGGACGGAAATCGCTTAGCATTTACATAGTTCTTTTCCATTCTGACTCAGAGTAGGTGTTCATTAAGGGACCCCATGTGTCCTTCCTATCCTTTGCTCTTGGTGCGATGTATCCAGAGTGACATGAGTTGACCGCTTTCTAAATAACTATAATTTAGCGATTTTGCGTCTGGTGAGGTTTGCACTATATGGAACTACATATGGCCACCCATGTGTAATGGGAATTGCAACTTGCTAGGATTTTGCAAGCATGTTGTGATAATTAGTGTGAGCGAGCATGCTCGTTTAACCCTTTCGCCAAGCACGCTCGGGTGCTTTCCGAGTATCTTCGGCGTGCTCGTATAATAAGTTTGAGTCTCTGCATTTGCATGATTTATGACTGTAGTCAGCCTCAACACATGTAAGGATTCCCTAACAAACAGGCAATCTCTGCATGTGTTGAGGTTGACTAACAGCCATAAATCATGCAGACGCAGGGACTCAAACATAATATATAAGAGCAGGCCGAAGATGCTCGGGAAGCACCCAAGCGTGCTTGGTGAAAGGGTTAAACGAGCACGCTCGCTCATCACTAGTGATAATATATTTATTTTCATGGGAATTTGCAGTCCCTATCAAAAGATAAAAGTGGACACGTATATGCTGTCTCCTTATTCCCTTAGAGCTCATTTAGACAAGGCTATTACACCGACATGTATGGTCCGAGTAAAAATCAGATGGCACACGGACAAATGTAATTCAATAGGGCTGTTCAGATGACCATTTTTCACATGGACCAAGTATCTGTATGAACATAATCGCAGCATGCACTATTCACTTACTCATATCAGATGAGGGATACCCATTCAAGTCTTTGAGTAATCAAAAAAAACAAAAAACCTGATCGCATATGAAACATCCATTTGCCATCCAGTTTCTATGGGTAGTAACATGGGATACTGTATTTGATCATGTACTTTTTAAAATGTTGAAGTATAAAATCTGATGTCACACAGGCGTAAAATACACAGACACACGGAGGCCACATGGATGACAATATAGATGAAAATTGTCCAAGTTTTCTGGATGAAAATCAGATGAGCGTATGGACAATGGTTATCTTGATGAGACAAAGTGTACCTTCAGTTTTTAAAACATTTTATATCGTCCGATAGCTTCAATTGTCACTGATTTCTAGAAAAAGCTCATCAACTTTCAGCTCAGAGATTTCCATATCTCGTGTAATATTTATCGGGAACCTAATAGCTGATACATGCAGCCTAATCCTTGGACAGCATGTATCAGGCACTGGCTGTGTGATTTCTGACAGTTTTTTTTTTGCACTGAAACGCTGCTGTGTCCTAAGTGTTACGGAGTGTTCTCAATTTGTCAAAAACATGGGTGTCCATAACTCAGCTCCAAAAAAGTCTATGGGTGATATTAACACCTTCACGACCTTTGACGTACCCTTACGTCATAGTCTGGTAGGGGTTCCCCACCTTTGACGTATGGGTACGTCATGGCGATTGTTCACGGCAAAGGAGCTGTGCCTAATCGATCGCCTCCAGAAGCTCAGCTTACGTGATTGCTGAGCCCCAACTTTCACTTCCAGGAGCTCTGCCTGCATTGCCCCTGGCTGTTTAACCACCTAAATGCCTCTATCTCTATAAATCTGAGCATTTGGGAGGCTAGGAGAGGGAGGGGGCTTTCAGGTACTCCTTATTACCCATAGACTTATTTGGAACTGTTATGAACACCCACTTTTTTGACATTCGAGAGCGCTCTGTAAGATTTAGGACATAGTCCACTTGTATAAACGTGTTTTATATTTATATGTATCAGTTATGGATTTTGAATTTTCAGAAAGCATTTTGGGATGGCAAGGAACAAAGTCCCATTCTACGGAAAATCTCAAAAATGGAAGCTTTAGCTCTCTGCCAACTGCTACTGCCAACCTCACATGGCCAATACTGCCAAGTATGCCTAAAGACTATCAAATACTGGATCAAGATATCGAGGTAAGTTTATGTATTTTGGATGTATACATCTATATATGCATACATAGGTTCATAATTATTATAAAAAATGCAGCATGTTTAATGGGACTGTCAAGGACATTACAATTGATGAGCTATCTGTGTGATAGGTCACTTTACACCCTTCCTCTCAATGGAAATCTGCACCATCAGTGACCAGATATAATTGAAGTAGAGCATGGCAGCACCATACTTTGTGGCTCCAGCCACTAAGAGGAGGACCTTTCACTTGTGTGTTTCACCGCATACATCACTTATCCAGACAAAGTATATTTCAGCTGATAGGTGGGGGGCAGGTGTCAGACCCCCACCGATTTAATATTGGTGACCTGTCAAGTCTTTGGCGACCTCTTTAATTCCATTTAGCTATAATGCATAAGATAGAAAGATGATCTACCCATGTATTTCATAGCTCCACAGTGAATAAGTCTCATATTTATGAATATATATGCCTTCTGTATTATCGGTGTATTTTATAATGTTAACCAGGGAAGTGAACACTGACCTCAGGTAATTGACCTGCTGGAGTCTGTGTCATGCTTTCTGAATTCCAAATAGCTGATTACATAGGAGGATTGATTGTTTTGTAAAATGTTTGGCTGATAGCAATAGGTCCTTTCCATTTTAAATAGCACAACTCGCTTTAAAGCATCTGAATGTAGAGCAAATGAGCACTTGTAACTCTTTTACATTTCCTGATGTGTTTTGTGTATAAATGTGCATTTGTTATAGGGGTTGACATTCGGTAAGAGTTGAGTTTATGTAGGTCTTTCAAATGGGTCCTAAAGTTTGTGTTGAATAATTTTATATTTTACTAGCTATTGAACCCGTTATATGAGCATTTTTATTGGAATACGGTGACCCATGTTGGTATGTGCTGCCCCCATCCTGGTATTTGTGCTGCCCCCATCCTGGTATTTGTGCTGCCCTCATCCTGTCCCCACCATCTTATCCTGGTATGCACGGCACCCCTCATCCCTATCCTGGTATGCATGGCACCTTTCACCCCCAATCCTGGCATGCATGGCACCCCTCACCCCCAATCCTGGCATGCATGGTACCCCTCACCCCCAATCCTGGTATGCATGGCACCCCTCACCCCCAATCCTGGTATGCATGGTCCCCTCACCCTCAATCCTGGTATGGATGGTACCCCTAATCCCTATCCTGGTATGCATGGCCCCCCACCTCTCTATCCTGGTATGCATGGCACTCCTCATCCCCAATCCTGGTATGCATGGCACTCCTCATCCCCAATCCTGGTATGCATGGCACCCCTCATCCCCAATCCTGGTATGCATGGCACCCCTCATCCCCAATCCTGGTATGTATGGCACCCCTCATCCCCAATCCTGGTATGCATGGCACCCCTCATCCCCAATCCTGGTATGCATGGCACCCCTCATCCCCAATCCTGGTATGCGTGGCACCCCTCATCCCAATCCTCATATGCATGGTACCCCATCTCTCATCCTGGCATGCATGGCACCCCTCATTCCAAATCTGGTATACATGGCACCCCATCCTCCAATCCTGGAATGCATGGCACCACTCATCCCCCAATCCTGGTATGCATGGCACCCCATCCCTCATCCTGGTATGTATGGTACCCCTCATCCCTATCCTGGTATGTATGGTACCCCTCATCCTGGTATGTATGGTACCCCTCATCCTGGTATGCATGGCAACCAGTCCCTCATCCTGGTATGCATGGCACCCCTCATCCCCAATCCTGGTATGTATGGCTTCCCCATCCCTATCCTTGTCTGCATGGCACCCCCATTACTTATCCTGGTATGCATGGTACCCCTCATCCTGATGTGCATGGCTCCCCATCCCTTATACTGGCATGCATGGTACCCCTCATCCTGGTATGCATGGTACCCCCTCATCCGTATCCTAGTATGCATGGTGCCCCACATTCCTATCCTGGTATGCATGGTGCCCCGCATTCCTATCCTGGTATGCATGGTACCCCCTCATCCGTATCCTGGTATGCATGGTACCCCGCATTCCTATCCTGGTATGCATGGTACCCCGCATTCCTATCCTGGTATGCATGGTGCCCCGCATTCCTATCCTGGTATGCATGGTACCCCGCATTCCTATCCTGGTATGCATGGTACCCCCTCATCCCTATCCTCGTATGCATGGTACCCCTCATCCCTATCCTGGTATGCATCGTACCCCCTCATCCGTATCCTGGTATGCATGGTACCCCGCATTCCTATCCTGGTATGCATGGTACCCCGCATTCCTATCCTGGTATGCATGGTGCCCCGCATTCCTATCCTGGTATGCATGGTACCCCCTCATCCCTATCCTCGTATGCATGGTACCCCTCATCCCTATCCTGGTATGCATCGTACCCCCTCATCCGTATCCTGGTATGCATGGTACCCCTCATCCCTATCCTGTTATGCATGGTACCCCTCATCCCTATCCTGTTATGCATGGTATCCCTCATCCTTATCCTGGTATGCATTGTACCCCGCATTCCTATCCTAGTATGCATGGTACCCCCTCATCCCTATCCTCGTATGCATGGTACCCCTCATCCCTATCCTGGTATGCATCGTACCCCCTCATCCATATCCTGGTATGTATGGTACCCCTCATCCCTATCCTGGTATACATGGTACCCCTCATCTGAATCCTGGTATGCATGGTACCCCTCATCCCCAATCCTGGTATGCTTGGCACCCCTCATCCCCAATCCTGGTATGTATGGCACCCCTCATCCCCAATCCTGGTATGTATGGCACCCCTCATCCCCAATCCTGGTATGCACTGCACCCCTCATCCCCTATTCCTGGTATGTATGGCACACCTCATCCCTTTCACGCTACACACATACAAAAAAATAAACACTTGCACTCACCTTTCTTCCCTGTGCTCCAGCGCTGCGGTGTCCTGTTCTGCCGCAGGCCGGGGGAGGAGTGCGGCGCCGGAGTATGCGCTTGCACATACCGTACTGTCCGGTGCCATTTTGCTGAAGACACACTGCAAATGTGTCTTCAGTAAAATGGCGCCGGATAGCGCTATGCGCATGCGCCGATTCCGGCGCCTTCACTCGTGCTGCGGTCTCCGGCGAGAAGAGAGGCGCCGCGGCAATGCTCCTCCCGGTCAGGTAAGTATGGCTCCGGAGATCGCGGTATAGGTTCAGTGTCTACGCATACCGTGATCTCCGGCGCCATACACACTCCTCTTACCTGTAACTGCTGGATGCGGTCTTTTGTCTGGAGCCAGACTGTGCAGGTGTGTCACACTTGCGCAGTCTATAAAGGCTTCAGACAGAGACACGCATCTCCCGTTATATTATAGATGTTGATAGAGTTTAAGCTTTGTTGCGGTACCTCAGCCGCCAGTGTACGTATTCCCCACCTAGTGAACCCATTATATGGTTGGTTGACAAATTGGTTCTGTTTCATTATGTCTATGTGCAGAAAATCTCACACAATCCATTCAGTCTTCTCATCATACCTGCGCAGTGCTTTCCAATCTGTAGACAAAGCACCAGTCAACCAGAGGAGGATGGTTCTAGGAAATGCAGAGGGTGGACGAAACACTGGAGGAGCATAATCACCCCTTAAGGCAGACCCAACTTCATAGTTTTTATAGTCTTAAGGTTGAAAATAGACAAATGTCCAATCCATCCATTTCAACGTGTAACCTCACATGTTGATCCAGAGGCAGGCTAATTCCCATGAAGCAAATGCTAATTGTCATTCCTTTCCGACTCTACATATGGCAATCAGACTAGTTCCCTGGATCAACGTCCCATTGCAGATTCTAGTACTCATAATCTGTAATATCCAGAACCTCCTTGCACTTTTTTAGTGAATCAACCATTGCAACATCATGTGTCAGAGAGTACCATGATCTCACTGCTCATAGTTAATATTCCTACAACTTTAAAACATAATTCCCCACTGCTGGAGCAACACTTTGGGGACAGATCAGTTGTCTTGTATGGACACAGCGGTTGGAGCAAATATGTCTCAGAATTTATTGAGGAATACAGTTGTTTACTAAAATAGGCATGTTAAGAGACCTGCGTGGTCCTCTTTGATTCTTTGGCTGTAGAGCGTATTTGGAGCTCTATATCAGGTTTAGAATGTGGGTATTTTCTTTCCAGCTCGACTTACAGCTTTTTTTTTTTTTTTTTTTACTACATATGGATTTCAAACCAATGTATATCTATTCAAACTACCAAAGACACAACGCACACATATAACAGGCCACATATTTACGAATACAAGAAAACTGAACAAATGACTGACGTGTCTGATTCAGGGTTATTCTACTGAAGAACAATACATAAAATTGAGAGAAATACACAAACAAAACTTTTAGGCTATGTTCACACATCATGTTTTTTTCAGCGTTTTTTGATGCATTTTTTTATACAAATTTTCAGCTGCGTTTTGCAGTAGCAGCAAAGTCCATGAGATTCCAGAATTCTTAGTTCACACATCACTGTTTTTTTTTTGTTTAGGATTTTGTACCTTGCATGTTTTTTTATGCGAGATAGAGCATGTCACTTCTTTTAGCTTTTTTTCATTGTTTTTCAACCATTGGAAGAAATGGGTAGTGAAAAAACGCCTAGTGTGAACATAGCTATCAGGTTTTGCTGCGGTTTTAGTGAAAATAATCAAGTACAGCAGTATGTAAAACTCATTTATTTTTGTGATTTTACCATCTTGTCTTGGTCACTGAGATGGTTGTTTGTATTAGTACAGTGTAATTAAATTAGTGATGTGTAAACATTGGTTGAGCTAAGTGTGAGATTGAACAATACCTGTGGCCTAGGCAGGTGTGAAACTCAATGGCAGACCCCATAGTGTGAAATTAAATAGTGTCATACAAACTCAATGCACTGCCAGTGTCTTAGGTAAACTATTCCTGAACAATTCACCTCCCCCACTGTACATTTGAAATTCTGGTTTATATGGTTTCATATATGTCTTGCATTGTTGACCTGTGTTCATTCTTCTGTGGTGGAAGCAAAGCTGAACTTTGGCTATGTTCACACATCATGTTTTTTTTAGTGTTTTTGTGCCTAAACCAGAATGAGATTTTTTTTTCAGTCATGGGAAGCTTAATAAAATTATACCTTTATATCTGCGATCCAATGTCCTATTACAGAGAAATCCATTTTTTTTATATGTAAATGATACGCCAATGAGCTGTTCTGGACTATAGGCCACACACTGATCTCCCTGAGAATCTGCTTTCAGAGCTTATTTTATTGAGAGGGGTTACTAGTGTGAGAAATGTAATGGCCGCTCTCTGCTCTCCTGATCTCGCAGCAGTGCCCTGAGTAGAGCCGATACCTGTGTTTATGTACACTTCTTAAGCTTTTATCGCACATATCCAGTATAGGGGGAGGGGCAGTATAGAAGGGCTGACAGCACTTTAAGAAATAAATGTGTTTGAAATGAGGCGAGGCTCAGTTAGGAAAGCAGACTGTCATTACATGTTTCACACACAAGAGCCAGCTTTCCTGATATCACTGCAGAGCTGTGTGTGATTACAGCCAACACTTCTTCATCTTCTGTTTCACAGCAGGGACAGTACAGCAGAGCTGACAGCACTATGAGGAGAACTACCACTATAGATGTGTTTGTAATGAGACAAAGGTCAGTTCTCCTGTACTGTGTTAGTTATAATCACACTCAGCTTTGCAGAGACATGAGAAGCGCAGACTGTCACCCATTACATATCACACTGATAATGCCTCTTTTCATTTAAATACACTCTGATGGCAGATTCTCAGGGAGATTTATGTTAAGCCCTTAGATCTTAACAGCTCATTTACTTAATAAGAAAAATGTGAATTTCTGCGGAATAAGACATCGGATCACAAATATTAAGGTATCATTTTATTCAACTTCCTATGACCTGCATACTCGTATAGATGGCTTAGGGGGGTTGATCCTGCTGATTAGATTCCTTTTAAAAAGTTGTATAGGCTAATAATGCATATATTAAAGATTAAATTACAATGTAACCTACTCCTGACTACCCAGTTTATATATTATATGCATACATCAGCATCACAGAAAGTTACTATGGAAGCTATTGGGGTTAAACTTAAAAATTAAAATGACCCGCCTAATGCTCTATAGGGTAAGTAGTGAAGCCCCCTCTATCAGATGCTAAATAGTATAAACAAGTAGTCTACAACTGAAGATAGTCTGGGTAATGCAAGCAAAACAATCAGAAATACAAAATAGTCAGAATATCAATACAGACCCTGTTGTGGTGAAAGGCTGCTAACAGAGACTGCAAGAAATGCAGCGGCACTGAAGATGACCACCTCCAGCTATCGGGCCACCTTCTGCGCGGCACTAGCAAGATCTAAGGCATGAAGCCTTCGAGTGTTGTGTGCTCCTTGTCTAGGTATCTGGCCACTCTGAGACTACAGGGTGGCCGGTAACCTTGGTAACTATCTGTACAGTATAAATTTAAAAGTTCCTTTGTTCTTGAGAACACAGAAGAATTTTATTAACAGGTGAATTGCAAAGTGGCTTGTTTCTTGCAATTTTACCCATATAGTAACTTGAGACAACTCCTTGAAAATCTTTCACACCAAGCACAGTTCCCTGGAATTAATGGCGCCTTAAAATAAATAATAATATTGCTAAATGTTCACTAATATTGCCCCGCACGCAAGACATTTTTATCATCAAAAATAAAATACTACATTGACTCAAATTATATTCAAATCTTTTCTAAAAATAAGCCGAAAATGCAGAAAATCCCCACGTCAAGCAGGTGCTCAGCACATGTACAATATGACAGAATAGGGAATAAAAGTAGTTAACTAGATACAGCGCAGGCACGGTGTTTTGATGCAATAGTAAGAATTTCAGCGACCGCTCCATTTAGCTTATGTAACAGGATGAACGTCGTGACATACTGTTCTCCTGTCTGCATCGAATATTGCAAATTATTTTTCTGATAGAATTCTTTAGACAGCAGTAAAATAGTTTTATTAACGCGCTTTGATTTTTGTTCCGTGGAACATCACACTTGGTTGGTAATGAAATTCAACTCTAATTAGGGGAAAAAAATTCCATAATCATTAACAGTATCAAGTGTTTTGTGCACATTTACTTACTGGTCTTAAGATGATTATGTACTTTGTGTGCTCATATTTTAGTTTATGTGATTAAGCAACCAGAGAAAGAAAAGTGCAGTAAAAAGTTTACACTTGTAATTGCACCAAATGAATTGAGTCTGAGGTGCTTTGACTGTGATACGTTAGTAGTTTTATAGTTTCGCAACACTTACAGTAATGATATTCTGAACGCATTAGTCCTCATGTAATCATATACGGTATATACAGCTCTGGCAAAAATTAAGAGACCACTGCAAAATTTCCATTTTCTCAGATTTTTCTCCTTATAGATATATTTTTGAGTTAAATGTACATTGTTGTTTTATTCTATAAACTACTGACAACATGTCTCCGAAATTCAAAGCTAAAAAATTTGTATTTATTTGCAGCAAATGAGAAATCGTCAAAATAATAAAAAAGAAACCGTGCTTTCAGACCTCAAATAATGCAAAGAAAACAAGTTCTTATTCATTTAGAAACAACAATACTCATGTTTTAACTCGGCAAGAGTTCCGAAATCAACATTTGGTGGAATAACCATGATTTTTAATCACAGCTTTCATGCGTCTTGGCATGCTTTCCACCAGTCTTTCACACTGCTTTTGGGTGACCTTATGCCACTCCTGGCACAAAAATTTAAGCAGTTCTTTGTTTGATGGCTTGTGACTATCCATCTTCCTCTTGATTACATTCCAGCGGTTTTCAATGGGGTTCAGGTCTGGAGATTGGGCTGGCCATGACAGGATCTTGATGTGGTGCTCCTTCATCCACACATTGATTGACCTAGCTGTGTGGCATGGGGCATTGTCCTGCTGGAAAAAACAGTCCTTAGAGTTTGAGAACATTGCCTGAGCAGAAGGAAGCAAGTGTATGTGGCTAGATTCATACGTCCTTCACAAAGATTAACCTGCCCAATTCCAGCCTTGCTGAAGAATCCCCAGATCATCAACGATCCTCCACCAAATTTCACAGTGGGTGCAAGACACTGTGGCTTTTAGGCCTCTCCAGGTCTCCGTCTAACCATTAGACGACCAGGTGTTGGGCAAAGCTGAAAACTAGACTCATCAGAGAAGATTACCTTACTCCAGTCCTCTATGGTCCAATCCTTATGGTCTTTGTCAAACTTCAGCCTGGCTCTCCTTTGCTTCTCATTGATTAAAGGCTTTTTTATAGCTTTACATGACTTGAGGCCTGCCTCTAGGAGCCTGTTACGAACTGTTCTTGCCATGTACTTCACCCCAGCTGCCATTTGCCATTCCTTTTGTAGGTCACTTGATGTCATCCTGCGGTTGCTGAGTGACATTCGAATAAGATCACGGTCATCCCGGTCAGTGGAGAGTCTCTTTCGCCCCCTGCTGGTCTGTAGTTTTGTTGTCCCAAATGTCTGCTGCTTGACCTTGTTGTAATGGACTGCCGTCTTCGAAATTTTAAGGATGGAGGCAACATGACACTCACTGTATCCTAGCACTTGTTTTGCCGTCCAGCTTGTCCTATTGCAAGAGGATTGTGAAGACCACAGCAGTGTTTTTTATACTTTCCCTCTTTACATAATATTTGGCTCAGGTGATCACCTAATCAGAAGCACATTAAGTAGAATGAGGTGTACTTTGGTTGGAATTCAACTGACACTGGAATGGAATGGCTGTCAAACATGTAGAGATGGTGAATTTTAGAAAACTGTGCAGTGGTCTCTTAATTTTTGCCAGAGCAGTGTATAGATAGATAGATAGATGTGTAGATATACAGTACAGACCAAAAGTTTGGACACACCTTCTCATTTAAAGATTTTTCTGTATTTTCATGACTATGAAAATTGTACATTCACACTGAAGGCATCAAAACTATGAATTAACACATGCGGAATTATATACTTAACAAAAAAGTGTGAAACAACTCAAAATATGTCTTATATTCTAGGTTCTTCAAAGTAGCCACCTTTTGCTTTGATGACTGCTTTGCACACTCTTGCCATTCTCTTGCTGACCTTCAAGAGGTAGTCACCGGAAATGGTCTTCCAACAATCTTGAAGGAGTTCCCAGAGATGCTTAGAACTTGTTGGCCCTTTTGCCTTCACTCTGCGGTCCAGCTCACCCCAAACCATCTCGATTGGGTTCAGGTCTGGTGACTGTGGAGGCCAGGTCATATGGCGTAGCACCCCATCACTCTCCTTCTTGGTCATATAGCCCTTACACAGCCTGGAGGTGTGTTTGAGGTCATTGTCCTGTTGAAAAATAAATGATGGTCCAACTAAACGCAAACCGGATGGAATAGCATGCCGCTGCAAGATGCTGTGGTAGCCATGCTGGTTCAGTATGCCTTCAATTTTGAATAAATCCCCAACAGTGTCACCAGCAAAGCACCATCACACCTCCTCCTCCATGCTTCATGGTGGGAACCAGGCATGTAGAGTTTATCTGTTCACCTTTTCTGCGTCGCACAAAGACACGGTGGTTGGAACCAAAGATCTCAAATTTGGACTCATCAGACCAAAGCACAGATTTCCACTGGTCTAATGTCCATTCCTTGTGTTCTTTAGCCCAAACAGGTCTCTTCTGCTTGTTGCCTGTCCTTAGTAGTGGTTTCCTAGCAGCTATTTTACCATGAAGGCCTGCTGCACAATGTCTCCTCTTAACAGTTGTTGAAGAGATGTGTCTGCTGCTAGAACTCTGTGTGGCATTGACCTGGTCTCTAATCTGAGCTGCTGTTAACCTGCGATTTCTGAGGCTGGTGACTCGGATAAACTTATCCTCAGAAGCAGAGGTGACTCTTGGTCTTCCTTTCCTTGGGCGGTCCTCATGTGAGCCAGTTTCTTTGCAGCGCTTGATGGTTTTTGCAACTGCACTTAGGGACACTTTCAAAGTTTGCCCAGTTTTTCACACTGACTGACCTTCATTTCTTAAAGTAATGATGGCCACTCGTTTTTCCTTACTTAGCTGCTTTTTTCTTGCCATAATACAAATTCTAACAGTCTATTCAGTAGGACTATCAGCTGTGTATCCACCAGACTTCTGCACAACACAACTGATGGTCCCAACCCCATTTATAAGGCAAGAAATCCCACTTATTAAACCTGACAGGGCACACCTGTGAAGTGAAAACCATTTTCGGTGACTACCTCTTGAAGCTCATCAAGAGAATGCCAAGAGTGTGCAAAGCAGTCATCAAAGCAAAAGGTGGCTACTTTGAAGAACCTAGAATATAAGACATATTTTCAGTTGTTTCACACTTTTTTGTTAAGTATATAATTCCGCATGTGTTAATTCATAGTTTTGATGCCTTCTGTGTGAATGTACAATTTTCATAGTCATGAAAAATCTTTAAATGAGAAGGTGTGTCCAAACTTTTGGTCTGTACTGTATATGTATATTTACTTATTCATAAAGCCAGCTAGGAGAGGGTTAAATCCCAGGCAGTGTGTTCACTGTAGGCAGTCAGCTGGGGGAGTTGAGCAGTGGTTTGTGTTGGAGCCGGAGAGAGACCATCCAGAATCTCTATGAGAAGAGACTGCACAGGCCGTCTGTAACAAACTTCAAGTATCACTGGTTGCTGTGAACAATAGCCGCTTTGTGTGACAGAACTGGGACTAGCTCAGTCCGATGTGAGTCAGCTGTGCCGAATGCTGAATTGCCTTCTCGGTTAGACCACATTATGCTTTGCCTTCATTGGAAAAGGACTGATTTTTGTCTTCTGTCTTTTTTAAACCATTTGTCTTAATTGCTTAAGAAAAACAAAATTAAGACTTTGGAGTGGCCTAGTCAAAGTCCTGACCTTAATCCAATTGAGATGCTGTGGCATGACATTAAAAAGGTGATTCATGCTCGCAAAGCCTCCAGTGTGGCCGAATTACAAAAATTTTGCAAGGATGAGTTGGCCAAAATTCCTCCATTGCCAGGTATCGCAAATACTTGATTGCAGTTGTTGCTGCTAAAGGTGGCCCAACCAGTTATTAGATTTAGGGGGAAATCACTTTTTCACACAGGGCCCTGTAGGTTTGAATTTCTTTTTCCCTTAATAATAAAGACCTTCATTTAAAAACTGCATTTTGTGTTTACTTGTGTTGTCTTTGTCTAATATTTAAATTTGTTTTGCGATCTGAAACATTTAAGTGTGACAAACATACAAACGAATAAGAAATTGAGAAGGGGGCAAACACTTTTTCACACCACTATGTATATATGTACAGTTACAACCAGAAGTTTACATACACTATATAAAAAGACACATATGCATGTTTTTCCCAATATCTCACATGAAATTAGAATAAACATTTCCCATTTTAGGTCAGTTAGGATTACCGTAATTTTTAATATTTACCAAATGTCAGAATAATGAGAGAGAATATTTTAGGGCATTTTTACTTACTGTAAAGTCAAAAGTTTATACACACTAAGATTACTATGCCTTTAAACAATTCTGGACTTTTTTGCCAATTAGAGAGACAGCTGTGAATGTATTTTAAAGCACACCTGAAACACACTGCTTTTTTGTAGCATCATGGGAAAGTGTAAAGAAATCAGCCAAGATATTAGGAAGAGAATTGTGGACTTGCGCAAGTCTGGCTCATCCTTGGGTACAATTTCAAGATACCTGCAAGTGCCTCGTTCATCTGTACTAACAATTATACGCAAGTACAAACAAGATGGGAATGTCCAGACATCATACCGCTCAGGAAGGAGACGGGTTCTGTGTCCCAGAGATGAACGTGCTTTGTTCGGACATGTGCATATTAACCCAAGGACAAAAGCAAAAGACCTTGTGAAGATGATGGGGGAAGGTGATAAGATTGTGTCAATAACCACAGTGAAATGAGTACTGTATCAACATGGGCTGAAAGGCTACTCTGCCAGGAAGAAGCCATTACTCTAAAAGAAACATAAAAAAAGCCAGATTAATGTTTGCAAATGCACACAGGAACCAAGACCTTCATTTTTGGAGACATGTCCTTTGGTCTGATGAAATTTAAGTTTAACTTTTTGGGCATAATGACCACCCTTACTTTGGTGGAAAAATGGAGAAGCTTGGAAGCCTAAGAACACCATCCCAACTGTGAAACATGGGGGTGGCAGCACAATGTTGTGGGGTTGTTTTGCTGCAGGAGGGACTGGTGCACTTCACAAAAAAGATGGCATCATGAGAAAAGATGATTATGTGGCAATACTGAAGCCTCATCTCAAGACATCAGCCAGGAAGTTAAAGCTTGGGAGGAAATTGGTCTTTTAAATGGACAATTACCTGAGGCATACTGCCAAAATGATAACAAAGTCAGTGGTTTGGAGTGGCCATCACAAAAGCCCTGATCTCAATCCTATTAAAAATGTATGGGCAAAGCTGAAAAGGCAGGTGCGAGCAAGGCGGCCTACAAACCTGAATTAGTTACACCAGTTTTGTCAGGAGGAATGGGCCCAAATTCCGACCAACTATTGTGAGAAGCTTGTGGAAGGATATCCCAAACGTTTGACCCAAGGCATTCAGTTTAAGGGCAATGGTAGAAAATACTAATGAAATGTATGTAAACGTTTGACTTTGCAGTAAGTAATAAAAATGCCTTAAAACATTCTCTCATTATTCTGGCATTTGGCAAATCTTAAAAATTATGGTAATCCTAATTGACCTAAAACGGGATAGGTTTATTCTGATTTCATGTCAGATATTGAGAAAAACATGCATATGTGTCTTTTTATATAGTGAATGTAAACTTCTGGTTTCTACTGTGTGTGCATGTACAGTATATCACAAAAGTGAGTACACCACTCACATTTTTATAAATATTTTATTACCGTATATTCCGGCGTATAAGACGACTTTTGAAGACTGAAAAATCTTCTGTCTAGTCTGGGGTCGTCTTATACGCCGGTAATGCTTTTGAACTTTCAGAAATTGACATGCGGGGATACTCTGGGGGTGTTAATAAGCTGCCGTGGCCGTATCCCTGCCATGTCGGAGTTAATATAAGGTGGAGGGAGTTAAAATACGGCGGCGGTAGGTCCAGACAGTCAGCGCTTCTGTGCTGAAACTGACACATCGCTGCGTATTCCCAGCTCCGGACACAGCGCAGGGCTTCTGTGCCGACAGTTTTCACTTGTCACAGAAGCGGTGCGCTGTGTCCGGAGCAGGGAAGTTCGCATCGCTTCTGTGACAATATATGAAAAGCCGGCAATTCAGCAGCGGCATAAGCAGACACCCGACAATTTAGAATAGAAAGAATAGAGCATCACACATAGATTAGATAGATAGAAACATGTCAGTCACATATATATGAAGTACAGTGACAGTATTGCTTACTGTACTTGTCATTTAGTGTAAAGGATTTATTAAAACAAATATTAGTGTTTTCATGCACCGTCTCTTTAAAAAAGCCGGCCGGCATTTCAGCATCTGTACCCGACAATTTATAACAGAAAGATAGAGCATCACACATAGATTAGATAGATAGAAACATGTCAGTCACATATATAAGAAGTACAGTGACAGTGCTGGTTACTGTACTTGTCATCTAGTGTTAAAATAACGGATTTATTTAAAAAAAAATTGGCGTGGGGTTCCCCTTAATTTTAGTCTCTAGCGGAGGTTAAGCAGACAGCTGGGGCAGATGTTTGAAGCCTGGGAAGGGGGTAATACCCACGGAGCTTCCCAGGCTACTAATATCAGCCCCCAGCTGAATACCTAGCCTTTACTAGCTATTAAAATGGGGGACCCCCCCAAAAAAATGACGTGGGGTCCCCCCTAATTTAATAGCTAGCAAAGGCTAGGCAGACAGCTGGGGGCTGATATTAATAGCCCAGGAAGGGAGCCATGAATATTGGCCCCCTCCCAGGCTAGAAACACCAGCCGTCAGCCGCCCCAGAAATGGCGCATCCATAGGATGCGCCAATTCTGGCACTTAGCCTCGCTCTTCCACGCTGCCCTGGTGCGGTGGCAGGGGGTAATAGGGCTGGGGTTGATGTCAGCTTATAATGCCAGCTGACATCAAGCCCAGGTTAGTAATGGAGAGGCGTCTATAAGACACCCCCATTACTAACCCCATAGTAAAAGTTAAAAAAAACACAAACACCCAGAATAAAGTCCTTTAATTGAAATAAACACACAATTCTTTATTGTTCTAAATTAAACCATACTTACCATCACGCCCATTCCAGCTGAAGCCAACGATCTCCTGCAATAAAAGTAAAATAATAAAGCAACCTCATCCTTACCTCTCCATGGTTCCCAGGACCGGTCCAGCTCTGCTACATTCACATGACAGGCTGGACCACAGCAGAACGCTGCCATCCAGCCTGTCATCCCGCAGACACTGAGAAGCGCAGGCATGCTTGCGCTCTGCAGTGTCTGGCTGTGACGGCATCCAGATGAGCCGACAATGAACTCAGCTCACCTCCTGGACGTCCGTCACTGACAGCGTGGGAAACTTCTACTGCGCAGGAGAATTTTCCCACGCTGTCAGTGACGTGCATGAGGTGAGCCGAGTTCATTGGACATGATCTCGGCTCATCTGGATGCCGTCACAGTCAGACACTGAGGAGCACAAGCATGCCTGCGCTTCTCAGTGTCTGCCGCATGGCAAGCTGAACGGCAGCGTTCTGCTGCGGTGCAGCCTGTCATGTGAATGTAGCAGAGCTGGACCGGTCCTGGGAACCATGGAGAGGTAAGGATGAGGTTGCTTTATTATTTTACTTTTATTGCAGGAGATCGTTGGCTTCAGCTGGAATGGGCGTGATGGTAAGTATGGTTTAATTTAGAACATTAAAAAATTGTGTCTTTATTTCAATTAAAGGACTTTATTCTGGGTGTTTGTGTTTTTTTTAATTACTTTACTAGAAATTCATGGCGGTCATGTCTAATATTGGCGTGACCCCATGAATTTCGGGCTTAGGGCCAGCTGATAATGCCAAGCTGGCCTTAACCCCTTTATTACCCAGTGAGCCACCGCACCAGGGCCCTGGATGAGTTGGGTACAGCGCCAGAAGATGGCGCTTCTATGAACGCGCCATTTTCCGGGGTGGCTGCGGACTGCAATTTGCAGCGGGGGGGGGCCAGAAAGCTTGGGCCTCCCTGCGCTGCAGATTCCAGCCCCCAGCTGCCTAGTTGTACCTGGCTGGACACAAAAATAGGGCGAAGCCCCACGTCTTTTTTTTTTTTAATTATTTCATGAAATAATTTAAAAAAAAAAGGGCTTCCCTATATTGTTGTGTCCGGCCAGGTACAAATAGGCAGCTGGTGGTTGGGGGCAGCCCGTTCCTGCCTGCTGTACCTGGCTGGACACAAAAATATGGCGAAGCCCACGTCAACATTTTTGGGAAAAATTAATTACAAAATTAATAATAATTTAGGGACTGCATCTTTATTAACCCCTCAATTGTCATTTAGTGTTAAAATAAAGGATTTTTTAAAAAGAAAATTGGCGTGGGATCCACCATCATTATAGTCTCTAGCGGAGGTTAAGCAGACGGCTGGGGCAGATGTTTGAAGTCTGGGAAGGGGGTAATACCCACGGAGCTTCCCAGGCTACTAATATCAGCCCCCAGCTGAATACCTAGCCTTTACTAGCTATTAGAATGGGGGACCCCCCCAAAAAATGACGTGGGGTCCCCCCTATTTTAATATGTTTATGAGTGACAGTTTTCCTGCTATATACCTGCATGTCATAAGAATTTAAATTAAAAAAGGACCATGTTAAATTCAAATCTGTTTTTTTTTAATTTTTACCGGTGTTTGGTATGCGTTGGAAAAGGGGTAGTCTTATACGGTGAATATATCCTAAACTCTATATTTTAACAGGAAAGTAGGGGGGTCGTCTTATACACCAGGTCGTCTTATACGCCGGAATATACGGTATATCTTTTCATGGGACAACACTGAAAATATGACACTTTGATACAATGTGAAGTAGTCAGTGTACAGCTTGTATAACAGTGTAAATTTGGTGTGCCGTCTAAATAACTCAGCACACAGCCATTAATGTATAAACTGCTGGCAACAAAAGTGAGCACACCCCTAAGTGAGAATGTCCAAATTGTTCCTAAAGGGTCAATATTTTGTGTGGCCACCATTATTTGCAAGCTGTACCTTAACTCGCTTGGGCATGGATTTCACTAGAGCTTCACAGTTTGTCACTGGAATACTCTTCCACCTCTCCATGCCGACATCTCAAAGGTGGTGGATGTTAGAGACTTTGCGCTCCTCCACCTAACATTTGAGGATGCCCTTGGGCAGTCCAGCATCTTTACCTTCTTTGGACTACTGCCCTGCTGCCCAGTTTCTGAATGTAAGGCATCACGCTCTGTTTCTGTATGTCACAGTACATGTTGGCATTCATAGTTCCCTCAATATACTGTAGCTCCGCACAGCTGGCAGCACTCATGCCACCCCAAACCATGACACTCCTACCACCATGCTTGACTGTGGGAAAGACACACTTATCTTTGTACTTTTCACCTGGTTGCCTCCACACACACTTTACACCATCTGAACCCAATTAAGTTTATCTTGGTCTAATCAGACCACAGGACATGGTTCCATTAATCCATGTCCTTAGTCTGCTTGTCTTCAGAAAACTGTTTGTGGGCTTTCTTGAGCATCATCTTTAGAAGAGGCTTCCTTCTGGGATGACAACCATGCAGACCAATTTGATGCAGTGTGTGGTGTATTGTCTGAGCACTGACAGGCTGACTACCCCCACCCCTGCAGCAATGCTAGCAGCACTCATATGTCTATTTTGAAAAGACAACCTCTGGATGTAATTCTGAGTACGTGCACTCAACTTCTCTGGTCGACCATGGCAAGGCCTGTTTTGAGTGGAGCCTGTCTTGTTAAACCACTGTATAGTCTTGACCACCGTGCTACAGATAAGTTTCATGGGATTGGCAACCTCAGGCTTGCGGACCTTTTAATCGGCCCCGGGGCAGATTCCCGAGGACCGAAGTACTTGAGCCAGCAGCTGTATTTTGATGTCTGCTGGCCCATTAATTTCTTCTTGCTCTGTGAGCACGCAGCATTCACTACTGAACGCTGAGGCGCATGCAATGAAAGATTATGTCCTGACACCGGTGCCAGCATCAGGATATACTTTGTGGGCGAAGTTAGCGCACGATTTGTGTGGCCCCCAAAGGATGGTATAAATATCCAAATGGCCCTCGACAGAAAAATGATTCCCCACCACTTACCTAGGCCATCTTTATGTAGAGCAACAATTCTTTTATTCACATCCTCAGAGAGTTCTTTGCCATGGGGTGCCATGTTAAACGTCCAGTGACCAGTAAGAGAATGTGAGAGCGATGACACAAAATTTAACATACCTGCTCCCCATTCACAGCTGAGACCTTGTGACACCAATGAGTCACGTGACACTGGGGAGGGAAAATGGCTAATTAGGCACATCATTTTCACTTACGGGTGTACTCAGTTTTGTTGCCAGTGGTTTAGACATTAATGACTGTGTGTTGAGTTATTTAGAGGACACACCAAATTTACACAGTTATACAAGCTGTGCACTGACTACTTAACATTATATCAAAGTGTCATATCTTCAGTGTTAACTTTTGTGATATGCTGTATATATTGTGTGTATGTGTATGTATATATATATATATATATATATATATATATATATATATATATATATATATATATATATATACAGTTGAAACCAGAAGTTTACATACACTATATAAAAAGACACATATGCCTGTTATTCTCAATATCTGACATGAAATCAGAATAAACCTTTCTCACTTTACGTCAATTAGGATTACCATAATTTTTAATATTTTCCAAATGCCAGAATAATGAGAGAGCGAGAGAATGTTTTAGGCTGTGTGCCCACGTAGCATTTTTCAAGCGTATATGCTGCGGAATTTCCGCAGCGTAAACGCTTGAAAAACGCATGTATATCCGCACCCCATGGTCCCCAATGGGATTCCGCAAGTTCTATGCACATGCTGCGGATTTTTCCGCAGCGTTTATGCCGTGTTCAAAAATCCGCAGCATGTCATTTAATTTTGCGTTTCCGCAAGCGGAATTGCCTTTGTCCAATGCATAAAAAACGCAAGGCAATTCCGCATGTGGAAAACGCGTGATAAACGCGCGAAAAATGCGCGATAAACGCGTGCGGAATTCCGCATGCGTTTTTCCGGGAGAGGACTTGCATTTATGCAGCAGAAATTTTCTGCTTCATAAATGCAACGTGGGCACATAGCCTTAAGGCATTTTTATTGCAAAGTCAAAAGTTGACATACATTTCATTAGTATTTGGTACCATTGCCCTTAAACTGAATGACTTGGGTCAAACCTTTGAGATATCCTTCCGCAAGCTTCTCACAATAGTTGATCGGAATTTGGGCCCATTCCTACTGACAAAACTGGTGTTAGGCTAAGTGCCCACGATGCAGTAATGCTGTATATTTTTTCCGCATCTCCCTGGCAGGAAAAACGCATGTGGATTTTACATGCGTTTTCCTGCCAGGTAGAAGCGTTTGTCAAGCGTTTTTGCATGCATTTCTGCATGCGGGTTATCAAGCACTTTTTCAAGCGATTTTAGCATCACTTGGAAAAGTGCTTGACAACTTGGTCACACTATATAAATCCATGTAACCAGCATGGATTTATATAGTGTGACCAAGTTAATAGTTGAAAAAAAGAATAAAAATGGTAAAAAAAAACAAAACAACCATACTCGCCTTTTGATGGCCCCCGGTCTTTTCTCCACTGCTTCTGGTCTCTTGTACCGCTCGCGGTGGTGTGAAAGGACCTTTCATGATGTCATTTAGTCATGTGACAAGTCACGAGAGCGCCAACGTCAAAATTCTGCTGCAAAATTGCTTGAAAAACGCATAGTGGGCACGCAGCCTAACTGATCCAGGTTTGTAGGTCGCTTTGCTCGCACCTGACTTTTCAGCTTTGCCCATAAATTTTCAATAGGAATGAGATCAGGGCTTTGTGATGGCCACTCCAAAACATTGAGTTTGTTATCCTTAAGCCACTTTACCATTTTGGCAGTATGCTTCAGGTCATTGTCCATTTGGAAGACCCATTTCAGCCCAAGCTTTAACTTCCTGGCTGATGTCTTGAGATGTTGCTTCAGTATTGCCACATAATCTTCTTTTCTCATGATGCCATCTTTTTTGTGAAGCGCACCAGTCCCTCCTGCAGCAAAATAACCCTACAACATTGTGCTGCCACCCCCATGTTTCACAGTTGGGATGGTGTTCTTAGGCTTCCAAGCTTCTCTCTTTTTCCTCCAAAGTAAGGATGGTCATTATGCCCAAAAAGTTAAATTTTAATTTCATCAGACCATAGGACATGTCACCAAAAATTTAAGGTCTTTGTTCCTGTGTGCATTTGCAAACATTAATCTTGTTTTTTTTTGTTTCTTTTGGAGTAATAGCTTCTTCCTGGCAGAGTAGCCTTTCAGTCCATGTTGATACATTACTCATTTCACTGTGGTTATTGACACAATCTTACCAGCTTCCGCCGTCATCCTCATAAGGTTTTGCTTTGTCCTTCGGTTGATATGCACATGTCGGACCAAAGCACATTCATCTCTGGGACACAAAACCCGTCTCCTTCGTGAACGTTATGATGTCTGGACATTCCCATTTTGTTTGTACTTGCGTATAATTGTTTGTACAGATGAATGAGGCATCTGCAGGTATCTTGAAATTGTACCCAAGGATGAGCCAGACTTGTGCAAGTCCACAATTCTCTTCCTGATATCTTGGCTGTTTTCTTCACACTTTCCCATGAGGCTACACAAAGAAGCAGTGTGTTTCAGGTGTGCATTAAAATACATCCACAGGTGTGTCTTTATTTAACTCATATGTTGCCAAAATACCTATCAGAAGCTTCCAAACAAATGACATCATCATATGGGCAGTCCAGAATTATTTAAAGGCATAGTAATCTTAGCATATGTAAACTTTTGACTTTGTAGTAAGTAATAAAAATGCCTTAAAACATTCTCTCTCTCTCATTATTCTGGCATTTGGCAAATATTAAAAAGTTATGGTAATCCTAATTGACCTAAAACGGGAAAGGTTTATTCTGATTTCATGTCATATATTGAGAAAAACATGCATGTGTGTCTTTTTTATATAGTGTATGCAAACTTATGGCTTCAACTGTATGTGTGTATGTAATGTGTATGGCTTTTGTATAAAAATAGCTAAAACGTTTCATTTGTTATGGAAACAATCTGCAATCAATGTAAGCTGACAGAGGAGGTGAAGGGGTTTTGTTTTAAAGGGAAAAGCTAAAGGTTTTATTATTAATCAAATCACCATGCTCTTTCCCTAAGCAATAATATCAGGTCTCAACTATGGCATCTATGCTTATAGACCTATTGACATTACATGGCTTAGGCTTGGTTAACATCTGTATCATAGCTTCTCCTCTTAACAGAAGCCACAGTGCAATCTATTGTATGGCAGATCCCAAAGGCGCTTGACTGAAACCATTGGACTTATAATTGGATCCGCTGGGGTCCCATAGTGGTCTGCAATGTATTTTTTTTTCAGAACTATTCTTGATATTCTCAAATTTGACAGAGCTGCCAGTGGAGGTTGCCAAAGGTGTGTGAACAGAGTCTTAACAGTCAGAAACACATAGAGAATGTGAAATCACCTCTCACTAGCTACCTAAATTCTTTTACTGTTCAACTATGGAAATTTGGTTTGAAAGAATCCAAAGTTTCTTAAATATATTAGAATATTTTCTTGTTTCACAAAACAAAAAATGCGGCTGAATAGGGATCTTTTTAAAATAATTTCTTGAAATATATATTTTTTCTAATCTTATTTATTGATGTATGTATATCTGTGTGTGTACGTGTAAAGATGGATAATAGGAAATGATCTATAGGGACAGTATTTTCTTTTTTATTCGTATTTTTCTGCTGTTGAGCTTTTTCTAGCCTCCAGGATTTCTACAAAGCTAGTGACAAAACTGATCAAAGAATGGAACTGATTGTTTACAAGAGAAGATTAGACATTTTCCACATGTATTAACATATCTAGAAGAGTATCTTTTATCAGTGTATCATTTCATGAAGTCCTGCCATATTTATCATGCATTTGATATTTTTTGGAAAGGCCATTAATACCTGAAATGTTCAGGTTTCACTCTATGTTAGAAGAGGGTGCTGTGGCCCTGATCTGCTGCTTCACACCAGGCAGTTCAATGATGCAGCATTTGCTGAAATAATATGAAAATCCACTGAACTGAAAAGAACCTAATCACTGATAAAATGGGGAGAATGATTTTAAAAATGCTTGATATAATTACTTAAAATATTTAATTCAATAATCCACTATAATATAGTATTTATTGCACTCTAATTGTGGTGTATTGTAACCCTGTAAAGCAGAGAGAAAGCATGAAGAGATGAAAGAATATATGACAGAAAGACAAATGCATAAGAGCTGAATGCTGTCCCTCATAAACGGATTAAAGAATGAAGCCGAATAGACTGAAATACAATAGAGGGCCGAAGTAATGACTAGATCAAATTCTCTTGTAATCAAGAGAATATATCTGATGGATGCTGCACCATCATATTGTTACTTAATTATATATATATATATATATATATATATATATATATATATATATATATATATATATATATATACATATATACATATTGTAATGCAGCAGGTTGCTAGCATTACTGTAAATGGTCCAGGATGTGCTTACTGGACCATGTACCTTCCCCTTTATCTGACTGGTCACATGACTGTGACATCACCCAGGTCCTGCATGCACAGTAAAGCTCTGTACACATGACTGGGACAGCACACAGGACCTATACACACAGCTGACTGATCACATGACTGTGACATCAGCAAGGTCCTGTCAGTATGAGGCTGTCTGTGCACAGCATATATAAACCTGCTTAATTTGAGACAGGTGTGTTCGGTGTGAGAGGCGTGAGGCCTGTTCCCCATGTGTGTGGGATACCGTGATACCGTGAAGCCTGGCAGCCTGAAGGCAAAGACTAGATCCTGTGCGGATGCTAGTGGCCTTGGAAGGCAGCGGCTTTGAAGTGAAGCCTGGTACCTGAAAGGTCGAGCCTGGATCTTGTGCGGATGTCAGTGGCCTTTGAGGGAGAGCCGGCTTGAGTAAGAGTCCTGGAAGGCAGAGCCTGGATCCTGTGTGGATGTCAGTGGCCTTTGAGGGAACGACGGCTGGAGACCCCTACCTGGGAATCCGCAGAGCCACAGTGGTGGCAGAATAACGGACTGAGACAGCTATACCCGGCAAAGGTAATACCCGGTGCTATATGGACATTGTGATATGAACATTGCTACTTTATTACCTTGCCGTAAGCTGTACCCTGGAGCAAGTGGGCCGGTGTGCCACTTGGCTCATGATTTGTTTATGTGTGTAAACCTGCCGGTGGCGGACTAAGATGAACTGTGTGTGAACAGCGGTTTATGAAGTGCCATAATAAACTGCAACACTGTGTGAAAAACGTAAAGACATTGCACGTGTGCATTGATTGACGCAGCGAAGCGAGTTACCCCCAGTATGATGACGAGCGCTGCCTTACAATATATACATTAATTATATATATATATATATATATATATATATATATATATATATATATATATATATATATATATATATATATATATATATATATATATATATATATATATATATATATATATATACAGTGCAGACCAAAAGTTTGGACACACCTTCTCATTTAAAGATTTTTCTGTATTTTCATGACTATGAAAATTGTACATTCACACTGAAGGCATCAAAACTATGAATTAACACATGTGGAATTATATACTTAACAAAAAAGTGTGATACAACTGAATATATGTCTTATATTCTAGGTTCTTCAAAGTAGCCACCTTTTGCTTTGATGACTGCTTTAAACACTCTTGGCATTCTCTTGATGAATTTTCAGTTGTTTTACACTTTTTTGTTAAGTATATAATTCCACATGGGTTAATTCATAGTTTTGATGCCTCCAGTGTGAATGTACAATTTTCAAAGTCATGAAAATAAAGAAAAATCTTTAAATGAGAAGGTGTGTCCAAACTTTTGGTCTGTACTGTACACACACACCCACACACCACACACTATATATGTGTAGCGCCGGCGTCCCTGCCCTCTGCTAGGCAGGGACGCTGTTCCCCTCACCCCTCTGCTCCGAGCCCGGCGTCCTCCTCCCGCTCTGCTGGCAGCGCGCGCTCCTTCCCGGCCACCGTGCTTAGGGCGCGCGCGCGTGCACTCCCTCCCTCTTAAAGGGGCCGCGCGCACCGTCCTAAGGAGTCCCCGGCCAATGGCCGGAGGACTTCACCATATATAAGGCACCTCCTCCAAAATGGAGGTGCCCGAGCAATGTTGTTGCACTGTTCACTACTCTGCTTCAGCCCTCAGGTCCCGTTGCCAGTTACCTGCCAGTTACCTGCCAGAAACCTGCCAGTTTGCTGTCTGTTTCCTGCCTGACATTCCTCCTACCTGCTTGCTAGCCTGAGGTCCGACGGTCTGCCTTCCTACCCCTGTCAGTCTGTCTATGGACCAGCTTGCCCGCTCACCTGGGAGCGCTCATCTGCTACCTGTCTGTTTGCCTACCTGGAGGCTCCGCTGTCACATGCTGTGACCACCTGCTTATCCAGAGACTCTCGCCTGCTCACCTGGGAGCACTCATCTGCATCCGCCTGTTAGCCTACCTGGAGGCTCCGCCGTCACATGCTGTGACCACCTGCTTATCCAGAGACTCTCGCCTGCTCACCTGGGAGCACTCATCTGCATCCGCCTGTTAGCCTACCTGGAGGCTCCGCCGTCACATGCTGTGACCACCTGCTTTTCCAGAGACTCTCGCCTGCTCACCTGGGAGCACTCATCTGTCATCCGCCTGCTAGCCTACCTGGAGGCTCAGCCGTCACAGGTCGTACCTACCCTATACGCAGAGACTGTCCCGGTCACTTGCTGTGACCTCCTGCCCGTTCACCCAGAGACTGTCCCGGTCACTTGCCGTGACCACCTGCCCGTTTACCCAGAGACTGTCCCGGTCACCTGCTGTGACTACCTGCCCGTCTTCCCTGGTCACCACCCGCTTCCTTACAAGGACCGCCCCCTTGTATAGTAGCTCAGAGGTTCCGCCTCCCAGACCCGTTACAGTTTGCTCGGGCCATGAAACCCGGTGGTACCCAAGCTCCCTCGCTCTCTGACCTATGTCATGAACTGTCCCGTCAGAGGTCCCAACAGGAGTCCATCCTGGGTCACCTGCGGAATGTCAACTCACGCCTGGACACTCTGACTGCTCCACCAGCAACCACCGCTAGAGTCATGACTCGCAACCCGGCAGCGCCGCTGCCCACCATTACCATGGTATCCTGCTCCGGACCCCGGCTTTCTGCACCTCCTCGCTTCGGAGGCGACTCCGCTCAGGCTCGGGGCTTCATAAACCAGTGCACCCTGCACTTTGAACTCCTGTCCCACCAGTTTAATTCCGACCGGGCCAAAGTAGCCTTCATCATGTCCCATCTCACGGGGGAGGCACTGGCTTGGCTGAATCCTCTATGGGAGAGAGGAGACCCCCTGGTGTCCGACTTGCCTGCCTTTCTCACGGCTTTCCGGAAAGTCTTCGACGAACCTGGACGGAAGACCTCATCCGCATCGTCTCTGCTACGCCTCCGTCAGGGAAGTCTCACCGTGGGCCAATATGCCATACGGTTCCGTACCCTTGCCTCGGAGCTGGCCTGGGATATCGACGCTCTGGTATCTGTCTTCTGGGAGGGTCTGTCCGGCCGTATTAAAGATGAACTCGCTGGTCGGGACATTCCTACCACTCTCGATGATTTAATAACTCTTGCCACCCGGATTGACCTACGGTTCCAGGAGCGTGCCAAAGAGGTCACCCGTGAGAGGAGGTTTCCACGTCTAGCTCCTTCCTTCCAGAAACCCGTCACTCCCTCCGTGTCTCCCCAGGAACACCCTCCTGAGCCTATGCAGGTCGACCAGACCAAGATGGTCAAAACCCGTCAGGACTTACGCCGTGCCGAGGGGAGCTGCTTCTACTGTGGCAGTAAGGAGCACCGGATCCGTACCTGCGCGGAGAGGTCGGGAAACGCCTGTGTCTAGGTTCGCTCAGAGAGGTCGACCTAGACAAGAATAAATCCTCTCCATCTCTGCTGCTGTCAGTCTCAATCGTCTGCGGGGAGAACCGTTATTTCGAACTAGCCCAACTTGACTCTGGAGCAGCCGGGAATCTTATTTCACAGTCTCTGGTAGAGAAATACCGCATCCCCACCAAACCTCTGGCTGTACCCTTGTCTGTTGCTGCCGTGGATGGGGGCCTCTTACCACGTCCCATCCAACTCATCACCGAATCCATTACTCTACAGGTGGGAATGCTGCATTCTGAGAGTATCTCCTTTCATGTTCTGCCTGGACTCTCTCACGCCCTCTTGCTAGGCCTACCTTGGCTCCAGAGACATGCACCCGTGCTTGACTGGCAGACCGGAGAGGTTCTTCGCTGGGGGCAGGACTGTCATAAGTCTTGTCTGGTTCCCGTTCATCCCGTCCGTCCTTCTCCTACCCCAGCTAATCTACCTGGACTTCCGATTCCTTATTGGTCATATGCTGATGTCTTTAATAAAAAGGAGGCAGAGACACTACCCCCTCATAGACCATACGACTGCCCTATCGACCTGTTACCCGGTACTACTCCTCCCCGTGGGCGTATTTACCCATTGTCCGCTGCTGAGACCCGGTCTATGTCCGAGTATATTGAGGAGAATTTGGCCCGGGGATTTATCAGGAAATCTACCTCCCCGGCGGGAGCAGGCTTCTTCTTTGTTAAAAAGAGGGACGGCTCTCTCCGTCCCTGCATAGACTATAGAGGCCTAAACCAGATCACGGTGAAGAATAAGTACCCCCTTCCGCTCATTCCGGAATTATTTGATCGTCTGAGGGGGGCTAGAATCTTCACCAAACTGGACCTTCGTGGGGCGTACAACCTGGTCCGTATCCGTCAGGGGTATGAATGGAAGACGGCATTCAACACCCGGGACGGCCACTACGAATATCTGGTAATGCCCTTCGGTCTCTGTAACGCTCCCGCCGTCTTTCAAGAGTTGGTCAATGACATCTTCCGGGACCTTCTCTACTCCTGCGTGGTGGTGTACCTGGACGACATCTTTGTCTTCTCTCCGGATCTCCAGACTCACCGGAGGGATGTTCGTCAGGTCCTGCTCAGGCTCAGGCAGAACCACCTCTTCGCTAAATATGAGAAGTGCCTCTTTGAGCAGACCTCGCTTCCGTTTTTGGGCTACATAATTTCTCAGACCGGCCTACGAATGGATCCTGAGAAACTGTCTGCCATCGAGAAGTGGCCTCGACCGGAGGGGTTGAAGGCCATTCAGCGGTTCCTGGGCTTCGCCAACTACTACCGCCTCTTCATACCGCACTTCTCTTCCCGGACTGCCCCAATTTCCGCGCTCACCCGTAAGGGCACTAATCCCAGAGAGTGGCCGCCCGAAGCAGAGGAGGCCTTTCTTTCCTTAAAACAGGCCTTCTCTTCCGCCCCGGTGCTGCATCGCCCTGATGGCAACAAGCAGTTCTTCCTGGAGGTTGACGCCTCCTCCTCTGGAGCCGGAGCGGTAGTTACCCAAAAATCGTCCTCCGGGAGAATGGTAACTTGTGGCTTCTTCTCCAAACTCTTCTCCTCTTCTGAGCGCAACTATTCCATAGGAGATCGAGAGTTATTGGCCATCAAGCTGGCATTGGAGGAGTGGCGTTACCTGCTCGAAGGGGCTCTTCACCCGGTAATAATTTACACGGACCACAAGAACTTGGCTTACCTCCAGCATGCCCAGAGACTTAACCCGCGCCAAGCTCGGTGGTCCTTGTTTTTTGCTCGCTTTGATTTTATTCTTCATTTTCGCCCGGCTGACAAAAACATCAAGGCGGACGCCTTATCCCGATCCTTTCTGGTGTCTGATCTCGAGGAAGAACCGAAACACATCATCGATCCCGCCAGAGTAATGCAGGTGGCTCCCGTGAGTCTAAATAGTCTCCCTCCCGGTAAGACGTTCGTATCAGTACCTGATCGGGAGAAGATCCTACACTGGGGTCACTCGTCTAAACTAGCTGGCCACGCCGGTCAGAAAAAGACCCTCCAGCTTATTACCCGGCACTACTGGTGGCCTACCCTGCACAAGGACGTAATAGACTTTGTTTCTGTCTGTGTGTCCTGCGCCCGCAACAAGGTTCCGAGACATCTGCCAGCCGGTCGCCTCCTTCCGCTCCCAGTACCTGCTACCCCCTGGCAGCATATAGCAATGGACTTTATAACTGATCTCCCCGTCTCTGCCGGTTGTACGGTCATTTGGGTGGTCGCTGACCGCTTTTCCAAGATGGCTCATTTCGTTCCCCTGCCAGGCCTCCCGTCTGCACCCGAGCTGGCTAAAGACTTCATCCGCCACATCTTCCGTCTTCATGGACTGCCCCTCCACATAGTGTCGGATCGTGGGGTACAGTTCACCTCGCGCTTCTGGAGAGCCACTTGTAAACTGCTAGATGTCACCCTGGACTTCTCCTCCGCTTACCACCCACAGTCTAATGGTCAAGTGGAGCGGATCAATCAGAACCTGACCAGTTACCTCCGGCACTTCGTTAATGCCCACCATTCAGACTGGGTGGATCTCCTGCCATGGGCCGAATTTTCTTACAACAATCACGAGAGCGAATCTTCCTCCAAATCCCCGTTTTTTGTTGTCTTCAGTCAGCATCCTCGGATCCCATTTCCTGTCTCCACCTCGGTGGACAATCCGGCTGCGGAATCTCTTAACAAATTTTCCTCCATATGGGAGAGCACCCGGTCCGCACTCCTTCTGTCATCCGAGCGTATGAAAAGACATGCTGACAAAAAACGTCTGGATCCTCCTCAATTCCGTCCAGGGGATAAGGTCTGGCTCTCGTCCAAATATGTCCGGCTCAAGATTCCTTCCTATAAGTTAGGGCCTCGGTTCATCGGTCCTCTGGAGGTCATCAGCCAGATCAACCCGGTGGCCTATAAATTGAAACTCCCGGCCAACTTGCGGATCCCTAACTCCTTCCATGTATCTCTCCTCAAACCTGTGGTACTTAACTCTTTTTCCAAGTCTACAGGTACGCCTCCTGCTCCGGTTTCCGCTGAAAACGAATTTGAGGTAGAGAACATTCTGGCCACCAAAAGGGTAAGAGGGAAGACCTTTTTTCAGGTAGATTGGAAGGGGTTTGGTCCTGAAGAGAGAACGTGGGAGCCCCGGGAGAACATCCATGCCCCTCTCATCCTTGCTAAATTTCTCTCTGGCCTAAAAAAGGGGGGGCCTAAAGGGGGGGGTACTGTAGCGCCGGCGTCCCTGCCCTCTGCTAGGCAGGGACGCTGTTCCCCTCACCCCTCTGCTCCGAGCCCGGCGTCCTCCTCCCGCTCTGCTGGCAGCGCGCGCTCCTTCCCGGCCACTGTGCTTAGGGCGCGCGCGCGCTCCCTCCCTCTTAAAGGGGCCGCGCGCGCCGTCCTAAGGAGTCCCCGGCCAATGGCCGGAGGACTTCACCATATATAAGGCACCTCCTCCAAAATGGAGGTGCCCGAGCAATGTTGTTGCACTGTTCACTACTCTGCTTCAGCCCTCAGGTCCCGTTGCCAGTTACCTGCCAGTTACCTGCCAGAAACCTGCCAGTTTGCTGTCTGTTTCCTGCCTGACATTCCTCCTACCTGCTTGCTAGCCTGAGGTCCGACGGTCTGCCTTCCTACCCCTGTCAGTCTGTCTATGGACCAGCTTGCCCGCTCACCTGGGAGCGCTCATCTGCTACCTGTCTGTTTGCCTACCTGGAGGCTCCGCCGTCACATGCTGTGACCACCTGCTTATCCAGAGACTCTCGCCTGCTCACCTGGGAGCACTCATCTGCATCCGCCTGTTAGCCTACCTGGAGGCTCCGCCGTCACATGCTGTGACCACCTGCTTATCCAGAGACTCTCGCCTGCTCACCTGGGAGCACTCATCTGCATCCGCCTGTTAGCCTACCTGGAGGCTCCGCCGTCACATGCTGTGACCACCTGCTTTTCCAGAGACTCTCGCCTGCTCACTTGGGAGCACTCATCTGTCATCCGCCTGCTAGCCTACCTGGAGGCTCAGCCGTCACAGGTCGTACCTACCCTATACCCAGAGACTGTCCCGGTCACTTGCTGTGACCTCCTGCCCGTTTACCCAGAGACTGTCCCGGTCACTTGCCGTGACCACCTGCCCGTTTACCCAGAGACTGTCCCGGTCACCTGCTGTGACTACCTGCCCGTCTTCCCTGGTCACCACCCGCTTCCTTACAAGGACCGCCCCCTTGTATAGTAGCTCAGAGGTTCCGCCTCCCAGACCCGTTACAATATGTGTGTGTATATATATATATATATATATATATATATATATATATATATATATATATATATATATATATACACATACACATACAGCTCTGGCAAAAATTAAGAGACCACTGCAAAATTTTCGTTTTCTCTGATTTTTCTCTTTATATGTATATTTTGGAGTCGCCGGTCAGTTGGAGAGTCGCTTTCGCCCTCTGCAGGTCTATATATAGATTTTTGTAATCTGATTTGTGTGTGATACATCAGCACTAAATAGTGTAAGTTGGTGAAGTGAGAAAAATACAGGTATAAATTTAATTTATGAGATCAAATAAGTAAAGACTGGCATGTGTACTCCCCCCCCCCCCCCCCCCTTATCCCCCCCCCTCCTTTTGCTATGAAGCCCCTAAAAATTTCTGATACAAGCAATTACGTTCATAAGTCACATGCTTAGTGAAAGGAAGTCCATCTGTGTGCAATCTAAGTATCACATGGTCATCCAGTGGTCCCCCGCTTCTGGCGGGCCCCTACAGAGGGAAGGTGACTGCAAGCTTAGGAAGCTAGCAGTCCATCGATGTACAAGGCCAAGAGACCCGAGGGTCCCACCCTGGCCTCTCCGAGAGTTTCCATGGGGCCAGATGACTGGTGGGTCCCTCCTAGCAACCCCAAACAACATATCCATGGGGCGAGGTGACTTCTTCGTCCCAACCTAGTCCCCCCCCCCCCCCAAAATGTATCCATGGTCTCTCTGATGATTAATGAAGCAGATCTGTATCTTTCCAGTCAGGGCTATATACCCTTAAGCTAGAATCATATGGAATCCAAATCTGTGTCTCTTTAGGTAAAATACATGCTTCCAAGCTGCTGATCTCAGAGAATCTGATCTTTGACTCTCCCTGTAAAGTCTCTTTCCAATTCTCACTCTACAGAAGCATATCTCCTTTTTAAGTACACATTCACAGGTCAAGGGTTTAGGGAGGGCTGCCTTATGTCTCATTGTTTGAGATAATCAATTTACGTAGTTGGTATACAGTGGAATTTTCAAATCAACATTTATCTGGCTTTTAGTACAATATGTAATTAGCATATTAGCAAACAACATTATCTCCTCTTGGGTTTGGAAACAACAATCATGGTTATACAAATACTGGTCTGTTCTTATTGACCAAGTCAAACACACAAAGATAATAGTGCATTTCTCTTGGATTAACAAATCAAATCGTCTGGCTTATTAAGATTTTTAAGCTGTATCGTCACATTGCTCCCACAATCTTAATTAGCCAGACATGATAGGACCCCAATCATCCTTCACTTATTGGAGACAGTCCAACATTGTCTTTCAGCAGCAGAAGGGAAGGAAGGGAGACACAGATTCTCTACTTCGTGGGTAGGCGGAGCCCCATAGAATAGTCACCTCAGATTGGAAAATGACTACCGGCCCCTCCAGTATATAGGCTCCTCCTACTCCCATGTTCATCAGTCTTTTTATCTGAGGTCTCAGAGGATAGTCGCTGCTTCGGCAGCTCCTCAGAAGAGTTTGTTATTTTATATCCAGCGAGTCCTGGACCCCCCGTGGTCTAGAGGTCTCTAGGGGTCTCGGCGCTGCTGAGACCCCTGACCCTCCCCTGGCAGCTCTGTGTACCCCTTGAGGAGGTTCCCACTTATGCCTGCCGGCCCCGGGGGATACAGGGCGCTCCCTGGCGGAGGCGCACACCACACATCTGAGAGGGTCCCTGCGTGCTCCGCCATAGGGGGGAGCAAAGGGCCATGGCGCCACACATCCCTGAGGATCCCTGTGGCGTTCAGCCGGGTAAGTGCTCTTTGGTCTAAAGAGTATCTTTGACGGCTATGGCAAGTGTACTGCCTGTGTGTTTCTTGTCTATTTCAGACGCTGCCTTGACTGGGGAGCAGAGACGGAGGCCAGTAATTTTTATTTTTTATTTGCGCATGCTTTTTCGTTTTTGCTTCCTGCCTTCATTTAGGCAGGAAGCTCCCTGTATTTGCGCGCGTTTCCTTGCTTTTATTGACTTGCTTCCTGCCTTCATAGAGGTAGGAAGTTTTCTGCCCTCGTTTTTTGAATAAGCGCGGGCTTTGGCGGGGGGGGGGGGGGCGTGGCCTAGCGGGGGTGTGGCCTAGCGGGCATGGCCTAGTGGGGGCGTGGCTTAGCGTCTCCTGGCTTCCTGCCGTCATTACTTAGACAGGAAGTGCTTGGTTGAGCACGTGCTGGCAGTCCCTGCTTCTCCCTCCGGCGTCCAGCGGCATCTCCTGCTCTCTGCTCCCCTTCCGTCCGTCCACACACTCAGGAGGAGCGGTCGCCGCAGTACCGGTGAGTCCCCTCTGCCTCTGGCAGAGGTTCGTTGTCAGTGCTGTCACTTCGGCTACCTTTTAGGAGTCCTCGTGAGCACTGCCGCTTTCACTCCTAAAGCTATTTACTCCACTGACCTTTTTAGGCAGCGTAGTATTATAGTTGCTGTGATGTTAACCCCTTCTGAACAAGTGGAGCTTTAGGGGAAACACATGGTGTTTAAGGGAATTTCTCCCTTTGATTTTTTGCTCGGCATTTCTAGGGTAGCTCTTTTCTAAGAGTGAGCTTTAACCCTTCAGAGCCTGACGCATATATATAAAAAAAAAAAAAAGAAAAAAAAGTGAAGCGACACACTCAGGAGGAGCGGTCGCCGCAGTACCCCCTCTGCCTCTGGCAGGGGTTCTTTGTCAGTGCTGTCACTTCGGCTACCTATTAGGAGTCCTTGTGAGCACTGCCGCTTTCTCTCCTAAAGCTATTTACTTCACTGACCTTTTAGGCAGCGTAGTATTATAGTTGCTGTGATGTTAACCCCTTCTGAAAAAGTGGAACTTTAGGGGAAACACATGGTGTTTAAGGGAGTTTCCCCCTATTGATTTTTGCTCGGCTTTCTGGGGTAGCTCTTTTCTAAGGGTGAGCTTTAACCCCTCAGAGCCTGACGCATATATAAAAAAAAAAAAAAAAAAAAAAGAGTGAGTTTTGAAAACAGGCTGTGCAGCTTTTACACTTTTTTTGCCATCCTTGTTGTACATCCTGGCATCTGGTGTGGGTGGCATGTCGGATCAGGGGCCTGGGAGTGCGGATCGGTCTCCTGATCCGTTTCAGGTTCAGTCGCACGCCTCTGATACACTCAGGCCTTCTACTACATCAAGTTCAACGCTCAGTGATGTTAAAGTGGAGGCGCTCACTCGCTCCATTGATAGTCTCTCTAGTCTCCTGGGACAGTGGGTGTCAGCTAGATCACACCCAATGCCACGAGGTAAAAAGCGCCACAAGACTATGGTGGCGTTGTCTCCCTCGCAGAGCGCATCAGAGGCTTCGGATTCACCAACAGATTCGGTTGATGAAATTTCTGAGTCCAAAGAGGAGGATCAACAGGATTGCTCTGTTTCTCTTTCGGGTCGTGTAGATGGGCTTATTAAGGACATGCGGGAAGTATTAGAGCTGTCTGAAGAGCCGACAAGACCGTCTAGGTCGGCCCGTCTGTATCAGAAGACAAGCCGTGTTCGTTCTACATTACCTGCGCATGAGGAACTTAACGAAGCGGTGGAGGAGGACCGTCAGTGTCCGGATAAACGCTTCCGAGGAACGCGTTTTTTTGATGCCCTATATCCCTGTGCCAAGGAGATGGTTATTAATTGGGTTCCCTCTCCTGAGGTGGATATATCTCTGTCTCAGCTGACCAAGTCTTCCCTGCTTCCTGTTAAAGGGAGAGCCAATCTTCAGGATTCTTTGGACAGAAGATCGGAGTCAGCGGCGAAATCCATCTATGAAGCCGCAGGTCATGGTTTCCAAGCGGCCTTGGGGGCCATGTGGGCCGGTGAGGCCTCTCTGCGGTGGTTGGATCAGCTGCGTGCGGCGTGGCAGGATGGGACTTCGCGTTCAGAAATGGAAAAGCTTTTTCAGCGAATGGAAGAAGCTATGTGTTATGGCAGAGATGCAGTACTGGACACTGCTTCAATTCTATCCAGGGCTCAGGCTTCGGCAGTCACGATTAGAAGAGCTCTGTGGCTTAAACAGTGGATCGGAGATGCGGTATCTAAACAGGGATTGCTTAGTCTGGCATATAAGGGCGGTCAGCTCTTTGGTTCAGATCTTTCGGAACTAATTGCCAAAGCTAAAGCTAAGGATGTTACTCTGCCTGGGAAAAAGGCAGTGGCATCCACAGCCAGCAGGACAGGGCCCGGCAGAGGTCTTCGGTCCTTTCGGGCCAGGGGACGATTCAGTCAGCCTTCTTGGAGATTGGGTCGTCCCTCATCCTCCGGCAGATCCGCCCAGAAATCTCGTACTCCCTGGAAGCAACGGTCCCGTCAGGACAGACGGGAGGTTGATAAAAAGTCCGCTAAGGCTGACTGACACCAGGGATCCCCCCGAGGGCTCTCGGGTGGGAGGTCGTCTGCTACAATTCGGGTCGATCTGGGCATCCCACATAGCAGATGCCTGGGTGACACGGGTTATGTCGGCAGGCTATTTCATAGAGTTTCATTCTCTACCTCCAGACAGGTTTCGTCTGACGGGCATTCCGTCCGTGCCAAGACTGGCTGCCGCACTGTTTCAGGAGGTCGACTCTCTCCTACAGCAGGGTGTGGTGGTTCAGGTTCCTCCGGAAGACCAGGGAAAGGGTTTTTATTCCAACCTTTTTGTGGTCCCCAAAAAGGAGGACAAGTTTCGTCCGGTGCTGGATCTCAGGGATTTGAATATTTACTTCCAGACACGGAAGTTCCGCATCTCCGATCGGTGATAGCGACCCTGTCGCAGTACGATTTCTTGGTGTCAATAGACATCCGCGACGCCTATTTGCATATCCCTATCGGCTGGGCTCACCAGCGTTTCTTGCGTTTCGCTATAGGTCAAGCCCATTACCAGTTTGTGGCCCTACCCTTCGGGTTGGCCTCAGCTCCCAGGGTTTTTACAAAAATTCTGGCTCCTCTTATGGCGCATCTTCGAAGACAGGGGGTTACGATCCTCCCCTACCTGGACGACCTGTTCATAGTGTCACCCACAGCAGAGGAGGCAATAACGGCTCGCGATCTCTCCCTTCAGTACCTGATGGACTTCGGGTGGCTGATCAATTGGAAGAAATCGTCATTGGAGCCAGCACAGTCCATTCTTTTCCTGGGGATGCAGTTCGATACAGTTCGGGCAGTTGTGTCCCTGCCTCCTGTCAAACAGATGAACCTTCGTCTTCTGGTCCAGGCTATGAGGTCGGCGCTGTCAATGTCCCTTCGGGAATGCATGCGCCTTCTGGGTCAAATGGTGGCAACTATGGAAGCAGTACCGTTTGCACAATTTCATTCCCGGGATCTCCAAAACCTTATTCTGACCCATTGGGATCGATCGCTAACTTCTCTGGATCGCTCGGTCATTATCTCCCGCAGGGTGCGAGAGTCTCTTGGATGGTGGTTACGTTCGGAGACTCTATCCGTGGAGAAATCCTTCCTTCCCCCGAGATGGTCGGTGGTGACAACCGATGCCAGCCGGACAGGCTGGGGGGGAGTTTGGAACGACCTCTGGATTCAGGGGGTCTGGTCGCCAAAGGAGTCGTCTCTCCCGATCAACATTTTGGAGTTGAGAGCAATATTTCTCTGCCTCCAACATTGGACGGTCTTATTAAGCGGTCTACCGGTCCGGATCCAGTCGGACAACGCTACGGCTGTCGCGTACATCAACCACCAAGGCGGGACGAGGAGTTCCAGTCTCATGTCGGAGGTCTCTCGGATCCTGGTCTGGGCCGAGTCCAAAGTTCCAGCAATCTCTGCAATTCACATTCCAGGGGTGTTGAATATCTCGGCGGACTTCCTCAGTCGCGAGCAAGTGGACCCTGGGGAATGGAGTCTCCATCCAGAAGTGTTTTCTCTGCTGTGTTCCCGTTGGGGGACTCCTCAGGTGGACTTGATGGCATCCAGGCTGAACGCCAGGGTTCCGACGTTCATGTCCAGGTACAGGGACCCGGAGGTGGTGGATGCTTTAGTGGCCCCGTGGGGTCAGTTCAAGCTGATCTATGCGTTTCCGCCGATATCCTTACTGCCTCTGGTGATCCGACGGATCAAACTCGAAGGGGTATCAATAATTCTGATAGCACCAGACTGGCCGCGGAGGACATGGTATTCGACGCTGGTGTCTCTTCAAGCGGCACCTCCGTTTCCGCTGCCCCTTCGCCCGGACTTGCTCACTCAGGGGCCCATTCGTCATCCGGACCTGAGGTCCCTTCGTTTGACGGCGTGGCTCTTGAGACCGAGATCTTGCCCCGTCGCGGTTTTTCGCCCAAGGTCATTGCTACCTTGCGGGCGGCCCGGAGTCCAGCTGCGTCCAGGATTTATCACAGAACTTGGGAGTCTTTCTATTCATGGTGTTCTGGATCCTCAAGAAACCCGAGGGTTTTTTCCATCCCCAACTTCTTGGCCTTTCTGCAATCTAGTCTGACCAGGGGTTTGGCAGTAAGTACGGTGCGGGGACAGGCTTCTGCTCTTTCCGCACTTTTTAGGAAGGCTATTGCCTCTCGCAGGGATGTTCGTTCTTTTTTTCGCGGAGTCGCACGTCAGTTTCCGCCACGGAGGGCAGTTGTGGCTCCATGGCGGCTTAATCTAGTCCTGGAAGCCCTTCAGCATAGGCCTTTTGAGCCTATGGATTCTGCTAAACTTTCACTACTTTCTTGGAAGGTGGCCTTCTTGGTGGCAGTCACCTCTTTGAGAAGGGTATCGGAATTGGCAGCACTTTCTTGCTTACCTCCTTTTCTGGAATTTTTTCCGGATCGCGTGGTGCTTCGTACTCGTGAAGATTTTTTGCCTAAGGTAGTGTCACAATTCCACATTAATCAGGACATTGTGTTGCCTTCGCTTTGTCCAGGACCTAAAAATCCAAGGGAGCTTGCCTTGCACTCGTTGGACTTAGTGCGGGCATTGATGTTCGATCTTACGATCACTCAAGATTTTCGGAAGTCGGACTCTCTTTTTGTAATTCCGGCAGGTCGTCGGCGTGGTCAACGTGCTTCCAAAGACACGATAGCTCGGTGGATCCGTTCAGCTATCCTGGAAGCGTACCGGCTCAAGGGCGAGCCTTGTCCGGTTAAAGTTAAAGCTCATTCCACGAGAGCCATTGGCTCATCGTGGGCTTTTCATCAGGGGGCCTCGGCAGCGCAGCTCTGCCGGGCGGCCACCTGGCGCTCCGTTCACACCTTTACTAAGTTTTATAAGGTGGACGTAAGTGCTTCAGCCGATGCGGCCCTGGGACGCAGGGTCCTGCAGGCGGCGGTAATTTAAGTTATCCCTTTATTTAGTTTTCCATTATTTAGCGCGGTTTGCGCTCTTGCCTAAGTTTTGGGGTATGGAAGCTTCTGCCTCTATTTCCCACCCTTAAGTAGGTACTGCTTTAGGACGTCCCATGAAGTAGAGAATCTGTGTCTCCCTTCCTTCCCTTCTGCTGCTGAAAGACGGATTTTGGTAAGAACTTAGGAAGGAAGACACAGCACCCTCCCAGGGCAGAAGTGTGTTGTTGTGTTTCTAGATGCAGCGCGTCTCCTTCCTGATGTCGATCTTCTGGACTGGGTTTAGCGCTCTACGGCTCTCCTTCCAGTTTCGCCAGCTCTACACAGTTGTCAGGTCCAATGGGGTATGCCTAAGACTGTGTGTTTCTATTACATAACCTGTTTTCTCTCATTTCTGAAATTTCAGAAGGGGATATGTTGTTCTGCTGGTTGGTCTGCTCTTCCTTAGCTTGTGTACGGACTGATGAACATGGGAGTAGGAGGAGCCTATATACTGGAGGGGCCGGTCGTCATTTTCCAATCTGAGGTGACTATCCTATGGGGCTCCGCCTACCCACGAAGTAGAGAATCTGTGTCTCCCTTCCTTCCTTCGCTGAAAAGGATTTTACAGGTAAGTTCTTACCAAAATCCGTCTTTAGCACAGATACGAATGTAACAGGTTTCACCTTCATGAGAACAAAACTTTGTATCATCCAGTTTCCTCAGAGCATATTCCATGTCTTCCTTGCCAATAAATTCCACACAGAATTGAAGAAAACAGACTTGTATCCATTGCATCCACACAACGGATCTGGTGGTTCCTGAATTAAATCCGATGAGTGTCGGTGGCCTGATATTCAATCCGTTGAAGCTGGCAGAGCTCCTGTAGTTGCTGTTTCATGTTGCTTCTGTATATCCTCTCCGGTCCTCCTCCCAAGGCCGGGCTGGTGGGGTTGGACACGATAGCATCCGAAAGCCACTGTGTATGCCTCACCTATGGTCTGCTGGGTCTGCCTACATGCCTCCCTGGTTGTGTAGCCCTTTGGACAGTGTGTGCGAACACCAGTCCCCTGCAGCTCCCCCAGATCTGCTGGGCTAAGTAGTATCCCACTGTTTCCACCAATATGTGAAGACCCAGGATTTTCCGTGGGCGTAATGCTACTCAGACAACACAGGGTGAGGGTAAAACAGCATGGCAGTACTTTATTGAACCACAAAGCAGACAATAAACACATAGAAAAGTCCCAGCAAAATACCCAAGATGCTACAACATTACACCATCTCACCCTTCCTTCTCCACCTGCCTGGGATAGAACAGCTGCGACTTTGGAGCCTTCCAGGGCCGACTACCTCAACCAGTGGCCCCCCCACTTCTGGCGAGTCCCCAGAGAGAGAAGGTAGTGGCAAGCTTAGGAAGCTAACAGTCCATCGAGGTACAAGGCCAGGAGACTCAAGGGACCCACCCTGGCCTCTCTGAGAGTTTCTATGGACCAGATGACCGGCGTATCACAATCTGTTATCTCCGAATGTCTCCATGGGTTCCATGCAACCGTTGGGTCCCTCCTCCTGGCAACCCCAAACAACATATCCATGGGGCCAGGTGACTTCCTTGTCCCACCCTGGTCAGGATTAGGGAGGGCATTACTCACATGGCTCAGCTATCATTGTTTGAGCTAATCTATTTACATAATTAGTATCACAGGGGCTATTGTAAATAAACTTTCAGCTGACTTAGTATAATATATAATTAGCATAGTAACAAACAACATTCTTAACCTAACCAAGAGGACACAGCAATCAGGGTTAGAAAAATACTGGTCTGACCTTTAGAAATGCCTAATTAAAAGTCTAATTGTCTGGCTAATTAAGATTATAAGCTGTATCGTCACACACCACTAACCAAAGAACACCATGAAGACTAATGGGATCTTTAAACAAGTTAGGGACAAAGTTGTTGAAAAGTACAAGTCAGTGTTTCATAGGTTGAAAAAAGACCCAAGTTCATCAAGTTCAACCTTTCTCCACCAATTGAACATTTTTTCACTAAATTAACTATAACCCCCAATATTATGTGTATTGAGGAAATCACGCAGCACTTTTTAAAAGCTGTTATTGTGTCTGCCATTACTACCTCTTGTGGTCTGGAATTCCACAGTCTGACTATAAAGAACCCTTTCCTATTTAGCTGCCTGATTTGCCTTTCTTCCATCCGTAATGAGTGCCCCCTGGTCCTGGTCTTTGGAAGGAATAAGTCATGTGCTAGTCCTTTGTACTGACCACACATATATTTATACATGTAAATGAGATCCCCTCTAAAGTGTCATTTTTCTAAGCTAAACAAGCCCAACTTTTCCATCCTCTCATCATATGAGAGGCCTTCCATCCCTTGTAATAATCTAGTTGCCGCCTTTGAACTGAACCTAACTTCTGAATATCCTTTTTAAAATGTGGAGCCCAAAACTGGATCCCGTATTCTAGATGTGGTCTCACAAGTGATTTATAGACTGGTAACCGTACGTTGGGATTTTAGGATTTTATATATCTTTTTATACACCATAAAATCTTGTCTGCTTTTGCTTCTGCTGGGTTATAAAAAAAAAAAAAAAAAAAATCCCAATCTCTGATGATCCCCCGGAGCACCATCAAATCCATTATCATCAAATGAAAAGAACATGGTACCACAACAAACCTGCCAAGAGAGGGCTGCCCACCAAAGCTGTCAGCCCTGGCAAGGAGGGCATTAATCAGAGAGGCAGCACAGGGGATGTTTTTCAGCAGCAGAGAAAGGGAAAATGGTCAGAGTCAGTGGTGCTAAATACAGGGATATTCTTGAGCAAAACATGTTTCAGTTTGTCAGTGATTTGAGACTGGGACAGAATTTCACCTTCGAACAAAAATAATGACCCAAAGCATACTACTAAAGCAACACGTGAGTGGTTTAAGGGAAAATGTGTAAATGTTTTGGAGTGGCCTGGTCAAACCTTAATCCCATTGAGAATCCGTGGTCAGACTTGAAGATTGCTGTTTCACCAGAGGAAACCATCTAACTTGAAGGAGCTGAAGCAGTTTTGCCTTGAGGAATGGTCAGAAATCCCAGTGTCAAGATGTGGAAAGCTCATAGACTTATCCAAAGCTCTACAAAGTACTGACTTTAGGGGGGTGAATAGTTATGCATACTGAAGCTTTCCGTTATTTTGTTCTATTTGTTGCTTGCTTCACAATAAAAAGAAAACCAAATGTTCACAGTTGTAGGCATGTTCTTTACATGAACTGATGCAAACCTTCAAAAAGATAGTTAAATTCCAGGTTGTGAGGTATATATAATATTTCTCACTCCACTGACACTATTACTAGTAATCTGTCGTTACTCTGTATTTATGCCTCAACACGTTTCCCCCAGTGTGTCTACCCAGTGCACATTAAAAGGCTGAATGTATTGTAGCTCATACAGTGGACTCTGTCAAAAAAATTAATAAAGTGCACTGAACTGTACTGAAACGAGAGCCCTAATGCTACACGCAAAAGAAAGTACTATTGATTGTATAAGCACCAGATCGCTAATGGATGGTGGACAGTGGAAGTAAAGATGCAAGTAGCATGTGGAGGCTGATGCTGAACATTAAGGGTATGTGCACTCGTTCAGTATTTGCAGCAAAAAACTCTGCTGCAAATACTGATGTTTTGGGAAGAAAAACACTGCATAAAATTCGCTAATTTTTGCAATAGTTTTTTATGCTTTTTTAAGTATTTTTTTCCTAATCATTTGAAAGAATGAAAAACTTCGCAAGAACACTAAAGGAATTGAGATGCTGGTGACGCGCCCCTGGGCCTGTGTCGCGCTGCGTTGCGCACGCGGGAGCTTACCCGGAGCCGGATCTGTTTAGGGTTGTAGTCTCGTGGCGGTGACCCGGTCCGTGCCCAGGGAGTCAAACTGGACGGCAGTCTGTTAGCGGTAGAAAATGGTTGATGACTACGCCACCCGTTGAATGCAGCCAGGGGGCTGCTGCTGCAGGGCAGACCGCTGAGGCCGGTGGAAGGATGGTGCAGCGTGATAGTATAACCCCCAACGGGAGGGGTATGGCCTCAGGGCAGCCGACGTGGATGATGGGGGTAGCAGGAACCACTCAGAGACGGTATGGTAGCGTTCAGGGTCTTTACTGGTAACAACGATAGACCCTCCCGGAGTACTGGCTAGCGAACGGGGCCTGGTCAGTCCTTGAGCAGATGGGATCTCCCCTGGCCAGGCGTAGTTGTAGGCCTCCCAAGCTGACTGTACTCTTCTGGCTACCTTGCTAGAAGCTGATGTAAGTAGCCCACGTCCCTGAGTGTACCGTGTGGTGCTCACCCGTATGGCCGGTGACTCGGGGCCTTCTAATGGCTTCCGCTCCACGATGGCGGTGCTGGTCCCACGCGTGTGACCGGGCCTTCGGGCTTCTGGGCCAGGGGACCTGAAATCCCCTGCCTGACGGATTCTGCTGCTGGGTAGAAGTTAGTCCCCACAGCCTCGGACTCCGGGTCCGGTAAAGAATCTTCTTAGTCAGGGCGAGCTCTTTAGCTGCCAGCCCCTGACTCCTTGTGACTCTGCTGCTTCCTATGCTGCTCTTGTCTCTACTCTTCCTGGACTCACTAACCCTGCCTCAGCCCCGGGTTTATACAGGGGAAGTTCTTCCCCTCCCAAGGCTGGGCAGGAGGTGTGGCATGCACAGGATCCCTGACCAAAGGACCTCCCACCTGCTCTCAGACGTAATATCTCTATCACTGTGACAACCAGACCCCTGGGGTGTCACACTCCCCCCTAGTGAAATTTAGTACTCCGGGACTAAACACTTTTTAGAAAAATATAACAAGGTATATCAAAGAACAATAAAATACAATAAGGAAACACAATAAGATGGTCACGGATGTCCGCAACCGGGTGCAGTCTTTGAAGAAAAGCAAAGGTGTCCATTTCACCAACACAGGGAGACGTAACCAGGTAGGGGTCTGTCCTACCCCGAGTCCTTAACAGTCTCTAGTCCATCCTGGGTTACGCTCCAACTATATACAAAGGATTCCCGGTAAATCCACCGAAGACTCCTAAAAACAACTAGAAACACAAAATTACACACAAGCAACAATAAACAGGTAAACATTGTAAAACAACTTAAACATTTAGATCCTCCAACGTGCGGGTAACTGGCCTCTAGTGGCCCTAGTGGACCTACGGAGCTGACTGTCTGGCCCTGAACTACAGGGTGTAGGAGCTGTCAAGGGTAAACTGGGCAGCTGTCTACCGGCTCTTTGTCTCACTAGGGGTACGGCAGGCTCACTATAAGCAGAGGGTGGATTCTCCTGTTCCGCTTGGGTGGAGTCTTCTGCCTCCTGGACCGGCTGCTCTTCCAGCTCTACCCGTTGCTCCGTAGGTTCTTGGGATGATGGTTGGAGGAAGGTGAGTACGGGTACCACAACTGCACCATTGACTTGAGTCCAAGACCGAGGGAAGTCCCCGAGCACGGTACTAACCATATCTTCCCTTTCTTCCACGGGTCGATGGTCTTCCTGTTCCTCCTCAGGGTTCCTCAGTTGTTCGGGGCACTTCTTCAGGTGGTCCCGGGATACAATGGCTGTGGTTTCCCCTCCGTCTTTACTGATGGTACAGACCTTCGGGTTCTCGTGGCTTGAGGGCAGTACGGTGTACGGGTCCTTCTCCCACTGGTCGTCCAACTTGTGGAGCCGTCTCTTCCTCTTCAAGACCTGCTCTCCGGGTACCAGGGGAACAGCGGGAGCATACTGGTTGTAAGTCTTCTCTTGTCTTTCCCTAGCCTGACAGAGACTTCGCTCCACGCTCTCCTGTACTTTCCGGTACTGCTGCTGCCTCTCTGTGTCCCAGTCTGTTTCTGGTGAAGTGTCCTCGGGCGTCAGGACTCCCATTTCCAGGTCAACAGGTAACTTACCAGGTCTTGCCCTCATTAGGTAAGCCGGGGTACAGTTGGTGGAACCTACCGGGATGTGGTTGTATAGGTCCACCAGATCGGGCAACTTCTCAGGCCACAGACTGCGTTCTTCCAGGGGCAACGTTTTTAGAAGATCCATTACCACCTGGTTCATTTTCTCACAAAGTCCATTAGTTTGCGGATGGTAGGGTGTCGTCCTTATCTTCCGGCAGCCATACAGATTGCAGAATTCCTGGAAGACCTCCGCTTCAAAGGCAGGTCCCTGGTCCGTCAGCACTTGGTCCGGGTACCCGTGTGGACGGCAAAAGTGCTGCTGGAAGGCTCTAGCTGCTGTTCGAGCCGTTAAGTCCTTGACGGGGACGACAACCAGAAACCGGGAGTAATGATCCACGATGGTTAACGCGTAGACGTAGCCACTTCTGCTGGGGGTCAGTTTTACATGATCCAAGGCTACCAGTTCCAACGGTTGCCGGGTGACGATGGACTGCAGGGGAGTCTTCTGGCTGGCCCGGTCCTTCCTTCTCAGATTGCACGGGCCACAGTCTCTGCACCACTTCTCGATGGTTCCCCTCATGCCTACCCAGTGGAACCGCTCGCGCAGCAGGAACTCCAGCTTTTTCCACCCGAAGTGTCCAGCTCCGTCGTGGTATGCCTCCATCACCATGGCTGCGTCTCTTCGTGGCACCACTACTTGCCAGAGTAGTTCATGCGTCCTGGAGTTAACCATTCTACGGCACAACTTCCCCTTGTAAAGGAACAGTCGACTCTTCTCTGCCCATAGTTGTTTGGCTTCCTCTGGAGCGTCTGATTCCAGGCTAGCCTCCGGGCGAGTCAGCATCTCCTTCACCAGTCGGACGGCAGGGTCGCTGTCTTGCGTTTCCGCCCAGTTGTAGTGAGGTAAGGGGTTCAACGTAGCAGCCTGCTTACTCCTTACCCGGTGGGAATACTGAGTAGTCCCATGACGGTGGAACGCAGGGAGTTCAACTTCTTCCAGTCCCTCCGGATCTTCTCCTCCGTCCGGCCGGTTGGGCATCCTGGACAGGGCGTCCGCGTTGGTATTGGAGCGCCCTGCCCGGTATTTAATTGTGAACTCGTAGTTGGACAGACGGGCCATCCACCTCTGCTTCAGGGCACCGAGTCTTGCCGTGTCCAGGTGTGTCAGCGGGTTGTTATCCGTGTATACGGTGAACCGGGAAGAAGCGAGGTAATGCTTAAAGCGCTCGGTGACTGCCCATACCACGGCCAGGAACTCTAGCTTAAATGAGCTATAATTCTCGGGATTCCTTTCGGTGGGTCGCAGTTTTCGGCTGGCATAGGCGATTACTCGCTCTTTCCCCTGCTGAATCTGGGACAGTACGGCTCCTAGCCCGACGTTACTGGCGTCGGTGTAGAGGATGAAGGGCTGGCTATAGTCCGGATACGCCAAGATTTCATCCCCCGTGAGGGCCATCTTCAGCTGGCGGAAGGACTCTTCCTCTAGCTCTTCCCATTTGAAGGGCGGCTTCTGGTTCTTGGCCTTCCGGGACTGGCCTATCAGGAGGTCCTGCATAGGCGCCGCCTTTTTGGTGAAACCGGGAATAAACCTTCGGTAGTAGCCTACCAACCCTAGGAACTGCCGCACTTCTTTTACGCTGGAAGGGCTTGGCCATCCTTTGATTGCGGTGATCTTATCGGGGTCGGGAGCCACTCCGTCAGCGCTCACCACGTGTCCCAGGTATTGCACCTTTGGTTTCAGGAGGTGACACTTGGAGGGTTTCACCTTTAGGCCGTAACTCGCCAGAGCTTCGAACACCTCCGCCAGGTGTTTCAGGTGGTCCTCATAAGTTTTGGAGTATACGATGACATCGTCCAGGTACAACAGGACCGTCTCGAAGTTTCTGTGGCCCAGACAGCACTCCATTAATCGTTGGAAGGTTCCTGGGGCGTTGCAGAGTCCGAACGGCATGCAGGTGAACTCGCTAAGTCCCATCGGGGTGGTGAATGCGGTCTTCTCCCGGTCCGCCTCTGCTACAGGAACCTGCCAGTACCCGCTAGTGAGATCCAAGGTAGAGAAGAAGTTAGCAGATCTTAAAGCAGCCAATGACTCCTCTATCCTTGGTAAGGGGTACGCATCCTTGTGTGTGATACGGTTGATTTTCCGGTAATCTACACACATCCTCATGGTGTTGTCTTTCTTTTTGACTAAAACTAGTGGGGCTGCCCAGGGGCTACAGCTATCCCGGATTACCCCAGCCTCCTTCATGTCTCTAAGCATCCCCTTGGCGTGTTGGTAATGTGCAGGGGGTACGGGTCGATACCTCTCTTTTATGGGAGGATGATCTCCCGTGGGGATGCGGTGTTCTACCCCCTTGACTCGCCCGAAGTCTAACGGGTGTTTACTAAACACTCTCTCATACTCTTGAACCACCCGATAGACTCCTTGTTTCTGGTGTGAGGGAGTGGAGTCAGTACCCAGATGTAGTTGCTGACACCAGTCCTCCATGTCTTTCTTAGAGCCGTTACCTTCCTCCGGGTGAGATGGAGGCAAGGGTTCCACAGATTGTATAGAATTTTGATTAGTGGTATATAATTTGGCTAGCGTGGCATACCGGGGCAGGTACACTTCCCTCTCCCCGATATTTATTATGCGAACGGGCACCCTCCCATGGCGTACATTGACCACCCCCCGTGCTGTCAAAATGGTGGGCCTACTGTCTGAGTAAACTGGTTCTACCATTGCCTGGTAATCTCTACCTCTCAGACCAATAGCTGCCCGGCACCAAATCATCATTTCACTTTTTGGGGGCATGGCAATAGGAAAAGGGTCTCACATTCTTACGCTACCAATCTCACCGCCGGAGAGTTCCACTTGTTGCCGTTGCATCAGTGCCCGGATCTCTTTCTGGAGCACCCGCTGCTCGCCGGAGCTGGCATTCTTGGCAACCTGCTGTAAAAGGAAAATCACCTCTGCAAGACAATTTTCAATTACATTAGTTCCTAGAGTTATTTTTGGGTGACTCTCATGTTTGTCAATATCTACAATGATCAGTCCCTGTGCGGCCAGTTCGACTCTACCAATTTTGATGGTCACCTCTTTAAATCCGATCTGTGGCACGGGCTGACCATTGCTGGCGATGATACTCAAGTCGTCGTCAGGGTAGCGGGTAATATCCGAGTCATTCCAGTACTGCTTGAAGAGCACGTACGGGATGGTGGTGACCTGTGACCCGGTGTCCAGTAGGGCACTCATGGGAATGCCATCCAGTACCACAGGCAAGACTGGACGTCCTCCCACATATCTGTCGCGCCAGTTCGATGGGCCTGGTGATCTTTTTCCTGGGGGTTGGCCCTCTACCCCAGGTTGTGCCCGTTTAAAGAACAGTACCTTTCCATATGTCCGGGTTGATTGCAGCGGCGGCAGATGGGTCGTCCGTCCTCGCTGTATCGGTCACTGGGTCTTCCTCTGGCCGGTGGGGTCCTCCTTGGTCGACGCCACGGGATGTCCTCCGGTCCGGATGCCAGCTGGATCTTCCCTGGAGTGGAAACCTGTAAAGACTGCACAGTTCGGGTTAGCGCAGCAACGCTTTTAGCTAGCTCTTGGACCTGATGGTGTAGGTCTGGAGCCGGGTCATTGTCCAAAGCCTGCGCATCAGCTCCCACAGGCCCTGCTGACAAGGGCGCCGCCTCCTGGTAGTAAGTGGTAGTGGGGCGTCTGTGGGTCACAACGCCACCTGGTGCCGGTTCTCGGAGCACCCGGATGGCTCTGTCCTTGAACTGTGCAAATTCTAGATGAGGGTCCTGTAAGGCCATTGCCCGCAACTGGGTGCGGTGGGCATTGCAATATAAACCCTCTATAAATTGTTCGGTTAACAGCCTGTCCTCGTTTCCCACTCCATTAGGGTCGGTCTGCTTAATGGCCCTCAGGGCCTCTTGTAGGTTGAGTGCATAGTCCCTTATACTCTCATGCGCTCGCTGCTTGCACCCGTAGAATCTAAGTTTAATCTCGGCTGAGGTGCGGGTATCAAAGGTGTCCTTCAGCCGGGTTAGTATCCCTGCGACAGTCTTCCTCCCAGGTGGCCAGGATTTTACTTCCCTTTTGGCTGCCCCAGTTAGTTGGGCCACCAGGATGCTCACTTTTTGCTCTTCTGTGAGGGGGTACACCTGGAAGAGGCTATCCAGCTTTTCTCTAAAGTCATGCAGGGTATGTGACTCCCCTGAGTACTGGGGTAGCCAAGCTGCTCCCGGGATATAGGGCATGGTGAAGGGCATAACTGCAACAGCGGTAGCGCTGGCGGGGGTTGAGGCAGTGGAGCTCTCCTCCGTATCCGACATCTTCCTCCCCCCTAGTGGACCGTGGCCTACCTTGCGATGATCCTGTTCCGTAGGCCGCGGCTCCGCAGTGGATCGTCAGGGTTGAGGACCTTCCGTCGCGCTCCTGTGACGTCGGCGTCTGCTGGGCTCCTTCCAGGACCTTACGCAACGTCCGGACGTGAGGCGGGGCTTCAGTTCTCGCGCGCTTTCGGAGTCCACGCCCCTCTTCTTCCCGCGCGGCGTCCTCAAGATGGCGTCCAATGGCGGGAAAACTCCACGGATGGCGGGAAGAAGGCTGAAGATGGCGCCGGATGGCGGGAAACTTCACCGATGGCGGGAAGAAGGCTGAAGATGGCGCCGGATGGCGGGAATCTTCACCGATGGCGGGAATCTTCACCACTGGTAAGTTTGAACAGTCTTTGCTTTTCAGGCACGCAGTACCCGGTGGTTGCGGGCACGTGATCCTGCCGACTACGCCAAAGTTGACGCGCCCCTGGGCCTGTGTCGCGCTGCGTTGCGCACGCGGGAGCTTACCCGGAGCCGGATCTGTTTAGGGTTGTAGTCTCGTGGCGGTGACCCGGTCCGTGCCCAGGGAGTCAAACTGGACGGCAGTCTGTTAGCGGTAGAAAATGGTTGATGACTATGCCACCCGTTGAATGCAGCCAGGGGGCTGCTGCTGCAGGGCAGACCGCTGAGGCCGGTGGAAGGATGGTGCAGCGTGATAGTATAACCCCCAACGGGAGGGGTATGGCCTCAGGGCAGCCGACGTGGATGATGGGGGTAGCAGGAACCACTCAGAGACGGTATGGTAGCGTTCAGGGTCTTTACTGGTAACAACGATAGACCCTCCCGGAGTACTGGCTAGCGAACGGGGCCTGGTCAGTCCTTGAGCAGATGGGATCTCCCCTGGCCAGGCGTAGTTGTAGGCCTCCCAAGCTGACTGTACTCTTCTGGCTACCTTGCTAGAAGCTGATGTAAGTAGCCCACGTCCCTGAGTGTACCGTGTGGTGCTCACCCGTATGGCCGGTGACTCGGGGCCTTCTAATGGCTTCCGCTCCACGATGGCGGTGCTGGTCCCACGCGTGTGACCGGGCCTTCGGGCTTCTGGGCCAGGGGACCTGAAATCCCCTGCCTGACGGATTCTGCTGCTGGGTAGAAGTTAGTCCCCACAGCCTCGGACTCCGGGTCCGGTAAAGAATCTTCTTAGTCAGGGCGAGCTCTTTAGCTGCCAGCCCCTGACTCCTTGTGACTCTGCTGCTTCCTATGCTGCTCTTGTCTCTACTCTTCCTGGACTCACTAACCCTGCCTCAGCCCCGGGTTTATACAGGGGAAGTTCTTCCCCTCCCAAGGCAGGGCAGGAGGTGTGGCATGCACAGGATCCCTGACCAAAGGACCTCCCACCTGCTCTCAGACATAATATCTCTATCACTGTGACAACCAGACCCCTGGGGTGTCACACTGGTACAGTAAAACATTGTATTTTTTCGCGGGGAAAAACGAGGGAAAAAAACGCAACATGTGAACATAGCCTTAATCATAAAGGACAGCCTTCACCACTTACATCATCACCACAATAAAGTATCGTATTGGTCCCCGCATAACTAGGCAAAGACCCAGGACAGTTGAACAACTAGAATCCTACATCAGACAAGAATGGGGCAACATTCCTCTCCCAAATCTCCAGCAATCGGTCTCTTCTCTTCCCAGATGTTTATAGACTATTGTAAAAAAAGACTGGATGTTACACTATGGTAGAGATGTCCCTGTCCCAACTTTTTTGAGATTTGTTGCTGACATCAATTTTCATGAATTATTTTTTTCAAATGAAAAGGAAAAATGGTTGATGTTCATATTCTGATGTGCGTTCTATGTTCTGTTGTGAAAAAAATGTCTATAAGAGATTTTGAAATCATTGCATTCTTGTTTTCTTTACATCTAAAACAGCGTCCAAATTTTGAGGAATTGGGGTTGTACAATGCATTTATTTTATTTTTACATAGTGTCCAATAAATAACCCTGAGGGGGTTTTCATATATATATTAATGCACTGTAATTATCTTTATATAATCACAACACATAATTGTATTAACATTGCTCTATTTTCACGCTTAAGGCAAAGCTGAAATCCTGAAATAAGCAATGTATTGTTAATTAAAATGTAGAAAAAAATATTCTCTATATTTAATTTAGCAAAGTGTTGTTTTTTTTAATTCATTTTGGCATTTAGAAATAATTATCTTTCTTATGTATGGATAATTGTATATGTATTAGGGACAGATTCAATGTTCACAACTTTGCAAATTTCTACCATTCTTTGAAGATAATCTCAAAGAAAACCTCTCATCACGATTATTCATGTTAAATTCTGCATGTTCCTCTTGTTTTAAAGTTCGCACAGTGTGGCGGCACGTGATCAGATTGACCTCCAGTGGTCTTCAGTAAAATGGCGCCAGTGGCGGTGCATGCTCAGATTGAGATCTTGGCTTGTCATTGAGCTGAGATCTCTATCTGCGTATGTGACTCAACCTGCATTGTTTTATTGAAGACCAGCTGTTTCTGTGTTTCCCCTATTTTAAAGCCAGCACCAGGGTGCTGTTGAAACCAAGCAAACTGCAGCCAGGTGAGAAATTTAATTGAAAGGAAACAACCCCCTTTAATGGTGGCTGTTATGCTCAATCTTGGCCTTTAAAGCGTGTGCGGATTGTGGACCCACTGTTCCGTGGACTGAGGATAACTATTGGTTCAAGCATGCCCAATAAAGATAGAATTAAATGGATTTTCCCACGAACAAAAGTTCATTTTAATCAATAGATCTTGGAATAATAATAAGTTCCACAGTTAGATGTGTTTAAATATAATGTTCCAGTGCTGAGATAATCTTATAAATGTGCCCCTGTGTAATGGCTGTGTCTGACCATGTACGGAACATGGTCTGATCATACCACATCTCCTGGGCAGGGGAGGAAGCAAAAGAGTATACAGACAGGACAGCAGGGGATTGCAGCTGATTCTCTGTTTGTAGTAAAACATTGTTTTAAAACAGGCAGGGAAATGTTTTACCTCGCAAAAAGAATCAGCAGTGATCCCCGGCTGTAATATCTGTACACTCTTTTGCTCCCCCGACCCCGCCCATGAGCTGTGGTATGATCAGACCCTTTTCCATACACAGTCAGACACAGCCATTACACAGGGGCACATTTATAAGATTATCTCAGCACTGGAACATTTTTTTTTAATCACATCCAATTGTGGAAATTATTATTATTCCAAGATGTATTGATTAAAATCAACTTTTGTTCGTGGGAAAACCTCTTTAAGTTGGTTCTGAAGTATAGTCCCCAGAGAACGGAACATTAAAGCTGTATATTAACAGAAACATATAATCTTAACTTGATATGCTGTGAGCAGTAGTACACCAGATTCTCACATCACTTATTTTGTAAATGCAATCCAGGTAAAAGTGACCCCCTTGCCATCTATGGTATCTATTTTGCCAAATAGGGATGAATTTGGCTAGTATTGTAAAAAATAAACAAATTAAATGTTCTTTAATACATACAGTGTAATGGAGCAACAAATAATTAAGAGAAAAACTGATAGCCCGAAGCACAAACATGATAGTACAAATTGAGAGGCTATGGGTATTCTACAACATAAGGCATGTGAGGCCTTAAAGGGAATCAGTCAGTAGGATAAACCCTCCTAATCCGTCTATATGGGCATGTAGGTCATAGGAAGCTAAATAAAATGATTCCTTGATATTTGCGATCCAATGTTTTTCATACATTTTTCTTGAATGTAAATGAGGTGTTGAGGACTATGGGCCGGACACTGATCTGTATGAGAATCTACCTCCAGAGATTATTATACATATAAGGGGCAGTTACCAGTGTGATGTGTAATGGCCGCTATCTGCTCTCCTGATCTCACTGCAGAGCTGTGTGTGATTATACCTGACACCTCTGCAGTTTCTCTCAGCTTCCATCTCACTAGCAGACAGTGTTACAGCACAGTTGTGAGAGCTGCAGCAAATGTGTTTGTAAGGAGACAACGTTCAGTTCTACTGTTCTGTGTTATTTACATTTCTCACACTGGTAACTCCCTCTTTTATTAAAAATAATCTCTGGAGGCAGATTCTTATATAGATCAGTGTCTGGCCCATAGATCTTAACAGCTATTTTTACATATAAGCAAAAAATGGATTTCTCCAGAAAAAAACATCGGATCGCAGATATCAAGGTATCATTTTATTCAGCTTCTTACGGCCTGCATGTCCATATAGATGGCTTAGGAGGGTTGATCCTACTGAAAGATTGTTGTTTTCCTCATGTCCACAAAATTGAAAAAATACAATTTTTTTCTCTGTGTGTGAATCCACTCTTCATGTGTCAGTGGCCCCTGTGTTTTTTTATGTCCATCATCCATTTTTCTTGTACTCGGGGAGGTTTTTCTTGCAACTAGTCAGTAGAAAGGATGACACACAGGCGCCATCCTTGTGCTGCCTGACCATTGTAAGGCAAAAATAACAGATTCAAAATAATGTCAGTGTTCAGGGGAAAAAATAGCTGCATATGTACATCACACACTGATGTGTGAATACCTCCCAAATGCTGCTGCAAAAAAAAAAAAAAAACTGCATTAGTCAATGGGCATTACCATCAAACAGCATCATATTTCTACACAGTAGCTTTCCTATAAGCGGTTGGCACCCATGCACCGTCTCTGCACAGGGGCCCTTCGCCATCTGTGTCTGCCCCTAGAATAGCTGGAAAAATTTATTTGCAAAAAAGGCTGTTGTGTTTTAGACTTTTTTCTAGGTTAAAATGCTAATTAGTGAAATAATTCTTAGCGTAAATTAATGAAACCATTGAAATACAGACACATATTATCCTGAGGCCCCTCAGATCTGGAAACTATGGAAAAAAAACACCAACATACTCTTTTTAACTCTGTATTTTATTTCATAGATTGAATTAGATGAAGAATTAGACAAATAAGCTGTAATAAATTCTAAATATATCGAGACAAAAAAATAAAAAGGATCGCTAGCCTTGAAAGTTTAACCCCTTGAAGACATAGCCTAGTTTGTTTTTGTTTTTTGTCTCTGCGTTCTTACAGCCATACTTTATATTTTTTTTATACGTACAGTAGTTGTTACCACATTGATCGCTGTTAGCCTTAGATCACTGCTGCTAGCCTCAGATCACTGCTGCTAGCCTCAGATGACTGCTGCTAGCCTCAGATGACTGCTGCTAGCCTCAGATGACTGCTGCTAGCCTCAGATGACTGCTGCTAGCCTCAGATGACTGCTGCTAGCCTCAGATGACTGCTGCTAGCCTCAGATGACTGCTGCTAGCCTCAGATGACTGCTGCTAGCCTCAGATGACTGCTGCTAGCCTCAGATGACTGCTGCTAGCCTCAGATGACTGCTGCTAGCCTCAGATGACTGCTGCTAGCCTCAGATGACTGCTGCTAGCCTCAGATGACTGCTGCTAGCCTCAGATGACTGCTGCTAGCCTCAGATGACTGCTGCTAGCCTCAGATGACTGCTGCTAGCCTCAGATGACTGCTGCTAGCCTCAGATGACTGCTGCTAGCCTCAGATGACTGCTGCTAGCCTCAGATGACTGCTGCTAGCCTCAGATGACTGCTGCTAGCCTCAGATGACTGCTGCTAGCCTCAGATGACTGCTGCTAGCCTCAGATGACTGCTGCTAGCCTCAGATGACTGCTGCTAGCCTCAGATGACTGCTGCTAGCCTCAGATGACTGCTGCTAGCCTCAGATCACTGCTGCTAACCTCAGATTGGTTTTATATACTCTCATTATATAAGCAAAGTAGTTAAAATATAACGTTTAATAGATATATATTAAATTTAATCGACAAGACAAAAAAGCCGTATATTGAACCATAGACTATCTTGACCAGACAGCTAAGCAGGCAAAAATAGAAGGAAAAAAGGCTCCTTCCCACATATATTTGTCCTCATCAGAAACAATGAAAACCTGAACCACAAGGTCCAGCATCTGAAGTAGAGGATAGAAACAGGCAGAAAAAAAGATATCTGTCTGGTCAAGATAGTCTATGGCGGGAGGCCATGCATAACCCTTAAGGGGTGGGACGACGGTTGTTTCCTTTTTTTAAAAAAGTTGATGTGCTGTGAATAAGTTGTTCCCAATACCTAATATTTGCTGTGTGATAATTAATATGGCAGATATGATTGAGTGGAGGTGAGAAGGTATATTAATATATCCCCCTTTCTTTTGATTTTTTGGGGTGCATTGCCTGGTCTGTCCTCCCTCCCCAACCGCTGTTTTTCAAGCTCCAGATTTGGATGAGCGGATCTGTACTCGTGAAGCGACAGTGTGGTGCTCAATATGCGCTTCATTTATGCATACATGCGTTCCAGCAACCTGATATGGGGATGATGTCACCGGATGTGACGTCAGTGAGATGCTGTATGCGTTCCACCTTGAGGTGGATGCGTTCCAAATACCGGATATACCAGCCCACGTGACCGGATGTGACGTAGCGGCGTGGTGTTAGCTTGGCTGATTTTAAAGGAGACTCTGTATAGGTAGTGAGTGTTGGAACTCTGGGTCTTCTGAATGTAACCAGAGAGAGGAGGATAAGGGCCGATACTAATGGTTTAGACCCTCAGCCCCTTTTTAGTCTCCCCTCATGAATCTATTTGGGAGGAAACGCGTTGGGAGCAGGATACCTCCACTATTCCATGGTGTTGAAATATAGAAGGATGACATTACACCATGATGAATCAAGCCATGATACACTATAGGACTGGGTGAGACTGTTTCATTATGTTTTTTTACAGCAATAACTCTAAGAATTTCGCAATGAGGCTTTGATAATTTTCCTTGACGTAGTCACTAGTACCTTTCTGTATAAAGGGCATGTGGGATTTCTTTACATACCTAGGGTTTTCAACATATTATATACACTCCTGTGAGATTAGCTGCAGGAATTATATGTGCTCGGTTGTTGAATATAACTATGACATATTATATACCCCTTTGAGCATATTTACGGTATCTCTTTATAATTGTTACTACAAATGTCAACCAGGGTCAATAAGGGTTAATACCTAATTATATAATCCTCTGTGTTCTGGATGAACTGAGGCTGATTATTTGAACCCTACATACTTGGGACTTGGCATTTTTGAGGTGTGGTATGCATGCATGCACGGCTATTAGCTGGTGATGGTATTCAGAAGACCCAGAGTTCAATATATACGGCTTTTTGGTCTTGTCTAATAAATTTTAATATATATCTATTAAACGTTATAGTTTAACTACTTTGCTTATATAATTTGACTATTTTGGTGGTTATCCCCGATAGCTTTCTACTATTTTATATACTCTCCCATGACTCTTTGATTCAGACTGAGTAAGGATGTTATCATTATGCCTGGAAACGCGTCAGTCTTTGTTGACTATTGTGTGAATCTTTTCTATTACAAAGGTTTTTTTATCTATTTTTCTTATGCAATTAAGAAGATTGTTATTTTATTCTATGGATGTGCCGCTCTTTTTCTTTATATTTGTGAAGTGTACCACTCACAATAATGATGTCACAGCTGACCCTGCTCCTGAAACAAATGGAAGTTTGAGCCTAAAAAAACAGTGCGACAAGTCCAAGCTGTCTAGTGTTATTTTTTTATTTAAAAAACCTGATTTAATCTCTAGGTCATTTTCTGATAATGGTTTCCCTTTATAGCTCTGTATACTAGAAAATGAAAATTCTAGTCCGCTATGTTTTTCTAGACCTAATTCTCTAGAAACAATTATGGATCAGCAAGAAATATCACTATGTCCATAAATCTAGGTCAAATTATTCTAGAACAATACCCATCTGTAATATGCATAGAGCAACGTGCCATAGAAGACTGCCTGATGCCTTCTACAATACTGTAAGGAAGTGACTAAGCTGACTCCCTAGGGGATGAATAAAGGGGTTGTCTTACAATGAAATACATTTTTATTCGGGCATGGATGTTTTTAAAATAATAAATTGAGACTTACTCATTTTCCAGTGTATCCAGGCTGGTCCAGAGGTATGCTCACCTGCATAAGTGTTCTGCCCTATTTGCAAGTCACATGATTTCTATACTGTGTGATTGGCTGCAGCGGTCAGGTGTCTAATAGAGCATGTCAGAGAAACATTTGATGATGCTCTCTTCTAGTCTCCTGACCACTGCAGCGGTCCTGTGACTTACGAAGAAAGCAGACACCACTTCAGAAGTGAGGTGGAAAAGTCTGAGCTAGATTTGCAAGGGCCATGGAAGGGGAGTTGTCTCCGCTTATTATTTTAATTGTCATTGCCTAATAAAAATGTTTAAATGTTAGACTACCCCTTTTACTTTTTATTTGGAACTGTTAAAGGTGATCGAACAGAGGTATTTTATTAGTTCCTTCTCTAGACTGATGAAACCAGAAAGTAAATGGACTGCTTCCTCTTTCTGGTAGACTTTTAGAAACTTACATAGTTTATTGATTATTTCCCTATTTGGCTGTATTTATTTCCTATTTTTTTTATATTTATTCTTTCTAAAATATATTGGAAACTCTAATGGCATCTAGTAGCAAAACAAATGGTCCCTATGCAGGACTAGAGATGACGCCACCCATCCCAGGTCCCAGACTGGTCACTGTTCAGATGCACACTAGCAATAGCAAGAATCATTTGTGTCTATACACAGACAAAAATGTACAAATACAATAGGGAGAAGCAGAAAGAGGATAGAGCGGCCCAATATAATATCAGCTGATCATTTCACAATCTTCAGGTGAAATAACAGAAATTAATCCACATATATCTGGTAGTATTTTCTTGACATTGTGTCATGATAACCCACTTCGAGATTACGTTTAAATTATGGAAAATCTTCTACTGAAACCAAAATCTTTGTAAAGTGTTTAAAGTGTAAAATATATGATTGCTTCTATGTCGGTGGGACTGTAAATGTGTGTAATGGGTGCAGTAAAGGTTTTAGGCTGTTTACCATCACATAACTTAGGTGCAGACCTGTCACAAACGCTCTGATTTATAAATGCTTTACAGCTTGTGATGCTATAAGGATTGACAACTTCATAAGAATTTTTTATGTTGTGTGTTGAACTATTTGCTATGTTTTTGGCATTTTACCCTTCTAGTTTGAGAGAAGATCTTATGCTTGTATTTGGAAATGTGACAGCTTAATCATAGGGACTCTCATGATAACTAGCATCAGAAAGGAGTATTTTTATTTGGAAAACCTTTATTTTACTGCTGCCAAATTATTTAACTAAGGGTTTCCGAAAGTTCAAGAGCACTGATCGATTGCCTTTACATACGGCAATTTGCTGATCTAAAATCATAATTTTTAGTGCTCCACTAAAGTAGTTTTGTATAAATCTTCATATATTGGGACAGTCGTAAGCGACAATTGAAATTAGATAATTCATATACAGTATCTTACTAAACTCCCCCATACAAGGACCAAATCTGAAAAAGAATATTCATGTTGATATATAATCAGCTTTAATTTACCGTGGTAGATTTGAATTTCATTGTAAGGACATAATTTTTTTTTTTCAACAAAGCTGGTATTTTAAAGGTTTTTTTCCAATTCCTATTGCTGAATTGTAACACAAATCTGAAATAATTTTTTTTTTGTAAAGTAACACAGCTTAATAATTCAACTACAAAAAATACCCTAGGTATAAGTAGGTTTATAATTAATTTTCCATGGTTTCTTCCCATATTAGCTTTAAGTGTGCTATTCTTCTGTAGGAAATATCTAGAAGGAGAAGCTTTACTATTTTATGTCTTTGCTGCTCAGCTGTGGGCTAGATCTGTACCTGCTTGGCAACACCGGTCACCTGCTCAACCATTAATGACCATTTTTCTCTAATCCCACCTAAAGATGTATTTTTACTCCCAGATTTGCTACATTGGTACTTTGCTCCGTACCTTTTCTGTTCCTTTAAGTGTCCACTAACAGTATTCAGTGTATTCTAGAGGAAAATGCAGGGAGCCTGGAGGAGAAGGAAGGTACTTGGGAAATATACCACCCACAGGCATTGTAGTGGAGTCGTCCTAGTCTAATAGGTAACGGTAATTGGTACGAATATGCGTAAATAAAGTTGATGGATGCAGTGAGAATCTATGCCATCCCTAGTGCAATACTTCTAATCCTTATGGTATATATAGTCATGGTTGTTTTATTAATATATATATATAAATATATATATATATATACATATATATATATATATATATATATATATATATATATATATATATATATTGCTCATAAAAATAAAGGGAACACTCAAATAACACATCCTAGATCTGAATGAATGAAATATTCTCATTGAATACTTTGTTCTGTACAAAGTTGAATGTGCTGACAACAAAATCACACAAAAATCATCAATGGAAATCAAATTTCTTAACCAATGGAGGCCTGGATTTGGAGTCTCCCCCAAAATTAAAGTGGTAAAACACACTACAGGCTGATCCAACTTTGATGTAATGTCCTTAAAACAAGTCAAAATGAGGCTCAGTATTGTGTGTGGCCTCCACGTGCCTGTATGACCCCCCTACAATGCCTGGGCATGCTCCTGATGAGGTTGCGGATGGTCTTCTGTGGGATCTTCTCCCAGACCTGGACTAAAGCATCCGCCAACTCCTGGACAGTCTGTGGTGCAACATGACTTTGGTGGATGGAGCAAGACATGATGTCCCAGATGTGCTCAATCGGATTCCGGTTTGGGGAACCGGCGGGCCAGTCCATAGCTTCAATGCCTTCATCTTGCAGGAACTGCTGACACACTCCAGCCACATGAGGTCTGGCATTGTCCTGCATTAGGAGGAACCCAGGACCAACCGCACCAGCATATGGTCTCACAAGGGGTCTGAGGATCTCATCTCAGTACCTAATGGCAGTCAGGCTACCTCTGGCAAGCACATGGAGGGCTGTGCGGCCTGCCAAAGAAATGCCACCCCACACCATTACTGACCCACTGCCATGCTGAAGGATGTTGCAGGCAGCAGATTGCTCTCCACGGCATCTCCAGACTCTGTCACGTCTGTCACATGTGCACAGTGTGAACCTGCATTCATCTGTGAAGAGCACAGGGCGCCAGTGGCGACTTTGCCAATCCTGGTGTTCTGTGGCAAATGCCAAGCGTCCTGCCCGGTGTTGGGCTGAGAGCACAACCCCCATCTGTGGACCTCCGGCCCTCATACCACCCTCATGGTGTCGGTTTCTAACCGTTTGTGCAGACACATGCACATTTGTGGCCTTCTGGAGGTCATTTTGCAGGGCTCTGGCAGTGCTCCTCCTGTTCCTCCTTGCACAAAGGCGAAGGTAGCGGTCCTGCTGCTGGGTTGTTGCCCTCCTACGGTCCCCTCCACGTCTCCTGGTGTACTAGCCTGTCTCTTGGTAGCGCCTCCAGCCTCTGGACACTACGCTGACAGACACAGCAAACCTTCTGGCCACAGCTCGCATTGATGTGCCATCCTGGATGAGCTGCACTACCTGAGCAACTTCTGTGGGTTGTAGAGTCCATCTCATGCTACCACGAGTGTGAAAGCACAAACAACATTCAAAAGTGACCAAAACAGCAGCCAGAAAGCTTTGGTACTGAGATGTGGTCTGTGGTCCCCACCTGCACAACCACTCCTTTATTGAGTGTGTCTCGATAATTGCCAATAATTTCCATCTATTGTCTATCCCATTTGCACAACAGCATGTGAAATTGATTGTCAATCAGTGTTGCTTCCTAAGTGGACAGTTTGATTTACTTGGAGTTATATTCTGTTGTTTAAGTGTTCCCTTTATTTTTTTGAGCAGTGTGTATATATGTATATGTATATACAGTGGTGGCCAAAAGTATTGGCACCCCTGCGATTCTGTCAGATAATACTCTGTTTCTTCCTGAAAATGATTGCAATCACAAATTCTTTGGTCTTATTATCTTCATTTAATTTGCTTGCAAGGAAAAAACACAAAAGAGAATGAAGCAAAAATCAAATCATTGATCATTTCACACAAAACTCCAAAAATGGGCCAGACAAAAGTATTGACAACCTTTAGCCAAAATAACTGCGAACAATCGCTTCCGGTAACCATCAATGAGTTTCTTACAATGCTCTGCTGGAATTGTAGACCATTCTTCTTTGGCAAACTACTCCAGGTCCCTGATATTTGAAGGGTGCCTTCTCCAAACTGCCATTTTGAGATCTCTCTACAGGTGTTCTATGGGATTCAGGTCTGGACTCATTGCTGGCCACCTTAGAAGTCTCCAGTGCTTTCTCTCAAACCATTTTATAGTGCTTTTGGAAGTGTGTTTTGGGTCATTGTCCTGCTGGAATACCCATGACCTCTGAGGGAGACCCAGCTTTCTCACACTGGGCCCTCCATTACGCTGCAAAATTTGTTGGTAGTCTTCAGACTTCATAATGCCATGCACACGGTCAAGCAGTCCAGTGTCAGAGGCAGCAAAGCATGCCCAAAACATCAGGGAACCTCCGCCATGTTTGACTGTAGGGACCATGTTCTTTTCTTTGAATGCCTTTTTTTTTATTCCTGTACACTCTATGTTGATGCTTTTTGCCAAAAAGCTCTACTTCTGTCTCATCTGACCAGAGAACATTCTTCCAAAACGTTTTAAGCTTTCTCAGGTAAGTTTTGGCAAACTCCAGCCTGGCTTTTTTATGTCTCGGGGTCAGAAGTGGGGTCTTCCTGGGTATCCTACCATACAGTCCCTTTTCATTCAGATGCCGACGGGTTGACACTGTTGTACCCTCGGACTGCAGGGTAGCTTGAACTTGTTTGGATGTTAGTCGAGGTTCTTTATCCACCATCCGCACAATCTTGCGTTGAAATCTCTCGTCAATTTTTCTTTTCCGTCCACATCTAGGGAGGTTAGCCACAGTGCCATGGGCTTTAAACTTTTGATGGCACTGCGCACGGAAGACACAGGAACATTCAGGTCTTTGGAGAGCCTTGAGATTGCTCATGCTTCCTCACAATTTGGTTTCTCAAGTCCTCAGACAGTTCTTTGGTCTTCTTTCTTTTCTCCATGCTCAATGTGGTACACACAAGGACACAGGACAGAGGTTGAGTCAACTTTAATCCATGTTAACTGGCTGCAAGTGTGATTTAGTTATTGCCAACACCTGTTAGGTGCCACAGGTAAGTTACAGGTGCTGTTAATTACACGAATTAGAGAACCATCACATGATTTTTCAAACAGTGCCAATACTTTTGTCCACCCCCTTTTTTAGGTTTGGTGTGGAATTGTATCCAATTTGGCTTTAGGACAATTCTTTTTGTGTTTTTTCATTGAAGACAAATTAAATGAAAATAATAATACCAAAGAATTTGTGATTGCAATCATTTTCAGGAAGAAACTGAGTATTATCTGACAGAATTGCAAGGGTGCCAATACTTTTGGCCACCACTGTGTGTGTGTATATATATATATATATATATATATATATATATACAGTGCCTACAAGTAGTATTCAACCACCTGCAGATTTAGCTGGTTTGATAAGATGCAAATAAGTTAGAGCCTTCAAACTGCAAACGAGAGTAGGTTTTATGAACAGACGCATAAATCTTACATACCAAAAAGTTATGTTGCTCAGTTGAATTTTATAAAATTTTAAACATAAAAGTGTGGGTCAATTATTATACAACCCCTATGTTTAATATTTTGTGGAATAACTCTTGTTTGCAATTACAGCTAATAATCGTCTTTTATAAGACCTGATCAGGCCGGCACAGGTCTGTGGAGTTATCTTGGCCCACTCCTCCATGCAGATCTTCTCCAAGTTATCTAGGTTCTTTGGGTGTCTCATGTGGACTTTATTCTTGAGCTCCTTCCACAAGTTTTCAATTGGGTTAAGGTCAGGAGACTGACTAGGCCACTCCAACACCTTGACTTTTTCCCTCTTGAACCAGGCCTTGGTTTTCTTGGCTGTGTGCTTTGGGTCGTTGTCTTGTTGGAAGATGAAATTACGACCCATCTTAAGATCCTTGATGGAGGAGCGGAGGTTCTTGGCCAAAATCTCCAGGTAGGCCGTGCTATCCATCTTCCCATGGATGCGGACCAGATGGCCAGGCCCCTTGGCAGAGAAACAGCCCCACAGCATGATGCTGCCACCACCATGCTTGACTGTAGGGATGGTATTCTTGGGGTCGTATGCAGTGCCATCCAGTCTCCAAACGTCACGTGTGTGGTTGGCACCAAAGATCTCGATCTTGGTCTCATCAGACCATAGAACCTTGAACCAGTCTGTCTCAGAGTCCTCCAAGTGATCATGAGCAAACTGTAGACGAGCCTTGACAGGACGCTTTGAAAGTAAAGGTACCTTATGGGCTCGTCTGGAACGGAGACCATTGCGGTGGAGTACATTACTTATGGTATTGACTGAAACCAATGTCCCCACTGCCATGAGATCTTCCCGGAGCTCCTTCCTTGTTGTCCTTGGGTTAGCCTTGACTCTTCGGACAAGCCTGGCCTCTGCACGGGAGGACACTTTCAAAGGCTGTCCAGGCCGTGGAAGGCTTACAGTAGTTCCATAAGCCTTCCACTTACGGATGATGCTCCCAACAGTGGAGACAGGTAGGCCCAACTCCTTGGAAAGGGTTTTGTACCCCTTGCCAGCCTTGTGACCCTCCACGATCTTGTCTCTGATGGCCTTGGAATGCTCCTTTGTCTTTCCCATGTTGACCATGTCTGAGTGCTGTTCACAAGTTTGGGGAGGGTCTTAAATAGTCAGAAAAGGCTGGCAAAAGAGATCTTTAATCCACACATGTGAAGCTCATTATTCTTGGTGCCTGAACTACTTCTTAATACTTTAGGGGGACCAAACAGGATTCTTGTGGTTTGAGGGGTTGAATAATAAAATGACACTCTGAATTAACTTTTTACGTTTTAAAAAAAAAACAAACAAAAAAAAACAAAAACAAAATTTGCTGCAGTGCATTTCCCACTTCCAGGCTGATCTACAGTACAAATGTCACAATGCAAAGTTAATTCCGCATGTGTCAACCAGTTAAATCTGCAGGGGGTTGAATACTACTTGTAGGCACTGTGTGTGTATATATATATATATATATATATATATATATATATATATATATATATATGTATATATATATATGTATATGTGTGTGTGTGTATGTATGTGTGTGTATATATATATATATATATATATATATATATATATATATATATATATATATATATATATAATTTGTATATATAATATTAGCTTGTAAAAATTTTGTAATTAGTTCATAATATTTGATCTATTTTCTGCAGCACTATAGAGAGATTGTAATCACTCGCATTATAGTATATAAGATATAACTTATATTCTCGTGTAAAACATGTAAAGGAAGACTACTTTAAATAATGAGACGCTTGTAATTTTTCTGCAGCTATTGAACTGCATAACAAGTTATAGAATGGAAAGGTTTTTGTAACCTGGGAAATTTTCTCATAAGCAGAACATTCTTCTTTTTTTTTATATCAACCAGTAAACACTTGAATCTGTATTGAAGATTATATGTACAAAAGCATTATTATATGAAACTACATTCCATTTATATGTGGCTAGAATTATTGTGTGTAGTATTTAGCTCATTTCACAGCCTTTATAGAAAAAAAGAAGGCAAATTCGGACGAAGAAAATAATTTAATATTGTTTCTTTTAAGCCTGACTATTGTAAAAGAGCAGACAGGATTGTTTACATTAATGCAAGAACAATCTCAAAAATATTACTAAATATATAGATTCAGTAGTTTAGGATAATGTCCCTTATGAATTTCAGATGTATTAAATAAGCACTCCTGCCTATATAAAGCTGCATAGATAATTATTTAAATATTGCTGAATGATAATCTTCTGTATTCCTGTTTTAGTTGATGTGCCAATTTTTTTTTTTTTTGCCCTCTTGGCTCCATCTTCTCCTCTGATATGGTTCCTCTAATGTAGCCTACATTTCCAGTTATGCCTCTGGCTTTATGCAGATAGAGGTGGTGAAGTCTCATTACACAGCACTTACTGTTCTTGTACTCATATCTAAGGGCGGCCAATGATAGAAATTCTGATCCCTGACTCACACTGCAGTGTTTCATTGTATCCTGTGTGATGCAGCTTCAGTCCCACCTGTCCCCTGCTTGTGATAGGTGTCTTCCTGTCTACACATGAGAGCATGTACTGGACAAGTGTCAGACTGTGTCTTGCAAGGTGTGGGAAAGACTTAGTGCAGCACAAAGGGAAGAGGGAAAGGGAGCCCAGACTCTTAAAAAAAAAAAAAAAAAAAAAAAGGGGGAAGTGGAGACCTCTTAGGTTCATCTAGAGTCACCCTGTCTCCCCTAATGTCCCTGTATTGGCTCTTCACCAATCGCCGCACGCGTACTTTACCCTGTCTTTCCCTGGCGTTGGGCTCAATCTAGGGAAGGGAGGAGATGAGCACTAGTCGATCGCCACTAAACACTATAGACAACAAGGAAGGGCAAGCAGGGGGGAATTGCTTAGCTTTAGACAACTCCAGATAAATGCGCACACGTCCTCAAGCTCCAGAGAGGACAAAGTACTGCTCTTGCTAAAGTCTTCACAGGTAGTAATGAATATCGCCGGTACCTCCCTCTAGAACACACCAGGTATTTATACACCCAAGCCAGGGAGTTAATTAGCCAGAGGGAGGTAGCCGCTGGGTCCTAGAGACAGCCTCTAAGAAGATGTCTGTAATGCCAAACGTAGAGATCTGCAACCAACTGCCGGGCGACTGTCACTTCTGACACACCCGTGACAGACTGCCAATCACAAGACACAATTGAACTGGTGCAGGGATGAAACAAATCACACAGACTATTATTGATGAGTTATCCTTTAATCTGTAAAAATCCACTATGTAGCTCTCTGATCAGGCTGAAGCATTAAGCTCCTGTTTGAGTGTACTCATTAAGCGGAGAACTGGCTCATTAGAAATTATATGATACCGTACACCGCATGCTCTATTTTGATAATGAAACACAATGTCAAGGACAGGGGAATCCCTAAGGTAGTTACAACGTGATCTTTAGAAAAGTTTTTGATTTAAGGGTGTAATCCGGATTCACAGTGCCTAGAATGTCTACCTCCTGGGTACAGAGACATTATTATTTACAAGGAAAAAAGCCTTCAATGAACACACTACTAGATGAATGTATTTTGCAATGACTGTAACACTGTTGGTTCAAAATGGTTACCTGCCACGCCGCTCCGATAGGGAATTTAAGTTGATTTTCCTATAGAAAAATTACTATTAGGACACACGATTAAGCTTAAATATTTGCTTATCTGTGTATCTACTAGACACTAGCCTACTTTCCAGTTCCGTTATCTTTTTAGCTCTTAGGCACTAGACCTGCTGCTATTTACTAGGCACAAGCCTACTTCCCGATTCCCTTATCCAAAAGTCTAAACACCCCAGTTAAAATGCCATATTTTTGTCATGTAAAAAATGTGGTTGCATATGTGTGAGCACCCTCTTATAATTGGTAAGTACTCAGCTGCCATCATTTAGGGTAAGTGCCCACGATGCAGATTTGATGCAGTGCGTTTTTGCCTCTCTCTGTCAGAAAAAAACGCATGCAGATTTACATGCGTTTTTTCTGCCAGGGAGAAGCGTTTCTTCAGCGTTTTTACATGCGTTTTCGCAAGCACTTTTCCAAGCAATTTTGAGCATCACTTGGAAAAGTGCTTGACAAGTTGGTCACACAATATAAATCCATGCAACTGACGTCAGCGGTCGCGTGACCATCAGCTGATTAAATGACTTCACTGCAGGTCCTGGCAGTACGCCGAGGAGAGGGGACGCGGCCAGGAGGAGACCCGAGAGGTGAGTATACAGTTTTTTTTTTATTTTTAACCTTTTAAATTCTTTTTTTCTCCGCGTGGTAGCCGGGATGAAGGGGAGTTGTAGTCTCCTCTTCATCCTTGGTACCACACGCACCGCGATTACGCCGCAAATTTGCGGCGTAATCGCAGTAGAAATGGTCATGCTGCGTTTTGCAACGCAATGCGAATTCAGCGCGCTAATTAGCGCGTCATGTGCACAGCACATCCAACGTCACATTGCTTTGCATGGCAGACGGTTTTACAAGCGTTTTCGCGGCCGTAAAAACGCCGCAAAAACGCTAAAAGAGCGCTGTGTGGGCACATAGCCTTAAAGTGATTTTGATTAACCTCATATAAAGTTTAGCTGTTTTAGTAGGATTTACCTGCCATTGTTTAGTTGCTTTTTACAGCAAAAACGATGGTCTATAATCCGCTTACAACACAACAAATGAATCTCATTGTTAATTTATGTCAGGATAAGGGTACAATTTTTTTTCCAAGGCATTAGATATACCATGGAACACTGTAAAGATGTTCATCAAGAGATGGTATTAATTTGGCACAACAGGGACAATACCCAGAACGGGACGTCCTTCAAAAATCGATGAAAAGGCAAGAAAAAAATTGGTCTACTAGGGTGCCAAGAGGCCTGCAGCAACATTAAAGGAGCTGCAGGATATTTCTGGCAAGTACTGATTGTGTACTACATTTGACAGCAATATTTCATATTCTTCATATGTCTAGTGTCTAGCCTTTGGTGTAGGATGGCAAGATGGGAGCCTTTTATTACAAAGAAAATCATCCATTGCCAAAACCTACATCAAGCTTGCAAACGCATGTGTGAAAATGTATTATAGGCTCATAAGACTAAGTTTGAACTTTTTTGGCCATAATTCCAAAATGTATATTTGGCGCAAAGCCAACACTGCATATCCGCCCAAGAACACCATACTCACAGTGAAGCATGCTGGAAACAGTATTATGATTTGGGATTGTTTTCTGGCATCTGGAGCTTAGACTTTAATCAAACTGCAGGGAATTCTGAACAGTTCCAAATATCAGTTAATTTTGTAACAAAATTTTAAGGGTGCTTTCACATTGCGCTTGTTTGTGGGTCCAGTCGGGGCTTGGATCTGAAATCTCCTACAAAATTGGATTCAGGCGTATGCAACGATGGGGCCATAGACTATAATTGTGCCGGCAGAGCAAAAAAATGTGCTCTGCCATGCATCATTTTCCTCATTACTTTTCTATTTTTCCACCCAAAAAGATGTCAGTGCATTTTTCAATTGAATTCTTATGTAGAACAAAAAGATCTGATGTGCTGATCCTTCTCTTCCCCCAATATAATCATCTGAGATTTGGGAGACCCCCATAACCAGTGGATGGTCAGCTGATCCCGTAGTTATTTCAGGTTTGTCTGACTTTAGTCTATGTACAGAAGCCTTTACACTTGTCAAAGCTATTGTGGTTTCTCTTTTATACATTTCTCCCATATCATACAGTATACAGTTAGGTCCATATATATTTGGACAGAGACAACATTTTTCTAATTTTGGTTCTAGACATTACCACAATGAATTTTAACTAAAACAATTCAGATGCAGTTGAAGTTCAGACTTTCAGGTTCATTTGAGGGTATCCACATTAAAATTGGATGAAGGGTTTAGGAGTTTCAGCTCCTAACATGTGCCACCCTGTTTTTAAAGGGACCAAAAGTAACTGGATAATTGACTCCAAGGCTATTTCATGGACAGGTGTGGGCAATCCCTTCGTTATGTCATTCTCAATTAAGCAGATAAAAGGCCTGGAGTTGATTTGAGGTGTGGTGCTTGCATTTGGAAGGTTTTGGTGTGAGTAAACATGCGGTCAAAGGAGCTCTCCATGCAGGTGAAACAAGCCATCCTTAAGCTGCAAAAACAGAAAAAACCCATCCGAGAGTGGCAAAATCTACAGTTTGGTACATCCTGAGAAAGAAAGAAAGCACTGGTGAACTCATCATTGCAAAAAGACCTGGGCGCCCATGGAAGACAACAGTGGTGGATGATCGCAGAATAATCTCCATGGTCAAGAGAAACCCCTTCACAACAGCCAACCAAGCACAACACTCTCCAGGAGGTAGGCGTATCAATATCCAAATCTACCATAAAGAGAAGACTGCATGAGAGTAAATACAGAGGGTTCATTGCACGGTGCAAGCCACTCATAAGCATCAAGAATAAACAGGCTAGACTGGACTTTGCTTAAAAACATCTAAAAAAGCCAGCACAGTTCTGGAAGAACATTCTTTGGACAGATGAAACCAAGATCAACCTCTACCAGAATGATGGAAAGAGAAAAGTATGGTGAAGGCGTGGTACAGCTCACGATCCAAAGCATACCACATCATCTGTAAAACACGGCGGAGGCAGTGTGATGGCTTGGGCATGCATGGCTGCCAGTGGCGCTGGGTCACTAGTGTTTATTGATGATGTGACACAGGACAGAAGCAGCCGAATGAATTCTGATGTATTCAGAGCCATACTGTGTGCTCAGATTCCAGCCAAATGCTGCCAAGCTGGTTGTCGTTTCATACTATAGATGGACAATGACCCAAAACATAAAGCCAAAGCAACCCAGGAGTTTATTAAATCAAAGAAGTGGAATATTCTTGAATGGCCAAGTCAGTCACCTGATCTCAACCCAATTGAGAATGCATTTCACTTGTTAAAGACTAAACTTCAGACAGAAAGGCCCACAAACAAACAGCAACTGAAAACCACCACAGTGAAGGCCTGGCAGAGCATCAAAAAGGAGGAAACACAGCGTCTGGTGATGTCCATGAGTTCAAGACTTCAGGCAGTCATTGCCAACAAAGGGTTTTCAACCAAGTACTAGAAATGAACATTTTATTTACAATTATTTAATCTGTCCAATTACTTTTGGTCCCTTTAAAAACAGGGTGGCACATGTTAAGGAGCTGAAACTCCTAAACCCTTCATCCAATTTTAATGTGGATACCCTCAAATGAAAGCTGAAAGTCTGAACTTCAACTGCATCTGAATTGTTTTGGTTAAAATTCATTGTGGTAATGTGTAGAACCAAAATTAGAAAAATGTTGTCTCTGTCCAAATATATATGGACCTAACTGTATGTGCTCATCAATAGCTTAAAGGAGTTTTCCCACTAACAAAAGTATATTTTAATCAACAGATCTTGGAATAAAAATAAGCTTCCTGTGCCGAGATAATCTTATAAATGTTCCCCTGCTGTGTACTGTGTAATGGCTGTGTCTGGCTGTAAAGGAACATGGTCTGATCATACCACATCTCATGGGCAGAGGAGGAAGCAAAAGATTATACAGACATTACAGCAGGGGATCACAGCTGATTCTTTCTTTGGAGTCAAATATTGTTTAAAAACAGGTAGGGAAATGTTTTACCTCACAAAAAGAATCCGATGCGGTCCAGTTCTGTAATGTCTGTGTACTCTTTTTTGCGTCCCCCCACCTCCCCCTGCCCAGGAGCTGTGGTATGATCAGACCATGTCCCTGTACGATCAGACACAGCCATTACACAGTACACAGCAGGGGCACATTTATAAGATTATCTCAGCACAGGAACATTTTATTTAAACACATCCAATTGTGGAAATTATTATTCCAAGTTGTATTGATTAAAATATACTTTTGTTTGTGGGAAAACCCCTTTAAAGACTAATTGCTTAGAAAAGCACCAGATTTTTTTTTAAGTTCTACAACTAATATTATTTGTTTCAAACACACCTAAACTTACTAGAATAGTGTGAGATGCGCAGTTACAAAACGGTAAAGTCATACTTGTCTGATCAGTAACAGATTGAGTTTGTATAGTCATGGAGTAAAAAGCTTTATACAGTGCGACATAGCAGGGTAGGTAATTGTAAGATAATAATTGCTCTTTTTTATCAAGCTGTTAGGCATAAGATGCTTTCCCTCAATGCCTTTAAATGTACAATAGAAAAATCCAATTATTCCTCTGTAATTATACATCTTGAAATTGTCTAGCAGCACTTGGAACAGGAAGAGCAAAGTAAAGGCTCTGATTGCAAATAAAAGAAAAACACGCTGTCTGCGAATGCTGGAGAAATCTGTGGGATTAGCATCGAATATAGAAAATAGACTCTATGGAGCTTTAAAGTAAAACTCAATATTGTCTCTTTGCTTATGCCATGAAAAAGTTTTCAAAGCTTAGAATTATCATTGATGGGATAATATCTTGCTGCAAGTCCTATTTTCTAATGAGAGATTGAATGAATATAAGGCTTAGTTGAATAGAAAAACATGGAAGGTCATTAATATTAAAAGTGTCCATCAGGTTGGCTTTGACTAGCTGCAATATAATGAGTGTCTTCTGTTTGGGATTTAGACTTCTTAATTGGGATCTGTCATCAAGTTAATACCCCCCAACCCAATATATGTCCATGTAGGTCTTGAAGTCTAAAGCATGTATACCTTTATAGCCCCAAGACCCTACTCCAGCGTTGAGAAATGGGCTTCTTATACTAACGAGGTTGGAAGTACATTTGGAGCACACAGATATATGGCAAGTGCATAAGTCTTCTTCAGTACTCCTTAGCCAAATCCACCTTCCTCTTTTTGATTGATAGCTCTGTCTTCCACTGACCAAATGTACAGTCATGGCCAAAAGTATTGAGAATGAGACAAATAGTAATTTTTCCAAAGTTTACTGCTTCATTTTTTGTAATGGCAATTTGCATATACTCCTGAATGTCAAAGAGTGATCAGCTTAACAGCAATTACTGTACTTGCAAAGTCAATATTTTCCCAGAAAATGAACTTTAACCCCCAAAACACATTTCAACATCATTGCAGTCCTGCCTTAAAAGGAGCAGCTAACCTCATTTTAGTGATTGATCCATTAACACAGGTGTGGGTGTTGATGAGGACAGGGCTGGCAATCAATCAGTCATGATTAAGTAAGAATGACATCACTGGACACTTTAAAAGGAGGCTGGTTCTTGGTATCATTGTTTCTCTTCAGTTAACCATTGATATCTCTAAAGAAACACGTGCAGCCATCATTGCACTGCACAAAAATGGCCTAACAGGGAAGAGTATCGCAGCTACAAAGATTGCACCTCAGTCAACAATCTATCGCATCATCAAGAACTTCAAGGAGAGAGCTTCCATTGTTGTCAAAAAGGCTCCAGGGCGCCCAAGAAAGACCAGCAAGCGCCAGGACCGTATCTTAAAACGGTTTCAGCTGCGGGATCGGACTACCCGCAATGCCGAGCTTGCTCAGGAATGGCAGCAGGCTGGTGTGAGTGCTTCTGCACGCACTGTGAGGCGGAGACTCTTTGAGCAAGGGCTGGTTTCAAGGAGGGCAGCAAAGAAGCCACTTCTCTCCAGAAAAAACATCAGGGACCGACTGATATTCTGCAAAAGGTACAGGGAGTGGACTGCTGAGGACTGGGGCAAAGTCATTTTCTCTGATGAATCCCCTTTTCGATTGTTTGGGACATCTGGAAAACAGCTTATTCGGAGAAGAAGAGGTGAGCGCTACCACCAGTCTTGTCTCATGCCAACTGTAAAGCATCCTGAAACCATTCATGTGTGGGGTTGCTTCTCAGCCAAGGGAATCGGCTCACTCACAGTCTTGCCTAAAAACACAGCCATGAATAAAGAATGGTACCAGAATGTCCTCCAAGAGCAACTTCTCCCAACCGTCCAAGAGCAGTTTGGCGCCCAAAAATGCCTTTTCCAGCATGATGGAGCACCTTGCCATAAAGCAAAGGTGATAACAAAATGGCTCATGGAACAAAACATAGAGATTTTGGGTCCATGGCCTGGAAACTCCCCAGATCTTAATCACATTGAGAACTTGTGGTCAATCATCAAGAGACGGGTGGACAAACAAAAACCAACAAATTCTGGCAAAATGCAAGCATTGATTATGCAAGAATGGACTGCTATCAGTCAGGATTTGGTCCAAAAGTTGATTGAGAGCATGCCAGGGAGAATTACAGAGGTCTTGAAGAAGAAGGGGCAACACTGCAAATATTGACTTGCAGCATTAACTCATTCTAACTGTCAATATAACCTATTGGTACTCATAATATGATTGCAATTATATTTCTGTATGTAATATAAACATCAGACAAACACTAATAAAAACCAGAGGCCAGCAGATCATGTGAAAATATAATTTTGGTGTCATTCTCAAAACTTTTGGCCATGACTGTACATCAGTCCGCAGTCCGTCATCCGCCCCAATGCTTTTGCAACCTCATTAGATTATACGTTCCGAACAGGATTTCTCAGCGATGGAGCGATGCATTCAGCCTTATAGGTCTCTATTTGCTTGCATTATCAAGACCTACACAGTCAAGTATTCTTTCAGGGGAGAGGAGGGGGGGTTGGGGGTAAATAAAGTTTGACAAATTCCTTTTCATGAAGTTTTTATGATTTCTATTCAAATAACCCTCCCCCCTTACTGATATCTTGTGTATACTTTTCCTTTAAGGGTTTTCAAGCTTTAAACCTGGGATACTCATACTTTTTTGTAGCACTAGATTGATTTAACCTATTGAGTAATAGCTGAAGTTCAAATTAATACATGGATTTCCATCCTGTCTTGTGGAGTACAGCTGTTACTTAATAGTCTAAATCAATCAGTAGTGCTACAGAAAGTCTTTGTGTAGCCTTACATATCAGTAGACGAGTCTCTGAAAGACCCTAAAGGGGTTATTTTTATCTATGATTGCATTTTGCTAAAGTATGCCATCATTTTTATGATCAGTAGGGGTCTCATTTCTGGAACCTATAGTGAGCTAGAGAATGAAGGGGGGCATAGCGCTTGTGTAGTATTGCTCTCCCTTCACTGTTTTACCCTCCATAGCACCGCCTAGCTACCCACTGTGCAGGGATCTGCAACATCGCCCTCTTGAAGTGAATGGCAGTGAGCTTTAGTTACACAGCTGGGTAGCCAGGAGCGCCATGTTCTGGAAGGGAAACAGTGCTTAATGAGCGATGTAGCCCACTCTCTTCCAAGAGGTCTGGTTCACACTGATCATAAAGTGATAGTATTGCCCAGTGATATTCCATCACTTTATAAGAAAGGAATAGCCCCTGAAAGAAGTATGCTATGAAAGTGACAGACCATATTATTGCAGTTCAAGACATCTTATGCAATAAGTCTCTTCAATGTCTGTTTTTTTTGATCTCACTAGGCTGAGAATACATTAGTCTTTTCCATATATGGTTTTAGTAAAAGAGTGCCCAACCTGCAAATTCATTCAATGTCATCCTCAATCAGCTCTAACACCACCATGTTTGGGACTCTCCTCTATAGCGGAGGAGATGGTTATGTATCAATGTGGCTCTTACCATTATAGTTTGAGTGATATGAAAACTCGTCGTTTTTATGATTCATAGACTGCTATAGAGTTAACCATGCTTATACGTAGTTACCTTAACTCCTTTTTCCTTTCATTTTATCCAGAGCACACGTTTCAAACTCTGGCCCACAGGGTGATTATATTTGGCCCACGACATCAGAACCACCACCCAATACATTATTCTGTATGGAGGACTATGTGGGGCTCATTATACTGTATGGAGGACTATGTGGGGCTCATTATTCTGTATGGACGACTATGTCGGGCCCATTATTCTGTATTGAGGATTATGCAGGGCCCATTATTCTGTATGGACGACTATGTGGGGCCCATTATTCTGTATGGATGACTATGTGGGGCCCATTATTTTGTATGGAGGACTGTGTGGGGCCCATTATCTTGTATACTGGTTGGCCCGCTGCTTTGTCCAAGGGCCCATTATTCTGTATGGACGACTATGTGGGGCCCATTATTTTGTATGGAGGACTGTGTGGGGCCCATTATCTTGTATACTGGTTGGCCCACGGCTTTGTCCAAGTTTTTCATTTTGGCCCTCTGTGTGTTTTGAGTTTGACATTCCTTATCTAGAGGGAAACAAGGGATGCCCAGTCTCCACAAAAGTGGAAGTTATATAAAGTGATCCTCTGTTTATGGGATGTTGTGTCGATATGTCGATTATGAAAAATGACTATATATTTGTCATGGCATGGATTTTAACCCAACCTGGTGCCCTCCATTTGCCTCTCAATGTCTTCTCCACTAACACTAGTGTCCTGGTCCTCTTGCGTCCATGATTGCCTCAGTTTAGGCATGGAGAGCATAAGTTTAACCCATACCTCCCTTGCTTTTCTTGTGATGTATAGGAACGCTTCAGACTTACCTCTGCTATCCATGCCACTGTGGTAGACATCTTGGTTGCAGAAGAACTGAAACACCTGTCTCAGCGAAGGAGACAGCAGGAAGTGGTAGTGGGCACCAAATAGAGTGAATATACAGTTGTGCTCAAAAGTTTACATACCTCGGCAGAATTTTTCGTTTCTTGGCCCTGTTTCAGAGAATATGAATGCTAACTGTTACGCTCGCGCCCGGACTGACTGGCGGGAGCTTGATTAGTGATCCCACTGTACCATGAACCGAGGAGTGCCTGGAGGGGCGTAACTAACTATCAACTCGATCCGACTAAGGTCGCATGGCGGCTCCGTCGACTCCGTGAACCAAGGAGGAACCGAGCAGAGGGACCAGGTGCTACTCCAGGTCAGACCCCGGTCACCGCTGTTGACCCACACCGAGGAATGCAGGAACAGGCAGGTTAGACTGGCATACAGGCAGGTGGGTATTGGCAGGCACGGCTGGTATGCAGACAGGTGGGTACTGGCAAGCACAGCTGGTATGCAGACAGGTGGGCACTGGCAAGCACGGCTGGTATGCAGACAGGTGGGCACTGGCAAGCACGGCTGGTATGCAGACAGGTGGGTACTGGCAAGCATGGCTGGTATGCAGACAGGTGGGCACTGGCAAGCACGGCTGGTATGCAGACAGGTGGGCACTGGCAAGCACGGCTGGTATGCAGACAGGTGGGTACTGGCAAGCATGGCTGGTATGCAGACAGGTGGGAACTGGCAAGCACGGCTGGTATGCAGACAGGTGGGCACTGGCAAGCATGGCTGGAATGCAGACAGGTGGGCACTGGCAAGCACGGCTGGTATGCAGACAGAGAGATACTGGCAAGCACGGCTAGAGTGCAGACAGGGAAGTACTAGCAGGTTGGAGCGCAGGCTGGATAGGGTCCAGTACAGACTGGGAGACAGGAACAGAGGCGCAGATGCGGTTGACAAGCAGAGTAAAGCGAAACCGCCGGAGCGGAGGACAAGGCAGAGCAGAGAGGAACCACCGGTGCGGTGGGCAAGGCAGAGCAGAACGAAACCGCCGGAACAGTGGACAAGGCAGAGCAGAGCGAAACCACAGGTGCGGTGGACAAGGCAGAGGAGAGTGAAACCGCAGGTGCGGTGGACAAGGCAGAGCAGAGTGAAACCGCCGGAGCGGTGGGCAAGGCAGAGCAGAGCGAAACCGCAGGTGCAGTAGACAAGGCAGTGCAGAGCGAAACCACAGGTGCGGTGGACTAGGCGGAGCAGAGCGAAACCGCAGGTGCGGTGGACTAGGCGGAGCAGAGCAAAACTGCTGGTGTGGTGGACAAGGCAGAGCAGAGCGAAACCGTAGGTGCGGTGGGCAAGGCAGAGCAGAGATGAACCGCCGGAGCGGTGGGCAAGGCAGAGCAGAGGGAAAACGCTGGCGTGGTGAGCAAGCAGAGCCGAACAGGGCTGAAGGTGCAGGCAGAAAGGACAGGACTCTGTTCACATGGAACAGACTGGAAAATACAGGAAGATGGCTAGAACACAGGAGGTAGATACGGAGGAAGGGAAAAGGGACAAGCAGAACCAGATACACACAAGGTACTTACTATGAAGTAGCGAGTGGACACAAAACTCACAAACAGAAGTACAGAGACAACGAGTTGGAGTTAGGTGCAGGTTCAGACACTGCAATAAAAGGGAAGGTACGGACATAGAGACAAACAGGTAACAGGCTAGGAGACAGTTCAGACAGGAACTGATACTGCAACGAGATACAAGAACGAGCCTGGGTATGCAGCCCCCCAGGGTGGCAGAAACAGACAAGATACAGGACAGGACCTGGCAATTCAGTTGCAAAGATAAACTGAGTGAAGTTGTTACACAGGCACCTCCCCCAGGGTGGTGGGGGTTCAAATTTGCTTGCTGTGTTTTGTTAGTGATTTGTTTGCTCGTCAGTTCAACCTCCGGTATCTATTCCATTCAGTGACCATATCTCCAAGACCTTGGGCCATTGTTCTCTCCGTCACCACAGGTAGTCTCACATGCAAACCCAGGGGATGGGTTCCACCTGAGAAAATATCTCGACTAAGGCACAATTTGCTGGGGGAGGGAGGGGTGAGCTCTTCTGCCAATTCAGGGGGCTGAACCCTGTGCAGGAGAAAGAACAATCAATGCTAGTCGGATGGAGAGCTGGGTGGTATCACGGGCTGCGGTCGTGATATCCATCATCCGCAGGAGCATATGCTGTGACTGCCAATATACCGGCGGGAGATACAAAAAGCTGTGGGCCAACCAAAAGTTGGAGGACAGTGGGTATCACCTGGTACGGGGCAGTGGAACTACTGATCCCATGTTGGAAAATCGAGGACTAAGAGAATTGCCTGTTGGACATTTACCTGGAATTGCTGTTCACCGTGGTCGGAAGGAATAAAACTATTTGCATCGATAACCTGCCTAGGTGATTATTAAAATCCACAACTGCACATCTTTACAAGTGGTGGCAGCGGTGGGATCACTTATCTCTGGACAGCATACCAGGGAAAGTTACTGAACGGTGACTTGGCAGAAGAGATGGCAGACTCCATCTACAAGAGACTCAAGAAGGAGCAGCTGAGAGCTCTTTGCTCTGGGAGAGAGCTAGAGTGGATGCCAGGGGATAACCGTGCGACCCTAATACAACGCTTGGACAATTGGGACCGTGAACAGCCACAGGAGGAGGTCAGTTCAGACGTGGAGGAGGGCATCTCTGTGGAGGGACCACAGCCCAGGACTGTCATCCAGATGGCAGAGGATCAACCAACTGAGTTGAGGCGGCTGGTGGACCCGCTAGGAGAGTGGGCCACGGAGATCGAGCGGGCGGCAGTGCTAAGCAAATATCTGGGTGTGCATATAGCGATACCCCCACCCTCCCCAGCGCAGAGGACAATGGATAACAGGAGAGAGGGGCCTGCATCTTTAAGGTACCGGGATTTACCACAGTTCAATGAGGACACCTCGGATATTGATGAACATCTCCGGTTATTTGAGAACCTCTGCCTGCTGCATGAGGTGTCAGTCAGTGACTGGCCCAGATATTTGAGTGTTGGCCTGACCGGAAAAGCAAGAGAAGCTTTTAATAACTTGTCTTCGGTGGATCAGAGATGTTACTCTACCATTCGCAGTGCATTACTAGAGAGGTATGCAGTCACGCCGGAAACCTACCGGAGGAAGTTTCAGGAGACTGACAAGCCCGCTGCACACACACATCGGGAGTTTGCCAACACACTACGTACGGCATGTACTCGGTGGATAGAAGGACTGGGGGCTCGGGAAGCAGAACATGTAATGGATATAATCATGCTGGAACAATTTATGTCAAAGCTCCCAGGTAATTTAAAAGAATGGGTGGCAGATAGAAAGCCACTCAGACTGGATGAGGCTGCCAGATTGGCTGATGATTGGTTTTCTAATCGACCAGGGCAACGTGGAAGTACAGCCCCAGTGAGTCGGGAACCAGGGCTTACACGGATTCCAGTGAGACCCATGGATCACTGAGAGGAGGCACTGCAGGGATTTTGGACTTCACAAAGTGGGGGAGGTTTCCCAAGCCCCCAAGTACAGCCCACGTCAGGGCGACGAGGGCTTAACTGCCATAACTGTGGACGCATGGGACACTTTGCCAGGGAATGTCAGAAACATTCTAGGCCACATCATCCGCGTCCCCAGCCGGTGAACCCTGTGCTACAATGGGGCTGAAATGCTGAGGGAGAGAGGATCAAACTACCCCGACCGGAAGAAGAAGAGGCATATGTTGTACAAGGAGAAGTGTCCCGGACTAGATGGGACACCTCAGAGTCTATTAACCAGCATCTGCAGCCAGTCTGGGTAGAGGGCGTGGAGGCTGTGGGGCTCCGTGACTCCGGAGCCTCAGTCACATTAACAAAACACCATTTAGTACGGGACCAATGTATTGTCCCCGGCAGCCGTATGTTAGTCAATATAGCCGGAGGAGAAACTTTGAACATTCGGAGGGCCCGACTACATTTAGACTGGGGTCACAGTCATGGAATGGTGGATGTAGGAGTAGTACGGCACCTACCAGTAGATGTGTTGCTGGGAAACAATCTGGGAGCAGGATTGGTGTGCCACTGGGCCAATGTCGTAACCGGAAGCCAAGGACCGGTTCACACTGCATCAGCCAATAGGGAAAGGAGCAATATCAACATGTCAGCGGTGAGTGATACACAAAATGCAATGATTGTCACAATGAAGGAATGTAATCTAGGGGAGGTAAATTACATCAGGGAGGAGGCGCAGGGACTTCGGGACGCTGGATCTACCATCACCCTGGTCAGCCCAGATACTGTCCCCCCAGAGCTCCCTTTACCAGGCCGCCAAGTGACCTTACCCCTAACTGGGTGTCAGCACTCTGGGGTTGGTCGCAATGGATCCAAGTTTGGTTCTCATTGGGCACGTGGGAAGTTTCCCAGGACAAACTGGGGATTGGGGGGGGGGGGGATATGGAGGACCCCACAAAAGGGACAGACCCCTGAACCAGCTAACTAAATACAGAGTTCTCGTTTCAGGGCTTCCCCCATCGGGAAGTTGGCAGGATCTGAAAGATCATATGAGAAAAGCTGGAGATGTCTTTTATACTGATGTATACCAGAGTGGAATGGGGACTGTGGAGTATATTCACAAGGCGACATGGAATATGCTTTGAAGAAACTGGATGATGCAAAATTTCGTTCTCATAAAGGCGAGACCTCTTATATTCGTGTCTGTGCTGAAAAAGTGGGGGAGGAGTGTGAGGACCTGGCCACTTACTAAATACTTTTCCAGCACTGAGCACCCATTTTCATCGATCTTATTTTTGTATTTTGTTAGAAATTTGCTTGCTGTGTTTTGTTAGTGATTTGTTTGCTCATCAGTTCAACCTCAGGTATCTATTGCATTCAGTGACCATATCTCCAAGACCTTGGGCCATTGTTCTCTCCGTCACCACAGGTAGTCTTACATGCAAACCCAGGGGATGGGTTCCACCTGAGAAAATATCTCCACTAAGGCACAATTAGCTGGGGGAGGGAGGGGTGAGCTCTTCTGCCAATTCAGGGGGCTGAACCCTGTGCAGGAGAAAGAGAACAATCATTGCTAGTTGGACGGAGAGCTGGGTGGTATCACGGGCTGCGGTCGTGATATCCATCATCCGAAGGAGCATATGCTGTGACTGCCAATATACCGGCGGGAGATACAAAAAGCTGTGGGCCAACCAAAAGTTGGAGGACAGTGGGTATCACCTGGTACGGGGCAGTGGAACTACTGTTCCCATGTTGGAAAATCGAGGACTAAGAGAATTTCCGTGGTCGGAAGGAATAAAACTATTTGCATCGATAACCTGCCTAGGTGATTATTAAAATCCACAACTGCACATCTTTACACAAGTCTCCCTGATATCCGGTCTCAGAGACCTACTATTCTCAGAGGTAATTTCTCTAGTCCCATCAGAAGAGAAAGGCAGAGGACACTACTCCAGACTCTTCTCGATAAAAAAAGACAGGGGTTGCCCATCGGATTATAATCAACTTGACACCTCTGAATCTTTATATACCTTACAGAAGGTTCAAGATGGAGTCGATCAAATCAGTGGTTCCTCTGATAGGACAAGACTATGTCATGGCTACAATCAACCTCCAAGATGCATATTACCATGTTCTGATTCATCCAACTTATCGGAAATTCCTAAGATTTGCGGTGGCCCAGGAAGATCAGATAATACACTATCAGTTCAACGTTCTTCCATTTGAAATATCGTCGGCCCTACAAATATATACAAAAATCATGGTAGAGGTCATGGCACATAGCCGGAATCAAGATATTTGCATAATACCTTACCTCGACGACCTTATGCTAATTGCCCCCTCAGTTCCACTACTCCAGGAACACGTACGCTTAACCACCCAGATTCTCTCATCCCTGGGCTGGTTGATAAACCTCAAAAAGTCAGACATGATTCCCTCCAGGACAAAAACATTCCTGGCGGTGCTGTTGAACTCACACAGCCTTACATCCTTTTTATCCAAACAGAAACAGATCATGGTAAAATCAAAGATCAACATGCTACGAAGCAAGAAGGTGTCAATTCTCAAATCCATAATGTCATGCATTCAAATGGTGGCTTGGGCTCAAGCACATACCAGGATACTTCAAACTCACATTCTGAAAAATGGGGACGGATCTCCTCGGTCCCTAGACTGAAGAATTCCTATTCCGCCATGAGTCAAGTCCTCCCTATTGTGGTGGCTCAACACAAAAAATCTCAGCAGAGGAGTTCCATGGATCCAGGACCCGTTGACTACAATAAAGATCGGTGCCAGCGACCAAGGAAGGGGAGCAATGGTCTCCCAGGAACTGTTCCAAGGTGTCTGGTTCAGAGAAATAGGTCAACAATTTTCCAACTTCAGAGAGTTGAAGGCTGTAGAAGAAGTCTTCAAAGCAGCAGAATTTATGATTCAAAATTCCCACATAAAGATCCTCTCAGACAACATGACCTCAGTAGCTCATCTTCGTCACCCGAAGAGTACAAGAGACGAGGACTTAAAATTAAACTCAAAAATAATATTTTCCTGGGCCGAGGAACACCTCTTGTCCCTCTCGGCTCTTCATATCAAGACCAAAGTCCAGGCCGATTTTCTCAGCAGGACAAAAATTCATCCTGGAGAATGGAGCCTAAATTCAGAAATCTTCTGGATCCTAACCAAGAAATGGGGCTGTCTGGAAGTAGACCTCTTTGCAGGACATCAAAATGCCAAGGTACCACAGTTCTTCTCCCTGGATTCAAGTGATCCCTGCATAGGGGTAGACACATTCGCCCACCGGTGGAATTTCAAGTTGGCATATGCCTTCCCTCCTCTGCCAATCCTGCCAAGAACTCTGCAAAAGATAAAACCGAAGGTGCCAGAGTGATCCTTGAAGCTCCCCTATGGCCGAAGAGGAGCTGGTTCAACATTTTGACCAACCTGAGCACAGACGGTCCCTTAATCCCTCCTCCCAACAAGGATCTTCTCCTTCAGGGGCCAATCTTCCATCCGGACCCAGGAAGACTATATCTAACAGCTTAGCTACTGAGTTCTCCATACTAAAAGCCAGGGGTCTTTCTGACAGAGTCAAGGCCCTTCAGAAGAGCAGAAAGTCAGTGACAAACTCCATATATCACAAGATCTGGAAGACATTTGTTTCGTGGTGCGCACCTGCTCACCCAGATCCTCATAAAGCAAACATAGCTCAGATCCTAGATTTCCTACAGGAAGGTCTAGACAAGGGCCTTAAACCTAGTACCCTGAAAGTACAGATAGCATTTAAGCTCCTACTTCGACCAGAGCATTGGCTGATCATAAATGGGTGAAGATTCATGACGGTGGCCACCCGCATTCACCCTAGGGTGACGAACCTAGTCCTCCCTTGGGACCTTAACATCGTCCTTAAAGGATTAACTCTTCCACCCTTCGAACCCTTATCTACCATAAGACCAGACAGACTTGCTTGGAAGACTGCATTCCTGGTAGCTATAACTACTGCCAGAAGGGTGGGCGAACTTCAAGCCCTCTCAGTCAATGAACCCTATCTGAAGATCCTGGAGGACCGTCTCATCTTTCGCCTAGACCCAACTTTCCTGCTGAAAGTAGTATCAGACTTCCACAGGTTCCAGGATATAATTCTCCCATCCTTCTGCGATAATCCGGCGAATAAGAGCGAAGAAGAGTTCCACACTCTGGATGTCAGAAGGATAGATATTATATTCAGGAAACACAGGAAGGGAGATGAGATAAGAATCTTTTTGTCCACTCTCAAGGTCAATATAAGGGAAGGAAGGCGGCCAAATCCACAATCGCAAACTGGATAAAGAAAGCAATAATTGAATTTTACCTAATTCAAGATCTTTCACCTCCAGAGAATCTCAAAGCTCACTATACAATAGCAATTTCTCCTGGGCTGAGAAAGCCAGTGTTTCCATCGAGCAGATTTGCAGAGCCGCCACCTGGTCCTCAGTCCATACCTTTTCCAAACACTACCGATTGGAACTGATGTCCATTAGAGATTTAGCCTTTGGAAGGAAGGTCCTTCAGGCTATTGTCCCTCCCTAGATATATCTTTGGTATACCTCCGGTGTGCGGTCGTGGGGGGTTGTTAGAGAAAATAGAATTAGACTTGCCGGTAATTCGGTTTCTAACAACCCACCACGACAGCACAGGTATTTCCCTCCCTTTTGCTTATTATTTTTACATTATCATATCAGTGAGAATAAAATATAATTTAAAGCATCATACTCTTGTGGTCCTTTATAATAACACTGAAGTCTAATTCTATTTTCTCTTTTTAAATCTTAATGACAACCAAAGACATCCAAATGACCCTGATCAAAAGTTCAAATACCCCAGTTCTTAATACCGTACATTGCCCCCTCTATCATCAAAGACAGCTTGAAGTCTTTTGTGGTAGTTGTGGATGAGATTCTTTAATTTCTTAGATGGTAAAGCTGCCCATTCTTCTTGGCAAAAAGCCTCCAGTTCCTGTAAATTACTGGGCTGTCTAGCATGAACTGCGCGCTTGAGATCTCCCCAGAGTAGCTCAATGATATTGAGGTCAGGAGACTGAGAGGCCCACTCCCGAACCTTCACTTTCTTCTGCTGTAGCCAATGACAGGTCGACTTGGCCTTGTGTTTTGGATCGTTGTAATGTTGGAACGTCCAAGTACGTCCCATGCGCAGCTTCCGGGCTGATGTGTGCAGATTTGCCTCCAGTATTTGCTGATAATGTGCTGCATTCATCTTTTCTTCAACTTTTACCAAGCTTCCTGTGCATTTGTAGCTGACACATCCCCAAAATATCAGCGATCCACCTCCGTGCTTTACTATAGGAATGGTGTTCCTTAAATCATAGGCCTTGTTGACCTCTCTCCAAATGTAACGTTTATGGTTGTGGCCAAAAAGTTAAATTTTGGTCTCATCACTCCAAATTATCTTGTTACAGAAGTTGAGGCTTGACTCTGTGCTGTTTGGCATATTGTAGGCGAAATACTTTGTGGCATTTGCTCAGTAATGGCTCTCTTCTGGCGATTCGACCATGCAGCCCATTTTTCTTAAAGTGCCTCCTTATTGTGCATCTTGAAACAGCCACACCGCTTGTTTTCAGAGTCCTGAATTTCAGCTGATGTTATTTGTGTTTTTTTCTCTGCATCCTGAACAATTTTCCTGGCAGTTGTAGCCGAAATTTTTGTTGGTCTACCTGACCGTGGTTTGGTTTATACAGGGCCCCTGATTTTCCATTTGTTAATCAGTTTGAACGCTGTTGACTGCCATTATCAGTTCATTGGATATTTTTTTGTATTCTTTTCCTGTGTTATACATTTCAACTACCTTTTCCCATAGATCAGTTGACAATTCTTTGGTTTTCCCCATGACTCACAATCCAGAAACGTCAGTGGCTGGATGAAAGATGCAAGAGTCTGTCTGGATCCCAGAAACTCACACAGCTTTTATGCACACACACACTGATTACAAGCAAACAGGTCACAGGTGAGGATGTTACCTGTAGTAGCCATTCAAACCCATTTGTGTCAAGATCTCTGCATATTATCAGGCCAAAATCACCAGGGTATATGAACTTTTGATCAGGGTCATTTGGATGTTTTTGGTTGTCATTAAGATTTAAAAAGAGAAAACACAGTAGTTTAACAATAAATGGCTTCAGCCAACCAATAACCATGAGTGGAGAAAAAGTTTTTTTGTTATCATTCATATTCTCTAAAACAAGGTCAAGAAAGGAAAAATTCTGTCGGGGTTTGTAAACTTTTGAGCACAACTGTATATGACAAGTGAATAGTCACACTTTATTGCCAGGGTGAAGGGTCTCTTTAAGGTTTATTGGAGCCCTTGAGAGTGGTAAATCTAATAATGGAACCCCTGCACTAGTATAAATCTGTGTCTAATTATTCATTTTCTTGCATTATAAATATAATAGTATGAAATAATGCAAATGTGATCCCACGTACACCAGTGAATTAAGCTGAAATACAGGCCAGGCCCCAGATTCCAAAGTTGGAAATATATCAAATGCATGGTCTGCAACCAGAGCTTTCCTTGCCAGGTTATTAGTAAAGCAAGTGGGGTTTATCATCCCAATGACAAGTCTGTATTTTCACTTGATTTATGAAATAACAAATTATAGAAATGTGCCACACACAGTTTTTTTTTTCTTCTCTAACCATGCACTCTTCCTCATTTTTCTAGATACCAGCTACTCTAAATATATAATTTATTGAGTTTTATGTCCAACCGACTGTGCTAGAGACGTGAATTGTTAGACTGCAGTCATTTCACCAAGACACAAATCTAGAAAAAGTCACAGTAACCCCCCAAAAATCTGTGTATGATACTCCTTTTATAGTTCTTGCAGCCGCCTGTGTGTTGTGTCCTCACATTTACTGAAGCTGCAGATATTGTGTGGATGTTGGCAAATAGAAATGCAATGCTCCTGTAAGATTTATACCCTATTCCAACATCTTAACACCAAATTGTTTTTTCAAAGTATGATAGATCACCTTACATCTCATGTAGCTTGGGCTTTATTTCAAGCACAATCTTGGTGTACTCCTTTATGTACTGTACAAAGGAACATATAATTATGATTGATTCATTTTATTTGCTAGAGAGAGACCAGTCCAGAAAAACACTGTCATTTATAGCACAGGCTTTATGTTCTCATCAATGAGAAATGGGAGCCTATATATGGATACCTTTTGCAGTTGAAAACGAGACTAAATGGGCAGAATTCAGGGTGTAGTGCCGGCGTCCCTGCCCTCTGCTAGGCAGGGACGCTGTTCCCCTCACCGCTCTGCTCCGTGCCCGGCGTCCCTCTCCCGCTCTGCTGGCAGCGCGCGCTCCTTCCCGGCCACTGTGCTTAGGGCGCGCGCGCGCGCCCTCCCTCCCTCTTAAATGGGCCGCGCGCGCCGTCCTAAGGAGTGCCCGGCCAATGGCCGGAGGACTTTACCATATATAAGGCACCTCCTCCAAAATGGAGGTGCCCGAGCAATGTTGTTGCACCGTTCTACTCTGCTTCAGCCCTCAGGTCCCGTTGCCAGTTACCTGCCAGTTACCTGCCAGATTCCTGCCAGCTTGCTGTCCTAATCCTGCCTGATTTCCTGTTACCTGCCTGCCTGCCTGAGGTCCGACGGTCTGCCTTACAACTCCGGTCAGTCTGTCTAAGGACCAACTTGCCCGCTCACCTGGGAGCGCACATCAGCTACCTGCCTGCTTGCCTGAGGTCCGACGGTCTGCCTTACAACTCCGGTCAGTCTGTCTATGGACCAGCTTGCCTGCTCACCTGGGAGCGCTTCTCCGCTACCTGCCTGCTTGCCTGCCCGGAGGCTCCGCTGTCACGTGCTGTGACCACCAGCTATTCCAGACTCTTGCCCGCTCACCTGGGAGCGCTTCTCCGCTACCTGCCTGCTTGCCTGCCCGGAGGCTCCGCTGTCACGTGCTGTGACCAACAGCTATTCCAGACTCTTGCCCGCTCACCTGGGAGCGCTTCTCCGCTACCTGCCTGCTTGCCTACCTGGAGGCTCCGCCGTCACGTGCTGTGACCACCTGCTATTCCAGAGACTCTCGCTTGCTCACCTGGGAGCACACATCCTCCATCTGCCTTGCTAGCCTACCTGGAGGTTCAGCCATCACAGGTCGTACCTACCCTTTACCTAGAGACTGCCCCGGTCACTTGCCGTGACCTCCAGCCCGTTCTTCCAGAGACTGCCCCGGTCACTTGCCGTGACCTCCAGCCCGTTCTTCCAGAGACTGCCCTGATCACTTGCCGTGACCTCCTGCCCGTACACCCAGAGACTGTCCCGGTCACCTGCTGTGACTGCCTGCCTGGTCGCCACCCGCTCCCTTACAAGGACCGCTCCCTTGTATAGTAGCCCAGAGGTTCCGCCTCCCAGACCCGTTACACAGGGTATATAGATGTGATAGGATCTGTTGTCAAAGGATGGTTAAAAGAGGTCAGTGACACATTGGCAGCTGTACCATGCATCTATAGCCAGCGTCATATTTACAGCCCATGCCACCCTAGGCTCTGAGCCTGAATATTCCCCCATTAAGGGTCAGTTTATAGTTGCTAATTTTTGTTGAGATTTACTCATTTCTGAGCAATAGTGATGAGAATATAACAAACGACATTGTAGTTTATAGTTGGTTACTTGTGATTGCTTAACAATAATTGTCGTTGGTGTCCTGATTAATAAATGTAATGTAAAGTGAGATTTACGCAAGGTATTGCAATTTAATGCACAGCCAGGTCCTGTTATTTAGGAGTTGGAACAGTGTACCCCAAAACCAAAGTGTTCTGTTGGGTAATATTGGTCACCCATAATCTGGAATCTGTATATATTGTAAGGCAGCGCTAGACATCATAATGGGGGATACTCGCTTCGCTGCGACAATCAATGCACACGTGCAATGTCTTTCCGTTTTTAAGCAATGCTCAGCAGTTTATTACTTCATAAACCGCATATGACCGGGTCCAACTTAGTGGCACGCCGACACACATATATATAATATTCACGAGCCAAGTGACACACCGGCCCACTTGCTCCAGGTACAGCCTTCAGCAAGGTAATAACATAGCAATGTCCATATTAATGTCCATATAACACAGGGTATTACCTTTGCCGGGTTTATCTGTCTCAGTCCATTACTCCGCCACCACTGTGGCTTTGCGGCTTCCCAGGTAGGGGTCTCCAGCCGTCGTTCCCTCAAAGGCCACTGACATCCACACAGGATCCAGGCTCTGCCTTTCAGGACTCTTAATCCATAATCCGTCACCACTGTGGCTTTGCGGCTTCCCAGGTGGGGGTCTCTAGCCGTCGTTCCCTCAAAGGCCACTGACATCCACACAGGATCCAGGCTCTGCCTTTCAGGACTCTTCCTCAAACCTCTGCCTTCCAAGGCCACTAGCATCCACACAGGATCCAGTCTCGACCTTTCAGGCACCAGACTTCACTCGGCCTCACTAGGCCTCACACGGTCGGTGTCCCACACACACGGGAACAGGCCTTACGCCTCTCTCACAGAACACACCTGTCTCCCATCAAGCAGGGTTTATATATGCATCCCATGCACACACACACACACACACACACACACTGACAGGACCTTGCTGATGTCACAGTCATGTGATCAGACAGACATTCTGTGCGCGCAGGACCTGTGCTATGTCACAGTCATGTGACCAGTCACCTGAGGGGGAAGGTACATGGTCAGGTAAAACACATCCTGGACCATTACCATAATGCCAGCAAGTCGCTGCATTACAATATACATTGGCCCTACTACCCAAATGGTAATAAACACGCTAAGTACATATTACCCCCATACAGTGATTGATTAACACCACCATACATTTATTAAAACCACCACCAAACTTGATTTGATAAAATGAACATAACGTTAATGAATTACATAATTGTCCTTTTGATTGCATAATACCACCTTATCATGAATGGTCACCATCATACGCTTACTAGATCACAGCATTATAGCATAATTGAATAACACTCCCATACTTTAAATGGAATATGCCAACATACTGACGCTGAATCAGATTCTCTATCTAAATGTCCACCATACTGAATGACCACATAGATTATATTGTGATCAGATACACCTACCACACAGATGGACAAATTATTAAAGGACTTGTCCAAGCATATAATATTAAAAACTAATCCTCAGGATAGGTCATCAATATAAGCCAGTGGGTGTCCACTATCCCCACTTTATCATTCAGCTATTATTGTATCGGGCAGTGGTTGGATGTAAACACTGAATGGACCTGAACAGCTCAGGTCCATTTTGTCTGTAGTGGCTGCTCCTGAAAACTGCAGCTCTGCTCCTATTCTCCTAACTAGGAGCTGGTCTGCAGTTCCCAGGAGCAATACATTGAATGGAGTTGTGCTGTCCCATCAGACAAGCTCTCCTTTCTTGTCTTTAATACCAAACCATCTCAAAACCTCTCATAACAGCAATTTCCTGGCGATATCTTTGGCCTCTCACTTCTGCAGTTATTGACACCCACTATACTATAATTTAGTTTAGAATATTATTTTAAACTAAATTATAGTATAGTGGGTATCAATAACTGCAGAAGTGAAGGGCCAAAGATATCGGCAGGAAATTGCTGTTATGAGAGGTTTTGAGATGGTTTGGGATTGAAGACAAGAAAGGAGAACCTGCATGATGGTACAGCACAACTCCATTCAATGTATTGCTCCTGGGAACTGCAGACCAGCTTCTAGTTAAGAGAATAGGATCAGAGCTGCAGTTTTAAGATACTGTACCTCCATGGTCTCTCACACAATTTATCCTGGTCAGCCCCAGTTCCCTGATGTGTCCTGTTCTGCCTTGCACATGTCTATGTGAAAAATAGATTTTCAAAACTTTTTTTTTACTGGATCTGCAATTGATTCTGTAACATAAATGTGCACAGAGCTTAATTTGCTCAAATTTGCTGTTCCTGCTGTATAGAGGATTGCCTAAACTAAAAATATCCAGAGGATAAATTATCAAAATTATCTAATGCACCAATCTTAATAACATTTTGCAAGCCATTTTGCTAATCTTTAGAGGTAAACTCTAGGAAATCTGTCAATTTGCAGAACCTTGCCCACTTTAAAGAAAAGTAGCAAGACTGGCGTAAAAATGCCAAAAATCGCAACTATACATTGTTTCAAAATTTTGAAACTTTTATACACTAGCAACCAAGCAGAAAAGCTGTGATGAATACCCAATGTTTTGTTTTTTTTATCAAAGAACCCACACTTTTAGGCCAGTTTCACATGTCCAACAATCACTGTTCACTTATGGAGCTCGATGACCAGATTGGTCATGTTTCTACTGACCCAAACTCAACAGCTTCATATATAACTGTTGAGTGTGGGTCCAGAACCTACAACCGGTCCAGAAGTTTATCTATGCTGTTTTCAGTTTCAACTTTTTTTTTCCCTGCAGTTTTTGTCAGGTTTTTACAGCTTTCCATTGACTTCAATGTTCTTTAGATGCCAATTTCAAAATATGACTGTTCCGTAAAACATGCCTTATGACAGACAATGTGGCTTTGGTATTGATCACAATGGGGCTTAAGCATTTTTCACATGTATTTTATCATTTTCCATGCAAAAATCTGTGCAAAAAAACTGCATGAACAAACCTTATGTACACAGGCTTCTGTACAGATGTTCAGCTTCTTGATCAACAACAAAATGTTTCTATTCAATGATGGCAATTACAAATCTAGGTGAGTCATTGATTCATAACATATACAAGAATACTGCATAATGTTTTATGGTACTATAATGAAACTTTGTGTATATAAAGCCAGAAAAACCCTATAAAGAACATTTTTTCTACAGGCTTAGATTTAGAATGCAAACCATGCTTCTACAGCATTTGTAAGAAGCTTCTCTCTTAATGCTCTCTGCTTCTCTGGTTATGTCTGATTACATTTTCTTCATTTCATAGTGTCTTAAAAGCCTCCAGGTTGCTGTAATGTCTGCAACTGCATTAATCTAAATGGCTAAAACACACCGCTTAAGTCTGTACTCTTACTCCATTCTCAAGAAAATAAACCATATGCTATATTCTGGTAGGAAATTTTACTTGACTGATTTAACGGATTTACTTATTGCTTATTCAGCACGAAAAAATTGTTTTTAAATATATTTCTTTAATGTGCCAACTGCCCCATTTGGAACATACCTGTATGTTTCTGGAAGTGCTGTAGTTCTTGAAGCTTTCATGATGTATCGACACACACCCACATGTCTGCACACAAACAATAATACGTGTGACCATCTTCTACTGCGCTGTCTTGGCCCAAAATGTGGGTGGGCAATTATAGTAGAGGGGAAACTAGGGGGCGCTGAGACTTGTACTTACCTACATGTCTAACCTAAAATTCGGAAGTTGATGAGTGACTCCAGCATGACTAACTCGAGTTATGCTATGTGCACACGATGCGGTTCTAATGCTCTTCCGTGGCGGTTTTTCCGCCGTGGAAATGCATTAAACCGCTTGTTAATAGGTCTGCCATGTACAGCAATGCTAATCTGGATGTGCTGTGCACATAATGCGGAAACTTTCACTCCGGATTCACATTGCGGCAAAAATCGCAGCAGGACCATTTCTAGCGCGATTCCACCACAAATTCACACCCATTGACTTGAATTGAATCACCGCAAACCCGCAGGTAGAATATCTATTCCTGCAGAATTGCTGTTTCAATGAAAATCATTAGGCGCGAAACTGCCGCGGAATCGTGCTGCGACTGGTACCCGGTCAAGAGAGGAGGCTGCTACTCCTCTCATCCGACCACTGCTCTTGCTGATAACAGCGAGAGCAGCGTGAATGGGAGGAGCAGCAGTCTGCTCTTCCCAGCTCACGTGCCCCGGTAGTAAAAACAAAAAAAAAAGAATAAAACAGTAAAAATAAAAAAAAAACCTGTATACTCACCTGTCCTGCGGCCCCCGGTGGTGTCCTTCTGGTCCCCGGCGGCGATGCTGTCTCTCCGGTGGACAGCAGTACACTGCAGGACGCGGGCTCGCAGTAAACTGCCAGGACCTGCTGTGACGTCACTGATCAGCTGATGGTCACGTGACCATCAGCTGATAAGTGCCGGCAGCGATCACCTGATGGTCACGCGACCATCAGGTGATCGGTGACGTCAGCGGTCAGCTGATGGTCGCATGACCATCAGGTGATGGGTAAAGTCAGCAGTCAGCTGATAGTCACGTGACCATCAGCTGATTGCTGACGCCGATAATCAGCTGGTCGGTCTCACCGGGGCTCATCAACTGATCTTCAGCTGTTGAACCCCAGTGACCTCCTGCAGCCTGTATACTGACAGGGGGTGATTTCACATCCCTGTCAGTATACAGTGATGTGTTCTACAGCTGTGACATCAGTGATTTCTTATGTGACAGCTGCAGAAGTGACCCGGATCGTCGTGGGACACTCGGCGGTGATCGTGGACTGCGTCATTGACAGTGGACAGGTGAGGGATACGGTTGTTTGTTATTTTACGTTTTATTCAGGAGATCGAGGGCTTTGCGGAGGCATGTAATAAAAAAAAAATTATAGAACCATGTGTGTTTTATTTCATTAAAATACTTTATTCTGGCCGTGTCTTTTATTGAAAAGGTGGCGACTATTTTACTTGGTTAGTAATGGGGGCGTCTTATAAACGCCCCCTACATTAGTAACCTGGGCTTAACGTCAGCCGCCAATACAAGGCTGACGTGAGCCCCAACCCCATTTCCCCACTGCCATCGCTACAGGGCAGTGGGAAGAGCGAGGCTAAGCACCAGATTTGGCGCATCTTATGGATGCCCCATTTCTGGGACTGCTGAGGGGTGATATTAACCCCTTAACCCCCGAGGGTGGTTTGCACGTTAATGACCAGGCCAATTTTTACAATTCTGACCACTGTCACTTTGAGGTAATTACTCTGGAACGCTTCAACGGATCCCCCTGATTCTGAGATTGTTTTTTCGTGACATATTGTACTTCATGGTTGTGATAAAATTTCTTCGATATCACTTGCGTTTATTTGTGAAAAAAACAGAAATTGGGCAAAAATTTTGAAAATTTTGTAATTTTCAAAGTTTGAATTTTTATGCCCTTAAATCAGAGAGATATGTCTCACAAAAGAGTTAATAAATAACATTTCCCAGATGTGTACTTTACATCAGCACAATTTTGGAACCAAAATTTTTTTTTGTTAGGGAGCTATAAGGGTTAAAAGTTGACCAGCGATTTCTCATTTTTCCAACAAAATTTACAAAACCATTTTTTTAGGGACCACATCACATTTGAAGTCACTTTGAGAGGTCTTTATGACAGAAAATACCCAAAAGTGACACCATTCTAAAAACGGCACCCCTCAAGGTGCTCAAAACCACATTCAAGAAGTTTATTAACCCTTCAGGTGCTTCACAGGAATTTTTGGAATGTGGAAGAAAAAAATGAACATTTAACTTTTTTCACAAAAATGTTATTTTAGACCCATTTTTTTTTATTTTCACAGGGGTAACAAGAAAAAATGGACCCCAAAATTTGTTGTGCAATTTGCCCTGGGCACGCAGATACCCCATATGTGGGGAAAAAATACTGTTTGGGCGCACGGCAGGGCTCGGAAGGGAAGGAGCGCCATTTGACTTTTTGATTGTAAAATTTGCTTGAATAATTAGCGGACGCCATGTTGCGTTTGGAGAGCCCCTGTGTGCCCAAACATTGGAGCTCCCCCACAAGTGACCCCATTTTGGAAACTAGACCCCCCAAGGCACCTGTCTAGATGCATAGTGAGCAGTTGGAACCCCCAGGTGCTTCACAAATTGATTCGTAAAAATGAAAAAGTGAAAAAAAAACACATTTTCATTTTTATGAATCAATTTGTGAAGCACCTGGGGGTTCCAACTGCTCACTATGCATCTAGACAGGTGCCTTGGGGGGTCTAGTTTCCAAAATGGGGTCACTTGTGGGGGAGCTCCAATGTTTGGGCACACAGGGGCTCTACAAACGCAACATGGCGTCTGCTAACAATTTGAGCCGATTTTCCATTCAATTTGTTAGCGGACACCATGTCGCGTTTGGAGAGCCCCTGATGTGTCTAAACAGTGGAGCTCCCCCACAAGTGACCCCATTTTGGAAACTATACCCCTCAAGGATTTTATTAAGGTGTATAGTGAACATTTTGAACCCAGAGGTGAGACACAGAATTTGATAAAATTAGGTCATCATATTGAATAAGTTGTCATTAGTCTTGAGCGCAAGTGCTCGCTACTTGAGTTTGCATCGGGTACTCAGGTATGCACCATGTACTGCGTGTGTTCGAGTGACTTGCTCGAGTCCCCGCCCGGATGTTTCACGGTTATTAGACACCCCAAAAAAAACATGCAGGGATCGCTCGTGCATGGCAGGCAATCCCCGCAAAGTTTTTTGGGCCGTGAAGCATATGGGGTGGAGACTCAAGCATGTCACTCAAATACCCACGATACTCAATGCATACCAGAACACCCGATGCAAACTCAAGTAGCGAGCACTTGCGCTCAACACTAGTCGCCATATCGTAATCTTTTTTTCTTACTTTTGAAAAAAATCCCAACCCTAACCCCAACCCCAGCCCCAACCCTAACCGTAGCACAACCCTAACCGTAGCACAACCCTAACCGTAGCACAACCCTAACCCTAGCACAACCCTAACCTGAGAGTTTATTTTTTCCGCCGTTCCTCGTGCGGTATAAGTGATTAGACGACTTTATTCTTCGGGTCGGTGCGATTACAGCGATACCAGAATCATATCGGGTTTTTATGATTGACAGCTGTCACACACTAAAAGTCGCATTTTTTGTAAAATCTAGTTTTTGCATCGCCATATTTTGAGAGCTATAATTTTTCCCGATTTTGGCAGACAGTCACTTGACTGCTTTTTTTGCGGGATGAGTTGACGTGGTTATTGGTGCCATTTTCAGGCACGTGACATTTTTTTGATCTCTTTCTATTCCGATTTTTGGGAGGCAGAATAAACAAAAACCAACAATTCAGGAATTTTTTTTATTTTTTTATTCTGTTCCGCGTGTGGTAAAATTGATAAGGCAGCTTTATTCTTCGGGTCAGTACGTTTACAGCGGTACCACATTTAGATCGTATTTCTATGTTTTGCACTTTTACATAATAAAAGCAATTTTATAGAAAAAAATATTTTTTAGCATAGCTTTATTCTGAGAGCTATAACTTTTTTTATTTTTCGGCTGATGGAGCTGTATGGCGGCTTGTTTTTTGCGGGACGAGATGACGTTTTCAGCGGTACCATTTTTATTTATATTTGTCTTTTTGATCGCGTGTTATTCCATTTTATGTTTGGCAGTATAGTGATAAAGCATTGTTTTTTGCTTCGTTTTTTTTTTTTTTTTTTGATCGGGACAGTAGATTACGCTTGTGCCTTGCGCACAGCTCGCTTTCTTTTTGCCTCAGATATTCTCCTATCTTCAGCTGCACATGCTTCTGAGGTGATCCTGCCTCTCCAAGCTGAGTTGTCGAGGGCTAGCTTCTCCCATTAGTTGATGTTAACGCCAAGGTTTTTGAGAGACAGTTTAAGGCCCTTAAACCTTTTCTTCTGCCCCCCGACTGCTCGCTTTCCCTGTCACAGTTCTCCGTACAGCAGTTGTTTAGACAATTGGCTGTCTGGCATCCTAACCACTGTCCATCCCACCTGGCTTTGACTTTCAGCAGGAGTGTGCAAACGCTGCAGAGCCCAGATTGTTTGAGGATTGCCATGTCAGGGACATTGCCTTGCCACCTGATGTGGAGAAGTCTGCGGAGTTAACTCAGGTGAAAGTGATTGAGCTGTTTAGCATGCTGGCTATAGACAGTCCAGGTCTCGCTGGAATAAAAAAGTGTGATAAGGACCACTTATCACACTTTTTTAAGCTGAAGGTAAACCTTCAGCTTAGTGGTAAGGCTGAGTACCCTTTGTTCCCAGACTTTCTTGCGCAATCTCCAGAAGACCATGCTGTCTTTGACAATTCTGTTGTTAACCTCAGCATCTATGTTCACTATGAGGGAGAGTGTGCTGCTCAGGTAGGTGAAATTGTCAACTGCTTTGAGGTTTTTCTCCTTCACCGTAATGCGTGGCTGCTGGAATGGTTTTCCTGGAGTAGGTTTGTACATAACTTCAGTCTTTTTAGTATTAATGACGAGACCGAAGTTGTCGCAAGCTTGTGAAAAACGGTCCATAACACACTGCATCTGCTGCTCTGTGCTGGCGTTGGTTACGCAGTCCTCAGCAAACAACAAATCACGGATGACAGTCTCATGCACCTTTTTAGCAGCCTTCAGGCGTTTGGGTTGAATAGCTTGCAGTCAGTCCTGTACCTGACATGGATTCCGTCTTCTCAGTTGCTTAAGACATCTCTCAACATGGAAGAAAATAGCATGCTGAACAGGGTTGGTGCAACTACATAGCCTTGTTTTACGCCATTTGTAACTGGGAAGGCCTCCAATTTGTCTCCATCATTTAGAACCTTCACTATCATGCCATCCTGGAGTTCCCAAACGATTGTGATGAACTTGCTCGGACAGCCAAACTTGATTTTCCATAGGCCATCTCAGCTGACTGTGTCGAAAGCCTTGGTCAAGTCAACAAAGGTTTATGAAAAGGTCGCTACTTTGCTCCTGGCACTTTTCCTGGAGTTGACTCACCGCAAAGACCATATCTGTAGACTCAAGTTCAGCACGGAAGCCGCATTGGCTTTTGGGTAGTAGACCTAGCTGAAGGTAATGGAGGAGAGCAAGAGTCAAGCCAGAATCTTCCCAGCAGTGGACAGAAGGGAGATGCCTCAATGGTTGTCACAAGATTGGCAGTTGTCTTTTTTTCTTGTAGATGTGGATTATGCTGGTATCTTTCAGCTGTTGTGGTACATGTTCCTTTTTCCACATGGACTGGAATTGTTTAGTCATCATTGTAGCAGGACAGGGCCTCCTGCTTTGTATAACTCGACAGGTATAGCATCATTTCCTGGTGCTTTTTCACAGGAGAGCTGTTTTACTGCCTTCCTCACTTCATCTTCACTGGGAAGTACTTTGAGGTCCTTGTTGGTTTCTACCCGGGGCAGGCGAGCATTGGACTTATTGTTAATAATGGCAGGGCAATTAAGGACACTGTTGAAATGCTCAGCCCACCGTTCCAGAATCTGTTTATTTTCTGTCAGCAGCTTAGTTCCATCCGTGTTGAGGAGAGATGAGAAGTTGGAAGACTGGAGTCCATATACAGCCTTTAGTGCATTATAGAAGTGCTTGAGGTCATGGCTGTCTTCATAGCCCGGGATTTCATCAGCCATCTGGCTGAATCAGCTGTCTTGCATCTTGTGTAGCTTCACCTGTAGTTTTATTTTTATGCTGGTAAAGGCATCCTTGGCTAGCGATGTGGGGTCGTTTTGATGCGCTTTGCACTGCTGATGTTTTTCTTCTAGTGGATTTAGTCTTCATCATTTTCATCAAACCAATCTTGGTTGCTTCTGGCTGCTTGTCCGAGATGCTCCAGAGCAGCATTGTAAATAGCATTTTTAAGAATCATCCACTGTTCTTCAAAGCTGGTCTCATCTGACTGTGGTGTGTTTGACAGTCTGCCATCAAGGTCATTGGCAAATTCCTCTGCAAAGCTTCTGCTTTGCAGCTTGGAGACATTCAGCCTCTTTGTAGTCTTCTGTCCTTGGGGTCTCCTCAACTGCAGAGTGCGAAGACTGCACTTAGACACAATGAGGTGGTGGTTGGTCCAGCAGTCGGCACCACACATGGCTCTCGTTACTCTAAAGTCTATCCTATTCCTCTTCCTGGCTGTGATGTAGTCAATGAGATTCCAGTGCCTCGAGCGTGGCTGCATCCATAATGTCTTCTTGCGAGTGGGTAGGCGGAACAGAGTGTTGGTGATGACAAGGTCATGTGTGGCACACGTCTTGAGGAGCAGAAGGCCATTGCTATTACGCTTGCCAATGCCGTGTCTCCCAATGACTCCTTCCCAGTTATGATAGTCTGTTCTCACTCTGGCATTAAAGTCTCAGAGTATAATTAGCTTTTCTGACTCTGGGATTACTTAGATAAATTTGTCTAGTTCATCATAGAACTTATCCTTAATGTTATTTGGAAGCATAGGCGCTAATCAGCATGGCACGCTTCTTGTTTGTAAGTGTAAGTGTTATCAGGCGATCGTTGATGCCCTCCAGAAGCTGGATAAGTTTTTGAACAAGATGAGATTTGACAGCAAGTCCCACACCTGCTTCTCGTTGCTCAGTGCTGCCTCGACCATTCCAGAAAAGTGTGTATCCACCACTATGCTCTCAGTTGGCACTTACCTGCTAAGCGCATTTCGCTGAAAGCTGCTATATCCACGTTGTAGCGAGCTAGCTCCTTAGCAACTAGTGCTGTTCTTCTCTCCGGTCTGCCTGCTTTGATATTGTCAAGCAGAGTTCTCACATTCCATGTGCCAAGGTTGAGTACCATCATTTTTTTCTTTGTGTGTCGACTGCTATGAGGGATACTCGCCACCTGCAATAGGCTGGTCAGGTCAAGGTGAAGCAGACTTTTTGAGGCACCTTTTCTAGCCCCTTCCTCAATGGAGGTGAACAGAGTGATCCTACAGAGGGCTGCTCAGACACCCAGGGGGCTGCTGAACTCTAGTGCTGCTAGCACTTACTTGGAGGTACAGGTGAGAGTTGAGTACCAGATGAGGACCAAAGATGGGCGAGCTATTCTAAAAGCACACGGCAAGCCCTCTACGAAAGGTGCTACCTCTTTTTGGACACGCCACACCCCCACAAGAAATTGTTTAGTTTCTTAGGAAATCATCCCAACTTTTCTAATTGTTAAAATTGTTGCATTTTTCCTATACCCTTTTCCTCCAGATATGTAAAGTCAGGGTTGAAGCCTATGGTTTTACTGTAACTGTAAGGGTATGTGCCCGCGATGCAAAAATGAAGCGGAACATTTCCACTTCATTTCCTCATGTCCTTGCCCGGAAAAACGCATGCGGAATTTGACATGCGTTTTTCGCGCGTATTTTGCGCGTTTTGCACATGTGGAATTGCCTTGCGTTTTCTACTGCATTGTAGATGGCAATTCTGCATGCCTAAATGCACAAAGAATGGACATGCTGCGGAATTTTCCGCACATCAAAAACGCTGCGGAAAATTCCGCAGCATGGGCATTGCAATTGCGGAATTACATAGGGGACCATGGGAGAAGGCTTAACATGCGTTTCCAAAGCGTTTACGCTGTGGAAATTTCCGCAGCAAAAACGCTTGAAATACCCGTCGTGGGCACATACCCTTATACAGGAAAAAAGTGTCTGTTGTGCCGTAGTGTTTATTTATTTCAGTTTTTATTCATGTGTGTGTATATATGATTGCTGGTTTTGGAAAACCTTTTATAAAACCAGAGTATCCACAAAAAGAAGCTGTATAATATTTCTCCTTCATACTCTAAGAAAATAAACTCATGAATCAGGAGTGCCTGACAAGTGGCGTGCACCATGCCAGAAATCTTACTCCAGTCAGTTACTGGAGTGAGATTTCCTGCATATGGAACACCATAATTCATCATGAGTTAATCAAGCTATGGCATCCCACCCCTGCCATGCCCTGTCTGCTTCGCCCAAGCTCCAGCCCATTTAAGTGTCGCGAAAATACCAAGAGTCACAACTCTAAGCTGCACCAGCAGTTTTTGACTTTTCAAATTTTTTTCACCATTATCGGGCGGAAAAGCTTTGATGAATTGGTCCTGTAGTTTGAAAAACTGAAAGGGAACTATTTGGAGAGATCTGACTAGTCTGATGATGTTTCCAGCTGTCTTCTCCCACCCCACTTTATATAATTGACCTGTCTTTCTTTTTCTATGTATACGAATAGGAGATGCATTCTAATCAGAGCTTGGTGAAGCCAGCCATAGTTTGAGCCAAACTAGTCGCATCTATGATCCCCAGTCAGCTTTCAAACTAATTTTTAGTGAAATTCTGTAGCGTTTAAGAGTAAACCATATCTGGTTGCAATTGTGAAGTCAGGTCCAAATTGTTGATGCCGTGATTTGGGCATCATGAATCTAGTGACAGATTCCCTTTAACATACTTCTTCCAATGTCATTTTATTTATTTGTGAATAGGTCATCACGATATGATGGTGTTAGTTATAATTTTTTGATTTGCTGAAAATCCTAATAATTTGAATGCAATGATCTTTAATAACCTCCAGTTCTATAGTTATGGAGTCCATCGGACTCCTATAAAAGTTACTCCACTATTAATTGTGAAGATGATGGCATCATTCTAACTCATTCATTATTTGCATTCACTTTCAGTAAAGGTACTAAAATAAAAAGACAGCCTATTGGCAAAACCATGTTCTTTGCTGAGATGCTCAAGAAATAGTTTTCATAAATATCAAGTTGCAGTCAAAGGTTGACAGTTGTGTAATTTACTTTAAAATTGGATCAGGTAACTCATACTTTGTAGGTTTATTTAACCTTCTATATTAAAATTTTTAAAAGAATCAGCAGCTTTCTTCATCTAGCTGTCCACCTACGAGTCACTTTGTACATGTGAAGTAAGAATACTACACCTGAGTGGGAAATCCTTCATGTGAACATTAGCTTCAGCAGTTGCTCATTCACTTGATTGTTATAACGTTTACTAATGACCTCACTTCATTAGAAGTGAAACTAATGCATTTTAGTACTGATTGACCACCATATTTATTTAATCTATGCTATGAATGTGAGGAGACTGCAACAAGTGAGAAGGCAGGACAGTGATCCATACTTACTGCCAGTGCTTTGAAAATTGTGGACACGTAGCAATCAAAAAGTTTAGAGTAACCGTCATTTAAATTTTTATTTTATAAATCAATAATACACATGCAAATAACAAACATAGTATCAGAGAAATCTGCTTCTTTGCTCATTTTTTGGTTTAAAGAGGGCCTTTCACTAGTCGGAGCATGTTAAACTGGCCACATCATGGAAAAGAGACTGCAGTACTGAGTAAAATGTATTTTTGAATGTTCCTGCCCATTATGGAGATATTAGATTCTAACGTTTAAGTTCTATTTTATGTTATAGCTCAACTGGGCGTTAACAGAATCTGGGGGTGTGCACATCCCCCCCTACATGATGCTGACCAATCGTAAGTAGGCTGCAACACACAGGGGCGAAAAAACACGCCCTCTTCTCCTCAATGATCTCTGCAGCTATTGTATAGACCTAAAGCAGAGCTGAGTTAGGTATCATTACAAACCCTTCCAGATCTCATCTCATGGCAGGCAATGTGGGGGAAGGGTCCGAGCTGACAGCACTGTGAGGTGAGATCTGGAAGCATTGTAATGACATATAACTCAGGCAAAAATATGTGCATAGCCCATCAAAAAAGTGTTTATTTTAGGAGTGTTTCTGTTCTTTTTGATACATTCAGGGTGGTAGAATTTACAATTACAATCAAAATTACTCAAAACTCATTGCAAATTAGGTTTATTAGCACAATTTACAATCTTTCTGCTGTTTGCAATAAACCAATCAGGCAAACAAGAACAATTTTAGTAGCTCGACACAACTAATATAATAAGAGGTTTCTTCAAATCCATCACAAAATGCCACTTTTATTGAATACTGCAGACTCAGAATTATTCAACCCCTTCATGACGAATGTCTTTAGTACTTAGTAGAGCATTTTTGGCTGTTATGATTTGCTGCAAACATGATGCATAGCCAGACACCAGCCCGTGGCAGCGTTCCTTGGGAATATTAGCCCATTTCTCATTGGCACTAATATTCTTGGATTTATATTCTGAAACTTCCTTTTTCTAATCCAAGCAAAGCATTTCTATCAGTCGATTGTGACAGCCACTCCAAATCTTCCAGAACTACTATTTATGAAACTGTAAGGTGAGCGAGGTAGTCGTGGGCAATCTGCTGCTTCTGCACGCTCTGGCACCCTACTGAAAAATCGTGTCTCAGTCCCGGTGTGCTGCTGTGTGCATCACATCTGCTTGTGGCCCACAGGCATCCACTGGCTCCAGGTTTTCATCTTCCAGAATATTCGTAGTGCACAATCCAAGGATACCAAATATGTTAAAGCAGTCAAACTTTTGCAGTATACAGCCATTACAATGGAGCATGTAGAATAGGGCACAACAGGGTATAGTCTTTCCCAGGAGTACCGGACATAACTTCAGCCTTAGTTCTCGCTATGGGTAGAGTATCCATCTTTCTAACTCTTCTAGCACTAGAAATTCTTCTCTACCACTTGCAATGCACCTGGATTCCATTACCTCTTGCCTCTTAGAGTGTGAGTCCATCTTTTCCTGCAGCATCACAGGCATAGTGTGCCCAAAGGCCCCAACGTCCATCTTGTGGTCCCCAGGTCGACTAACAGATTTGCATGGAAGGGTTATATGGCAATCCACTGCCCCGAGTAGCAGGCTCCTGTTGACCCTAGCAGTCCACTGCTTCTGACCACTATTATCACTTCTTTTAACTAACCTTGACACTTCCTGAACTTGGCACGAACTCTGTTTCCCCTCCCCAATCTGAGTTGGCCGTTACAATTAACTTTGTCTAAGCTAAACTGCAGCCCCATGGGGTTTTACTTTCAGATAACATACATTACTATAAGGCCTAGTGCCCACGATGCAGAAATGCTGCGGATTTTTCCTGAGAGTTTCTGCATCTCCCTGGCAGAAAAAAACGTATGCGGATTTTACATGCGTTTTTTTTCCAGGTAGAAGTGTTTGTGAAGTGTTTTTTTAACATGCAATTTTGCATGCGGGTTGTCAAGCGCTTTTCAAGTGATTTTAGCATCACTTGGAAAGTGCTTGACAACTTGGTCACACTATATAAATCCATGCAACCGGCATGTAGTGCTATGTAGTTCATTACATTTTCAAGTGTCCTTGGCTGTTTTGGCATGCTGCGACTTGTAGTTACACCTGAAGACTCACGGTTTTACAGTTTGGAGTAATACTTTGCTCACATGCTGCATATGTTCATCAGATAAATGCGCTGTTAGTAAACTGACAGCTGTAGGCAGAAGATGGATGTACAGAATGAAGCGGGTGCAGCTCGATGAACAAGAGTCAGGGTAGGGTCATCCAGTACAGTGCAACCGGCATGGATTTATGTTGTGTGACCAAGTTACAATGCTGTAAATGCAGCGTCAATAGTAAAAAAAAAGAATAAAAATGTTGAAAAATAAAAAAAAAACATTATACACACCTTCCAATGGCCCCTTGTCTCCTGTATGGTGCGTCTGGTGTCTTCAGCGGCTCCCGGCTGCTAGCAGCAGAAGGACCCCGACCGGCGGCGCCACTGCCCTCCATGCGGCTACCATCGGGAGATCAGCGCCTAAGGCCGCTGATCTCCCGACGGCAAGTGTGAAGGGAGGACCGGGGAGCGGCGCCGCCAGTCGGGATACTTCTGCTGCGAGCAGCCACTCCTCTCCCGGCTGCTCACAGCGGAAGTACCCGCACACGCAGCGCCGCTCCCCACTAATAAGATTAGCTGATTGGTCGCGGCCGCCAGCCATTTTGGCGCCAAATTTAAACACCGCTCTGCTGATTGGTCGCGACCAATCAGCATTATTGGCGCCAAATTTAAACCCCGCTCTGCTGATTGGTCGCAGCCAATCGGCATTATTGGCGCCAAATTTAAACCCCGCTCTGCTGATTGGTCGCGGCCAATCAACATTATTGGCGCCAAATTTAAACCCCGCTCTGCTGATTAGTCAAGACCGCCGGCCGCGACCAATCAGCGATATTGGCGACAAATTTAAAGACCCCTTTCCTGATTGGTCGCGGTCGCGACTAATCAGCGATTTTGGCGCCAAATTTAAACACACTCTCCAGTCCTCACTAACACGGTCAGCTGATTGGTCGCGGCCGCCGCCCGCGACCAATCACCGATATTGCCGCCAAATTTAAACACCGCTCTGCTGATTGGTCACGGTCGGCTGCATACATATTCTAGAATACCCGATGCGTTAGAATCGGGCCACCATCTAGTACTCATATAAGACCAGATGTTTTCTTAAAGTGCTTACTCATATTTAACTGAATCCATCTTGCCTTAAACCCGCTGCAGGTTTCAAGTACCAAGTTTCAAGCACGCAAAGCAGCCCCAGAGCATCACCGAGACATGAACATGCTTTACAGTAGGCAGTGCTCTTTTCAGTATATGCTTCATTCTTCCTCCTCCAGAGACACCACTGATCCAAAGGCTTAAAAACTATCAGTTTTGTTTCATTGCTTCACATGACACAATCCCCAAACTTCTGTGACATACTTACATGGTTTCTTGTGTTTTTTTTGGGTCAATAGAGGTGTAGGCTTAGGGTATGTTCATACATCATAGTTTTTTTGGCATCAAAAATGCAGGTTTTGGTGCGTTTTTTCACTGTCCTTTTGTCTCTTTATGCATGTACATAAAGTTCAGTGAAAAAAAAAAATCTCATTCTGGTTTTGGCATCGTGGGGAAGGTGAATTGTTCAGACACTGGCAATGCATTGAACTTGTAGGACACTATTTTCTTTCACACTATTGGGTCTGCCATTCAGTTGCACAGGCATTGTTCAATTTCACACGTGCCTGGGCCACAGGTATTGTTCAGTCTAACATGTAGCTCAGCTAATGTTTACACTATACACATCACTAATTTAATTGAACTCTCCTAATACAAACAACCATCTCAGTGACCAAGACAAGATGGTAAAATCACAAAAATAAATGAGTTTCACATACTGCTGTACTTGCTTATTTTCACTAAAAATGCAGCAAAACCTGATAGCTATGTTCACACATCATGTTTTTTTCAGTGTTTTTTCACTAGCCATTACGTCCAATGGGTGAAAAACGCTGAAAAAAATGCTGCTCTATTTTCCAAAGAAGGCTGCAAGGCACAAAATACGCACCAAAAAAAACCATGATGTGTGAACAGAAAATTCTGATTTCTCATAGAATTTGCTGGTACTGCTAAAGGCAGCTGAAAATTTGCATAAAAATCTGCAGCAAATAGCGCTGAAAAAAACATGATGTGTGAACATAGTCTTAGAGTCAAATCCGGTGTTAAAGTAGAGCCTTGGGCAAAAGTTTAAAGTGGGGCCCCAAATGCTAACATTGCACCACACACAGAAACATTATATATTGTATTTAGGAGGGTACCACCTAGTGGACAAAAAGGGATCAACTGCTTCATATCAATTCAAGTATCAGAAAGAAGGAAAAAGATACAGGTGCTTCTCACAAAATTATAATATCAAAAAGTTAATTTCAGTTCTTCAATGCAAAAAGTGAAACTCATATATTGTAGAGAGTCATTACAAACAGAGTAATCTATTTCAAGTGTTTATTTCTGTTAATGTTGATGATTATGGCTTACAGCTAATGAAAACACAAAAGTCATTATCTCAGTAAATTAGAATAATTAACAAAAAACACCTGCAAAGGCTTCCTAAGCACTTAAAAAGGTCCATTAGTCTGTTTCAGTAGGCTCCACAATCATGGGAAAGACTTCTGACTCGACAGATGTCCAGAAGGCAGTCATTGACACACAAGGAGGGTAAGCCACAAAAGGTCATTGCTAAAGAAGTTTGCTGTTCACAGAGTGCTGTATCCAAGCATATTAATGGAAAGTTGAGTGAAAGGAAAAAGTGTGGTAGAAAAAGGTGCAGAAGCAACCGGGATAACCGCAGCCTTGAAAGGATTGTTAAGAAAAGGCCATTCAAAAGTTTGGGGGAGATTCACAAGGAGTAGACTGCTGCTGGAGTCATTGCTTCAAGAACCACCACACACAGACGTATCCAGGACATGGGCTACAAGTGTCACATTCCTTGTGTCAAGCCACTCATGACCAATAGACAACGCCAGAAGCGTCTTACCTGGGCCAAGGAGAAAAAGACCTGGACTGTTACTCAGTGGTCCAAGGTGTTATCAGATGAAAGTAAATTTTGCATTTCATTTGGAAATCAAGGTCCCAGAGTGAGTCTGGAGGAATAATAATAATATTTTTTATTTATATAGCGCCAACAAATTCCGCAGCACTTCACAATTAAGCGGGGACATGTACAGACAATAAATTCAATACAATTTAAGACAGTTTAAACAGTTACATTAGGAGTGAGGTCCCTGCTCGCAAGCTTACAATCTACAAGGAAATGGGGGGACACAATAGGTGAAAAGTGCTTGTTATTTCAGGTCTGGCAATTATAATAAATAGGGATTTTCATATAAAGCTGTATGATCCGGTCATCAGCCTGTATGTTTAAGTGCAATACTCAAGTACCAAGTGCAGTTATCTTGTGCATGGAGGGTGTGGAAACAGATGAAGAGGAGGGAACAGATTCTGAATAATATTTAGAAGGAGGGAACAGGGGAAAGTTAATTTACGGAGTAGTTAAGGTGGTAGGCTTGTTCAAAGAGATGGGTTTTTAAAGTGCGCTTGAAGACAAGGGGGCTAGGCATCGGTCGGCTCACCTGGGGTAGTGCGTTCCAGAGAACTGGCGCAGCACGAGAGAAGTCTTGGAGACGGAGGTGCGAGGTTCGGATTATGGGGGATGTTAGTCTTAGGTCATTTGTAGAACGGAGGGCACGTGTAGGGTGATAGACAGAGATGAGAGAGGAGATATAAGGCGGTGCAGAAATGTGGAGAGCTTTGTGGGTGAGAGCGATGAGTTTATATTGGACCCTGTAGCTTATGGGCAACCAGTGTAATGACTGGCACAAGATGGAGGCATTGGTGAAGCGGCTGGACAGAAAAACGACCCTGGCTGCCGAATTCAGGACGGATTGGAGAGGAGAAAGTTTGGTAAGAGGGAGACCGATCAGAAGAGAGTTGTAGTAGTCCAGACATCTAAGAGTTTTAGCAGTTTCAAAGGTGAGAAAAGGTCGGATTCTGGAGATGTTTTTAAGATGCAGGTGACAGGACCAAGTGAGTGATCGGATATGGGGAGTAAAAGAAAGGTTCGTGTCGAATAAAACCACAAGGCAGCGGGCGTGCTGCTTGGGAGTTATGGTTGAACCCTCCAAGGTAATTTCGATGTTAGGTAGAGTTGGGTTAGTAGAGGGGAGAAACACAAGAAGTTCAGTTTTAGAGAGATTCAGTTTAAGATAAATTGAGGACATGTTAGAGACAGCAGACAGACAATCCTTGGTGTTTTGTATTAGGGTAGGGGTAATGTCAGGTGAAGAGGTGTATAGTTGGGTGTCGTCAGCATAGAGATGATACTGGAACCCAAATCTGCTGATTGTTTGTCCAAAAGGGGAAAATGCCCTTCAGTAGGGTTATCAATAAGGAAACAACAAAAACATTAAACTTTAGGAGGGCGAAGTTTGATCAGCTGAAAGAAAACCTTCAACTTATAGACTGGGACAAAGTTCTTAATCAAAGGAATACGAATAGTAAATGGGAAACCTTCAAAAGAATTCTGAATACTCAGTGCGAGAGGTATATACCGTATGGGAATAAAAGGGCCAGAAATAAGAGGAAACCAATATGGTTGAACAAGAACGTAAAAGGGGCGTTAAATAGCAAAAAAGAGGCATTCAAGAGATTAAAACAGGAAAACAGTAAGGAGGCACTAATGTGTTACAAGGAAAAAACGAGAACTTGCAAAAAACAAATAAAAATAGCGAAGGAGGAAACAGAGAGACGTATTGCTAGGGAAAGTAGATCAAATCCCAAACTGTTCTTTACGTATATAAATAGTAAAAGGATTAAATCGGATAATATTGGACCGATAAAAAGTGATGAAGGCAAAATCATAGAGAAAGATGAGGATAAAGCTAATCTATTAAATAATTTTTTTTCGACAACTTTCACAAAGGAAATAGAACTAACAGGCGAAATGAGAAGTGACAAGCTTAATCCTCCAATAAGTATGACAAATCTAACCCAAGTTGGGGTACAGAAACGCCTCAGTAACATTAAAATAAACAAATCACCAGGACCTGATGGCATACACCCACGGGTACTAAGGGAACTAAGTAATGTGATAGACAGACCGTTATATCTTATATTTAAGGACTCTGTTGAGACTGGGTCTGTACCACTTGATTGGCGACAGGCGAATGTAGTGCCAATATTCAAAAAGGGAGCAAAAAGTGACTCTGGAAACTATCGGCCGGTGAGTCTGACGTCCGTTGTGGGCAAAATTTTTGAAAGCTTCATTAAAGAGGCAATTACGGAGCATCTTGATGCTAATAATCTATTAACCCCGAACCAACATGGATTCATGAGGAATCGCTCCTGCCAAACAAACCTGATTGACTTCTACGAGGAGGTTAGCTCTCGATTAGATCAGGGGGAACCAGTGGATGTCGTGTATCTCGACTTCTCAAAAGCGTTCAATAGCGTGCCACATAATAGGTTGGTATACAAAATGAGAATGATGGGGCTGGGGGAAAATGTTTGCAAGTGGGTAGCTAACTGGCTAAAGGATAGAAGGCAGAGGCTGGTTATAAATGGAATATACTCAGATTGGGTAAGCGTCACTAGTGGGGTACCACAGGGGTCTGTACTAGGCCCATTGTTATTTAATATCTTTATTAACGACATAGTCAACGGGTTAAATAGTAAAATATCAATATTTCCAGATGACACAAAGTTATGTAAAACAATTAATACAAAAGAGGATAGTGCAGACCTACAGAGGGATTTGGATAAGCTGGGTAGGTGGAGCATTAAATGGCAAATGAGGTTTAATGAGGAGAAATGTAAGGTCATACATATGGGAAGGAAAAATGGAAGTCACCAGTACTCACTGAATGGGAAATCATTGGGGAATTCAGAGATGGAGAAGGACTTGGGCATCTTGATTGATAGCAACTTAAATTGGAGTGCCCAAAGTCAGGCCGCTGCTGTAAGGGCAAACAGGGTAATGGGATGTATCAGAAGAGGTATAGCTGCAAAGGATGAGAACATTGTTCTTCCACTGTGCAAAGCACTGGTCAGACCACACTTGGAATACTGTGCTCAGTTATGGGCCCCAATATATAGAAAGGATATAAATGAGCTTGAAAAGGTACAAAGGAGGGCAACAAAATTAATAAAGGGAATGGAGGGACTGCAATACCCAGAGAGGTTGGCAAAACTAGGACTATTCAGCCTGGAAAAGAGAAGGTTGAGGGGGGACATAATAAATGTGTACAAATATGTTAGGGGACAGTATAGAGATTTGTTCAAAAAGAGGGATATTACGGTAACAAGAGGGCATTCACTAAGACTGGAAGAGAAAAGGTTTCAGCACCAGCATAGGAAGGGGTTCTTTACGGTAAGAGCAGTGAGAATATGGAATTCACTGAGTGAGGAGACGGTAATGTCGGATTCACTAAAACCAGTTCAAGCGGGGACTGGATGCATTTCTAGATACCAGGCAGATTTCAGCATATACTTAAAAATAGAATAAAATAGAAAGTTGATACAGGGATTTATTCTGACTGCTGGTTTCAGAGTCAGGAGGGAATTTTTCCTCAGGTGAAGATTGGCTAAATCATTTGGGGTTTTTGCCCTCCTCTGGATCAACTGTAGCAATTACAGAACTAACAGGTCGAACTTGATGGACGCAAGTCTTTATTCGGCTTTACAAACTATGTAACTATGTAACTATATAGAGAGAAGAGGAGGGGGCCTAGGACTGAGCCCTGCGGAACTCCGATAGCAAGGGGACGAGGAGGGGAAGAGGAGCCGGCAAAAGAAACAGTGAAAGAGCGGTCAGAGAGGTAGGAGGAGAACCAGGAGAGAATGGTTTCCTGGAGGCCTATAGAGCGGAGCATAGTGAGGAGGAGCTGGTGATCCACAGTGTCAAATTTGGCGGAGAGATCCAGGACAATCAGCAGGGAGCAGTGACCTTTGGATTTGGCTGTTAGTAGATCATTAGAGACTTTAGTGAGGGCAGTTTCAGTGGAGTGTAAGGAGCGGAAACCAGATTGTAGAGGGTCGAGGAGAGAATTATCTGAGAGATAGCAGATTAGACGGGAGTGGACCAAGCATTCCAGGAATTTAGAGATGAAAGGTTAGAGACAGGTCTGTAGTTAGCAGTGCAGTTCTGGTCCAGGGATGGCTTTTTAAGTAGAGGGGTTATAATGGCATGTTTAAATGAGGAGGGAAAGATACCTGAAGAAAGCGAGAGGTTAAATATTTTAGTCAGGTGAGTCGTGACCACTGGTGAGAGAGACTGCAGGAGATGTGAAGGAATGGGGTCACTGTTGCAAGTTGTAGGTCGAGAAGAAGCGAGGAGCTGGGCAACTTCTTCTTCTGTAACAGGCTCAAAGATGGCTAGTGAGCTTGAAGTACGGCAGGGAAGGGGATCCAGGCACTGAGGAGATTGGGCTGAGATGTCCTGATGTATGTGGTTGATTTTTTCTAGGAAATAAGTGGCCAGATCCTCCCCGCTGAGGTTGGTGGTGGGGGTCTGTGCTTTAGGGCTCAGGAGGGAGTTTAAGGTTTCAAAAAGTCATTTTGGATTGTTGGGCAGTGAAGTGATGAGGGTGGTGAAGTAGGATTGTTTGGCCAGATGAAGAGCAGAGTTATAGGTTTTGAGCATTTATTTATAGTGGATGAAGTCCTCTGCTAAAAGAGATTTTCTTCACTGCCGCTCAGCACACCTTGAGCAACGCTGAAGAAAGCATGTTTGCACTGTGTGCCAGGGCTGCCGTTGTCTGTGTCGGGTCTTTCTGCGTGTAGAAGGTGCTGCTTCATCTAGGGCACTCTTCAGTGTATTATTGTAGTGTGACAATGCTAAGTCTGGACAGGAGAGGGAGGAGATGGGGGCTAAAGATGTGTGGAGATTGCCTATAAGCTGCTGGGTATTAATGGTACGTGTATTCCTTTAAGTGTGGTAAGTGGGGGAAGAGTGGAGAGGCACACAATCCAAGCTTCTTGAGGTCTATTGTGAAGTTTCCACAATCAGTGATGGTTTGGGGAGCCATGTCATCTGCTGGTGTAGGTCCACTGTGTTTTATCAAGACCAAAGTCAGCGCTGCCGTCTACCAGGAAATTTTAGAGCACTTCATGCTTCCCTCTGCCGACAAGCTTTTTGGAGATGGAAATTTCATTCTCCAGCAGGATTTAACACCTGTCCACACTGCCAAAAGTACCAATACCTGGTTTAAAAACAAAAGTATCACTGTGCTTGATTGGCCAGCAAACTCGCCTGACCTTAACCCCATAGAGAATCTATGGAGTATTGTCAAGAGGAAGATGAGAGACACCAGACCCAACAATGCAGACGAGCTGAAGGCTGCTATCAAAGCAACCTGGGCTTCCATAACACCTCAGCAGTGCCACAGGCTGATCGCCTCCGTGCCACGCCGCATTGATGCAGTAATTGATGCAAAAGGAGCCCCGACCAAGTATTGAGTGCATTTACTGAATATACATTTTTGTAGGCCAACATTTCGGATTCTAAAACATTTTTTAAGGTGGTGTTACAAAGTATTCTAATTTACTGAGATAATGACTTTTGTGTTTTCACTGGCTGTAACCTCAAGCACGTTGGATTGTGTGCCTCTTCACTCTTCCTCCAGTCTCTAGGAACTTGATTTCCTAATGAAATGCAAAATTTACTTTCATCTGAAAACAACACATTGCACCACTGAGCAACAGTCCAGGTCTTTTTCTCCTTGGCCTAGGTAAGACGTTTCTGGCGTTGTTTATTGGTCATGAGTGGCATAACACACTGAATATGACACTTGAAGCCCATGTCCTGGATATGTCTGTGTGTGGTGGCTCTTGAAGCAATGACTACAGCAGCAGTCCACTCCTTCTGAATTGTCCCCCAAATTTTTGAATGGCGTTTTCTTAGCAATCCTTTTCAAAGCTGCGGTTATCCCAGTTGCTTCTGCACCTGATTCTACCACACTTTTTCCTTCCCCTCAACTTTTCTTTAATATGCTTGGATACATCACTCTGTGAACAGTCAGCTTAGCAACAAACTTTTGTGGCTTACCCACCTTGTGGAGTGTGTCAATGAGTGCCTTCTGGACATCTGTCACGTCAGCAGTCTTCCCCATGATTGTGGAGCCTACTGAAACAGAATAAGGGATCTTTTTAAATGCTTAGAAAGCCTTTGCAGGGTGTTTTTTTGTTAATTATTCTAATTTACTGAGATAATGACTTAATCAGAAATAAACACTTGAAATAGATCACTCTGTTTGTAATGAATCTATATAATATATGAGTTTCACTCTTTGTATCGAAGAACTGAAAAAAATTAACTTTTTGATGATTTTCTAATTTAAGTGAGATGCACCTGTGTGTGTATGTGTATATGTGTATATATATATATATATACAGTACAGACCAAAAGTTTGGACACACCTTCTCATTTAAAGATTTTTATGTATTTTCATGACTATGAAAATTGTACATTCACACTGAAGGCATCAAAACTATAAATTAACACATGTGGAATTATATACTTAACAAAAAAGTGTGAAACGACTGAAAATATGTCTTATATTCTAGGTTTTTCAAAGTAGCCACCTTTTGCTTTGATGACTGCTTTTCACACTCTTGGCATTCTCTTGATGAGCTTCAAGAGGTAGTCACCGGAAATGGTTTTCACTTCACAGGTGTGCCCTGTCAGGTTTAATAAGTGGGATTTCTTGCCTTATAAATGGGGTTGGGACCATCAGTTGTGTTGTGCAGAAGTCAGGTGGATACACAGCTGATAGTCCTACTGAATAGACTGTTAGAATTTGTATTATGACAAGAAAAAAGCAGCTAAGTAAAGAAAAACGAGTGGCCATCATTACTTTAAGAAATGAAGGTCAGTCAGTCCGAAAAATTGGGCAGACTTTGAAAGTGTCCCCAAGTGCAGTTGCAAAAACCATCAAGCGCTACAAAGAAACTGGCTCAAATGATGACCGCCCCAGGAAAGAAAGACCAAGAGTCACCTCTGCTTCTGAGGATAAGTTTATCCGAGTCACCAGCCTCAGAAATCGCAGGTTAACAGCAGCTCAAATTAGAGACCAGGTCAATGCCACACAGAGTTCTAGCAGCAGACACATCTCTACAACAACTGTTAAGAGGCGACTTTGTGCAGCAGGCCTTCATGGTAAAATAGCTGCTAGGAAACCACTGCTAAGGACAGCCATCAAGCAGAAGAGACTTGTTTGGGCTACAGAACTCAAGAAATGGACATTAGACCAGTGGAAATCTGTGCTTTGGTCTGATGAGTCCAAATTTGAGATATTTGGTTCCAACCACCGTGTCTTTGTGTGACGCAGAAAAGGTGAACGAATGGACTCAACATGCCTGGTTCCCACCGTGAAGCATGGAGTAGGAGGTGTGATGGTGTGGGGGTGCTTTGCTGGTGACACTGTTGGGGATTTATTCAAAATTGAAGGCATACTGAAACAGCATGGCTACCACAGCATCTTACAGCGGCATGCTATTCCATCTGGCTTGCGTTTAGTTGGACCATCATTCATTTTTCAACAGGACAATGACCCCAAACACACCTCCAGGCTGTGTAAGGACTATTTTACCAAAAAGGAGAGTGATGGGGTGCTACGCCAGATGACCTGGCCTCCACAGTCACCAGACCTGAACCCAATCGAGATGGTTTGGGGTTAGCTGCTTTTTTCTTGCCATAATACAAATTCTAACAGTCTCTTCAGTAGAACTATCAGCTGTGTATCCACCGGACTTCTGCACAACACAACTGATGGTCCCAACCCCATTTATAAGATGGTCCCAACCCCTTTTATAAGGCAAGAAATCCCACTTGTTAAACCTGACAGGGCACACCTGTGAAGTGAAAACCATTTCCGGTGACTACCTCTTGAAGCTCATTAAGAGAATGCCAAGAGTGTGCAAAGCAGTCATCAAAGCAAAAGGTGGCTACTTTGAAGAACCTAGAATATAAGACATATTTACATATACATATATATAAGTATTACTCGCCCCCTGGGCTGTGGGGTACTCGGTGCCGGGCCAGTCGGTGCAGGGGATGTCACAGTGGCAGTGACCAGGTCCGTGACCCAGGGCGGTCAATAAAAGGGAGTTATAGTTTTCATGGTTTAATATTCGTAACGCCACCTGTGGTATGCGGCTATATGGAGCCGCCGCTGCGGTGCAGATCATCTGGAGCTGATGGTGACGCAGCAGAGTTGTGACAGCTCTCCAGAGGTAGAGCTAAGCTCCAGGGCGGTGCAGTGATGATTAATGATGAGCTAGATGTTGCTGTGTAGTGTAGTGCAGGGGATGGCGCAGATAATAATTCCAGGACACAGTGGGGTGCAGTCTTCAAGGTTTACTCACAGTTGTTGAACTCCAGGTTACCCGTACCAGGGTAACCTCCCACGTCGTCCTGCATTCACCAAGGAAGGGGTTCACCAATCTCTTAAGTAATTCAGGAGTCTTCTTCCTGCGCTGGTTCTCACCCTCCTGCCCTGCACCTCACAATCAGTGTCCCAAGCCGGTAGCCTCAGATCTTGTCGGGCGACCTGCAGTCCACTGGACCCTCTGTGGCTACCTTTTCGGTGATGTAATTGTGGTGGTTGGCAGCTGCACCTTGCAAATACAGCAGCCTCCGCTTTCTAGCTAAGCCTTGTAGTTCTCCACTAGTTTAGGGGCCGGTCCCCTCTGCGGCCTGATCCCTCCACGTCCTGGTAGATTATGGCGCACGGGTGGCATCCGCACTTCCCATGCCTCTAGGATCCCCTCACTGCAGGAGCCTTCCGCTGCTCCCTTCCTCTTCAGCCTTTCCTCCTGGGCCTCTCAACTCAGGCCCCCTCCTCCAGAGCAGAGCTCTTTCAGAGCTCCTGCTCCACACACTCTCTTCTCACTGTTCTGACCACTGCCAAGTTGTCTCCCCTTTTCATTCTACTGCTAAAGTGCTCCCCTGTACTTCTTCCTCCAGCCACACACACTACATGGTTCCACCCTCCAGCTAGGGACCAGGGACTGTGCTCTCCCTTAGGAGCAATCTCGCCCTTCCCTCTGAAGTGGAGTGTAATGGATGCAAGTGTGTGGGTCCCGGGCAGTACTCCATCCTTACCTGAGAGTGGGATACCACACCTCTGGGTGAGATGCAGTACCTATGTGGCGACTGAACCCGCAGGGGCGCCACATACCCCCCTGGTAAAACACAGCACATCCGCGGGCTGGAACAGAGTAAAAACAAGGTACTTTAGACATACAAAATTTTAGAATGCATTCACTTAAAATAACATCATAACTTCTCTTCCCTTTATGGGAGGCACATTTTCTTAAACAGTACAGGTTTTTTTATCAAGACATAAAACTTTTTCCAATTAAATTCTCTTCGCATCAATAAAACATTTTTCATATAAAACAATTTTCAGCTCAATACAGTGAGATCCATAACCGGGTGTCCATCTCACTGATGAAAGTGCAATTTTGAGGGACCCCTCCGAAAACCCTCAATGTAGGTCCTGGGCGTGGCTGCAGGGCATAGTTGATCCACTTGTTGGACCACGTCTTTGGCCACGCCAAACGGGTTTTTGTTCTGTGGTCTGTATAAAACCAATAAGAAGCACCTTAAGAAGTGCAAACTATTTACAGTTTAAAGTTTTTGGCTGTTCATAGTCCTCAGCCTGTCAGTTTTTATACCCTTACCGGGTACACTAGGCAAATAAACAAAACTTTTCAAACATGCAGCATTCCTGCTTTACCCCTACGGGTAACTATATACAGTACAGTTTTCACAAAGGGATTCAATAGTGCTGCTCCCTCCTGGGAAACACCTGTCCGCTCTAGGCTGGCCCAGCTGGGTCATCAGCTTCGGACGGCAGGGGTACAGTTTCCTCCTCCGACACTCGATCGACGTGTAGGGCGTACCACCCCCGTCCTCCATGGTGACGGGTGTAGGTGACCCTGTCTGCAGTGTACTTAGCTGCAGCCAGAGCAAAAGCTGCCTGTGGACGGCCAGGGTCAACTACACCAGAAGTCAGGGGCATGTTCTCCGCGCTCGCCTTCTGCACATCAAATGCATACTACCCCCTCTCTCCTGAGTATTGTGGTAACCAGGCCGCACCTGGGATGTATGGCATAGACAGTGGCATCATGAGGGCTGCGGCAGCACCCGCTGTGGGAGCTTCTCCTAAGGTGGACATCTTTCTTCCCCCCTAGTTCACCCTTGCCGGGGTAGGACTCACCGCTCCAGATGCTTATGTCGTCGCTTCTTGCACAGCCGGTCACCGAGACTGCTCTGCTAGTCAATGTACAGCCGCACTCTCGCTGCACAGCTTCTCACACTTGTATTGTATTCACAGAGCTGCAGCAGCTGGGATGGATGGGATCACACAGCACAGAGCTGCAGCAGCTGGATGGATGGTATCACACAGCACAAAGCTGCAGCAGCTAGATGCATGAGATCACACAGCCCTCTGCAGGGGGAGGCGACAATCTCCCCCCTCAGTCTGATGCAAAGGGGAAGGCTGGCACCTTTCAGTCTGAGTGACAGACAACTCTGGTACAGTCTATGCAAGTAGGAGGGGCCTATTTTGGCGCCTTTTCCGAGGCTCCGCCCACGATGGGGCACCCCACATATCATTAACTCCGCATGTGCTACAGTAATGGCTGCAGTTTATACAGTTATACACAGTCTTTGTGGCACACAGGACCCATTTATACCGGGCTTCGAATCCTGTTCGTGACGCCAAGTATGACGCGCCGCCTGGGTTGTTGGGTACTCGGTGCCAGGCCGGTCGGTGCAGGGGATGTCACAGTGGCAGTGACCTGGTCCGTGACCCAGGGTGGTCAATAAAAGGGAATTATAGTTTTCATAGTTTAATGTTCATGACGCCACCTGTGGTATGCGGCTATATGGAGCTGCCGCTGCGGTGCAGATCCTCTGGAGCTGATGGTAACGCAGCAGAGTTGGGACAGCTCTCCACAAGTAGAGCTATGCTCCAGGGTGGTGCAGTGGTGATTAATGATGAGGTAGATGTTGCAGATAATAATTCCAGGACACAGTGGGGTGCAGTCTTCAAGGTTTACTCACAGTTGTTGAACTCCAGGTTACCAGTACCAGGGTAACCTCCCACGTCGTCCTGCGTTCACCAAGGAAGGGGTTCAGCAATCTCTCAAGTAACTCAGGAGTACTTAAACGGGACCCCGTTCTATGTACCTTCCTCGGTCGTCTTCCTTCGCTGGCTCTCACAATCAGTGTCCCAAGCCGGTAGCCTCGGATCTTGTCGGGCGACCTGCAGTCCCCTGGACCCTCTGTGGCTACCTTTTCGGCGATGTAATTGTGGTGGTTGGCAGCTGCACCTTGCAAGTACAGCAGCCTCCGGTTTCTAGCTGAGCCTTGTAGTTCTCCACTAGTTTAGGGGCCGGTCGCCTCTGCGGCCTGATCCCTCCACGTCCTGGTAGATTATGGCGCACGGGTGGCATCCGCACTTCCCGTGCCCCTAGGATCCCCTCACTCCTGGAGCCTTCCTCTGCTCACTTCCTTTTCAGCCTTTCCTCCTGGGCCTCTCAACTCAGGCCCGCTCCTCCTGAGCAGAGCTCCTACAGAGCTCCTGCTCCATGCACTCTCTCCTCACTGTTCTGACCACTGCCAAGATGTCTCCCCTTTTTATACTACTGCTGAAGTGCTCCCCTGTACTTCTTTCTCCACCCGCACCCACTACATGGTTCCACCCTCCAGCTAGGGACCAGGGACTGTGCTCTCCCTTAAGAGCAATCTCGCCCTTCCCTCTGAAGTGGAGTGTAATGGATGCAAGTGTGTGGGTCCCGGGCAGTACTCCATCCTTACCTGAGAGTGGGATACCACACCCCCGGGTGAGATGCAGTACCTCTGTGGCAACTGAACCCGCAGGGGCGCCATATATATGTGTGTATGTATATGTGTATATATATATATATATATATATATATATATATATATACAGTACAGACCAAAAGTTTGGACACACCTTCTCATGTAAATATTTTTCTGTATATTCAGTTGTTTCACACTTTTTTGTTAAGTATATAATTCCACATGTGTTAATTCATAGTTTTGATGCCTTCAGTGTGAATGTACAATTTTCATAGTCATGAAAATACGGAAAAATCTTTAAATGAGAAGGTGTGTCCAAACTTTTGGTCTGTACTGTGTGTGTATATATACACACTATTATCTGCATATCTATTGTACTTTGGCTTCTTTCAGTGTTCACAGACATTTGGGATTTTCTATCTACAGTATTTCTTAAAGCGTCTCCTTTTTTTTTCTGTGAAGTTTGCTGAATATTTGGAGAACAACGCTTATTGTACATTATATAGAAACAGAAAATCTTCCTTGATGAAGTGGAGGACATTGTAATTGGTATCTTGAAGAGTTCAGGGTAAAATGCAACCTACCGAAAAGTTATAATTGTAGAAAATTTGCTTTGAGTTAGGCATCCGACTAGACAATCTGGGGAGATGTAGCGCACTCAGCAAAATAGGAATAGGGGACAATTATGAGAAAAACAATGTCTTTTGATTTGTATTTAGTGCTAGTGTAAATGGCTACACATTGATCAGAAATGAAGAGTAAAAATTGGCATTGTGCATGATATTTCACAGTTATGCATTTCGAGAAACAATTGATGTAACCATATTAGTCAGTTTTTTATGAACTCCTGATTTCTTTACAAATAAAGCTTGGGTTTACATCCTTGTTATGGTTTCCATTATAAGTGAGAACTATAACCCACTGTGCTTAATGATCTCCATTGACTTAAGAGATTTGGAATTTTCCGCTATATAATTCAGCGCAGTGCCCGCTTTTCTGTTTTTCTTTGCACGTCCGTGTTCTTTGTCTGCGGAGGGAACTGCAGCCTGCACCATTCATCCTAGTAATATTCCATCCCTGTGATTAGAATCTAAAATAATATTTTTCTTGTTACGCAGAAGCTCTTTTATGTTCAAAATTGCATCAAAGACTAAGGATCTTTTCGGATAGTTCAGCTTTGGCTGAACTGCTTTATTAGAGAAAAACTTTTTTCATATTTTAAATGTTTAAGTCAATGATTCCTAGGGGGAAGACCGGGCGTGACTAAGCAGCGAAGCAGTGTTTAAATGGGTTGTGCACTACTTTAAATTAACCGCCCAATGTATGCCCCCGGGGCCCCTAATGAATTTTCTAATTACGTCATGTTGTCAATACTGCTTGTGACAACATCGCTGACCACGCACAGCCAGCACGTAATTCCCCCGGCTGATGTTCCGCGTACCATGGTGAATGACAGGCTGTGGGCGGGCTTATCCCCCATCGTGTCACACCCACCATCCACCGCGTGCTATGTCAATGAATGCTCGTGCGGTGAATGTCGGGTGTGACGGGATGGGGGATAACCCCGCCCACAGCCCATCACTCACCGTGGAATGCGAAACAGGAGACCCCTTTGGTCTGTCCTGTTTTCAGCAGCTCCTGGCAGGATCGGAGGCACAGCACGCGCTGTCAGATACTGCTTTGAGTTACTGCTGTCTGTAGATTCGCTCCTTTCTACATCGGGACTAAGTGCATGGAGAAGCACAAATCTGCATTCACTTTAGTAGCAGATGCTGCACATGCCGCTATGAAGATTTAAGAATAATACAATGAATACAGAGGATTTTGTGGGTAAAATAATACTTTATTATTACATATTATTGCTTATAGAAGAAAATACAACTGAACAAAATTATTAAACAGATGATCCAAATATATAAACTATTCCATTAATATCTAACTATATTTTTAAATAAATCATCGGACAAAAGAAGTATGACCCTATAATATATTTCTTAACAATATCAACCCAAAATATTTTTGCACACTACATTTTTGGTGAATACTTTTGCACTATCTCTAAGCAACTTTCCTTGTAAATGGGTATCTGAAACTTGCACCTTGACGTTGGATCTTATTTTGACTCTTGAAAATGCAACATAGAGTTGTCCATGACCAAAAACGGGCTCCGGTAAATATATGCCAACACGGTGTAGAGTTTGACCTTGTGACTTGTTTATTGTCATGGCAAATGCTGGTTTTATTGGAAACTGTCGACGCCGAAGCCTAAATGGAAGACCGGTGTCCGAAGGACATAAATCAATGCGTGGAATGAACACTTCTTCTCCTTTCGCTGATCCAGTGATCACTTTTGATTGAATTATGTGGGAAAGGAGTCCAGTAACAATAAGGCGAGTTCCATTACATAGACCATTTCTTGTATTTAGATTCCGCAGCAACATGACGATTGCTCCAACTTTAAGTTGTAGTCTGTGGGATGGCATTCCTGATGGCGTAACAATATTTAAAAATTGAACTGGATAATGCTCTCGTTCATCTTCATTGTCTACATCCACCGAATCATCACTTTTGTACAATTTATACTCTCCAGGCATTCTGTCCATCACATGGGAATTTAGCAGAACCACGTCATCGTTCTTGGGACAGAGAATTGCATAGGAAGAGGCCCTCTCAACACTGCTTTGGTTGTTCACATCAATGTCAACACGTTGTCCAAAAACATCAGTTACGATGCAGTCAGTGCACAACATGTCTTCTGGTATTTCAATAATGTCTTCTCCAAGGTTATATTCATTGCTAAGTTCACCATTACCAAGTTTAAGAAGCCAGTTGCTGTACTCTGGGTCAGAAGATCGCATGTTGTTAATTAGTTGGAGTTTATTAAACTCTTTCCAAAGGTCAGACATTTTTAAGGTGGACTCGATAATATTTGTTCTTGTTCCATTTGGTATAACTGGAAGTCATTGCCTAAAATCTCCGCCAATGACAAAAACTTTACCTCCAAAAGGAATTTCATTTTTTGGAGCAACATTTGTAGTCATAACTTCATGCAGAAGTCTGTCAATTAAGCTCAAAGCATATTTGGGAGCCATGGTGTACTCATCAAGTATCAAAAGATTTGCACTGTTTAACTGTCTTCCTGCAAATGTGTCTTGTTTGATTCTGGAAACGGAGATTTCATTGACTGGAACTGGTATCCCAAAGAGTGAATGCATAGTGCGATCTCCTCGTAAAAGGTTTGCTGCAATACCTGTTGTAGCCGATGGCAATACGACTTTTCCCAACCCTCTAACGTGATGCATTAAAACTTCATAGAGGTATGTTTTACCGCTGCCTCCAGGACCGTCAATAAATAAACATTTTGGCGTTGGATCTGCTTGGTTTTCTACAGCGCTCACAATACTGTCATATGCAATCCGTTGTTGTTCATTTATGGAGTTTTTCTTCTCTGTTGCCAACAATAATTCATAAGCTTCGTCATACTCTTGAATTTGTGGAACTTGACTTGCAGGCTGTGGCAAATTAAAGTCAAAACGTTTTTCCATGCAGTAGTAGAACATTTTGGACATCTTGCATGGCATAAGATTCGCAATGTAGACAATTTCCACTTCTGTTGTGAAAACATAAGCAGTAATCCTCAATTATATGTTCTTTGAAATTTGTCCAAAGTTGAGCGGGATTTGTAGGCGGTCCAAAGACACAAATGTAGGCAAACAATTAGCGAAGTTTCTTAGGCATATGTAGGGTAACTGCGTCTTCTAAAGTAAGTGTCCACACAGTATCATCAAATAGAAGTCCTAAAGCCAAAGCTGCAGCTTTAAATGTATCGTTCAATACTCCGTTAACTGTTTTCAAATCGTCGTAACTTCTAGCTCCTTTGACATGCAGTAGTAACAGCCAAAGGCAATATCTTTCTTGATCCTTGACACTAACAGTATACATGTGTCCAATTATTCTGCTAAGTCCTCGTTGTCTTGGATTCCAAGTTTTATTCCAAGAGTAATGCTCTGGAATCTCTCGATACAAATACTGCCTTGCGTTTTCGTCACGTTGGTTCAGCAAAAACCATTCCATTAATGTTGACGTCGTGCTTAAAGTTTTTGAGACATCTTCGACTTGAGCATTTTCAAAGAAATAAAGCTGCTGTTGATTTGGTAATTGAATAGCTAAACGTATAATGGCATGGGACTGTGAATGCATTGGAAACGCAAATATCCTCCAAGCAGCTTCTGGAGCACTCACATATCTTGAGTCTACAAAACGTGATGATTCATTGTGATTGACTGTTTTCTGTTGTATTTCGATGTTAGCTTTGTCATGCCCCTTGTAGATGTACTTGAAAAGATATTTTACACTTTTTATTGAAGCGCATATTTCAACGTTGATGTGACAGTTGTAGCGTTTTAATAAGTACGGGTTGTATGGAACTATCCATGAGTTATTTATAAATTTTTTTTGTGTACAATGTTATCAATGAGTTGTCGCCGGTAGGATGGGTAGCCATCCAAATCTTTAACAGTGTGCTGTTTCAACTGCTTTGGAAACCCTTTTGTACACTTTCCGTTTTGCATGCATGGACTTTTTGGATATGCTACACCGCATGGGCCATGAACCATATTACAGATTACAATATTATACAATTCAGGATACTTTGCTTGGTTAGGAATTTCAGCCAACACTATGCTGTCAGTTTCATCCTCCGTGCGAAACTTGGAATCCGCATCTAAGATAATTAATATATGCGCATGTGGAAGACCTCTCTTCTGTAACTCTATGACGTGTACCATTGCTACGACAGTTCCAAAAAGCCCATTTTTGATGTCTTTAAAAAGGCTGCTGAGTTTTAGTCGAAATACACATGCAACTAAGTCCGGCCTGTGTTCAACTTGCTGCCAGAGTTGTAGATTTTCGGTAATTTCCGGCCATTTAGGATTACAGGTCATTGTTAAAAAAATGTCAGGTCTTCCATACTTTGTTACTATTGCCATTGCATCTTGATAACGCTGTTGCATGTTGCGAGGGCTACCTTCAAACGACGACGGGAGAATTACTGTTTTTCCAATTGGAATCCCTTTTTGAATGGATTGTTTTTGTAAATGTTCTTGAAGAACGCAGTAGTCTTCAACTTTAAGTTGTTTTTGGTTCATTCATATGAAATTGAGCCGATTAGCTTCAATTTTAACGTATGCGTCGACTAAGTACTGTTTCAGTTTCCCACCGCTTAAAATAGGATTGAAGTAATTTCGGACAGACAGAAGAAAACTGTAGTACTGGAGTTGTGTAATTCTTCTTGAAGTTCCTTGCTGGTGTAGGTTTTCATGCCACACTTGATCACCGCTTGGAAAGAACAGCGGATACAGAAGAGCATCAAGGTTGCTGTGCAAAATGCTAATTCATTGTGTTTTAGGAACGAAAGGGTTGGTTTGGTCTGGCTTAAGATGGACTAATATATCCCTTTGAAAAGGAGGCTCTCCATCATCATTTTGAAAAACAACTGCGACCTCACTTACACGTGGTTTGTTGTAACATCGGGGATCTTGTTGACGTTCTTGTTTAATGGCCATGATAATAGAAGGCATTTCCGTCCCATTTTGTATAGCTCTCTGTTCCTCCTCAGCTTTGACGTCTTTTAGCATGCAATATGCGGCAGCAAATGGGCTGATTGTTTGTAAATGTACAGCAATTAGGTTCATCAGTTCTGCATTACACTTTTCATTTTCTTTCAGGTTCATCCTTTGTTCTGTAGCCTCATTTGGATCAAAGATGTATAATTGTGCAAATTTTGGTGGTTGTCCTATTTCTGGGTGAAGTGTTCCAGTGCGGTGGTAGATCTGGCCATGAATTTTAAAACAATGCGGTCCGAATCCAGGGGGCGGTGCAATGTTGGCACCAAATGAAGCAAACGCATGAGAACTGTTGATACTTCTGATATTTTCCATAAAATTTTTACTGTGTTCATGCGTTCCTTTCATCAACTGCTCAAACAGATCTGAGTAGTGATGTCTCAGTAGCATAACTTTTCCTATTTGGCAGCATTGAGTAAACTGATTGTCAGATGGTTTTTCTTCAATGAAATTCAGAGAGTCGCATTTAGAACAAACTACATTCATATTTCCACAGTAGTGTTGAATAATTATAGTTTCATTGTCTGTTACGTAACGTGCAAGTTGTTGAATATTCTGCTGGGTTTGCCTTAGTTGGTAGAGCATTCATTTTTGATAAATTTGGCGATCGTGTTGTTCTCTGTTTGTCCTGGATTCTGGAGATTCATTCACCCGACATTGTCTATGGGATCCGCATCGCGTTCCTGTCTAGCGGCAGTGTGTTGCGGTGTCTCCCGTTCCCGACGTTTTCTGTGAGCTTCCGCATCCTGGGCTTGTCTGGCGGCAGTGTGTTGTGGTGTCTCCTGTTCCCGCCGTTTTTGGTGAGATTCCACATTCCGGACTTGTCTGGCGGCAGTGTGTTGCGGTGTCTTCCGTTCCCGACGTTGTCTGTGAGATTCCGCATCGTGGGCTTGTCTGGCGGCAGTGTGTTGTGGTGTCTGTTGCTCTCGACGTTGTCGTTTTCTTGCTGCATCTGCTGCATTTCTGTCATCCTCCGTGGCTTATTTTCGATTACGACCCATTGGAAGACAGGAAGCGTCAAGAAGTATCTCTTCAGCGCGCTGTCACTGGCAGAACGTGTTCAGTAAATGTGACAGAAGTCCATCACACACTGTGACTGACAAAACATGTTCAGTACGTTATGGGCAGTTGGTGAGTCACATGACCACATGGGCGAAGTCAGCCCTGCTATCTCCGGAAGGTGGCGTACTTCTTTGAAATCCGGCGCCAATTGGCCGGAGACCGTGTTTAAATTTGCCGCCCATATCGCTGATTGGTTGCGGCCGGCGGCTGCGGCCAATCAGCGACCCGTGTTACTGAGAATGGGGAGTGGCGTTGATGTGCGGGTACTTCCGGTGTGAGCAGCCGGGAGATGAACGGCTAGCGCCGGTCATCTCCCGGCTGCATCGCCGCTGATTTCCATGCGGCTACCGTCGGGAGATCAGCGGCTAGTGCCGCTGATCTCCCGACGACAAGTGTGAAGGGAGGACCGGGGAGCGAGGCCGCCGGTCGGGGTACTTGTGTTGCGAACAGCCGAGAGATGAGCGGCTGGCACTGCTCATCTCTCGGCTACGTCGACGCTGATCTCCCGACAGTGGCCTGCGTGTTTAAAATCCGGCGCCAATTTGCGGACGTGCTGCGGCAGTCGCCGATTGATCGCGGCCGGCTGGGCGCGACCAATCACAGAAGCGGGTTTTAAATTTCGCAGCAACATCAGTGATTGGTCACGGCCAGCAGCCGCGACCAATCAGCGAACCGTGTTACTGAGTACTGGAGAGCGTGTTTAAATTTGGCGCCCAAATCGCTGATTGGTCGCGGGCAGCGGCCTCGACCAATCACCAGAACGGCGTTTAAATTTGCCGCCCATATCGCTTATTGATCGCGGCCGGCGGCTGCGGCCAATCAGCGACCCGTGTTACTGAGAACGGGGAGTGGCGTTGATGTGCGGGTGCTTTCGGTGTGAGCAGCCGGGAGATAAACGGCTAGCGCCGGTCATCTCCCGGCTGCATCGCCGCTGACTTACATGCGGCTACCATCGGGAGATCAGCGGCTAGTGCCGCTGATCTCCCGACGGCAAGTGTGAAGGGAGGACCGGGGAGCGAGGCCACCGATCGGGGTACTTGTGATGCGAGCAGCCGGGAGATGAGCGGCTGGCACCGCTCATCTCTCGGCCGCGTCGCCGCTGATCTCCCGACGGTGGCCTGCGAGCAGCTGGGAGGTGAGCTGCTGCTCGCAGCAGAAGCATCCCGATCGGCGGCGCCGCTCCCCGGTCCTCCGTTCACACTTGCCGTCGGGAGATCAGCGGTCCTAGCCGCTGATCTCCCGATGGTAGCCGCATGGAGGTCAGCGGCGCCGGCGGTCGGGGTAGTTCTGCTGCGAGCAGCCGGGAGATGACCGGCTGGCGCTGGTCATCTCCCGGCTACATCGCCGCTGACCTCTGTGCGGCAGATGAGCCGCTAACGGCCGCCATCTTTTTTCTGAATTCCCGCATCGCTGATTGGCCGCGGCCGGATTTCCTGGACAGAAGGACAGACAGACAGATGGGATAAGACAATTATATATATTAGATAATCTCTCCTGTATGCTGACTATTCTGTCCAACCATAAGGAAAGAACAGAAAGTCTGTGTTCACCTCTGTTACAGGTGGAAAAAGAATCTTTCCGTCTCTATAAAAGTTGTGCTGTCTGCTTGTTTATGTACATTTCTAAATGTTTTGCCTGTGTTCCTTCTATATTTTTTCCAACAACTAGTACATATCTCAAAAGATATAGATTAGGAAGTTATTATTATTATTATTATTTTAAGCTAAGTAGCTGCTATATATGTCTTATTTTTCGGACTATAAGACTCACCGGACCATAAAACGCACCTAGGTTTTAGAGGATGAAAATAAAAAAAATTGACGCAAAAAATGTGGTCATGATGCACTGTTATTGGGGAGGGGGTCTGCTGCTGACACTGTTATAGGGCTAATGTCCCCCAATTCTATACTAATATCCCCCATCCTGGTATATATGTCCCCCACCTCTCCTGATATATATATATATGGCCCCCAATCCAGGTATGCATGGCCCATATCATCCTGGTGTGCATGACTCCCTCATTTCGATCCTGGTATGCATGACCCCCTCATTTCCATCTTGGTATACATGGCCCCCTCATCCCCATCCTGGTATACATGGCCCCCTCATCCCCATCCTGGTGTACATGGCCCCCTCATCCCCATCCTGGTGTACATGGCCCCCTCATCCCCATCCTGGTATGCATGGCCCCCCCTCATCCCCATCCTGGTATACATGGCCCCCCCTCATCCCCATCCGGGTATGCATGGCCCCATCATCCCCATCCTGGTATGCATGGCCCCCTCATCACCATCCTGGTATGCATGGCCCCCTCATCCCCTTCCTGGTATGCATGGCCCCCTCATCTCCATCCTGATATGCATGGCCCGCTCATCCCCATCCTGGTATGCATGGCCCCCAACACTTTGCACACCTAAAACAAAATAAACAATTCTACTCGCCTTCCTTCCCTCTGCTCCAGGGCTGCTTTCTGTTCTGCTGCCAGCAGCTGATTTCACAGTGTAAGCAGCCCATGATGTGTCTGCCATGCACCCTCACACGTTGAGGTCAGCTGCCAGAATATTCTCTACTCTCCACTCCCATGGGCTTGGAGAGTATTGAGTATTAATTTTCTTTAACAGCTGGCACAATGTTATCTGCAGCAGCTGGCTTACTGCCTCTGTGACCAGGGCTGTGGAATCAGTAAGCCAAACCACCTACTCCAACTCCTCAATTTCTCTGACTTCCGACTCCACAGCACTGGTAGGAGAAGCTTCACTTCTGAGCATGTACTTAAAGTACAGCACAGATTCATCTCAACTAAAAGCCTAAATCCTTCAATCAGGAATAGAACAGACATTTATAGGACATTTCTTAACCTTTCCAAATTCTTATGAAAACATTTACAGCACATCCTGCATTGTACTACTGTACCCAATTTATTATATATTTTAGGAGTCAGTCGGTCCATTTTATACCGACTCCCACTTCGACGCCACCAAAATGGACATAGACTCCGACTCCACGACTCCGATTCCACAACCCTGCCTGTGACACGCTTCTCCTCCGTCGCTTGCCCCCACCCCAGCCACAGCAGGCATATCCGGACTATAAGACACACCCCCCACTTTCCTCCAAAATTTTGGAGGAAAAAAGTGTCTTACAGTCTGAAAAATACGGTAAACTCTATGGAGAAAATCCTGGTTGCAAATACAACTGTTTTTAAGAAAGCAAACTTAGTTGTTCCTACTCCTTGACCAAGCCCTGTGTGAATGTTGTTTCCAAGGGACATTACCTTCCTCCTTTGTAAGTATCTATTTAGTATATGCGTTTTGTTGCGTTGGGTGTTTCAGTCCTAATAAATATGAAATAAATATTATACCTAATAAACACCCAATGTGTTTTATCTATTTTGCAATTTGATGGCTGTGTTGACTTGGTCATATCTGATTCTCCCAAATGACTTGTCCTTGCATATGTTTGGACTGTAATCAATGGATTATTGAATTCTGAATATGATTAAAAATTATAATTTCTAGGATTAGTCCTGAACAATGTATCTTCTTGGTGGTTGTCAGTTCTTTTGTGCTTTTGGGACACTTTTTTTATTTTTTTATCCGTGGTTGAAACTTTGGTGTATTACAAAAGCAGTAGACATTAAAAAAAAATACTACATTCCTGAATTTTCAAAGTTATAATGGAGCAATTTGGTTTTTCTTCCTCATTTTTGTAGGCTGGTCCTCCGGAGGCAGAAGATGAGCTGACAGACACAGAAGATAATGAGGAAAAAGATTTAGGCGTCATGGATGATCAGCGCAGTGTAATCCTCCACCTTATCTCTCAGCTCAAGCTTGGAATGGATCTTACCAAGGTACGCAGAGAGGATTCTCCTTTATTGTCTCAATGCCTTGGTTCGATATACTTCGTCAACTATAACTGAGTAATTCGATTTTAGTATTTTTTTTTTCCTTGTAACAGAATTAACAAACTCTTATATGAAATATTGTCAACCACGGCAAATGAAAATGGGAAGTATATTCAACTAACCTGATTTATTTTCAACTGTTATGGACAATGACAACTGATAACCCATATCTCTATAGCTCAGGAAGTATAATATTACCACATATATCTACCATTAAAATACATTAAAACAGAATATTAAGACACAGAATACTGCTTTTATTTATTATCCACTAACAGAAGTAGCAAAACTATGGCTTGGAGAGAAATTGTTATGAAGCCTCAATACAATTAATGACATATTAGCTGTAATTGTGGTTTGAGATCTCTGAAAAAAACTTATAAAATCTGCAGTTCTTCTTATCTGAGTGCCGGGATGTCTCTTGTATAGCATTAGTCGATATTATTTAAAGCAGTATTATTGTTTAGGCATAATTACTGAGCAAAACAATATTTTAGGTGGCTTTTTTAAAATTAATCTTTTAAGGTAGCCATATGTCATAGGTACATATCGTTGTAGTTTCGTACTTTTAAAATTAAGTCATAGGAAACTGAGAAGGCATTACAGCTGACATCTACCACTCCCAACCTCCTAAAGATATGCACACTCGGGCAAACCGCATATGTTCTGTATGGGGAAAGAGAAGTAAGCTACTGCCATAAACTACGGGCAGCTTTCCTTCTTCAGGGATAAAAGGATCGGGTGTTTAAAGTCAAAACTCCTATTCCTTTTTTCTTCTAACATCATGTGTCATAGGAGAGTAAAGCAGTTGGTAAGTGAGCAAGCTCCCCATACAGATTTGATGGTCAATGTTTCCTGCCAAAATCAATGGGTTTGGCTGACTTTAAATTCGTCAAAGAAGTAAAGGCCCCCATACACATTAAACATCCACATATATAAAGAATTTATTAGAAATCTCAATTTCAAAGTTATGGTACTTTTTCTTACATTTTCTAAGTGGGACATAAAGAGGTACTCAGATTGTCTCTCGAGCAGACTAGAGCTATGCTGTATTGCCTTACAGTAGTCTTACTTCGGGTTTCCGGCCAGGCGGGCTCTCCGTTCCTTGAGTGACAGTTCTTATGAGCAGCAGAGCTGTAGTATTAGTAGAACTATAAAGCTCAGCACAAGTTCTGTAACACATTCAGCAATCAGTGATTTGTTTTGGCGTGTACACTGCAATCACTGTATTTACTTATAGAGTTAATTGGGCATTTGGACAAGTACACAACATGGGATAGCGATAGCCAAGAGCCGTGATTGGAACTACTATGGGAGAACTCGATGCTGCCAGCTGTTCATTTTGCAAGATTATTAACAGCAGCTTGTTAGGATCTGGGAGGTAGGGGAGCAGATAACTGCTGTATATAAATAAATGGGATGGAGAGAGGTGACTAGGATATTAGGAGTTAACGTCTCTCCTGGAATCTAACTACTGCACACTCTTGGGGACAGTCTGGGCAAGTACTATTGAAGGAGTTCCATGGAAGTCAGTTGTAAACTATGTAAGAGAAAAGTCCTCATTGCATGAGTATAACAGCAGATAAAAGAAGCACTTCAATTGCAAACTTGCTTATTTTCATGCTTTCTAACTAATTGAAACAATTCAGTACCTTGAGTATACCTTTTAAGTTGGGACTTTGTATTTACCATAGCTATTGTGATCTCAGCAATACAGAGATCTTGCTACTGTTACAAAAAAGAGCTGAATCTGCCATTGATACATCTCTTCATTGTTAATCCTGTGGGTTTACAGTGGTTTCAATCAAAGATAATGCATAGAGTGAAGGTTAGACCAAACCTACAAGTCAATTCTATGGACAGTAAGGGTGCTCTCACATTGCGTTTGTGGGACCCGTTGTATCATACATTCAACCCCCCCACCCCAAACATGGTTCGGACATATGCGCTGACAATGCCATAGACTGTAATGATGCAGACAGAGTGAATGTGTGCTCTGATGTGCATAATTTTTGAGAGTGTATGCCTACGGAAGGCGGACGCTCCGTTGTAGTAGGCTGCTTCTGGGTGTCTGCCACCTCTAGGTGCGCAAATTACGAAATATGGTGCACGTCAGAGTGCACGTTCGCTCTGCTGTCACCATTGCAGTCTGTAGCCCTATTGGCGCATACGTCTGAACCCCATTTTGTGGGGGGGTTCAGACGTATTCCCTGACGAGACCCACGAACACAATGTGAAAGCACCCTAATAGAAATAAGTAGCTGAGGCTGAAAAAATGTAGCTTGACTAATCAATGTTTTACCATGTAGGTCTGGCAGTCCCCATTAACCAAGATGCACGCATAATTTGAAACTTAAAAGAAGAGACAAAGTTCTTCACTATCCATTTCCTTTGGAATTAAATGTTACGTTACAGATACTATACCACCATGCCTCACCTCAATATGCGCCACAGTGCCCCAACACATTGCTAGCCTTAGGGCCACATCATATTTCCAGTGATAATGCAATTACCCCCACCACTCTTTCCCCTGAGCTCAGGTGTGTAGAGAAAGGGGTTAATGGCGACGAAGCTGCTCCTTCATTGCTGTTCCTATTCATAACAGGGAAGATCTTTGCAAAGCAGAAACTGCACAGATTTACTTTGCAGTGTGTACAAATATCTGTTTTATCTGCTCACTGAAGGTCACATTTTACCGCCTATGTGTATGATCTGACTGTTCAGTGAACAGCTAACACAGCGATAAAGTTCTACACATGCTGCTTCCATAACACTGCATCGGAGTTCAGAGTCTCCTGTACACAGGCAGCTGCTTGCATTTCAGTTTGTCCAACCATTTAAAAAATCTGAAAAAGCTTAGAGTTCCATAAAATAAAAAGGGACGTCCTGCTCACCATCAAGGTCCCCTGCCGGTCTCTGCACTCCCCTGCTGCTGAGCACATGCCAGCTGTGGGTTTTTTTCTATGATGGATTCATAAAGAGTATGTAAGTTTAAAAATGGTGACCTGAGTCATCACATGTCATGTTACGTACAGTAGAATACGGTGCCTTGGGCAGTTACCATGTTGCACCATACGGAGTGAATGTTGGTCCATTATAGAAACCCATATAAAATCTTCATACTTTATTGGGTCAAACATTTAAAGGGGTTTGCCCACTACTCAGACCAACTCTTCTTAAATGCCATATTTCCTAGTGTAAAATGTTCCAGCAATGTTGGCACCAGGTCTCTGAGGGCTCATGTGAAATCGCTGTGCCACATGGGCACTGCAGCCATGGACTCGCTTCGGACAAACCTTGGACATCCAAATGAAGCATAAGAACTGCAGCACATTAGCGGTTGCTGATTGACTGCAGCCCTTTAGTCACTGCTGTTTTGGCTGCAGCCCATTAGCGGCCGCTTACTCATGCAGCATAACAATGTCACAGGAGCCCTGAGTGACCTGGCGTCAACATCGCTGAAACATCACTGGTGTGGATGAGTATCTGTTATTTTTCACTGAGGAGTTTAGTATTTAAGAAGGGGTTGTCTAAGTAGTGGACAATGACTTTATCTTGAGGTTTGTAGTGCATATGTGTGTCCTCAAAGAACCTATTTCTGTTCCTTAATTTATTTGCCTGTGTATGTTTGGTGCTAGTTATCTAGTGGTTATCTGGTCTCAGAAGAAAAGTTCGCAGTCACTCTGTGACTACAGTCTGTCAAATCATGACAGTTATTTGCATACATGTGGTCATGTGCAGACTAGACTCCTGCACTTCCATCAATTTACTTCTAATGAGAGAAGTTGGATGAGACTAGTTGGCATGTGCTCGGAAGTATGCAAATCGCATACATATAGTCACATGAATGCCCACCTGTACGGGGAATACAGGCAAATCATGATAGTATGGGCATCGCACACTGTCATGACTTGGCAGCCTCATAGTGACAGCAGAATTTTCATCGGAGACCGGGGAACACCTTCAAAGATGCACATGGTGGTTGATTTCAGCTTTTTGTACTCTGCTGAAAATCAGGTGAATGGTTACCATGGCGACTGTTGTTCTAGCACCAGACAAACTTTAATTGCTCTGCTTGCAACTTACAAATTAATACACACTGCAATGTAACCCAACAGGGAAAAGTAATGATTGCGCTTTTAATCCCAGGAAATAATAAATGAAGGGATTCGAGAAAGTTGTAAGCAGATATTGGGAAAATATTGTGGTAATTTAATATATTATTTTCTTCTCTCACCACATAATAAGCTGATTAACAACACTTTCCAGCTTATTCCAATTTGTGCAATATTTTCATTTTCAACGTGTTCCTTCTTTTTTGTGTTTCCTTGTGAATTAAAGAAATATTATTTTATGCTACTGATATGCATCGGCTCAATTTCTACATTTTCTCAAATCGTGCTCCATGACAGCACCACATGAGGTTGACTTCACACCTTAAGAGAAATTAAAAAAAAGGAGGATAAATATGCGCCTCCTTCCTCCACAATAGTTTTTTTCATCATCAGTGCCCTGTGGCTGGTGGAATGGTTTTCTTTTAGTCTTACTGCACTCACCAGGCATTTTGGATTAGCTGACTGGCCTTTCTCCTCCTTTCCTCACATCTCTCTTGCTTTTTGTGAAACGGACTCTCAGTTGGTTTCGAACCTCTCTTGGCTACCAAGACGTTATCTGCTCCCACTGTTGGGGGTTTTGCCTTACCTGCATGTTGGACTCGCCAAGTCAAGTTGGCCAAGCCACAGGACTCACAGGCCTGATTCAATTCCTGTGTGTGGCATGTCACTGTGAGTCTCTGGGTATGGAGTATGCCTGGAGGTAACGTCTGGTGATATTTTTGCTGTCCATTTGGGACAGAATAGGACTCTTCTACGTAAAAGCTAAGCTTAAAACTTTCTCTCAAAAGTGCTCAAGGTTGAAGGTGGTTTCTACCTGCAGAACTAAGTAAAGTCTTTTGGTAGGTGGGGATTCTTAATCAGTTCTATCTCCTCTTTATGGGTGAGAAACTGGCTACACATACATAATACAACTGTTGGCTGAACAATTGTTTGGCTGCCAGTTATTTACTTTTCCCCCATAGAATAAGGAAAGCTTGGCTTGGTAAAACGTTCCTGTGTTCTCTGAGAGGGCCAATGCCAGAATCATCTATCAGCGGCTTATCTCCCCACCGAACAAAACAACCGGGCAATTGAATTACAACCGCCTGGTTCTTATGTCCCATGGGGCCTTAAAATGGGGGCCTTAACCTTTTCACGAAATTTGACATAACTTTATCTCGTGGTCGGAAAGGGGTTCCTGCAAAATTACATAAACTTAAGTCATGACGACGATGCAGGCACAGCGGTATTGTTCGCATGATCGCCGCCGGGAGCTCAGTTTAAGTGAAAGCCGAGCCCTGGCTGTCATAGCCAGAAGAGGTGCCTGCATAATCCTGGGCCATTTACCCCCCTAAATGCTGCAATCAATAGCAGTCGCAGCATTTAGAAAACTGAGAGAGGGGAAAACTGAGAGCGGGAAGGGGCTCCCTCTACCTTCAGATCGACCCGTTCCCCTCCCCCGCAACGTCATTGCAAAGGCCTGATCATTGGTATGGCAACCCGAAGTTGTCATGATGATCTTCGGGTCTACCAGCTATGATGTCCTGTTTAGACAATGCTAGCTGCATGGTCTAAAAGGCGTTCTGTGAGTGTAAACTTAATGGACGTAATCCATTGGTGTCCTGGTGCATTGCAATGCATTATACCAACGATCAAAGTAATAAAAGTTAAAGCCCCACAGAGGGACTAAGTAAAAAAAAAAATAAAAAATAAATAAATAAAGAAACGGAAAAAAAATATTATACCAATGAATACAAATATTTATGTAAAAATAAACAAAACAAAAAAAAGTACACATTTGGTATTGCCACATCCAGAACGACCCAATCTATAAGAGTGTCACACCATTTAACCCCTTCAGTGAACAGCATAAAAATCAAATGTGGCAAAAAAAACTATGCTTTTTCATCATAGTGCCAATAAAGTGCAATAAAACACAATCAAAAAGTCAAATGTAAATAAAAATGGTATAGGTTAAAACGTCATCTTGCCCCTTAAAAAACAAGCCTCCATACAGTTCCTTCAGCAAAGAAATAAAAAGTTATAGCTGTCAGAATACAGCGATGCAAAAACAATTATTTTCTAAAGTTTTTATTGTGTAAAAGCACCAAAACATAAAAAAAATTGTATAAATGTGGTATTGCTGTAATCATACTGACCTGAAGAATAAAGCTGCCTTATGTCACATTCGCATCAGAACCTGCTCCTACGGCTTCTGCTTCTGTTGCCAGGCGCCACCGTATTCACTCTGCGGGTGGCGCTGGTAATAGAAATATCAGAACCAGAAGCTCTGGACGACAGGCTCTGTCCCACTGTGTCCTATTGCAAAACCAGAACCCTGTACAGGGGTTAAAGCGTATTGGGATTTCTCTGGAGGCTGCCAGGTGGAATGCCTTGTGCCATGTCTGTCTGAGGCAGCCTTTTGAGCCTGTGGCCTCAGGCAGACGTTACACATGATCACTTTTACCACATGCTGAACGGCATAAAAAAAAATAAATAAATAAAAAATAAAAAATTCCTGAATTGCTGGGTTTTATTTTTTCTGTCTCCCAAAAATGTTATGTGCCCAAAAATGGTACCAATAAAACGTCAACTCGTCCCGTAAAAAATAAGCCCTCACATGACTCTGTTGGCAGAAATATTGAAAAATTATAGCTCATAAAATATGGTGATGCAAAAACTAGTGTGCGATAGCAACCAAACATAAAAAAAAAAGATATAAATCTAGTATCTCTGTAATCCCACCGGCCCGATGAATAGTCGTCTAATCACTTATACTGAACGAGGCGTGGTGTAAAAAATAAAGCCAATTCTTCACCTGCTGTTGATTTGTTAATTCTCCCTCCCAAAAATTCCAGTAAGACTCGTCACACATTTATCTTGCGCTCTATGCTGAGCGCTTACACCATGGTTTCCGTGTAAATTTCTGAAATATGCCATTCAGATGGAACCCCCGGCAGAAGATTCTCTATAGTGAGGCAGATGGAGACATTGTAGACGTCGTCAGGCGTGTGATCCAGTGGTGGTCCTTTTTTAAATGTGCATAAAAGCGCGGTCAGGCACAGTTTTGTACACCTCTGAAATGAAGGACACCGCTAAACAGAGGCCAGACAGAGTCCATAGTAACTCTGCTGCCTCATTATAGTGAATGGATCCCTCATGGGTTTCATTTGGATCATGTCATTTGGAGATTTAGATGGAAACTTGATGTAAGTGCTCAGCTTACAAGATAAATGTGATACAAAATGTTATGTAAAATGTTCCCAATAAAAGCTTCAACTCAATTCACAAAAAAAGCAAGTCCCCACTCAGGTACCCTCATCTGTCAATGGAAATATAGGGGGCTTCAATGTTACTGGTAGAACAAAGGCTCCTTGACCCTCAAAAGAAATCCAGCAAATTTTGCGCTCCCATGTCCAAATGCCCCTTCCCTTCTCATCCCCAGTGAGCCAAAACCACATTTAGCGTCCACGTTTGGCATTTCTGTAGCAATGAGAGCCCGCTTAATTTACAGGTGCAGGTCTTCATAAGCACGAGCTGGGCATACAATGGCAGATTTGCAATTTTCACTTGGCAACATCCATTGCTGCTAGTTTCCGGAAAACATCCAAGGAGTCAAAATCATCACTACACCTGTAGTTAAATTTTCAGAGGGGTGAAATTTCCTAAATATGGTCACTTGAGGGTTGATTCTGCTCCTCTGGTACTTAGGGGCTCTGTATATGCTGTCTGCAAACTATTCTACGATACTTTGTTCTCAAAAAGTCAAATGGCGCTCTTTCCTTTCTGAGTCTCTCCATGTAGCTAAGCAGTACTGTCCATTCACATATGGGGTATTGCCACTTTCAGCTGAAATTGTGTGACCCATTTTGGTTCCATTTTTACCCATTTACTCTTGTGAAAATGTAAAATCTGAGGCTAAAACAAAATTTGTGTGGTAAAAATGTAATTATTTTTTCTTCACTACCAAATGTTATACAATTCTGTGACACACCTGTGGTGTCAATATGATCACTGCACCCATAGATGAGTTCCTTGAGAGGTGTAGTTTGCAAAATGGGTTCACTTATGGTTAGTTCTGCTCTGCTGGCACCACCTTCCAGTGAGTCATGGCACCCTCAAACCTGAACAGCTAAATCTACACCATAATATGGCGCTCCTTCCCTTCTGAGCTTTCCACTGTGCCTCAGAAGTATTTCCTGATTACATGTATAGTATTGCCGCACTCAGGAGAATTTGAACAACAAACGGTGCAGTAAATTTTTTCATATTAGCCGTTATGAAAGTTAAAAATTTGTGGCTAAAATAACATTTAGAGGTTAAAAATCTAATTATTTTTCTTCACTGCCCAATGGTATAAATTTCTGTGAGCCACATGTCGTATCAACAGGCTCAAAGCACCCTTAGATGAATTCATTAGTGGGTGTAGTTCGTAAAATGTTGTCACTTATGGGGGAATTCTGCTGTAGGGCAGTGGGAAGAGCAAGGCTAAGTGCCAGAATTGGCGCATCCTATGGATGCGCCATTTCTGGGGCGGCTGACGACTGGTGTTTCTAGCCTGGGAGGGGGCCAATATTCATGGCACCCTTCCTGGGCTACTAATATCAGCCCCCAGCTGTCTGCCTAGCCTTTGCTAGCTATTAAAATAGGGGGGACCCCACGTCATTTTTTGGGGGGGGGGGTCCCCCATTTTAATAGCTAGTAAAGGCTAGGTATTCAGCAGGGGGCTGATATTAAAAGCCTGGGAAGCTCCGTGGGTATTACCCCCTTCCCAGGCTTCAAACATCTGCCCCAGCCGTCTGCTTAACCTCCGCTAGAGACTAAAATTACGGGGAACCCCACGCCAATTTTTTTTTTAATAAATTCTTTATTTTAACACTAAATGACAAGTACAGTAATCAACACTATCACTGTACTTCTTATATATGTGACTGACATGTTTCTATCTATCTAATCTATGTGTGATGCTCTATTCTTTCTGTTGTAAATTGTCGGGTACCGGTGTATGCCGCTGATGAATTGCCGGCCGGCTTTTTTAAAGAGACGGTGTATGAAAACACTGTTATTTTTTTTAATAAATCCTTTAACACTAAATGACAAGTACAGTAAGCTGAGCGCTGCCATCCAGCTTGTTATCCTTCAGAGACGCTGCAGAGCGCAGGCATTATGGGAACTTCCGATTCCGGTATTCGATATTCTAAAAGTATCGGAACTCAGTATCGGAACTCCGATACCGCGAATGTCAGTCGATACCCGATATTTCAGTATCGGAATGCTCAACACTACTCATGACTAGCTAATCATGTCAGACGAGCCCTTACTTGACATCATATTTATTGGTGACCAGAGAGAGGAAGAGACTTCTGAGTGACCTTACTGGGGACTATATTTACAGCTAAGAGAGTGGGAATGAGAGTGAATGGTGGTAATGAAGAGAAGGATGGAGTAAAAGACATACAGTTTACATGTAAGGGTTTATGGAAGTTTGTAGGTATACATGCGTCAAGCTATATAACTCAGCAGCCAGCCAACAGTTGCATAGACTAGTAGTTGTGCTAAGGGGTCAAAATGCGGGAAAAAAGATTAAATGGGTATATTTTTTTGCATTTTAGCAGTGCAAAGCAATGTCAAATAGCAGTTAATATGCATTTGGTATTTTTTTTATATGAACTTGAATTGTGGGATTAACTCTAAGACGTGTGATAGATATTACCTAAATTGGGATCTGATCCATACTAGGCTTAACCATGATTTTCACACCAACCTATAGAGGCCACGGTGCTCTTTTATTCCACTCAAGCCAATTACAGTAGACATTCTTGCCAGATACTATGTCATCAAGCTCCCTAGTTTGTCTCTTTTTGAGCAATCAAGACCGGCTGTTTACAGAGAGCTTCAATTCCTGGAACGCTCCCTCCAGCCGACCATTTGCCATCCCCTTCTTCGTCCCTTTAAGTAGGTCGGTCAGGGGTGCACCTATCATGGCGAAATTCGGGATAAATCGCTGATCCTATCCCGCAATTCCTAGAAACGCTAGAACCTGTTTCTTGGAGGCCGGTTGCGGATACTTTTGGATTGCTTCCACCTTCTTCCCTTGCGGCTTTATTTTGCCCCTTCCGACGATGTAGCCCAAGTATTTTGCCACTTCTTTTCCCATAGCGCACTTCTTCGAGTTTATGGTAAAGCCGGCCTGCCTCAACGCATCCAGTACCATCTGGACCTTCTGTAGGTGACTTCCCTAATCTGGGCTGAAGATCACGATGTCGTCCAGGTACGCCGCAGCGTACTTCTAGTGCGAGGCTAGGATCCAGTCCATGGCCCTCTGGAAGGCAGCTGGGGCATCCTGGTGTACTGAAAACACCCGACGGGTGTAGAGAATGCCGTCTTCTCCATGGCACTTGGAGATGGGAGGATTTGCCAATATCCTTTTGTTAGGTCCAGGGTGGTAATGTATCTGGCTGGCCCTAGCCTTTCAATAAGTTCATCAATCCGGGGCATCGAATTTAGACACTTCATTTAGCTTTCTGTAGTCATTACAGAAGCGCCATTCTCTGTCCGGCTTCGGCACAAGAACAATGGGGCTGGACCAGCCGCTCTTTGACTCCTCGATGACGCCCAGGTTCAACATTCTCCACACCTACTTTGGAGATCACCTCGCGGCGGGCTTCGGGGATTCAATATGGCCTCTGGTTCACCCATACATGCTTTTCTGTTAAGATCTCATTCTCCACGACCTTCATACATCCTGGCAACTCCGAAAACAGGTCTCTGTTTCACTGAAGCAGTCCTCGGCACTGTTGCTTTTGGGCCGGTGACAATGTCTCTGCCACTGTGACATCCTCAACCCTGGCTTCAGAATTGGCCCCCAGTCAGGTATCTTCCACTGGTTCACTGTCTTGCCACAGTTTAAGCAGGTTGATGTGGTATATCTGGTACAGCTTCCTTCTTCCTGGCTGGTGGACTTTATAGTTGATGTCACCCAACTTCTCAACCACCTCGTATGGCCTCTGCCACTTGGCCTGAAATTTACTTTCAAACGTGGGTACTAACACAAATACCCGGTCTCCAGTACTGAATTGTCTCAGCTTTGCGGCCCGATTGTAGACCCTTGCCTAGACTTCTTGTGCTTGAAGCAGGCTCTCCTTCACAATCGGCATCACCTTCGCAATCTGACCCTGCATCTGGGTCACATGCTCGATGATGCGCCGGTGGGGTGTAACCTCTGCTTCCCTGGTCTCTTTTGCTATATCTAGAAGTCCCTGAGGGTGCCGTCCATATAACAGCTCTAATGGTGAGAATCCTGTAGAGCTCTGGGGAACTTCCCTGATAGAGAACAGCAGGTACGGCAGTAGGAAATCTCAGTCTCTCCCATCCTTCTTCACAACCTTCTTCATCATAGACTTTAAGATCTTGTCGTTGAATCTCTCCACCAGGCCGTCTGTCTGCGGATGGTTTACCGACGTCCGGAGCTGTGTAATCTGGAGAACTTTACACAACTCCCTCATTACCATGGACATAAAAAGAGTTCCCTCGTCAGTCAGGATCTCCTTTGGCAGGCCCTTCCGGGAGAAAATATGCACTAAATCTCTGGCTATACTCCTGGTGGAGGAGTTTCTCAGTGGTCCCGCCTACGGATACCTAGTGGCATAGTCCAGCACTACCAGGATGTATTGGTGTTCCCTGGTAGACTTAATCAAGAGCCCAACAATGTCTATGGCGATCCGGTCAACTGGGACCTTTATAATAGGCAATGGCACTAGAGGGCTTTGGAAGTGGGACATGGGAGCAGCTAGCTGACAGGTGGGGCAGGACCGGCAGTAATTAACAATCTCTCTGTGACATCCAGGCCAGTAGAACCTCTGCAGGACCTGCTCTTGGGTTTTCTCTACTCCCAGATGCCCACTCAAGATATGAGAGTGGGCCAGGTCTAACACCGTACGCCTATAGGGATCTGGCACCACCAACTGCTCTACCACTTCCCTTCTTGGGTTAGTGACCCGATAAAGCAGTTCCTCATTTAGTGTGAAATATGGGAACCTAGTGGCAGCCCCCGGCTCTTGAACAATCCCATGTATTACAGACACATTATCAAATGCATTTTTCAATGTGAGATGCTGCATCTGAGCAGTACCAAAATTTCCCCCAGAAACCTCCAACACAGGAATCTCTGCCTTTTGGGTCTCCGGTTCGTCCTCTTCGCCGGCAAGGACACACGGGGGGAATTTATCTGTCTCCGACTGCATTGGGCATTCAGTATGGTGGAACCGGCTCCTTCCTGAGTCACGTGGTACACCTACTTTGCGCCATAAGTCCCAGAACAGGCTAAAGTCCCGCCTTATTATTGCTGGGTGTAGCAGGTCCTTAACTACTCCAACCTCATGGGACTCAGCGCAGCAGTTCGTTTTCATAGTCACTCTGGCGACACAGTAGTCTTTGGTGTCCCCGTGCATACAGCGGACGCCCACGTTTTTCCTGGGGATCAACCGGTGAGGCAGTGTGTCCCTTATCAGAGTCACCAAACTCCCCGAGCCGAAGAGACCCGTCACCAATATCCCATTTATTGTTACCGGACATGCCTGTGGCCCCTCACCGGGCTGACAGTCCACACTGCAGGCTGAATAGGCATAATATGAACAGCGCCTCCCCATTCTGCTGTCCATCAGTTTGGAGGACATAGGATAATGGACGGCTCTGTGTCCAGGACCGTGACAAATCCAACAGGTCAAGTCCTTACCAGCGGCTTTTGGCAACCCCTCAACAACCCCTTGGGACCTCAAACTCCCCACATTTATATAAGTACTAGATGGTGGCCCGATTCTAACGCATCGGGTATTCTAGAATATGTCTCCCGACGGTGGCGTACTTATTTAAAATCTGCCGCCAATAGTCACTTCCCCCCATAGTGGCCCATGCAGGATGTCACATCCCCCCCCTTATAATGGCCCATGCAGGAAGTCACATCCGCCCTATATAATACCCCATGCAGGAAGTCGCATCCCCCCCATAGTGGCCCATGCATGATGTCACCCCCCCTCCCTTATAATGCCCCATGCAGGAAGTCACATCCCCCCTATATAATACCCCATGCAGGAAGTCACATCCCCCCTATATAATACCCCATGCAGGATGTCACATCCCCCCTATATAATACCCCATGCAGGATGTCACCCCCCCCTCGCTTATAATGGCCCCTCCATGATGTAACACACCCCACCCCACATCCCCCCTATATAATACCCCATGCAGGAAGTCACATCCCCCCCATAGTGGCCCATGCAGGTGTCACATCCCCCCTCCCTTATAATGCCCCATGCAGGATGTCACATCCCCCCCTCCCTTATAATGCCCCATGCAGGAAGTCACATCTCCCCTATATAATACCCCATGCAGGAAGTCACATCTCCCCTATATAATACCCCATGCAGGAAGTCACATCCCCCCTATAATACCCCATGCAGGAAGTCACATCACCCCTATATAATACCCCATGCAGGAAGTCACATCCCCCCTATATAATACCCCATGCAGGAAGTCACATTCCCCCTATATAATACCCCATGCAGGAAGTCACATCCCCCCTATATTATACCCCATGCAGGAAGTCACATCCCCCCTATATAATACCCCTTGCAGGAAGTCACATCCCCCCCATAGTGCCCCATGCAGGATGTCACCCCCCCCTCGCTTATAATGGCCCCTCCACGATGTCACACACCCCACCTCACCATTTAATGCCCTATGCCCCCATACAATAAAAAAAAATCCAATACTCACCTCTCTTCTCAGCTGCTGCTCGGGACTCCAGCGTAGCCGGCATCTTCCCGCTGTGCTCTGTGAGAGAGAGCAGTGTAAAGACGTCACAGCGCTCTCTGACCTGAGACGTCACAGAGCTGCACCGGAAGACACAGGACCTGCTGCGGAGGCACGGGGAGGGGTAAGTATGGCGCCGGGTGCCGGGGCCGTGAGCAAGCGGGGCGAGGAGAGGAGAGGAGGGGAGGGGGGGGCGTCACACTTGCCGTCGGGAGATAAGCGGCCGTAGCCGCTGATCTCCCGACGGTAGCCGCATCGAGGTCAGCGGCGCCTCCAGTCGGGGGACTTATGCTGCGAGCAGCCGGCTGCATCGCCGCTGACCTCCATGCGGCAGATGAGCCGCTAACGGCCGCCATCTTTTTCTAAAATGCCGCGTCGCTGATTGGCCGCGGCCGGACCAATCAGCGACGCGGGATTTCCTGGACAGAAGGACAGACAGACGCGATAAGACAATTATATATATTAGATGTTTCACTGTAACAATTGATATTTAAAAAGAAAATGTAAACTAAAGGTAAAGTTACAGTTGATGAATGTTTGTTTAAAAAGAACAATACCTGTCAGAATGTCTGGTAAAAGAAATCTTGAAACGGTTTGGTTCACATAGCATGTCATTAAATTTAGCGGATACAATTTAATACGTAACATTTAGGTAGATATCAATGTCCGCCATGTGAATGTAAATCAGCCACAGGATTAATACTAAACGTATTTCAGTAATGCCGACATTCACCAGCAATTGCTTCTACTGTGTGATTATAGAAAAAAAAAAAAAACTTGTTTTCTTTTTGTGCAAAAAATTCCCCAAAAACCTTTTTTTTCAATCACGGCTCATTGCTTTGTATAATGAAATCTATAAAAAGTCTCACTAGGAACATAACCCATTAGAGTGTCTTCCGAAAAAAGGCTGCATTATCTGCTGCAGGTAAGATGTTGTCAGTTTAGTTTTTATACGCTTGATAATGGGCGGAAACAGAGCAGACAAAAGACCTTTGCTCCCCAACACTTGACCAAGACCATAAATCATGCTATGGAGAAACACTGGTGGTGACAAGCAGATTTCGGATGGCTGCTTTCTAAATAGTAGTACATTGTTGGTCTGTAATGTTTGTCATCGACACTATGGGAGAATTTACTAAAACAGGTGTACACTGTGCAGAATTATTAGGTGAGTATTTTGACATTATCATAATTTTTATGAATATTTTCCAACTGCAAGCTGTATAACCTTGATTGCATATTGAATAAAATAGAGTAGATGATGTGTATTTTTGTAATGAGGGAGAGTCAGGCCTAAGGATATCATCCCCCTTTATTAGGGTCTGCAGAATTATTAGGCAGTTTGATTTCCTCCAGCTAAATGGAACAAAAAAAGAGCTTTAACTAACTGAAATGTCAAAAATTCTAGCAAATCTCACAGAGGGATGCAGCACTCTTGGAATTGATAACATATTGTGATCTGATAACAGAGATGGCAAAAGTTTTTTTGCAAATAGTCAACTGGGTTACAAAAAAGTGTTTCGAATAAAAAGAGGCGCAAAGGTTTGAGAAAAATCAAACATGAAGTGAGCAGGAACCCATTATCCTCCAGTGCTGTTGTAAGGGTAGTGGACTGGACTGTCGAGTTCCTACCCCGTAAGACACCATTCGCATTGTGTATCATGTCCTGCATCTTTGTATATATTGTGTCATGTGAATTGTGTTGTAATGTATTGTGATAGGGTTAGGCATAATGTATAAGATAGGTAATGTAGGGATGTATAGTTTAGGGCTTAGTAAGTAAGGTAGGTAATATAAGTTAGTTGACTGTAGTTTAGGTAGTGACGTTAGGAGTTAATGTTTGGGACTAGCCCATAGTGGGAGGGAAGTCATGTTAGTGCAAGTGATTGCTTCCTGTAGATAGTCAGATAGATAAAAGTTCAAGGGCAAGTAGGAAGTGTTATGTGACAAGAGGAGGATTGGTCATATCTCACTCGACATTTATTCACAGGTGTACACCACCGAAAAAAACACTATACTAATGGGAAGGGAAAAGAAGAAAAAGGTGTGAATAAAATATAAAAAATGTTATTAGAATTATTAAAAATTATTAAAATGTATCACTTTACAATGCATCTATACATGCATATAAGGTCACAATCTAAGATGGTATTTGACAGTGACCCAAAAATTCCCTGTTGCGCTGTAGTGCAAGAGTTATTTAAAGGGATGCCTTACCCAGTCTCTTCTGTTTAGTGGGTTCAGGCTATGTGTTCTCCACATTAATAATTTTCGAATAAGACAAATTAATACAGGTTACTATCTAATTAATAAAATTGCTGATACACATCAGAGGTGTTATATGTGTGCACCTCAATTATATTAGTGCAAGCCAATACTTTAATGCCAAAGGCTAGATAGTCACAGACATAAATCATAAGTAACTTGTCTGTCATAAGCTCAAATCCCTACTAGAGTAGGGGATTAACGTGTTAGCTAGACAGGACGGCTGTCCTCATGCACTGTACGGACGGCGTGTCAGCTTTGCTACAGCTTCATTGTATGTGTTGGCACACTTTTATAGTCTCATTCGGATATAAGGAAAATTCCTAACTCTGCTGCCACTGGCATAACTTGGGACTCAGTCCCTGACGCGCGTTTCGCCTGTATACCGGCTTTTTCTAAGTACAGCTGCCGGGTGTATAAGATTGTACCTGCAGTGGTCAACTGTGCTGGAGTCTTCATGTGGCTGGGCACGTTGACCGCATGTGATATGAGCGGCGGCATAGGCGTATGAATGATATGACCCACTATCTAGCCCTGTCTAGCTAACACATTAATTCCCTATTCTAGTAGGAATTTGAGCTTATGACGGACAAGTGTAAAGCAGTCTCTCACTTGTGGCTAGATAAACAATGGCCCTTGCTGTTTAACACTGTCATAAGTAACTAGAAGTAGGTGCACAATGTATCATCTGATTTCCTTTATGTTGTAGAGCAGGTTGTGTCTTAGATGCAGGGGGCATGGTTAGTCTCAACTGCATTGAAGGGAATAATTAATTCAAATTTAACTCTTAATGTATTATGAAAATCACTGAAAGGTTTCTGGAATGGAAAAGGTATACAATGTGATGTGAAGGGAGGAATATACAACAAATTTATTATTAGAAAGATACTATGTAATTGTATTTGTAGCTTGATGAGCAGCTTTTTTAATACATTATTAAATGTTAAGTTTTAAACTGACTAATACCCCAATTTTATCAATTGACTATTTGCAACAACTTTTGATAGTTCTGTGATTCGTCACAATATCTTAAAACTTTAAAGAGTGCTGCATCCCTCTGTAAGACTTGTAACAGTTTTTGTTTTTTCAGTCAGTTAAATCTTTTTTTGGACCTTGATAAATGGTGCTGTGTCCTTAGGCCTCACCCTCCTCATTACACAAATACACATCACCTGATCTGCTTCATACAAGACGCATTCACTGTTACACAGCTTGGAGTTGCAAAATCGGCATTAGAATGATGATCTGGTCCAAATGCTCACTTGTCTAATAATTCTGCGCACAGTGTATTCTACTGCAGCTGTAAACAACAGTCAGCTCAAAATTCACTATTTTGATGTCAGTCCTCTATAATTTACAATTTCTGTGGTAAATTATAGTTGATCTGCACAAGCAGTTTGTCATCCTGATGGTTCATATTCTACAATAGCGAGACAACCACGCTTCTCAAGCATATTTAAAGACAAATAATACGATTTCACAGTTGAACAAAATTTTACAAAATTCTGTAAACAGAGGTGACATTAGTAACCATTTATTAGTTTTCCTAGGCTCTAAAACTTTTTAATAACAGATTGTATAAAATAAGAAATGTACTAACATTCAGCTTACGAGTACACTACGGTCTAACAGCTTCAGTCAGTCACCAAACTGTGACTTCAGTGGTGTTGACGTGTACCCCTACTGTCAATGATTGGCTGCAGTGGTTACATGCTAATGCACATAACCACTATGCCTAGTATACTGAGATCATTGGGAGACTAAGTCCTGCATGGGAACGACAGATTAGTAAGGTGTTAATCCTTTTGTTAATTTTTATAAATGTGAGCTGTTTTTTTTTTTTAGAAAAAGCTTTTGAATATGTAAATTGGTGTCGCTAGTGGACAGATTACCTTAGAAACTACAGAAAGCACTTCAAAAATGAAACACAAAGCACTTTTTATCTTTTTCTGTCTCTCGGCTGCCAAGAGCCTTGTTCAGAGAAAAAAAGTATGCTGAGACAAAAAAAAAAGTGGTTAAGGTCTTTTATTTTTGGGTATAATCGGTGCCATTATACTTTAAAATATGCTAATATAATTTTTTTTAAATATGCAGCACATATTCTACATGTGAATATACTAAACTTTGTAATATATCTTAACAGAGAATTCAGTTTTTTTCTTCACTTATGAGCCACTTCTTAACCTGCCTCCTGAACTTTTCATCCACGCTGAAAAAACAGCTCATTCCCGACTTACTCAAGAGAAGACAGACCTCCAGCACAGTGAGCTTTCTAGCAAGTCTTTTATGAAAAGTCCAAAAAATATGATTAAATATTCATAATATCCATAGTGTAGTCTAATGCTGTTTTTCATTCATTGTCTGATCTAATGCCAACTAAATTATATATACTTTGAAGATCAGATTTAATAAAAATATTTGCTTGAAAAGTTCTGACCAGCATCTTTGGTATATCTGCTCTCGGAGTCTTTAGAGGTCCAAGTCGTGGGACCACCTCCAACCAGCTAGCTTGTGGATAGTTGATGAAAGATGTATTTCATTAGCAACAACATTGATTATTTTTGTAAAGGGCAATTTCATGGGGAATCTGTCAGTAGGTTTTGCTACCTCATCTGACAGCCGCCTGATGTAGGCAAAGCGATTCTGAATCCAAGGATGTATCATTTAGTTTAACCTTCTACCAGCCACCTACAGTTAAACAAAATGAGATCTTGCCGAATTCCAGTGGAGGAAATTACAAAAAATACACACTTTTTGGAGAATAATTATTTTTGTAAGCTTTAAGTAGAATTTGATTCCACTCGTATAAATTCGCCCAACTCTAATCCTGACGATTGTATTTTTGTTTATATGTACAAATGAATTATTTATTTTTGGGTGGGAAGAGACCTTTTTATATACAGTACTGAACAAAATGTTTTAGGCAGTTGTGGAAAAAATGCTGAAAGATAAGTATGCTATCAAAAATAGAAGTGTTATTAGTTTATTTTTATCAATTAACAAAATGTAAAGTGAATCAACAAAAGAGAAATAATCAAATCGACGATGAATCAAACGATGAAGGAAAATGTTTTTCTGTTCTTTTTTCAGGTTGATCCTAGCGTTCCTATTGGTGTTAGTGGCCCCAGCAAAAGACAATCCTGTAAAACGGACCTTGTACATATGTAAAGGGAAAACTCTTGAACATCCATTGATATTAAATCCAATGTTGTTAGTTATTTATCCTGTTAACAAAAGTAATAAAACAAAGCTAAAGAAATGTCAAGTTTTCTGTACTTCTTTATAGTATTGATATTTATACATTCAAAATGATTTCAACCCCCATTATGTGAATGCTTGTGTCTGCTGAGCATTCTTGTTGTTCCAGTGGGGAGAGTGAAGTAGGTAGACCGTGGCTGCAGCTCATCTCCACTGAGAAGGAAAGGAGTTTAAACTGCCTAATCCTTCTCTATTCAATCATTATCTGTCAGGGAAGAGTTGAGACCCCCATATACATCAGATTGTCTGCTAATATTCTCAAAAACAGCAGATTCTTTAGACTTTAATGTAGTGTATACAGGGGCTGATAGAGTACATTTTTTTTTGCAATTGTCTGTCTGTGACTGCTACATTACAGCTTGTTAGACTGGGTGACACCCTTCTTTTAATTCCAAATTTCTCTATTGAAATGGAGAAATTAGAATTAATTTTGTTGGAAAATAATTATGACATGGTGGGGATATCTGAGACGTGGCTGGACGAGAGCCATGACTGGGCAGTTAATTTACAGGGCTACAGGCTGTTCAGAAATGACCGTACAAACAAGCGAGGGAGGGTGTGTGTTTATACGTAAAATCATCCTTAAAACCCATCTTGCGTGAGAATATATGTGAATCTAATGAAAATGTAGAGTCCCTGTGGGTGGAGATAAGGGGAGGGGGAAAAAATAATAAATTACTGATAGTTTTTTTTTTATAAGTCTCCAAAAATAATGGAAGCAGTGGAGAATATACTCATAAAGCAAATAGATGAAGCAGCGACTCAAGGAGAAGTCATTATTATTCGGGACTTCAACTACCCTGAAATACATTGGGGAACAGAAACCTGTAGTTCCAACAAAGGTAATAGGTTTTTGACAACTATGAGAGACAATTACCTTTCACAACTGGTTCTGGACCCAACAAGAAGGGGGGCACTGCTAGACCTAATATTAACCAACAGGCTAGATCGCATATCAAATATACGAGTTGGGGGTCACTTGGGTAATAGTGATCACAAAATAATACGTTTTCTTGTATCCTTTAATAAAATGTGTAGTAGAGGGGTTACAAGGACACTAAACTTCAGGAAGGCACATTTCCAACGGTTGAGAGATGATCTTAGTGCAATGAACTGGGACGATATCCTGAGACATAAAGCTACACAAAGCAAATGGGAGACATTTATTAGCATCCTGAATAGGACCTGTGCACAATATATACTCTATGGGAATAAACATGCTAGAAATAGGAGGAAACCACTATGGCTAAATAGAGCTGTAAGGGACGCAATAAGTGACAAAAAGAAATCATTTAGAGAACTAAAGCAAGTAGGTAGTGATGAGGTATTAAATAAATACATACAATTAAATAAATTCTGTAAAAAAAACAAATCAAGGCAGCAAAGATTGAGACAGAGAGACTCATTGCCAGAGAAAGTAAAAATAATCTCAAAATATTCTTTAACTACATAAATAGTAAGAAACTAAAAAATGATAGTGTTGGCCCCTTAAAAATAGTCTGGGTGAAATGGTGGATGAGGATGAGGAAAAAGCCAATATGCTAAATGATTTTTTTTTCAACAGTATTTACACAAGAAAATGGCATGGCAGAAAACATGATTAGTGATGACAAAAGTTCTCCATTAAATGTCACTTGTTTAACCCAGCAGGAAGTACGGCGGCATCTAAAAATCACTAAAGTTGACAAATGCCCGGGCGCGGATGGGATACGTAACTATTGTAACAGGAATTACGTAACGTCATAGACCATTATTTTTAATGTTTAAAGATTCCATAATAACAGGGTCTGTACCACAGGACTGGTGTATAGCAAATGTGGTGCCAATATTCAAAAAGGGGACAAAAACTAAACTTGGAAAGTATAGGCCAGTAAGCTTAACCTCTACTGTGGGTAAAATTTTGGAGAGTTTCCTAAGAGATGCTATACTAGAGTGTCTGAAGAAGAATAACCTCATGACCCAATATCAACATGGGTTTACGAGTGACCGTTCCTGTCAAACTAATTTGATCAGTTTTTATGAGGAAGCAAGTTCTGGACTGGACCAAGGAAATGCAATGGATGTTGTGTATATGGACTTTTCAAAAGCTTTTGATACGGTTCCACACAAAAGGTTGATACATAAAATGAGAACAATGGGGATAGGGGAAAATATATGTATGTGGGTTAAGAATTGGCTCAGTGATAGGAAACAAAGGGTGGTTATTAATGGAAAACACTCAGACTGGGTCTCAGTTAACAGTGGGGTACCACAGGGGTCAGTATTGGGCCCCCTTCTTTTTAACATATTTATTAATGACCTTGTAGGGGGCGTGCAGAGTAGTATTTCAATATTTGCAGATGACACTAAACTCTGCAGGGTAATCAATACAGAGGAGGACAATTTTATATTACAGGAGGATCTATGTAAACTAGAAGCTTGGGCTAATAAATAGCAAATGAGCTTTAATGGGGATAAATGTAAGGTAATGCACTTGGGTAGAGGAAATAAAATGTATAATTATATGCTTAATTGTAAAACACTGGGCAAAACTGTCACTGAAAAAAACCTGGGTGTATTGGTGGACGACAAGCTCACTTTTGGTGGCCCGTGTCAGACAGCTGCTGCAAAGGCAAATAAAATAATGGGATGCATTAAAAGAGGCATAGATGCTCATGAGGAGAACATAATTTTACCTCTATACAAGTCACTAGTGCGACCACACTTAGAATACTGTGTACAGTTCTGGTCTCCAGTGTATAAGAAAGACATAGCTGAACTAGAGAGGGTGCAGAGAAGAGCGACCAAGGTTATTAGAGGACTGGGAGGTCTGCAATACCAAGACAGGTTATTACACTTGGGGTTATTTAGTTTGGAAAATGAAGGCTTAGGGGTGATCTTATTACTATGTACAAGTATATGAGGGGACAGTACAAAGACCTTTCTACTGATCTTTTTACTCTGAGGCCAGAGACGGGGACAAGGGGGCATCTTCTACGTCTGGAGGAAAGAAGGTTTAATCATAATCACATACGCGGATTCTTTACTGTAAGAGCAGTGAGACTATGGAACTCTTTGCCGCATGATGTTGTAATGAGTGATTCACTACTAAAATTTAAGAAGGGCATGGATGCCTTTCTTGAAAAATATAATATTACAGGTTATATATACTAGATTCCTTGATAGGGCGTTGATCCAGGGAACTAGTCTGATTGTCGTATGGAGTCAGGAGGGAATTTTTTTCCCCAATGTGGAGCTTAGTGTTTGCCACATGTTTTTTTTTTGCCTTCCTCTGGATCAGCATGTTAGGCTATGGGTTGAACTAGATGGACTTAGTCTTCCTTCAACCTTAAAAACTATGTTACTATAAAAAACATCTTATTAGATAATGGCCAGCTCTTTATACAACTCCCTTGTATGGTATAGCCCCAACTCAAGAATGAGGCTCTGAAACTTCTCGTGAGGATGGGGAAGTGGCTGTACATCAATGTCACCTCTCCATTGTCTATCGGACTGCCAGAGATGATTATAATTTATATTTATATACTCCAAACATATTCCTCAGCACTTTACAATTCAAAGGGGACATGTACAAACAATATCAGCGTAACGGGACGGGTGGTGGAACCACTGTGCCGTGGTGCGAGGAGAGCCCATAGGGGCGTAACTAGGGGCCTCACCAAATCCGCCCTCGGAAGTACGGTGGCTTAACGACTTCGTGATCCGAAGAGGGATGAGGGAGTTTGACCAGGTGCTACTCCGGGACTGACCTCGGGTGGATGACAGCTGACCCCCCAAAGGGACAGGAGGCAGGCACAGGCTGGCACGGCTGATGGACAGGCAGGCTGGCACGGCTGATGGACAGGCAGGCTGGCACGGCTGGTAGACAGGCAGGCTGACACGGCTGGTAGACAGGCAGGCTGGCACGGCTGGTAGACAGGCAGGCTGGCACAGCTGGTAGACAGGAAGGCTAGCACGACTGATAGGCAGGCACGGCTGGAAGACAAGCAGGCTGGTAAACTGGCAGCTAGCACAGCTGATGGACAAGCAGGCTGGCACGGCTGGTGGACAGGAAGGTAGATGGTGATACATGCACTGGGACCTGAGAACTACCAAGAGTGTTAAACAAACTTACAGCGTTGCACAGGCACCTCCATGTTGTAGGAGGTGCCTTAAGTAGTTAGTTGCCATTGGCCGAGGACCCATTAGGATAGCGTGCGCGGCCCCTTTAAGAAGCAAGGAGGTCGCACCCTAAGTACAGTGCCCGGGGATCTGCGCACAGTACACGTAAATTCACAGACTGTGGTGGATCTTTTAATAAAATGTAACTTTTATTTACACATTAAAATAACAAAACAAATCTTTCCACCGTGCTTGTGTGCAGTCTATCCAAAGTGCGCCTGCTTTAATAGGATGCACCACTGATACTAATAGACCTAAAAAGGACAACTAAGTGTCCATTATCAGCTCATAAATAGAGGTACCACATTACATGTCCCATCTATTCCCATTTCTCAGCTGAAAAAACGAGGGCATAGAAAAAAAGGGGGGGGGATTTCCCCTTCATAAAGTGCAATCAGAGTGATATATTGCACATTACCCCTTTGCCTCAAATGGAACCTTGACAATAAAGTCTAAGTCCATTAATATTAGACACCCTCCTAAGTTGAATACACCAAATTGATTACTTCAGGTGAATCAACCACGATAGTCTAGTCTATATCAGAGGTCACTGCCTAGAAATATACAGCTCCTATGTTTTCACTGCTTCATTGGTAGCCAGTGAGTGTTATTGAGTGTTATTGCAGCTCACATTGCTTCGTTAGTAGCCAGGGAGCATTAGCATAATTTCCCACTGCTTCATTAACAGCCAGTGGGTTAATTCACACAGCGCGTTTCACTCATATTATTTACTATATGGAGGCCCGATGCTATCGTACCGGGAGGGCAGTAATGTCACGATAGGGGCAGGCTTTGCAGCGTTGAGAATCTCTCCCCCCATCCATGTGCTCACCCACCTATCCACTCTCTCTTTCCCCCATGTGCTGACTTCTCCCGTCTGTGCTCTCTTCTTTGACCTGTGTACCCCATGTGCTATCCCCCTTGTCTGCTGTCTCTCCTTCCTGTGCTGTGTTCTCCCCTCATGTGCTGTCCTGTTTGAGCTGTCTCCCCCCTGTGCGCTTTCTCTCTCCCCCATCTGCTGTCTTCTCCTCTCATGTGATCTCTTCTTTGACCTGTGTACCCCATGTGCTCTCCCCCTTGTCTGCACTCTCTCTCCACCCATGTGCTGTCTTGTTCCCTCATGTGTTCTCTCATTTGAGCTGTCTCCCCGCGCAGTAAATCAGACCGCCGCCATCTTTGTGCAGGCAGATAGCGGCGGTCACATTAAAACTGCGCATGCTCTCCTCCTGTACAAAGATGTCGGCGGTCAGTGAATCATTCGGCTGATCCCGGCGGCGTGTGCGGCGTATTCGCGATGGTGTTCCACTGGTGGTACCGTGCAAGAGGCTGGTACCACCAGTGGTTTCCATATTGAGACACCCATCACTTGGATGTCCCCAATATGGCGGTCGTCGAACTTCCGCCGCTTGGAATTCTGGGATCCGGGCACATCTGGACAGAACAGGATGTGAAGACATTACAAGGTAAGTATATTATAGACAAGGGTACATCAGGAGGCTTATTTCAACAAGTGCAATTGTGTATGCATCGGAGCTTTCAATATTCCGGCCACCATATGATCCGCACGCGGCGACACGGACGACCAACCTTTGTAAAGAATCCCCCTCCCCAAATCAATGAGGCACGCTCGTGCTGACCAATCACATGCTTAGTCTCTCCCGACCAATCAGCAGTGGCCACGTCAGACACAGACATCATCGCGCCATCTTGGCAGCGGAGGTTTCCTGGATACAAGAAGAACAACAGACAGGTTTCAGAGGAAGTTAACCCCTGCCATTCTGGTAAGGCAGCGCTAATAGCATACACTTCTTTGTACCTCTACAGATAATATATATCAAATGCTATTATTCCAATAGCACCCCAATGAATTCTAAAGAACATAAATCATTCTAATACACATCTAAGGAATACTATTACACCAATAAGACCAATTTATTATAATAAAGATATAGTACTCTCTGCAAAGCTACCAATAGCAGAATAATATTACAAAACCTAATTCATAAAAATACTCCTAAGGAAGCCCCCCTCCTTTCTCCAAAGAAATGGGGCATTTATTCAGAACATCATTCGCTTTTCTCATATTGGGACATTACTACCAAAATCTTGCAAAGCCCATTAACAGAGCCCCCCTACTCCTCTCTCATCAAATAAAGGGGACAAAGGAAATACACTCATTGAATCCCAATGGAGTCACCGTTTTTAGTCTAAAAATCTATTGGGCCTCCTTTCTCAAAATCCTGTTATCATGATCACCGCCTCTAGGAGATGATCTAACTCTCTCCACACTCTGAAATCTTATTACTTTGAAGTCACCCCCATGTTTCTCCCATGCCTAGAAATGGGGGTTTCTTCTTTCCTTCTAATATCCTGTATATACTCGAGGATTCTCTTTATAAATTACCGACTCGTCTTCCCAATTTGATTTCAGACATGTGAATTTAGCCAAATACACTAGGCGCTTGGTGCGACAATGAATGAATTCTCTATTTACCTAGACAATCCCCGTCGTATCACTTGTGAATGTTTTCCCCTTCTCAATAAAGTCACAGGCCTTACATAGGCCATCTAAATGTGCCCTTAATCATTGTCCGATTCAACCATGTCGGGTCGCCCACATCTGGTTAAAGATAACTGTGGACTAGACGATGGTGATCCATGCACTGTGACCTGAGAACTAATAAGAGTGTTAACAAACAAACTTACAATGTTGCACAAGCACCTCCATGTTGTAGGAGGTGCCTTAAGTAGTTAGTAGCCATTGGCCGGGGACACATTAGGATGGCGTGCACGGCCCCTTTAAGAGCCAGAGAGCGCGCACCCTAAACACAGTGCCCTGGGATCTGTGCACGTACCCTGGGCAGAGTCGGCGTGGAGGGAGGACCAAGGAGCGGGGCACCCCAGCCGGGGGCCACGGCGGAAAGGGGGTCTGCGTCTCTGCCAGGGAAGAGGGGCAGGAGGCAGAGACGCTAGCGCTACAATCGGCCATTACAGAGTGACACATAATTCAACATTCCAAACAAGGGGAATGAGGGATCTGCACGCAAGCTACAATCTTTACAGGGAAAAGTAAAAATATTCCTGAATTCATCCATTTTTTAACAATAAATAAGAATATTCATGTGAAACTGCAAGAACCAGTCACCAGCCAGTATCTGTAAATGTCCAAATTCAGACTACTACGAGATCAAGAAGAATGTGGCAGACATGACAGAAGAAACCAGATTGTGAAGAAAACTGTAAGGACCGAGAAATGTTAGATTAATGAGGTGGTATGATAGGCCTGCCTGGGAATTAAGCTGATTGTTTGGGGTAGTGGATTCCAAAAAACTGGTGCAGCGCATAAGTACTGGAAAAAAGGAATGGGAGATTTGGACTATGGATCATGTTGGTCTTAGGTCATTAGCATAATAGAGAGCGCAGATAGGTTGGTAGACAGAGATGAGAGAACAGCTGTAGGGTGATTCAGTATTTTGGATGGCGCAGTGTGTGGATAGCTAAGTACAACAAACGTACGCTGTTACTATGATGTATTTTACTTTTGCTGTTTATAGTAGTATTTAACCAGACTATCTTTAGATATATACACATTTTTTTCCTATATGTTTGTAATTTGAAAGCATATTGATCTTTGCTTGTTCCAGTTTTTTTTTCTATATTATATGTATCTATGTATTTATTATATCCTATTAGGGGTTTCTAGGGAACTTTCAGGACACCAGTCGGTGAGCGGGGGTGCCATTTGCACTTATAATTAGGATGCCAACCTCCACTGTCAGGTAGTACCACCTACAGGGAATATTAATGTGCAATTCACTGTTCCATTACCCTGGTTCGCCCTTCATTATTAATTAGGGATCTAGCTATTTTTAATTTTTTTTTGTGTTTTTTATGAGGGAAATTTTTTATTGCATATCTAATAACATTTATGATATTTATGGGGATTTTGGATGTTAGACTTTACTTGACGGTCCCCCTGGTATCATTGATTTAAACTGATGCAGCATTTTGCAGAGTTTTGTAGGTGAGTGTGATAAGTTTATATTGCGTTCTGAAGAGGATGGGCAACCAGTGTAATAACTGGCACAGGGTGGTGGCATTGGTGCAGCAACTGGATAGGAATATGAGAGGGATAGTGAAGTACAACTTCACTGACAGATAGCGGCTACAGTTTATCTCCTCTGAGAACAAAAGGACTTGTATAGCCGACCCAAGCTCCGCTCTTAGGAGCCCTACTCAGACCCCCATTCTTGATATCCGCAAAGGTTCTAGTAGTTGGATCCCCGGCACAACTAGCAAATTATTACAAATCTTGTGGCAAGGTGATAAGTTGGACATCCCCTTTATACTACCCAAGAGATACAATATAAAAAACAAAGGTTATTCTCTGGTATATCTTGATGCCTTCAGCTTATAACTTCAAAAAGCAGATGTTTGACTACAAGTAGAATTTCAGAATAATGTCCTTTCATGTAACATAACAAGATTGTTTCTTATTTTTCTGCAAACTACAACTTTGTTGGTCTTTGTAGTTTATTGATTGAGGCAGTTTTCTCCTGGAGTATTTCTTGCATTATGGATAGCAGAGTCTTTCATGCCATGCATTTGTGTAGAATTTATTGCTTCTACAATTGTTTCTACAAGATTATATATAGATTACATGCATAGCAATTGGTTGTCAATGACGTTCTAATACCAACATCATTATGTTTTGCTGTAAGTGGGAGGATTAGAGAGGGTTTAAAGTAGTGGCTGGCTTTAATAATAATAATACCTTAGTAGAACAAACCTTGCTACTCAGCCTACCTAGAAGAATTACACCTTTTGACATGAAAAATAAAGATCATTCTCTGCAAGATATGTTGCTATTGTATTATTTTAATCTATTTTTTGATAAATACAGAATTGTAAAACCTTAATAGCAGAAATAAGATATTTTTTCTTTCAGGAAAAAATACTTTAAAGAGAACCTGTAATGCAAAAAAAAAAAGATTAATCTTCAGGGTTATAGGGTCAATCTGCAAGTTAATAGTGTTCTAAAGCTGTGCGGCCAGCTGCCAAATTGAGAACCTGGCTACTGGGAGGAAATTATCTTTAATCCTGCTGCCAGCCTCCGGCTTTCAGCTATGCAGGCACGACTTGAGAAAGCAGGACATGTTCCACGCGAAACGCGCGTCGGGAAGCAGCACGAGTTTTACCCATTACTTTGGGCATCAGTCTCTTTCAGCGTGAGCCTTTAAAAAATTTTTTTTTGAGTTATTTCTTTTAGCTTTTCCCCTCTGAAATGCCTTGACAATTCCTGACCCTGGCATATTATTTACTTTAGCCAGTACTGTTTTGGGTCATGAGATTGTGCTGAGCCATTAGTTAAATTTTTTGTGGGACTTTTCTGTTCTATACGCTTGTCATCTAACTTAATAACCCTTTAATGCGTGTTATAGGCTCCCTGGTTTGCTGATGTCCTGGCTGCTACCATGTGACTTTTCATCCCTGTCACCCTACACGTCTGTCATTTATATATTGTATTTTTATGAATTTATATGTGATTAATAAAATTATTGATTTTATCCATTTTTAAAAAAAAAACTCAATTTTCTCTTCTTTCGTCAAATGCCTTGGAGTGGTCTCTCAGTAGTGGCTCATACCTGTAGTATTGATGTGCCAGCTATTATTATGACTTTGGGTTTCTTAGCATTAAATGACTTGAGTCACTGCCTAGTACATAGTGAGTGGTGGCTGTAACCACGTCCCAGCACTGAGTGACTGACAACCAGCTCAGCAGTGATGCACTTCTGTGCTGGCTTTCAGTCAGTGCAAGAGCATGGGTACAGCTGCCGCTCACTATGTGCTGAGCATTAACTGAAGCTTTACCGTCTGAGCTTCTGTGACTGAAAGCCGTAGACTATCAGTAGAAATAAAGTTTATTTCCTCCCGGTAGCTGAGCTTTATGTGGCAGCTGCACAGCTTTAGAATGCTATTAACCTGCAGATTAACCCCCTTAATCTGCAGGTTAATTGTGTTTGGGTACATGACAAGTTTCATTTAAGTATTTGAATACTCAAGAATTATTTTTTCATATGTCTGAAATTCTGTATTAGTTCTTTCTTATCATATTGTTATAGCTGTTAGAGCTCTGTCTTTTGAAATTGTTCTCCAAATCTTCTGCTTAGCTTTAGAGCAACATGATAAATTTTAAACCACTCGAGTGTTGCTTTAGCAGTATGCTTTGGGTCATTATCTCGTTGGAAGGTGAACCTCCGTTCCAGTCTCAAATCACTGACAAACTGAAACAGGTTTTGCTCAAGAATATCCCTGTATTTTGCACCATCCTTTTTCCCTATCCCTGCTGCTGAAAAACATCTCCACAGCATGATGTTCTCGGGGTGATGAGCGGTGTTGAATTGGCGCCAGACATAGAATTTACCTTGGTGGCCAAAAAGTTCAATGTTGACCACAGCACCTTCCTCCATACATTTGGTGAGTCTCCCATATGTCTTTTGGCAAACTCAAAAGAAGCCTTACAATTTTTGTGTGTAAGTAAAGACTTTTTTTCTGCCCACTCTTCCATGAAGACCACCTCTAAGGAGTGTATGGCTTACTGTGGTCATATGGACAGATATTCCAGTCTTTGCTTGGGAACTTTGCAGCTCCTTCAGGTTTACCTTTGGTCTCTGTGCTACCTCTCTGATTAATGCCCTTCTTGTCTGGGCTGAGAGTTTTGGAGGGCTGCCCTCTCTTGGCAGGTTTGCTGTGTTACCATGTTCTTTTCATTCAATGATAATGGATTTGATGGTGCTCCCGGGGATCATCAGAGATTGGGATATTTTTTTTATAACCCAACCCTGACTTGTACTTCTCCTTAACTTTGTCCCTGACTTGTTTGGAGAGTAGACTGCTGTATTTTTCGCACGACTATCTTATAGCAATCGTTGGACTGGCCGTCGGCTCTCCTGACTTGAACATGACAGCTGCATAGAAATACATGCTGCTACACTCCGGTCAGGAGAACCGCCGCCAATCCGAGAATTGCTCTGCTCTTGCGCCCAGTAAAATAAGTAATACATCGTTGGAATCCAGATCTCTGTCTCTCTGTCTCTACCTCGTGCTGCTGTCCAATTACATAGCAAAAATCTGCTTACCAATTGCCTATAAGGACCATGGAGGTCAGAAACGCGTTTGTCATTTAAGTTCTTCGTAATATAACTGCATGCATTTGGCCTTTATGTGGATTTTTTATATCGTGTGCATTTCTGTATGAAGTAATAAACATGGCAGATTTTAGAATTGCATGGAATTGATAGGGGAGCTATCTATGCTGTGCACCCATTAGGTGAGCTGAAGGTATTTCTCCTATTTTCTTGATAAAGTTTTTGGCTTACTGCACTTACTCCTGGGGGAGCTCAGAATGTTACTGAATGCTGTTCTGTTATTGAAATCAATGTATAATCTGTAGTCATGATCGAGCGTGTTCTATTAACCTCTTCGGCGAGCACGCTCGGGTGCGCGCTGAGTATTTTGGCGTGCTCAGCATTTCTTTTAATGTCGCCGCGCCTGCAAGTGTCACCGCTGTTTGACAGCTGTGACACATGCAGAGATTGCCTGTCTGACAAACAGCCGTGACACTTGCAGGTGTGGCGACATTAAAAGAAATGCCGAGCACGCCAAAATACTCAGCGAGCACCCGAGCGTTCTCGCCGAAGGGGTTAATAGAACACGCTCGATCATCACTAATAATCTGTATATAGTAATCTACTCGCTTATTGATGGCTTCAGGCATCTAAAATTCATTAATCAGGTAGATGGCATCACAAGACATTTGGAGCTCTGTATAATAAAAATGGAGCCATAGTAAAGCTAATTAATTGACACAGAATTTTAGACTTGGAGTAACCGCCGTTTTATATATTTTTTCATGAATCAATAGTACATGTGAAAATAAGAAATTTTATACCATATTGTATTAGAGAAATCCACTTCTTTCTCCTCCTGAGCTACATTGTCATTGTTTTCGGCAGCACATGTCCTCTTCACACAGGACGAGATGCTACAAGATGGTGATTTCTATACCAATGTTAGGCTCTTTTGTTGTATGATTGGAAGCCTTTTTACACTCACTGATTATTGGAAAATTAGCATTCCTAGGAACTCGCTCATTCACATTATTCGGCTAGCATAGATGCATCCACTTTCACTTTGTCACCGTGAGCTCAAGATCTTGTGATTCTTTTAGCTCGCGGATACCAGCTGTAAGACGGGAGAGATGATTCTCCTCAGCATCTGGATGGTAAAGTAGAACCTAGTGCTTTGATCTGCCAGGATTCGGCCTGCTTTATCAATTTGGCAAGTCACTAATCCAAAGAATACAATGGGAGAATTGGTTCCCCCATTTTTCAAATTCATTAAAAGACAATCACGAACATGGTGAATTAACCCAATGTATCCCAATGGGCAATACATCAGCAAACTGTGAATTAAGCATCAGTTTTCCTCACCTACAACCAAATTATTATTTTTCAGCTATGTAATAAGAAGGCCCAAATAAAGGAGGAGGAAGCAGCTGCATATAAAGGGTTAATCTGCTAGAAGACTATACTGTATAGCTACTTGTAATGGGCTAATCTTCATATAGAATGCCAATTCATCTGAGTCTACCAATGTATAACGCACACAGACAACCACAGCACACTGTGGAGATGGTTTTAACAGGTTTGCCCTTGTTGCATTCTCTAGGCTTTTCCTCCACTTCCTCCTGCTGCTCCATCTTAAATCTCTTCTTGCATAACTACAGTGGGGAAAATAAGTATTTGATACACTGACGATTTTGCAAGCTTTCCCACCTACAAAGAATGGAGAGGAGGTCTGTAGATTTTACCGTAGGTACACATCAACTGTGAGGGACCGAATCTAAAAATAAAAAACAGAAATCACATTGTATGATTTTTACATAATTAATTTGCATTTTATTGCATGGAATAAGTTTTTAATACAATAGAAAAACAAAACTTAATATTTGATACAGAAACCTTTGTTTGCAATTAGAGGTCAGACATTTCGTCTAGTTCTTGACCAAGTTTGCACACACTGCAGCAGGGATTTTGGCCCACTCCTCCATACAGATGTCCTCCAGATCTTTCAGGTTTCAAAGCTTTCTTTTGGCAACATTGAGTTTCAGTTCCCTCCAAATATTTTCTATTGAGTTCAGGTCTGGAGACTGGACCACTCCAGGACCTTGAAATGCTTCTTACGGAGCCACTCCTTAGTTGCCCTGGCTGTGTGTTTTGGGTCATTGTCATCCTGGAAGACCCAGCCATGGCCAAAATCTCGCGATACATGACCTCATCCATCCTCCCATCAATACAGTTCAGTCGTCCCGTGCAGAAAAACACCCCCAAAGTATGATGTTTCCCCCACCATGCTTCACGGTTGGAACAATGTTCTTGGGGCTGTAATCATCCTTCATCTTCCTCCAAACACGGCGAGTGGAGTTGATACCAAAAAGTTCTATTTTGGTCTCATCTGACCACATGACCTTCTCCCATTCTTCCTCTGGATCATCCAGATGGTCATTGTCAAGCTTCAAACGGGCCTGGACATGTCCTGGAATGAGCAGGGGACCTTGTGTGCCCTGCAGGATTTTAATCCATGACTGCATAGTGTGCTACTGTAATGCACACGCCCGGACTGACTGGCGTGTGCGTGTTTATGTAGTGATTCCACTGTGCCATGAACCGGAGAGTGCCTGGAGGGGCGTAACTAAGTATCTGCCCGATCCGACCAAGGTCGCACGACGGCATACGACGCCAGTGCACCAGGGAGGAACCGAGCAGAGGAACCAGGGTCTACTCCAGGTCAGACTCCGGACATGGCTGTTGACCCACACCGGGGAATACAGGAACAGGCAGACTAGAGCGCAGGCTGGGTAGGGTCCAGTACAGACTGGGAGACAAATTCGAAACCGCAGACGCGGTGGACAGAGCTGAGCAAAGCGAAAACCGCAGACGCGGTGGACAGAGCTGAGCAAAGCGAAAGCCGCAGACGCGGTGGATAGAGCTGAGCAAAGCGAAAACCGCAGACGCGGAGGGGACAGGGCTCTGTTCACACGGAACAGACTAGAAGGGAAAGGCAGAACCAGATACCCACAGGGTACTTGCAGAGAAGTAGCGAGTGGACCACAAACTCACAAACGGAAGTACAGTGACAACGAGCAGGAGTTAGGTACGAGTTCAGACTCTGCAGAAAAAGGGAAGGTACGGACATAGAGAAAAAATAGGAAAGAGGCTAGGAGAGTATACAGACAAGAACAGACACAGCAGCAAGATACAGGAGCTGGTCTAGGTATGAATGAACAGGCTAGGAGCGAGTTCACACAAGCCTGGAAATACAGCCTCCAGGATAGGCAGAAGACAACAGGCTAGAGAGCGTGTACAGACTGCAGATTAGAGTACACAGGTAGGACACAGTACAGACACGGAAACAGATACTGCAAGACAGGTAACATACACAGGACCTGGCATGTCAGAGACAAAAAGCCAACTGACAGGGCAAGATGCTCAGGCATGGGTTAATTGGAGCAGCTGGTTTAAATACCAGGTGACAGACAGCAATAGGCTGAGGACGCACAAGGGGTGTGCCTGCAGCAGGTACAAAAAGCAGGAAGTGATCGGGCGCTGCCCTTAAGCAGCAGCACACAGAGGCAAACAGACAGCATGGAGGGAAGCCAGGCTAGCAAACTGGACTGGAGATCAAGTGCGCGCTCTTGCACAGTGGGAGATGGAAAACTATGCAAGGACGCCGCCAGGTATGTTACAGCTACTAACAATAATGTTTGAGACTGGTCCGAGCTCTCTTCAGGTCATTGACCAGGTCCTCCTGTGTAGTTCTGGGCTGATTCTTGACCTTTCTTAGAATCCTTTTTTACCCCATTAGGCGAGATGTTTCATGGAGCCCCAGACCGAGGAAGATTGACAGTCATCTTGTATTTCTTCCATTTTCTAATAATTGTGCCCACAGTTGTTGCCTTCTAACCAAACTACTTGCCTATTGTCCTGTAGCCAATCCCGGCCTTGTGCAGGTTTCCAATTTTGTCCTTGGTGTCCTTAGACAGCTCTTTGGTCTTGGCCATGTTGGAGTGTGTGGACAGGTGTCTTTTATACAGGTAACTAATTCAAATAGGTGCAGTTAATACAGGTAATGAGTGCAGAGTAGGAGGGCTTCTTAAAGAAAAGCTAACAGGTCTGTATGAGCCAGAATTCTTGCTGGTTGGTAGGTGATCAAATACTTATTTCATGCAATAAAATGCAATTTAATTATTTAAAAATCATACAATGTGATTTTCTGGTTTTTCTTTTTAGATTCTGTCTCTCACAAGTGAAGTATACCTACAATAAAAATTGCAGACCGACCTCTCCATTCTTTGTAGGTGGGAAAACTGGCAAAATCATCAGTGTATCAAATACTTATTTTCTCCACTGTACATCCAGCACGAAAACAACAGAGCACATCTCCCCTGTGTTCATATGCACTACACTCGGTGTACCTCTACACAATATTTACTATGTTATTTCCCAGCTCAGAAGCAGGAAGTGTCACTAAGCCACCAAATTAGTAAGATGGTAGAGAACCCCCCCCTCCACTTTAGCTGATTTCAGTTTCTCTTTCTTAAAGGGACAGATCTTTTTTCAGTAAATTACACAGGTTTTTTTTTAGTTTGTCTAATTTTATATATTTTAAAAAGGTTCTATATAGTGGTCTTCTTTTACTTCATGAAATTTTCCAGGACGTGATAGGTACGTGTAAGCTCTCCTTAAGTAAAACTCAATTGAGATTTTGCTACTTGCTACAGAGGTCATTCCACAAGACACCAATACACTGCTCCAGTAACTATGAAGCCCACTATGTGGAGTCATATAAATAATCTTGTTAATATGGCAAGATTCACAAAAGTCCACTCAATGTTTCTGAATCGTAGACATTTTGCAAATAAGATATGAAAACCCAAAATTGCACTATGAATGAAATAATAAATAAATACACTGTTTCATATTAAAATTTGTAAAAATAAAGTCAAATATAATGAACAGTGGACTTTGAAATAATAAATTTAAAGCCCATAATTGTATATAGGTAGTATGCCAGTGATATTGTAATCTCTGAGGTTGTTGGCTGAAACATTGCGACCTTAGAGAAAGTTAGTGCTAGCCATTCTGTCTAACAGGCCGCAGAGACTGCTGACATGCAAAGCGATCGAATAAAATGGTGACCCACCCGCCTAAATGCACAACTCTCTATTCCCCCATTTTTTGATCACTTCCCCTTTAAATTTTAAGAAATAACCAGGCTAGACTAACCATAATCTCTTTTGCTGGATGAAGATCGGTTAAGCGTTTATTTATAACCAACAATAGCCATATTAAGGCGTATCAGGGAAGCGATATGTCGGCCGCCCAACTCCAGACGGGCACGTTCTCCTTCGCATTTTTTTTTTTATATATATATATATGATCACACATAAAATACAGCTCTCCCATATATGCAACCGATGAACTTATGGGGAAAAAACTATCCTCGACAACCAAGCCATGAGTTTTGAATAACAACACCGGAGGAAGGGTGGGACACGTGTCTAAGATACAAAGAGGAAGAGGAGGGGCTAACAGGGCTTTATATAGGGCCAGGCTGAACCAAATGGAAAGAAAGGGGTGAAGGGGGAGTGCTAGGTGTAATGAAAAAACACGGGGTGAATGGGAGGTCGCCGAGCCATTGTATCCCGACACTACTAGATGGCACCTACCAGTCAATATGCACCCTTCTTATACAGTTGGGATGCCTTACAAATACTCCATCATTCACCCTTTAATTCCTAAACATGAACCTGAACTTACAGTTTGGCCTCCCTGTAGTAGCTGATGGCATGAGAGGGCCTGAGGCAAGACTAGTTGAACTAAGTGGGTCAGTAATAGTAGGGGCAGAACCAGGAGGCAAAACTATCAGGAAAAAAATCAGGGAAATAGCTAGTCAGGTACCAGAGAGTCAGTCAAAACCAGGTCAAACTAGCTGAGGTCATGATAAGGGTGAATAGCACTGAAAATGGAATTTGGGGACACAAGCCAGCTTAGGAATAGGAACAGAATAGTACAAGAACACACCAGTAATAAAGGGAAACCCAGGGGCCAACATATCATTGGTGCAGCCTGTTCAGCTGCACAGGGGCTCGAGAAGTAAGGTGGTTGACTACCACGCCCAAAGCAGCAAGGAGCTTCTGTCATAAACAGAACTATTGGACTACCAAGGGCCCATATACTGGTCTTGCACATGGGCCCTTTTCTGTCTGTGTCCGCCACTGGGGAAACCAAATAAAATAACTGGCAACTCCCAGCAGAATGCAACATCACCTACTCAATCACCAACGCCACAGAGTGAATATGGCGGCGCCTGGATACAAAGGAAGTCGCTAGAGCAGCTCTAGGTATAACATTTGACCTACCAATCCCAAGCAAACCTTCCCAGTTATAGACTGTGAACACTCAATATAATATTTGTTCTTCCTTATGACAATTAATGTGATATGTGGTAATGCCTTTTATTGGTATGCTGTTTTTTCATTAATATTAATTGACAACTTCTGACATATAGGAAAGCATGTCATTTTCACAGATTTGAGATGGAATGTTTTTTTTACTTATATTACAATAATTCTGTAATATTTTATTAAAGCTTCTTACTTCACTGCTTCCACAACAGGTAGTGCTGCCAACCTTTATATTGGAGAAAAGATCCCTACTGGAAATGTATGCAAACTTCATGGCACATCCAGATCTGTTTTTGTCCATTGCAGCTGGGACAACCCCCGAGGAACGCATGATCAGCTTTGTGGAATATTATTTGACAGCCTTCCATGAAGGTCGTAAGGGAGCAGTTGCCAAGAAACCCTATAACCCAATTATAGGTGAAACATTTCACTGCAGTTGGGATGTTCCCAAGAATAAAGTGAAGCCTTGTAGAACTCATGGTACCTGTGTACAAGCCAAAGAAACTAACACAGCCCAGGGATCTGAATATGAAGTGCGTTTTGTGGCCGAGCAAGTATCTCATCACCCACCTGTATCTTGTTTTTATTGTGAATGCAAAGAGAAGATGATGTGTGTAAATACTCATGTATGGACCAAAAGTAAATTTCTTGGAATGTCTGTTGGAGTTTCAATGGTTGGAGAAGGTATGTAGCATTATCATCTTAAAGGGGTTTGCAGTGTATTCTGTGGATGGGTAATAACTCTAAACACGCTGGGTCTGACTCCTGAGACCCTTACTGATCTTGAAAATTGGGACCCCTGAATTTCCTGTGTGAATTGCACAGTAGTGCACATGCATGATCTCCAGTTCGTTTACGATCTATGGGAGTGACAGATGGTTGAGTATAGTGCTCGGGCCATCTTCATCAGTCCCATAGACAATTCAACAGAGTAGTGGTCACACATGTGATGGCACTCCTCACATCGCTAGTTCTGCCTACTGAGGTTTCTATTCACAGTAAAAATATTCACGGAACCCTGGTCCAGTGGCCACATAAGTAGCGCCTTTACATCACAAAAGGTGTTGGGTATGCTGGTAAGCGGGAGGAGGTTCCCTGATGAAATATCCATGGCTTACTAACATGGCCGCTGGTGCAGGGTTCTGAAAAACTTTTTGCTCAACTCTAAAGCGCAGTCCTTGCAAATCTGGAAATAGATAAATATCTCTGTCCAAAGTGAAAATATAAGACAAATTGAGAGTCCTCAGTGGTTGAGACCTTTTAACGGCTAACTGAAAAGATGATGACAAATAGCAAGCTTTCCAGACTACGAAGGTATATTCATCAGGCATGGAATAACACAATGTCTGTAGAGTCACATATTTAGATAGTATGGGAAGGGGAGAAAACAGCTGAGGCAGTAACTATTGGAAGAGTTCATAGCGGTTTATTGTCCACTGATTGAGGTCTGGTCCATGGTTGTGCTCTCTCTCCAATGTGCTGATTTTAGAATTGTCTCTTATGAATCCTATAGGACTGTACAGGAGTGCAATCACTAGAAGAAATCTGATGTAGTTATGTACCCACTGTATTTTTACAGTCTCACTATATTTTGTTCTTGACATCCGTAAATATATTTTTTTATTTTCTATGTTGGATATAGATGAAAGGAGCATGATGGTTCACTATTAATAGATCTGTTTCTATGTATTAGACTAATTCTCCTTTAAGCAAAGTACAGCTATTATTTCAGTCGCCCTACTGTGTTTTTTATAGTCTACTTTGAAACAATTTATTCTCCCACGTTATTAGTATGAGAGTTTCTCTGCTCTTTATACTCTCGATGCCATGAAATTTAATTTGCTATGTTGAGCAAATTTTAATGGAATCTGACTTTTAAAAGAAAAGCTAGCCATAGACTGCATACAGCATGGACTATGTACGGCCTGGAGCAAGAGTCGATTCCATTCTTTGCTAAACTTAATAGGTGGGACAGAAACGGTGAACTCCTACTGGGATCATCCTTTATTACTTAATGTTGACTGTAATAACTGTCCAGTTTCTGAATATACAGGTATTTTGGACTGTCTGTAGGGTTTAGGACACTATACTGGGTCCGGAATACCATACATTTTCTTTAAAGGACAATTAAGGAAAGACACATTAATATCTATTGTGTTTTTGCCTTTTTTTGACCCACGCAAACAAAAGTATTGTTAAACAGCTAAACAAACAGGTCATGCAGCCGATGATGTAGAAAATATATGGCCAATGGCTCTACTACTCATAAAGCTTTCACTTTTTGATTAACAACAATAAAGGTCAGCCATTTATAAACCTCAGATTGGAGGTTTCGCTGCTTGTTAGCTAATACTAATAGAGTAATGAATAAAGTATTGGTGAAGAATAAGTGATTTAGCCAAACACTACAGTAAAGGGTTCTAAACAGTTAAGGCCCCCATAAACATTAGTCTCCGTGAGTGCTGCAGGATATATCTCCCTGTGCACCTGCTGCTCCTCTTGTTCTCAGTGGGCACCCGCCCCATCCTCCTCGGAGGTCCTGTCCAACTGTCCGCAGTGCATCCCGGAGCATCTGCCAACCTGCCCCGTAGCCTCCTCCCACCCTGCCTGTGTAGAGCTGGTGCAGGCTCCGGCTCCATGTGCGCCCAGCTGGAGGAGAAATCGTGTGGAGTGTACACTACACGCTGCACCGCCAAACTGCTCTGCTACCCCAACCCTGGCACTGAGGCGATGGCGCGCGTGCCCATAGGGAGGGCTCTGCGTGCCCTCTCCTCTGGCACGCGTGCCATAGGTTTGCCACCACTGCCCTATACCAAGAAATAGTAATTGCAGACGCCATAACTGTAAGCAGGGCTATGGAGTTGGAGTCGGTATAAAATGGACTGACTCCTAAATTATATAATAAATTCGGTACAGTAGTACAATGCTGGATGCACTGTAAATGTTTTCAGTAGAATTTGAGAAAGTTATGAAATGCCCTATTAATGTCTGTTCTATTCCTGATCTAAGGCTCTCGGCTTTTAGTTGCGATAAATCTGTTCTACACTTTATGAACATGCTCAGTAGTGAGGCAGTGCTGTGAAGTCAGAGTCATGGAGTCGGAGATGGAGTTGGAAGTCAGCGAAATTGAGAAGTCGGAGTTGGTGGTTTGGCTTACCGACTCCACAGCCCTCACAGCAAACTCCAACTTTGGTTGTATGTAAAAATACCACGTGCAAACCTCTAGCTACTTCAAATCAAACTGGTACTGTAACTACATTTTTCCTTTGATCAATATTAGAAAGAAACTTTCGAATGTAAGCTGTCAGAGATGAAAGCTAAGTAGAATTATTTTTGGCAAATACAAAATTAATATTTTTGTGTAAAAGAATTTAAATGGGTTTTCTGGGACCTTGGTAATGATGACTGTGACGATACATCTTCTAATCTTAATCAGACAGATGTCTAAATTTGCTAAGCCAAGAGAAATACCCTATTGTGTTGACTTGTGAAAGTATGTGTATTTCTGTGGCTGGTTAAGAAGGACAGGACCAGTGTTTGTGTAACAATGATTGTTGTCTTCTCTTGGTTCTGAAACGATGAGGTTTGTTACTATGTTATTTGCATATTATACTAAAGCGAGCTAGATGTTGATTTAAAGAGCCCCCCTGCTTAGCCGGGTGTGTGGGTTGATTAAAGGCTCAAACAATGAAATTTGAGCCCTGTGGAATAATGCTCTCCCTAACCCTTGCACTGTGGATGTGTACTTTAAAGAACAAATGTGAACTATTTAAGGAAATATGCGTCTGTAGCAGGAGATTTGAAACAGAGAATTGAAAGAGACTTTACAAGGAGAATCAATGATCAGACTCTCTTCAGACAATCAGCTTGGTAGCATGGCTTTATCTAAAGAGACACAGATTTGGATTCTACATGATTACAGCCTAAGGGTATATGGCCCTGACTTTAAAGAAACGGATCTGCTCCAGTGACCATCAAAGAACCCCATGGATACATTTGGGGAGACTAGGTTGGGACGATGAAGTCACCTGGCCCTATGGATGTTTTGTTTGGGGTTGCCAGGTGGGACCCACCAGTTACCTGGAACCCATGGAGACATTCGGAGAAGCCAGATTGGGACCCGCCGGTCATCTGGCCCCATGGAAACTCTCAGAGAGGCCAGGTTGAGACCCTCGGGTCTCCTGGCCTTGTACCTTGATCGGCTGCTAGCTTCCTTAGCTTGCCGCTACCTACTCTTTGTGGGGGCTCGCCAGAAGCAGGGGGGCACTGGTTGAGGTAGTTGGCCCTGGAAGTCCCAAAGTCGCCGCTGTTCTATCCCAGGGTGGGCAGCAGAAGGGTGAGACTGTGTAATGTTGCACCATCTTTGGTATTTGCTGGGACGGTTATATGTGTTTATTGTCCTTTTGGTGGTTCAATAAAGTATAGCCACACTGTTTTACCCTCACCATGTGTTGTCTGAGTAGTATTACTAGCACGGAAGACCCCGTGTCTTCACAATGGCCTATGTTATCTAATGTATTTATCCTATCCTTTCAGTGTATAGGGGCTTTTTATAAAGCACAGTAAAACGATCAATGAAAAAATGCTTATCTGTCGTTGGTCATATTTAAAATGTGGATCTTAAAAACATTCTTTAGTCCCCAGCATTAGTAGCCCATTCCCTCTTCCCTGGTCTGCAAAACCGGGCACATAAAATGAGCCCTCGCGGGCAGCGCCCTCTTTCCTTCTGTACCAGTCGCTGACCCCTTTCACATGTAAAGCGCCATGGAATAAATGGCACTATAGTAATAAATAATAATTAACAACATACGTACAAATTGTACAGAGCTGTGCTTCGCAGAGTGCTACTGCCCCTTCAAACAGATGATGAGTGGGGATGGCGGGAGTCAGAACCACAATGATCTGATATTGATTTATTCTAAGGGTGCATTTACATTACATGATGTGTAACTTTAAACTACCTTTTTGCCAGTCGGCAGTTTAATAGATCTGTAATAGATCACTGAGTGCACATAGACTGAGGCAGCACAGGTCCCTTTGATACACTCCCGAGAACAATAATCTTTTGGGCAAATCAAAAAATAATTTCACCTGATGAACGAATGTTTTGATCGTTCATCAAGTGATCGGTAACCATTTTAGACTGCACTATTATAATGAAACAAGAATTTTTAGGAATGTTGGGTTACAGAAATCGGGCAGTGTAAATGTGCTATAAATCCTGGAAATACTCTTAAACTGTAAAATCTAATTATAATAATGTGGAAAAACAAGTAGCTTCTAGAGGTGTAGTGAAAATGATTCAAATTGAAAATCTAAATTGATTTCCTGTTGTATAATCTCAGCAGGCTGCATGTTGTCTTGTGTTCACAACTTCTAATATTGTTGTAGGATTTAAATCCATGGACCCTTCCTTTCTAAGCATCCGGATCTTTGGTTTTATAAAAATCCTAATCCTTTTACGGCATCAAAATTTTAAGCATTAGCATTTCTTATCTTTTGTATTTTCTTTTATTATAAAACCCATGAATTTCACAGAATATCAGTATTTAGTGTAACCGCTGTCCAAACATACAAAATCCAGCATCTCAAGACATTTGCCACAGCACTTACGGAGGACTTTTCACCACTTTATGCATGTTGCAGTTTTTTGCATGATACTTTTTGCATGGCTACCTAATGATAGAATAGAAATTAAAGGGGTTGTCCACTACTAGGACAACTCCTTCTTGATCTAAATGTTTGGCCCAGATAAAATAAAAAAGCTTATACTCGCCTCCCGTACCAGCGCCATTCCAGCGGTCTCAGCACACGTGACCCCCTGCACCCAATCAGCGCTGGTGTTACTGTCCTCGCCTTCAGACGAATTGAACATGAAGAGGAAGTCAGGGCTGCAGCTGATCTCTGACTTCCTTTTCATGTTTAATTCAATTCGTACGAAGGCGGGGACAATGATGCCATCTTTGACTGGGCACCGGACATACAACCACACGGGAGGTCCAGGACCGCAAGTGCCGACAACGCTTGAACAGTGACGGCACAGGAAGTGAGTATAAGCTTTTTATTTTATAGGGGCCAAACATTTAGATCAAGAAGGGGCTGTCCTAGTAGTGGACAACCCCTTAAAAAAAATGTTCTAATCCGCTTTTCAGTCACTTTTTCATGAGGTAGCAAGTTAAACATGAAAAAAGTATTGAATTGTCTTCTTCAAAGTATAACACACGCTTATGTCACTCATATCAAGCATTATTTTTTTATTTTATATTTATGGTGTTTTACGACCATTTCTAATGATATTTTTTTGTTTTGTAAAGCTTCAGATATGTGTTTTTGGTGTTTATAAAGTTGTATGAAAAAAACCTATGGGAGAAATGACAGAAAAAAAAGCTCCATAGCCAGCATATACTAAATTTTGCCTCAGTATTGTAAGCCAAAACCAGGAGTGGGTGATCAATGCTGAAGTGGTGACGTGTTTCTATTATACTTTTCCTCTGATTGTTCCACTCCTGGTTTTGGCTTACTAATACTGAGGCAAAATACTTTGTGTGAACGTGGCCTTTCTGTGTTATCTACAGTAATGCGGGTGTGCTGGAAGTTCTAGTTTTGTAAAAGTTGAAGCGCCACAAGTTGTAGTATACTGTGTACACACTCCGTTCATGTATAAGGGTGCAGTAAAAAAGAAATGTCCAGTATATTCAGGGAATGTATACACAATCATACATATTACGCCAGATTACCACCACATTATATATCATACATAATAGGATAATATAGAGAGAGCGTCACTGCAGCAGTGTTACACATGATAGCATTAGATACATCAGTATGACAAATTAGAGGATTAGGTACAAGGTCTCTGCAGCACAATATCGCAAACCCTACGGTTATATGCGCAGCTCAGCGGACTATAACAATCATGACATTCTTTGGCCTGGTTTCCATTTATGCTGTGTTCTAAACTGAGCACTGCATTGGGGGTTTCTAAATCTTCAAAAATTGTGATTTAGCTGGAGCTCCTGATGGAAACAGTCTCTGTAACGAGTCAGCTAGTTTCTCTTTTTGCGCCGTCTGGTATATGTCCCACAGTATTTTCTTTTTTTAATTCAGACACAAAAGCATGGTCTATCAGTCAGAGTACAAAGTGGCGCCCTCTGCCTTGTTATAGTGACTGCCTCTATCAGGGGTTCCATTTAAATCCCAATTTTTGGTGATTTATATTGAGACCCAAATGCTAGGCTCAGCAGAGCACAGTGAGAATATGACTGATAAGTGTTAATATCTGAGCTATTATGGGCTTAAATGCATGGATATAGTAATAGCAACAAGACTGTGAGCCATGACACTTCTGATAACAGGCTGGAATCTGGGGGCATGTCTTAATAAAACACAACAGTCCGAGCTGCCAATCCCAAAATGGCTGCTCTCATGAGCTGTATTTAGAATGACTTTCTCATAACTATATTGACTGTATTCAAAGTCATTAGAAGTCCAAAGGTAATTTATTCCATGTTTAGTTATATTTACGGACTCCTTACTAAAATATAACAAAGCATATGTGATAGTGATAGTGCTACCTTAAAGAGGCCCTATCTACTATACCTGGATGGGGCAGAGAATGGGAGCTATTATCGACTGCCACCAAGTTCCAGAGGAGGCAAGTGGACAAAAAATCTCAAATGCAAAAAATCTGCAGCAGATTTTGGTATCAGGAGGCACCCATTTCACAGGAAGGTGCTTACTAAAGGCTGACCTAGAAGCACAAGAATAAGTGGCTCCAATATACTCTGAACCATATAAATAAGTCAAACAAGTCAACAAAAGAAACAAAACTGGAGCTTTTCAGGCCAATGGATTTGCAGTATGTCCACAAGAGAATGAATGAAGCATACATTGAAAAGAACAACCTGCCTTCAGTGAAACATAATGGTGGCTCGTTGAAGCTCTGGGGCTGTTATCTTGTTCTGAAAACCTAAACCTGCAGAGTGTGAAGGAAAATATGGATTCAATCAAATATGAAAAAATCCCAGAAGAAAACATTATGCCTTCTATAATGAAGCTGAAGTTTGGGCATCATTGGATCTTTCTACAGTACAATGATCCCATACATACTTTGAAATCTACTAAAGCTTGGTTTTCAGTAAAAGTCCTGAAAGATTCTGGAGTGGCCACCACAGTCGCTTGACTTAAAGGGGTGGTCCGAAAGCCAAAGTATTTTTCTAAATCCCTATGTCTTTATTTAGTACCATAATCATTCTAAACTATGTTCTAATATACTTGCATTAAAAAAATTCCCTATCCTTCCCTAACTACACTATCTAACTGCATGCTGGGATACTCAAAAAAAGTGTTATCAGGAAGCAGAGGCTGCCAGCACCGCCCCCGCTGCTGACGTCAATGGTCTCTGCACGCCAGGTGTTCTGACACCATTCTGTTGCCAGCTTGTTACTGCTGATCTGAGCCGACAACAGAGAGCGCACTGTCATTGTGCACAGTGTGCAGGGACTAGCCCAGCCCTGAAGCAAGTCTCACTGTCATGACTCTGTTATCAGGTATCCCGAGACCAGGGGCTCCTTCCCTGTTCCTATTGCTAGGGGGCGCCCTAGCTATCCCTGTTCCCCGGATTGCTTCTAAAGGTGAAGACTCCAGGGCCACGTACCTTGCTGAGTTCCTGATTCTGCCCTCAGTCTGTTCCCTTCCCCCACCCAGAGAAGAGGGGAATAGTGGTGTATGGCAATACACCAACGAGACTAAAAAGGTCATACGAACAGGGATAAAGGAAAATACCAAACATACAAATATGCACCCACAAACAACAGAGGAAAACACCTGGGACTGGAGGATGGGGGAAAAAAATCAAAGTAGGAGAAGGAGAGGATTTGCACACAGCCAAAACCACGAAACAGTCTCCGATAAATCCACCCAACGCCTTCTCAAACAACAACTCTCCACAAACTCATGAGCCATGCAGCATGAAGCTAGCTTTGGCAATGACTGCTTGCCAGAGTCCAATATATATAGGAGAGAGGAGTGGCCAACAGTGAACAGCTGAGAGCCTTAAAGCTTCCAGAAGCTCTCAACTCAATCTCAACAGATTAACCCCTGCGCGGCTAGAAGAAACCTGCACCATTTAATATGAAGGAAAAGTGCGTCTAGTCGGTGCAGGAGTAGGAGAAATCAGATGGCGCAGTCTTCTGGCTCCTCTCTGTTGCGGTAAACACCTGACAGTCTCTCATGCTTCGTTCCAGGGAGCGGGCAGAGGCTGCGCCTGTGTCTGCAACCTCTGCCTTCTGATGACACTTTGAGTATCACAGCATGCACTGGGATTCTCAAACGAAGCGTCATAAAAAAAGGAAGTGGAGAAAAAAATAGAAAAGCAGTTAGATAATGTAGTTAGGAAAGGATAGTGAATTTTTAATTTAAGTATATTAGAAAATAGTTTAGATTGTGGATTTAAAATGAAAATTACTTGCCTTCAGACCACCCCTTTAAATCTCATAGAAATTCTTTGGTAGGATATGAAGAAGGTGCTTGCAGAACGCAAACCCAAGGGTAACAGCAAGCTGGAGCTTATTGCCCATAAAGAATGGGCTAAGGTTCCTCAGGAACACTGCCATAAACTGGTGTCTGGCTATGTATCACATTTACAACAAACTAACAGCTAAAGCTTACTGTACTAAAGGATACTCCATATACATGAAAGCTTGGCTAAGACTTTTGTTCTACAGGAAGAACAAAAGGATCGCCTGTTAAAATTCAACCCGCAGAATCCTTATTTCTTCCAACATCTTATGGAGAATCAGGAGGCCTCTATACACATTACAGATCCCGCCATTATCAGCGGGTTCAGCCGACTTTGCTCTGTGTTTGTATGGGGTCCATAAGTACTAAAGACAGTTGTCACGAAAAGGTTGACATTTTGTAAAGAATTTGGAGAAACCACTTGTTATATTACTTCTATTGCGCTATTTAAATTGTTCTTCTTTGATCAGTTCATTGCAAACCGCAGAACGTTAGTAAATTTACTATTAAACCTAATTTGCAGTGGGGGTTGCATAATTTTGATTGCCGCTGTAAAATATTTACACGATCTATCATACAGGTATTTTCTGAAACCCTTTCTGGCCAATTTATTAGATTTTTTTTTATTATGATTATTATTACTGCAATTATTTTGTCCTAGAGAGCCAATACCACTTTTAACCCAAATGTGACTGCTGTTGTAACGTAATGTAGGTCATCATTAATATTTTGCCTATAAGAGCCTGCCATCCATACATATAAATCGAGCACAGCTGTCTATATTCTTCCTTATGTGCCTTTACGGAGATTAAACTCAGTGCTTGCAGCCGCAATCCGAAAAACACCAAGCGCCAATAAACTGCTGCTCCCGCCATAATAGACAAATGCGGCTAATTCTGCAGTGCGCAGAGGCGCCTTAATACTACAGCTGTTAAACGCCCACATATAGAGATGGGGCGGTGGATTTCAGGATCTCACAGCCACAGGTAGCACCTCATTTAGATGCTCATTCTTAAGTGTTGCATCATAGTAAAATCCCTCTGTGTACATTAGGACAGCAAACTGCTGTGATCTGCTCATTAAGTCCATCTGCTTGCGTCTCTGGGATCAGACACGTCTCCAGAAGTTTGCTTGCACTTCTGCTTTTCAAGGACACGTATGTCACATTGACGCTGGGACACGAGCAATGCTACTAATTGGATTAATTATTGATTGTAATCCCTGCACCTGAATGCATACATTTTCTGTTATGGCTGACATCTATGCACCGGAGTCTTGAGTCTTAAGAGTCCCCTACCTCTAGTGTTTGCTAAATAATTTATACAGAACATAATCTTTAAGCAGCTGCTGGGAAACTATACACGGGAGTGCAGGAAAGCAGCCACGATTAAATAAGGAAATGAGTTAGTTTTATGATCACTTTGCCTCTCTCTGTGACTCCCCATCTTTCTTCACTTCACACTGCTTGCCATGCTGCGGAAGCAGAGCTTCTTGCCTGTAGGCATCTTGAAGTACTTACAGTGCTGTCATCCTGCTGCCCAATGCATGTTGATGAGTTTTTTCTTAACTCCGAGAAGCCAGAGTCTCCCATTGTGTTTGCTGTAGAACAGTGTTTTATTCTCCTCCCTTATAACATACACTGTTGTCAGTCGTCATAATGATAAATTGGATGTGTCTCCTGAACAATCGAGCTCCGTTTTCCTCTGTTCATCGCTAGTCTGTTTATCTGTAGGAAGATAACTTATTGAAGCCTTCAGAAGTGCGCAGGCTTTCACTTGGATCTGCTCTTTATCACAGAAATTGCATAAACTGTAGGGCACGTACCTTAGTTTTTACGCTGTATCTATGTAAAATCTTTTACTTTGCTTTGTAAAAGTAATAAATTGACTTATAAATGTGCACATTTACCACAACTTGTGTAATGGAATCTGTCAGCAGGTTTTTGCTCTTTATTCTGAGAGCAGCAAGATGTAGGGGCACAGACCCCGGTTCCAGAGATGTCACTTAGTTTTCTTGTTGTTGTAGTTTCAGTAAAATCAATGTTTTATCAGCAGGAGATTATCACTAGAGGACTAGTTGTCTCGTCCCAAGTGATCTTCTTGCTCTGTATAACTCCACCCCATCAATGATTAGCAGCTTTTTGCCTATGCACAGTGTACACTGAAAGCTGCCAATCAGTGGAGTGGGTGGAGTTATACAGAGCTCTGCATTTAGAGAACCACTGGTAGATCTGTAGCAAATGAAACCATGATTATTATCAAAACTGCAGTGAGCATCCCAGTAAGTAACACATGAGGTTCTCTGCCCCTCCGATGGGGTATCAAAAACCAAGTGACAGATTCCCTTTAAATACCTTATTTTTTATTTACTTAAGAAACTGACATTTAGACCTTAGTAATCTGTTAGTGGAAGCTTTTTCATTGTTGTATAAAGCTATGTTCATATTGTGTCAGTGGATCTGTCAGGGCTTACGTCTAAAGCCCTAGAAAATGGGATTTGGACTTTTGCACTGACGGGCCTGTTATTTGTTATCATGTAGATAGTCACTGTGTATTCTGCCGGATATCATTTTCAGCCGTATCTGCCTATTTGAGGGGAGTATAAAAACATGGTTGACTGCATCTTTGTGCCTGTCTCACAATGACTCCCTCTGCATCATTAAAGTCAATGGCCCCGTCAAAACATAAGCCCAAATCCCACTTTCCAGGTCTTCAGGTGTTTTTTTTGAAGGTTTGCATCAGTTTATATAAAGAACATGCCTACAACTGTGAACATTTGGTTTTCTTTTTATTGAGAAGCAAACAACAAATAGGACAAAATAACTGAAAACTTAAGTGTGCATAATTATTCACTCCCCTAATGTCAATACTTTGTAGAGCCTCCTTTTGCAGCAATTACAGCTGCAAGTCACTTTGGATAAGTATCTATGAGCTTTCCACATCTTGCCATTGGGATTTTCCCCCATTCCTCAAGGCAAAACTGCTCCATCTCCTTAAAGTTAGATGGTTTCCTCTGGTGAAACGGCAATCTTCAAGTCTGACCACAGATTCCTAATTGGATTAAGGTCTGGGCTTTGACTAGTCCACTTCAAAACATTTACACGTTTCTCCTTAAACCACTCGAGTGTTGCTTTAGCAGTATGCTTTGTGTCATTGTCTTGATGGAAGATGAACCTCCGTTCTAGTCTCAAATCACTGACAGACTGAAACAGGTCATACTGAAGAATATCCCTGTATTTCGCACCATACATCTTCTCCTTGACTCGGAGATGTGCCGAAAAACATCCCCATAGCATAATGCTGCCACCACCATGTTTCACTGTGGGGATGGTGTTCTTGGGGTAATGAGCTGTGTTGGTTTGGCGCCAGACAGAAGCGTTTACCTTGGTGGCCAAAAAGTTCCATTTTGGTCCCATTGACCACAGCACCTTCATTTGGGGAGTCTCCCACATATCTTTTGGCAAATTCAAAATGAGCCTTACAATTTTTATTGTCTTAATAAAGGCTTTTTTCTGACCACTCTTTCATAAAAGCCACCTCTGTGTAGTGTACGGCTTATTGTGGTCATATGGACAGACACTCCAGTCTCTGCTTGGGTATGCTGCAGTTCCTTCAGGTTTACCTTTGGTCTCTGTGCTGCCTCTCTGATTAATGCCCTCCTTACCCAGGCTGAGAGTTTTGATGGGCAGCCCTCTCTTGGCAGGCTTGTTGTGGCACCATGTTCTTTCCATTTGATGATGATGGATTTGATGGTGCTCCAGGGGATCATCAAAGATTGGGATATTTTTTATAACCCAACCCTGACTTGTACTTCTCAACAACTTTGTCCCTGACTTGTTTGGAGATCTCCTTGGTCTTTATGGTGTGGTTTGGTTAGTAGTGCCTCTTCCTTAATGGTGTTTCATCATCTGTGGCCTGTCAGAAAAGGTGTTTATATACTGACAGACCATGTGACACTTAGATTGCACACAGGTGGACCTCCTTTCACTACACATGTGACTTATGAAGGTAATTGCTTGCACCAGAAATTTATAGGTGCTTCATTGGGGTGAATACACATGCACATGCCAATTTTTAGTTATTTGATCCCTTAAATTTAATTTATGCCTTTATTTTTCTCACTTCACCAACTTAGGTTGGTCATCTCCACAATATCACAATAGTAATTACAGAAGTAACCTGTCTTGCCGGGTATGGAAAAGATAGGTCATGATTCATAAACCAGAGCAGCACCCTCTCTTAAATGTATTTCACATGCCATGGGCAGTTTCTGCAACAGCTGCTGCTGGAGAGGCAGCAATATGAGCAAGCAAATTCCAGTTTTCCAGGAAAGCAGAGCTCTGGAGGGCTTGTGTTTGCTTTTTATATACTAAAGCACTATAAGGCCACACAGGCATTATATTCACAGTGTTGGGAGGACCCCTTAAGCCGAGATACGGCCCTTAGAATAATGTTTGTTTTATGCAACTGCAATAAAGCCAAGCGCCTGAATCACAGTTCTCTCAACAGTCTTACATTCTCCATCTAAATGTTTTGGAGTCGTGTAAGTGGACTTTTCCTAAGTACTGCTTTCATTTCACAAGAAAGCGCACAAGAGGGCACTTTAAGAATATTAGTCAAAGTCGTCTTTTTTTCTAGTCGTTACCAATTTAGGTCACTTCAGCTATGTCATAAACGGTTATATCAAGTGAGGCTGGAGGAGGAGAAGGTAAAGGAGAATATACGCAGCATCGAAGAAAAACACAAGCTGAGTAATGTCACTTAACTGCAGAATTCTCCTACTCCATTATCTAATGCTGCAATGCATTATCTCCACCATCATGCCATGAAAATGTATGATTTGGACTTCACAGAAAATTAACTTTTGGGGCAAAAAATGAATAATTCAGTCTTGAACTGACTATTTGGGATATACCTTAATCTGTTATTTAACATTCTCCTGTTATTACATTTATGTAAATGATTAATTTAGGACCCTGGTACATAACACTTTCTCCTCTTACGTGCTATCAAAAATGTGGATGGATTCTGCTAAAAACAATGTAGGGACCATGTCTGTTTTTTTGTATGTGTTGCAGTTCGGGCTGACCGTCAGACAACCTTTTACTGAATATAAAGGTACTAAAGACTGTAAATTTGTCATGGGGATACAACTGCATCCCTCCCCACCTCCACTGTGAGCTGTATGCATAATCCAGGTTCAGGAGCTGCATATGCAGTAAAAATAAATTAACCCCATCCAGCTGCTTGACATAATAGAAAAGCATAGTTTTTAGCTTTGTCAAGCACTTAAAACTAAAGTCTTTAAAGCTGTTTTCTATTTAAATGTTTTTATTATGCCTATTAACTTGCACTACAAATAATAAAATAAGAGTAACTTATCCTCTGCAGCGATGCTTCTCCACTGCTGCTCTGGGTCTTGTTGACATGCTGCCACAGTAACGTGACCACTGCAGCAAATCTGAGCCCAATGGTGATGTGGATGGCCCTAGCCACAGAGCCTAATGATCGGGTGCCGCAGTCACATGCGTTAGACTTACCAGTATTGGTTAATGTGACCAAATTGCTTATCAAATAATCTGGATCCAAAGGTATAAGAAACCCTGTAGTTACTTTCCTCTTTTTTTGAATACTTAAAGATTTTAGTTTTAAAAGCTTGTCACAGCCAAAATATTTTTTCTTTTTTGTGCTGATTATGGAGATCAGAAGTATCTCATTGTAGCACATTGCTTTTGTGCTGTTTTATGTTTTTAAATGGCATTTGTCAGTGGGATCCACCCTCTTAAGACGTCTATATGGGCATGTAGTCATAGGAAGCTGAATAAAATGATCACTTGATATGTGAGCTGATATCTTATTCCAGAGAAATCCTTTTTCTTAATATGTAAATGAACTATTAAGCTCTATGGGTCGGACACAGATTTTTCTGGAGATCAATCTCCAGAGCTTATTTTAAATGAAAGGGGGAGTTACCAGTGTGAGACATGTAATGACTGACAGTCCGCTCTACTGATCTACATGTCTTACTCTGATAACTCCTCCTTTCATTTAAAATAATCTCTGGAGACAAGTTTTCAGGGAGATCTGTGTCTGGCCCATAGATCTTAACGACTCCTTTACTTATTAAGAAAAACGAAGATTTCTCTGGATTAGAACATCAGATTGGAGATATCAAGGTATCATTTTATTCAGCTGCCTATGACCTACACGCCCATATAGATGGCTTAAGATAGTTGAGCCTATTGGCTGACTGATTTCCTTTAATTTATATATTGATATAATAGTACATCAAAGGTCTTAGGTAGTTAAAGCACTATTGAGGGTAACGGTTTTATATTTTCCTCTTGTGTTTTATCCCCTTCAAAGCTTGTTCTCACCTTCCCGACGAGACCAAAGTTTTAAAAGCTGACGTGTGACACGTCATTTATGCTTCTAAAGTACATATCCCAGTGATTGAGATTGATTTTCTTTGGACAAATTGTACTTTTATATCAATTATTATTATTATTTATTATTATAGCGCCATTTATTCCATGGCACTTTACATGTGAAAAAGGGGTATACATACAAGAACAATTACAATAATCTTGAACACAATGTGACAACGACTGGTACAGGAGGAGCGAGGTCCCTGCCCGCGAGGGCTCACAATCTACAAGGGATGGATGGGTGAGGATACAGTAGGTGATGGTAGAGCTGGTCGTGCAGCGGTATGGTGGAGCGAGGGTTACTGCAGGTTGTAGGCTTGTCGATAGAGGTGGGTCTTCATGCTCCTTTTGAAGGTTTCCACGGTAGGCGAGAGTCTGATGTGTTGGGGTAGAGAGTTCCAGAGTAGGGGGAAGCACGGGAGAAATCTTGTATGCGATTGTGGGAGGAGGAGATAAAAGGGGAGTAGAGAAGGAGATCTTGTGAGGATCTGAGGTTGTGTGCGGGTATGTAATTGGAGACTAGGTCAGAGATATATGGAGGAGATAGGTTGTGAATGGCTTTGTATGTCATGGTTAGGGTTTTGAACTGGACTCTTTGAGCAATGGGGAGCCAGTGAAGAGATTGACAAAGAGGAGAGGCCGGGGAATAGCAGGGGGACAGGTGGATTAGTCGAGCAGCAGAGTTTAGGATAGATTGGAGGGGTGCAAGAGTGTTGGAAGGGAGACCACAGAGCAGGAGGTTGCAGTAGTCAAGGCGGGAGATGATGAGGGTGTGCACTAGTGTTTTTGCAGATTTGCATGTTTGAGGAATGTGTGGATCTGGGAGATATTTTTGAGTTGGAGTCGGCAGGAAGTGGAAAGGGCTTCGATATGTCGTTTGAAGGAGAGATCAGAGTCCAGGGTTACCCCAAGGCAGCGAGCTTGATGGACTGGGGAGAGTGGACAGCCATTGACGTTGATAGATAGGTCAGTTGGGGGGGGGTGAATGAGATGGCGGAAATATGATGAATTCTGTTTTGTCTATGTTAAGTTTTAGAAATCTAGCAGAGAAGGATGAAATAGCAGACAGACATTGTGGGATTTTGGTTAGTAAGGAGGTGATATCGGGTCCAGAGAGGTAGATCTGTGTGTCATCAGCATAGAGGTGATAATGAAAGCCATGAGACTCTGAGCTGCCCCAGGCCGAAGGTGTAGATGGAGAAGAGTAGGGGTCCTAGAACTGAATCTTGGGGGACACTGACAGATAGGGGGCGAGATGAGGAGGTGGTGTGTGAGTGGGAGACACTGAATGTGTCCTGTCTGTTAGGTATGAGGAGATCCAGGATAGGGCCAAGTCTGTGAAGCAGAGAGATGAGAGAGTTTGTAGTAAGAGGGAATGGTCCACTGTGTCGAAGGCAGATGACAGGTCTAGGAGGAGGAGGACAGAGTAGTGTCACTTAGATTTGGCAGTTAGTAGGTCGTTGGTGACTTTAGTCAGTGCAGTTTCAGTAGAATGGTGCGGTCAGAGACCAGATTGTAGGCGGTCAAAGAGGGAGCAGGAGGAGAGGTGGGAGGACCGCTCAGAATGGACGTCTTGTTCCAGTAGTTTTTAGGCATAGGGGAGAAGTGATATGGGGCGATAGCTAGTCAGAGAGGATGGGTCAAGGGAGGGCTTTTTGAAGATGGGTGTGATTGAGGCATGTTTGAAGCAGTGGTAAGGTTTGGGATGAGGTGGGACGGGATTGGGTCAAGTTTACAGGTGGTGGGGTGTGATTTGGAGAGTAAAGAGGAAAGTTGATCTTCTGTAATGGTGGAGAAGGTGGTTTTGGAGGAGGAGGGTTGAGTAGGTGTGGGGAGGGGCTGTGGGGGCTTTAGGCAAAAGCTTTGTCTGATGGTGTCAATCTTCTGCTTGAAGAATGAGGCAAAGTCTTCCGCTGAAATAAGAGGAGAGGGAGGAGGCACTGGCGGACAGAGGAGAGAATTGAAGGTGTTGAATAGTTGTTTGGGGTTGTGAGACAGGGAGGATATGAGAGATGCGAAGTATGTTTGTTTTGCTGCAGTGAGTGTGGACTTGAAGGTAGTGAGGGACTGTTTGAATGCGATGAAGTGCTCATTGGAGTGGGACCTTTTCCATCTATGGTTAAGGTCAATAAAATTTGCTTTTATTTATGAAAATAACGGAAATTTAGTGAACATTTAGAACAAGTTATACCATCAACATTCTTTAAATCAACCTTTGTCAATAGAATGGGATGCACCCATTCAATAGAAAACAAAATAAATCCTACAGTCCTTGGTCATAGGGATGAAAGACCGGTGCAAATTACGGTACCATGCCACTATTAATAAAATCACTTTTTATTTAGACATTTGTAAAAACAGAAATAACATACATGGATAAAAAGCAAGATTGCCTCAAGGATAAACACTGAGTAAAAAGCCTATACTTGAAAGAATTACAAAATCAAGATGTCGTTTGATAGCAAATGAAAGAAAACAATTAAACCAAACAATATATGAACGGGGATATTATAATATCATAATTTAGAGAATAATTCAGAGTATAGAAGATACGTTCCACCAGATTATCAACACATAGATGGAGTTTTTAGTGTTACAAACTCATGATGAAGAGTAGAATAATTCAGAATGTGTTAATAATGTTACCATAACAGTGAATATCATGCTTTCCCCCATACATACTAAACCGGGCAGTAATGAAATTGATAATATACATCCAAATGTAGAAGCAACCCTCCCATAGTGCAGGTGCAAAGTGTCCCTTAAATAAACTGTCAGAAGGAAGAGAAATCACAGAAAATGCAATAGTGAACTTGTAAATTATCTAATCACAAAGTCCAAAGTAACATACAATCATAGAACAAGACAGCCCATACATATTTCTAGGTAATATTATGGGTACAAGTGTAAATGGTTCCATATACACCTGGAGAGAGCATAAGCTTACCCACTGCTATCCATCGTTTCACCCTGCTTCCTCTGGAGCCATGTGTCTGTGGGATTTGTTTTGTTTGCAATTTAGAACAATTTGCAACTTTTTCTTTTTTTGCCTTTTTATTTCTTAGGTTGCTAAAAGGCTTAAGTTTTGCAGCAAATTTTCTTTTTTTTTTTTCAATTAAATTTGCAAAACCTGATAGGGACCACTTCACTTTTGAAATGACTATGAAGTGCCTGTAGGTCAGAAAAACCCCCAAAGAAGACCCTATGTTAAAAATTGCACCACTTAAGATATTGAAACTCGCATTCGTGAAGATTTTTAATTTCTCAGGTGCTCCACAGAAATTAACGCATAGTCTAAAGAAAAATTTTCTGAAAAATTACTTTTTTTTTTTACTAAAATATTGCTTTAACCCCAAATTTTGGTAACGCTATAGGACTTTGGGAGTTTTTCCTGGAACAGTTTGTGGATGCCATTTGCAGAACTTCTAAGGTGAGAGAAGAGTTGAAAACACCTCTGGGAATTCATCTACAGGTGACTGTTTTGACTCCACATGTGGTTTCCAGAAATAAGCGCGCAAGCTGTCCTAAAGTGAGAATTGCAATTGCACTCTCCTCACTACCGTCATGTGAAAGTTAGCTGCGTTTAGGTATGCTGTAGGGCTTAGAAGGGAGGAAAAAATTTGGATTTAGGAGCACCAATTTCCCTGGATAATTTTTTTTGGGGGGTGGGGGAAGCATGTCGGTTTGTCAGTCTTGGTGCTACTAGTGATGTGGAAATTTAAGTTGACAGATGATGGAACTGAGTGGGGCTTGTTTTGTGAGTGTCAAGCTGAAGCTTTTATTGGTACCATTTTGGAGTACATAACATTATGGATCTTTTTTAAGGTTCAGTTCACATTTTTCCTCTGAAATATGCATTTACGTTGGGGATTCCTTCTAAAGCTGTGAAATGCAGGATTCATACAGAGCAATTCACTATAATGTGGTAGATAGAGTTACGATGGACTCAGTCTGTCCTATGTTCTGGCAGTACCAATCTTTTTTGGAGTGCACAGAAGTGTGGTCAACCGCATATTTGTGCGTACCTAAAAAGATATGACATCTTCGGGAAAGACGCTAGTTTGTGTGCAAAGTGACTTAATCTGACTCTTTTTAGTGAACAGGTTTGTCTGGGATTTTGTCTGACGTAAGTGTTTAGCGTTGAGCACATGATAAATGTGAATCTAATCTTATTGTGGTTTTGGGGAGGCACAATGAACAAATCAACAGCAGTTCAAGAACATAGGCGAATTATAATGAGGGCAATCTGGGCTACCGCCCGGGGCTCCGGGGGCCCCATGGCCACATTGCCCTCATTATAATATGTGCTGCGCTGGCACCAATGCGGCACATACCGGCAGCTCCCCCAGCAGCTGCGCACGGCCGCTGCTTCTTCTTCAGCTGGGCCAGCACTGCACCTGTTAACTTCCCTGTGTGCTTGTGCTGGCCCAGCCACGTCACAGCTAGGAGACACAGCCCTGTGCGCTGCCGTGTCTGCTAGCATGACGTCACGCAGTGTGCACCCTGCACTGCTGCACCGGAGAGGAGTTGGACGACATCTGGAGCCGAGCCGGGGGATGGTGAGTGATGTGTGTGTGTGCGCAGGCAGATATCATTGTGTGATATCTGTTTATATGTATTTTTGTGTTTCAAATGTGTTTATGCGTGTATGTATATGTTTATGTGACTGCGTGCGGCCTCCCGCTGTCTCTGGAGCCTTCTAAATAGCCCGGGGCCCTTTCAACTCTTAATCCACCCCTGTTCAAGAATTATTATTTTTTTGACATTTATTGTGTGGTATAAGTGATAAGATGGCTTTATTCCTCTGGTCAGTACAATTATAATTGTAGCAGGTTTACAGTTGGGTCCAGAAATATTTGAACAGTGACCGAATCATTGTGATTTTGGTTCTATATGTCACTATTTTGAATTTAAAATGAAACCACTGAGATGCAATTGAAGTGTAGACTTTCAGGTTTAATAATGGGATTGAGCAAAATATCTTGTGAAACGTTTAGGAATTGCAACCATTTTTCTACAAAGCCTCCTCATTTCAGGGACTCAAAAGTAATTGGACAAATTAACTTTACCATGTATAAAATGTTGATTTTTAATACTTTTGCATCAAAAAACTAAAGGATAAATATAGTCCTATGGTAAGGAGAGAATCATGCAATAGAATTTGAGAATTAAAAAATATATTTTTTTATTGAAAATAAATACTAAAATGGTAAGTAACAGGGAATACCTGAAGAGGTATGGAAAGGGACGCACAAACTGCCTGGAGAACCAAAAGTAAAGTGGAGGTCAAGAAGCTAAATCCATATAAAAAATACATAGGTATTCATGAATGAATGAAGGATTGATATCCCAAATCTCAGAGGTAACCTAATGATTCCTAAATACTTAGTAGCAGTAAATACTTCTCAAAAAAATAAAGGGAACACTTAAACAACAGAATATAACTCCAAGTAAATCAAACTTGTGTGAAATCAAACTGTCCACTTAGGAAGCAACACTGATTAACAATCAATTTCACATGCTGTTGTGCAAATGGAATAGACAATAGATGGAAATTTTTGGCAATTTTCAAGACACCCTCAGTAAAGGAGTGGTTCTGTAGGTGGGGACCACAGACTACATCTCAATACCAATGCTTTCTGGCTGATGTTTTGGTCACTTTTGAATGTTGGTTGTGCTTTCACACTCGTAGTAGCATGAGACGGACTCAACAACCCACAGAAGTTGCTCAGGTAGTGCAGCTCATACAGGATGGCACATCAATGCGAGCTGTGGCAAGAAGGTTTGCTGTGTCTGTCAGCGTAGTGTCAAGAGGCTGGAGGCGCTACCAGGAGACAGGCCAGTACACCAGAAGACGAGGAGGGGGCCGTAGGAGGGCAACAACCCAGCAGCAGGACCACTACCTCCGCCTTTGTGCAAGGAGGAACAGGAGGAGCACTGCCAGAGCCCTGCAAAATGACCTCCAGCAGGCCACAAATGTGCATGTGTCTGCACAAACGGTTAGAAACCAACACCATGAGGATGGTATGAGGGCCCGACGTCCACAGATGGGGGTTGTGCTCACAGCCCAACACCGTGCAGGATGCTTGGCATTTGCCACAGAACACCAGGATTGGCAAAGTCACCACTGGCGCCCTGTGCTCTTCACAGATGAAAGCAGGTTCACACTGAGCACATGTGACAGATGTCACAGAGTCTGGAGACGCCGTGGAGAGCGATCTGCTGCCTGCAACATCCTTCAGCATGACCGGTTTGGCAGTGGGTCAGTAATGGTGTGGGGTGGCATTTCTTTGGAGGGCCGCACAGCCCTCCATGTTCTCGCCAGAGGTACCCTGACTGCCATTAGGTATCGAGATGAGATCCTCAGACCCCTTGTGAGACCATATGCTGGTGCGGTTGGCCCTGGGTTCCTCCTAATGCAGGACAATGCCAGACCTCATGTGACTGGAGTGTGTCAGCAGTTCCTGCAAGATGAAGGCATTGAAGCTATGGACTGGCCTGCCCCGATCCCACAGGAGACCATCCGCAACCTCATCAGGAGCATGCCCAGGTGTTGTAGGGAGGCACGTGGAGGCCACACACAATACTGAGCCTCATTTTGACTTGTTTTAAGGACATTACATCAAAGTTGGATCAGCCTGTAGTGTGTTTTTCCACTTTAATTTTGGGGGTGACTCCAAATCCAGGCCTCCATTGGTTAATAAGTTTGATTTCTATTGATGATTTTTGTGTGATTTTGTTGTCAGCACAATCAGCTTTGTACAGGACAAAGTATTCAATGAGAATATTTCATTCATTCAGATCTAGAATGTGTTATTTGAGTGTTCCCTTCATTTTTTTGAGCAGTGTATAAATATATACAGTTATATGAAAAAGTTTGGGCACCCCTATTAATCTTAAGCTTAATGTTTTCTTAAAATTGGTGTTTTTGCAACAGCTATTTCAGTTTGATATATGTAATAACTGTTGGACACAGTAATGTTTCTGCCTTGAAATGAGGTTTATTGTACTAACAGAAAATGGGCAATCTGCATTCAAACAAAATTTGACAGGTGCATAAGTATGGGCACCTCACCAGAAAAGTGACATTAATATTTAGTAGATCCTCCTTTTGCAAAAATAACAGCCTCTAGTCGCTTCCTGTAGCTTTTAATGAGTTCCTGGATCCTGGATGAAGGTATTTTTGACCATTCCTCTTTACAAAACAATTCCAGTTCAGTTAAGTTTGATGGTCGCCGAGCATGGACAGCCCTCTTCAAATGATCCCACAGATGTTCAATGATATTCAGGTCTGGGGACTGGGATGGCCATTCCAGAACATTGTAATTGTTCCTCTGCATGAATGCCTGAGTAGATTTGGAGCCGTGTTTTGGATCATTGGAGCAAGAGTGGGTATGGTAGATAACATGAAAAAGTGATAGAAAATAAATTTCCTCTTACTACAGACTCTCTTCTCTTGGCCTCACAGACTTGGCCCTTTCTTGGATCTCTTCATACCTAACAGAGAGGACATTGTGTCTCGCACTCACACACAACCTCCTCATCTCGCCCCCTATCTGTCGGTGTCCCCCTAGGTTCAGTCCTAGGGCCCCTGCTATTCTTCATCTACACCTTTGGTCTGGGACAGCTCATAGAGTTTCACGGCTTTCAGTATCACCTCTATGCTGATGACACACAGATCTACCTCTCTAGACCCATTATCCACTTCTTACTAACCAGAATTCCACAATGTCTGTCCACTACTTCATCCTTCTTCTCTGCTAGATTTCTAAAGCTTAACATGGATGAAACTGAATTCATCATCTTTCCCCCACCTCACTCAACCCCCCATCCGACCTATTCATCGAAGTTAATGACTGCCCACTCTCCCCAGTAACTCAAGTTCGCTGCCTCGGTGTAACCCTGGACTCTGATCTCTCCTTCAAACCATATATCCAAGCCCTCTCCACTTCCTGCCGACTCCAACTCAGAAATATTTCCAAGATCCGCACATTCCTCAGCAAAGACTCTGCAAAAACACTAGTGCATGCCCTCATCATCTACTGCCTCGACTACTGTAACCTCCTGCTCTGTGGCCTCCCTTCTAACACTCTCGAACCCCTCCAATCTGTCCTAAAGTCTGTTGCCCGACTAATCCACCTGTCCCCCCTCTTCTCCCCAGCCTCCCCCCTCTGTCAATCCCTTCACTGGCTCCCCATTACCCAAAGACGCAAGTTCAAGATCCTAACCGTGGCATACAAAGCCATCTACAACCTGTCTCCTCCATACATCTGTGACCTAGTCTCCCGGATACCTGCGCGCAACCTCTGATCCTCACAAGATCTCCTTCTCTGCTCCCCCCTTATCTGCTCCTCCCACAATCGCATATAAGATTTCTCCCGTGCATCGCCCCTACTCTGGAACTCTCTACCCCAACATATCAGACTCTCGCCTACTGTGGAAACCTTCAAAAGGAACCTGAAGACCCACCTCTTCCAACAAACCTACAACCTGCAGTAACCACCGCTCCACCATACCGCTGCACGACCAGCTCTACCCCAACCTACTGTATCCTCACCCCTCCCTTTTAGATCGTGAGCCCTCGCGGGAATGGTCCTCTCTCCTCCTGTACCAGTCGCTGACTCGTTTTGTTCAAGATTATTGTAAGTGTATTTGCTATGTATACCCCTTTTCACATGCAAAGAGCCATGGAATAAATGGCGCTATAATAATAAATAATAATAATGAATATAAGGGGAAACAGATGAAGAAATATACAATAGAAAAAAAACAATAGAAAAAAATGCGTATGGTGCTAAGTAGTGATGAGCAAGCACTAAAATGCTCGGGTACTCGTTGCTCGGGTCGAGCACATTGGAATACTCGGGTACTCGACCCGAGCAACGAGCCCAATGTAAGTCTATGGGAAACTCAAGCATTTTTCAGGCGGATCCCCCCAGCGGTCTGCAGAGGGCCTAAAAATTGCCCAAATCGATGGGAACAGTGCTCAAATGACATGGGAACAGCATGGGGAAGACCCTTGGAAGTATCTCTGACTCCCAGATCAGTGCTGTCAGCAACGTGGTCAGAGTATTACGCCACCTTTACGTACTGACAATAAAACATACAAAAACTAAACCAAAATGGATTTTCCTGGGAAATATGTTAAGGAACATCCTTTCCAGGGTAATGACTTGTATATAAGGCAAAATAAATAACCAAAAACAAAAATACTCCTGCACAACTTGGGCTATGTTCACACGTAGTGTTTTTGATGCGTTTTTGCACTTTTGAATTGCTTTCAACCAAGACAAATGCATTCACCAGGAAATGTCATTTTAACATTTTTTAACCTTATCTGGCCATGTGGTGTGTGACACATCATCAGACACATGCATACAGTGCTGAAAAGACATGGGAACAGCATGGGGAAGACCTCTGGAAGCATCTCTGACTCCCAGGTCACTGCTTTAAAGTGTGCCCATCATAAGTGATCCTTGGCGCATGCGAAGATGCCTCCAGCCATGCACCTGTTGTTGCAGACTTGCAACAATCACCGTCCACGTCCTTGTCCCACTGCAGCGTTCAGTTGTCCCTACCCCATTCCTTGGAATGCAAGCACAAGTATGCAGGCAGCCACCCACCCACCCACGGGCTGCAATACTATACTGCCAAATTTTTGACAGCTGCTTGCACTTGAAATGTGGCCTTTTAGGCTCGTGGAGGCGGAAGCTTTTCACAACCTCATGCTGGCGGCGGCTGGGTGTCCATACTCGGTCCCCAGCCGCCACTGTATTTCCCGGTATCGCCTCCGCCATCCACAAGCACGGGTCCCACAACATTACCAGTGCCCTCCCCAGTGCACTTACTGGGAAGGACCGCCAAACCACAAACACGTGGACAGGTGAATGTGGCCAGGGACGACGGTACGGAGCCAGTCCACAACTTTTTTTGCTAAGAGTTGTATTTAGCTCGGTGAAAGGACGGGCATAGAGGGAAACCGTATGTACCCTGCCTGTCATTTCTCCCAGTAAGTCCTGTAATTGAGCTTGTTGCAGAAGCAATGGCAGCCCGTCCAACATCAACTCGCCCTTGTCGGTAGTGCTTTGACACACACACACATCTTTCTTTGCGCATTTAATTTCTTGAATACAGAGTTGGACAATGGCCTGATCTGTAATGCGGTTTGAGAAATAACATACATAAGCATGGCCGATCCACATTAGAAAAGCAGCCATAGAGTGTCCGGGAACCTTCCCCCACACTTTTCTTAGCCAGGGCTACTTTTCGGCAGGGTTGGACGGGCTCACCAGAGAACCGGAGACTCCTCCGGCGGGTCCTGGCTTCTCCTTCAGGAGAGTTCATAGTGCCGAGGTGAGGCCATGATGATGATAGAGGCCACCATCTGCTTAGTTTTTGATGGTGAAAACAGAGTTTTAAATGCCTGGCCTGTAGGTAAGTAGTTTGAACAGCAAACTGCGGTGAATTGCTTCAATGACACACTAAAGGAAATTTTTAATGGAGGCCAGAAATGGCAGTATTTTCTGACCACGTATGTGATCCTTTTGACGGAGAAAACACGGTTTAAAATAGCTGGATTTCTAGCACTCTAATATGGAAAGGACCTGGCTGTATTCTGCAGTGCCAACAAGCAAATGGCACAGAAAAAATGGTGTACTCTGGATTGATTTTTAAGCAAATAATGAGGATTAAGATCCAAAGAAAAGCATTCCTGGCCCCTGAGACCTGGGCCTTTGTATAGAAATATCCAACAGCAGCAGAAGGCAGAATTGGAATGGAGCCTCTTGTGCTATATGCACTGCAGTCTGCTATATACAGTTATATGAAAAAGTTTCGGCACCCCTATTAATCTTAGCTTAATGTTTTATAAAAATTGGTGTTTTTGCAATAGCTATTTCAGTTTGATATATGTAATAACTGTTGGACACAGTAATGTTTCTGCCTTGAAATGAGGTTTATTGTACTAACAGAAAATGGGCAATCTGCATTCAAACAAAATTTGACAGGTGCATAAGTATGGGCACCTCACCAGAAAAGTGACATTAATATTTAGTAGATCCTCCTTTTGCAAAAATAACAGCCTCTAGTCGCTTCCTGTAGCTTTTAATGAGTTCCTGGATCCTGGATGAAGGTATTTTTGACCATTCCTCTTTACAAAACAATTCCAGTTCAGTTAAGTTTGATGGTCGCCGAGCATGGACAGCCCTCTTCAAATGATCCCACAGATGTTCAATGATATTCAGGTCTGGGGACTGGGATGGCCATTCCAGAACATTGTAATTGTTCCTCTGCATGAATGCCTGAGTAGATTTGGAGCCGTGTTTTGGATCATTGTCTTGCTGAAAGATCCATCCCCTGCGTAACTTCAACTTTATCACTGAGTCTTGAACATTATTGTCAAGAATCTGCTGATACTGAGTGGAATCCATGCGTCCCTCAACTTTACCAAGATTCCCGGTGCCGGCATTGGCCACACAGCCCCAAAACATGATGGAACCTCCACCAAATTTTACTGTGGGTAGCAAGTGTTTTTCTTGGAATGCTGTGTTTTTTTTCCGCCATGCATAACGCCTTTTTGTATGACCAAACAACTCAATCTTGGTTTCATCAGTCCACAGGACCTTCTTCCAAAAAGAAATTGGCTTCTCCAAATGTGCTTTTGCATACCTCAGCTGACTCTTTTTGTGGCGTGCTTGCAGAAACTGCTTCTTTCGCATCACTCTCCCATACAGCTTCTCATTGTGCAAAGTGCATTGTATAGTTGACCGATGCACAGTGACACCATCTGCAGCAAGTTGATTCTGCAGCTCTCTGGAGGTGGTCTGAGGATTGTCCTTGACTGATCTCACCATTCTTCTTCTCTGCCTTTCTGATGTTTTTCTTGGCCTGCCACTTCTGGCCTTAACAAGAACTGTCCCTGTGTTCTTCCATTTCCTTACTATGTTCCTCACAGTGGAATCTGACAGGTTAAATCTCTGAGACAGCTTTTTGTATCCTTCCCCTGAACAACTATGTTGAATAATCTTTGTTTTCAGCTCATTTGACAGTTGTTTTGAGGAGCCCATGATGCCACTCTTCAGAGGAGATTCAAACAGGAGAACAACTTGCAAGTGGCCACTTTAAGTAGCTTTTCTCATGATTGCATACACCTGGCTATGAAGTTCAAAGCTCAATGAGGTTACAAAACCAAAAAAAGTGCTTTAGTAAGTCAGTAAAAAGTAGGTAGGATTATTTAAAACAAGAAAATGATAAGGGTGCCCATACTTATGCACCTGTCAAATTTTGTTTGAATGCAGATTGCACATTTTCTGTTAGTACAATAAACCTCATTTCAAGGCAGAAACATTACTGTGTCCAACAGTTATTACATATATCAAACTGAAATAGCTGTTGCAAAAACACCAATTTTAAGAAAACATTAAGCTTAAGATTAATAGGGGTGCCCAAACTTTTTCATATAACTGTACACTGCCTGCCTATACACCCTGCCTGCCTGATATGTCTGCAGATAGATTAGTCCTCAGAAGGACTGTTTGTTAAGATGGATATGTGTAATGTACAGTTTTTCTCCCTACACTACCTAATACACAAGCAAATCTGTCCCTGACGCAGCAGCACCTCTCCGAAAACAAGCAAATGACGCTGAAAAACGGTGTTCTCTGGATAATGAGGATTAAGATCCAAAGAAAAGTATTCCTGGCCCCTGAGACCTGGGCCTTTGTATAGAAATATCTAACAGCAGCAGAAGGCAGAATTGGAATGGAGCATCTTGTGCTATATGCACTGCGGTCTGCTATATACACTGCCTGCCTATACACCCTGCCTGCCTGATATCTCTGCAGATGGATTAGTCCTCAGAAGGACTGTTTGTTAAGATGGATATGTGTAATGTACGGTTTTTCTCCCTACACTACCTTTTACACAAGCAAATCTCTCCCTGACACAGCAGCAGCTCTCCCTACACTGTCTGATCCGGAGTGATTGTGACGAGCATGGCGACGCCATGTCTGATATAGACCTGATGACACTGTGCGGCAAGCCAATCATTGTAATGCCCACAACCAATATGGCTACGGCATTACAGTGCATGGCAGGCAATCCCTGCATGTTCATTGGCTCTCTAAAGAGCGGCAAACATGCCGGGAGGGGACCCGAGTTCCTGCCCGAGCAACCCGGAAATACTCGGCGAGCGCCGAGCATCTCGAGCAGCGAGATGCTCGGGCGAGCACCAAGCAGTAGTGAGCATGCTCGCTCATCACTAATGCTAAGGTGACTAAGTGCAATATATGAGGTAGGTATGTGAATATGAGCCATACGGAGGACCAAATTGCAAATAGTTTGTTACCTATACCATAACTTTAATGTAAAGATAAAGAAGTGCCGTATTTTGTGGATTATAAAACGCACCGGATTATGAATTGCACCTCAATTTTGAGGAGGAAAATAGAAAACGAAAAATTTTAATAAAATGGTGGTGCGTTTTATAATCTGCTTTTACAGTAGCTTACCTGGGGGGCAGCGGCGGTGAACCGGGGTCCCAGGTGGCAGGGATGCTGCTGCAAGAAGCTGACGGAGTGGGGTGATGCTGTGGGCCTCAGGCTGATAGGAGGTGTTGTTCGGCGGAGGTAGGAGTGGGGCGATGCTGCGGGTCCCAGGCTGGTAGGAGGTAGTGTTTGGTGGTGCAGGGGCTCCACCGACATTTTGTGAATGCCCGGTGCCCCCCCACTTTCCATGCTTTTTAATCCGGTGGACTTCAGGAAAATAGCCACCAGAGGTGGCGCATGCGTAATTGAGATATCAAGAGACAAGATATCAGTGTCTAGATCTCAATCTGTGTATGCTCCCCCTCGGGCGGCCATTTCCCTTTAGTCCACCTCATTGAAAACCATGGAAAGTGCAGGGGCTCCGGGCTTTCTCAAAATGTCGGCGGAGCACTCGCACGCAGAACACCACCTGCTACCAGCCTGGGACGCGCAGCATCGCATCACTCGCGCCACCAGAAGCTTCCTGCAGCAGCGAACCTGGGACCCCACTCCACCGCAGCCGGTAAGCTACATTTGGTTTATAAGATGCACCCCCATTTTCCCCCAAAATTCTGGGGGGAAAAAGTGCATCTTATAATCTGAAAAATACGGTAATAAAGTTATGAAGTGTAAAAGCATACAAGCAAGGTAGATTGAATGTCAAGATAGTGAAACAAATATATTCAACCATCTCAATCCATCATTGATGGTAAAGGTGAGACACACTTATAGGGGTCTTCCCACAAACAAAAGTTGATTTTAATCAATAGATCTTGGAATGATAATAAGTTCCACAATTGAATGTATTTAAATAAAATGTTCCTGTGCTGAGATAATCTTATAAATATTCCCCTGCTGTGTACTGTGTAATGGCTGCTTCTGACCATGTACGGAACACGGTCTGGTCATACCACAGCTCCTGGGCAGGGGAGGAAGCAAAAGAGTATACATACATTTGAGTAGGGGATTGCAGCTGATTCTTTCTTTGAAGTTAAACATTGTTTAACAGGCAGTGAAATTTTTTACCTCACAAAAAGAATCAGCTGTGATCCCCTGCTGTAATGTCTGTATACTCTTTTTTTTTTTTTTTATCCCCTGCCCAGGAGCTGTGGTATGATCAGACCGTGTCCTTTACACAGTCAGACGCAGCCATTGCACAGGGGAACATTTATAAGATTATCTCAGCACAGGAACATTTTATTTAAACACATCCAATTGTGGAAGTTGTTATTATTCCAATATCTATCGATTAAAATTAACTTTCGTTCGTGGGAAAACCCCTTTAAAGGGGACAGGCATAAATTAAGAAAAATGAATGGCTTATAAAACTATAGCCCTCGTATGTGAAACTCATATTCAAATACAAAAGTGTGAGAATGAATACATACAAGTGAAAAACTAGAAGGGAACAATAGGGACATAGTCACCCAAATGAAAAATGTAAAAATACCAGTTTGCTGACAAAAGTGCATAAATCCCCTATATTTCTAAAGGAAAAAGCCTTCCAAGGTATGTGGAATAGGATCCCCATCCCATATTGCAGTCCCGAACGTTCATGAATAGTATTCTGACGTTAGTCTTCACTCAAAAGTATCTGGACCATCTTTCAAAGCAAAGCAATATGAATAGTCTCTCCATGGTTCATCATGGGAAAAGTCCATAGATTCACCATAGGAAGCCCAAGATCCTCTTGGCAGAACTAGAAATATATGACGAAGGCCACATAAACAAACTTCATGGCAAGAGTCTAGAGTGAAAAAAGTGTTTTCTCTGTTAAGTATTTTGATAATTTTATAGAGCAGATCATTCTGGACACAACTATGCCAATATGTGTTCTTTTTTTTTCCATAAAAAAATACGCATTTAATGACAAAAACATTTGTCCGTGATTACAATTTTTTAATTTTTTTTTTACTGTTCTACTTTATCCCTCTAAGGAACTTGACGTTTTGCTTGATCAGTAGTCTAATACCCTGCAACACTTATGCATTGCAGGGCATTAGACTTGTCATAGTCACACACACATAGTCCAAATTCTATCTATGGAAGCTTCAGTTGTATACTGGCTATTTAGTGTATGTGTATATACATATTAAGTTATATAATGACCTCTCAATAGCATTATGGCATACATTCATAATGGAGCAATAACAGACAGGATGAATCTATTGTAAAATGGAGCATATAATGGTAATGTGAACAGAGCCTTGAAGTGTATATGTCAAATGCCTATATATTAAAGCATGACTCTTCCTTCCACGATCTTGGAATCGGAATCTTTTGCCTTTGGACTTTAAATTACTAACTTATTTTACAGAGGTGAAATCTTGTTTGGTTTCTTAAATATATTAAAACATTGAACCAGAGAAAACTATTTTTCTTTAATGTCAAGTTGATTTAAGGAACAAAGTATTACGGTAAATGTATTTGTTCCCTTGGGCTTAAACAATTATGCATGCCTTGTCAGAAAAATAATACATTTATTGTCACAGCTGAGAACCTTGTTCAGTGTTCTGTAAAGTTTTGCCGAGTCCAGATGAACTCCATTAGTCTAATCGCTACTGATCACTTTCCAAACACTGTAAAGATGACGTCACAACACAGAAAAATGTTCAACCAACATGTCTTTATGTCCGGCTTCTAAAGAGCTTGACAATTAAGTATACAGTGGGCACAGAAAGTATTCAGACCCCTTTACATTTTTCACTCTTTGATTCATTGCAGCCATTTGGTAAATTCTAAAAAGTACGTTTTTTTTCTCATTCAAGTACACCTGTGCCCCATCTTGACTTAAAAAACAGAAATGTAGACATTTTTGCAAATTTATTAAAAATGAAAAACTGAAATATCACATGGTCATAAGTATTCAGACCCTTTGCTCAGTACTGAGTAGAAGCACCCTTTTGAGCTAGTACTGCCATGAGTCTTCTTGGGAATGATGCAACAAGTTTTTCACACCTGGATTTGGGGATCCTATGCCATTCTTATTTGGAGATCCTCTCCAGTTCCGTCAGGTTGGATGGTGAACGTTGGTGGACAGCCATTTTCAGGTCTCTCCAGAGATGCTCAATTGGGTTTAGGTCAGGGCTCTGGCTGGGACAGTCAAGAATGGTCACAGATTTGTTCTGAAGCCACTCCTTTGTTATTTTAGCTGTGTGCTTAGGGTCATTGTCTTGCTGGAAGGTGAACCTTCGGCCAAGTCTGAGGTCTAGAGCACTCTGGAAGAGGTTTTCATCCAGGATATCTCTGTACATGGCCGCATTCATGTTTCCTTCAATTGCAACCGGTCATCCTGTCCCTGCAGCTGAAAAACACCCCCATAGCATGATGCTGCCACCACCATGTTTCACTGTTGGGATTGTATTGGGCAGGTGATGAGCAGTGCCTGGTTTATTACACACATACCGCTTAGAATTATCACCAAAAAGTTCTATCTTCGTCTCATCAGACCAGAGAATCTTATTTCTCATAGTCTGGGAGTCCTTCGTGTGTTTTTGAGCAAACTCTATGCGGGCTTTCATGTCTTGCACTGAGGAGAGGCTTCCGTCGGGCCACTCTGCCATAAAGACCCGACTGGTGGAGGGCTGCAGTGATAGTTGACTTTGTGGAACTTTCTCCCATCTCCCTACTGCATCTCTGGAGCTCAGCCACAGTGATCTTGGGGTTCTTCTTTACCTCTCTCTCACCAAGGCTGTTCTCCCACGATTGCTCAGTTTGGCTGGACTGCCAGGTCTAGGAAGACTTTTAGTGGTCCCAAACTTCTTCTATTTAAGGATTATGGAGGCCACTGTGCTCTGAGAACCTTGAGTAATGCAGAAATTCTTTTGTAACCTTCGCCAAATCTGTGCCTTGCCACAATTCTGTTGGTGATATTTCAGTTTTTCTTTCTTAATAAATTTGCAAAAAATTCTACATTTCTGTTTTTTTCAGTCAAGATGGGGTGCAGAGTGTACTTTTATGAGAAAAAAAATGAACTTTTTAGAATTTACCACATGGCTGCAATGAAACAGAGTGAAAAATTTAAAGGGGTCTGAATACTTTCCATACCCACTGTATGTAGGCCTTATTTTATGAGTACATACTCTCAGTATCAAGCCCCTTTTGAATGATACAGTATATGTGAATCTTTAAAGGGAGTGTGGTTTATGCCTATTGATCAATTCATGCTGCCAGATAGGAGACTTTGAAACATGTTCAAACATATCTGTGTATCGACACCGATAGATATAAGGATCCTATAGACATTAAATAAATGTGAAACAAACTCTATCTTCCAGCTCATTCTTGGTTCAGCTCATCTCACCACCAAGTAAAAGGATTGGTCATTCAAATTTCAGCGGCTGGATCCTTCTTTTCTTGGACAGTACCGTATATGTCAGGGGAGAGTTGGGAGGCACCTATAAACATTAGACTGTCTGCCAATCTCGCCGATATTGGCCGGTTTGCCCAACTTTTGTTTAATGTGTATGGGACGTTGTCAGCTTTGGTAGATGTATGCAACTGATCTGGCAACTGCTCGTAGAGTGGTCTTAGTTCCTGAATTGTTTCAGCTCCAAGTTATAGTACAAACCACCCGTGTAATAATGATATAACTACTAACACCCAGCTCCAGGCTATCACAGACCTGATCAATGCATATAAGACAAATACAGGGTGTAAGAGTTACCTTCCGCTAGCTTATATAAATGACCTATTCACATGCTGTAGTCTTCGTTGGACATAGTCTTGACCATTTGGATTGCCATCAATAAATCAGTAACGTTAATCAACAGCTGGTATTCTGAGTCTACCTGGGCACATCATCACTGAGCTCCAATACAGCTTTCCCTGCACTCCAGCATTCTCCAAGTATATCATCAGTAAGCTTAAAGGGGTTGTTAACTACCCGAGCAACATAATCTATATGTTTTCCCCCTTGTAAAATAATAACACTTATACTCCCCTCCGGGCCCGATGTCGTTCCAGCAGTGTTGGCACTGGCTCTCCCGGGGATCACATGACATTCTTACTGAATCCCTGCCGCCATTCAGCGCAGGCTTCATTCTCATCGCATTTAACCCAGTTTTACCAACATCAGCAGCAGTCTCAGAACATAATATTATTGACTTGCAGCACAGCTTTCCCATTGTCGGCAGCAGTCTGACAACACATAATCGCTGAGCTGCATATTATGGAGTTTAGATGCCTGTGTAAAAATTTACATTTTCTTATTGCAATTTTTTTTATTTATTTTCATAGAGATATTGATGTGGAAAATTAAAAAAAAACAGTTTTAAAACGTATATTAAACATAAAAATCTGATATAAAAAAAATTAATCATATTATGAGGACACATTCGAATTAAGTCCTTCTACTACCAAGGATCCAACATATACAACAATACAGCAAGTAGCATACTGTAGGTTGAAGCTCAAGGAATCCAGAGAAACACAATGTTTCCTAATATAGAAGGGGTAAACTAATCACAAGGTAACCCTTTAAACAGTGGCATAGCCCCAATGGAGTTACACCATGCAGCTATTACGGAGCCCATGAATTGGTGGCCCTGGTTCAGATTGCAGTACAATCTAGAATACGATCTCGTTGCAAGCAGTGCTGAAATCTCCATACAGTTTTCCAATGGGACTTGGAGGAAGATGTGATAGGTTTATCACAGATGACAGCTGTGAAATCCCATCAGAGTGTTAACAACCCAGTTAATAGGAAAAAAAAGTGGTCTGTGCTCTCCTCTCACTTGTGATTTGGTGTTAGAACCTTAAGGCTATGTGCTCACGATACAGAAATGCTCCGTATTTTTCCTGAGCGTTTCTGCATCTCCCTGGCCGAAAAAACGCATGCGGATTGTACATGCGTTTTTCCTCCCAGGGACATGCGGATGTGAAGCGTTCTTCACATGCATTTCCGCATGCGGGTTGACAAGTGCTTTCCAAGCGATTTTAGCATCACTTGGAAAAGTGCTTGACAACTTGGTCACACTATATAAATCCATGCAACCGGCATGGATTTTATATAGTGTGACCAAGTTAGTTAAAAAAAAGAATAAAAATGGTAAAAAATAAAAAAAAACATTATACTCACCTTCCGATGGCCCCCGGTTTCCTTATCCGATTCGTCCGGTCTCCCCGGTGTCTCGCGGTGGTCTAAAAGGACCTTCCTTGACGTCATTCAGTCATGTGACGGGTCACGCGACCGCTGACGTCGGCGGTCGCGTGACCCGTCACATGACTAAATGACGTCATGGAAGGTCCTTTTAGACCATCGTGAGCCGCCGGGGAGCCAAGACGCATCACTAAGGAGACCGGAGGCCATCAGAAGGTGAGTATAATGTATTTTTTTATTTTAAATTCTTTATTTTTACAAGTACTATGGTACCCGGGTCTGGATGAGAGTCTCCTCTTCTCCAGACCCGGGTACCATCCGCACATTGAATCGCTTAAAATCCGCATGTGCACATATGTAGTCATGCGGATATTAAGTGATTCAATGCAAGTCAAACGCCGCAATTACGCAAATAATTGGTAGCGCTGCGGATTTTTCCGCAATGATAATCCGCAGCTGAAATTTCCGCAGCATGTGCACAGCACATGCAGACTATCATTGGGAAACATGGCAGGCCTTCTACCATGCGTTTTTTAAGCGTTTCTGCGGCGGAATTGCCGCTGCGGAAACGCTTAAAAATGCATCGTGGGCACACAGCCTTAAGGGATTTTCCCACGAACAAAAGTTAATTTTAATCAATACTGTAGATATTGGAATAATAATAATTTCCACAATTGGATGTGTTTAAATAAAATGTTCCTGTGCTGAGATAATCTTATAAATGTGCCCCTGCTGTGTACTGTGTAATGGCTGTGTCTGACCTTACAGGGACATGATTAGAAAAGCGTTGCAAAGGACAAGCAGATAATATACATTTATATTTGTGTATATTCATACTGATCCAATAGATCAACATAGTAGAATAAATGTATATCTGCTACTTAAATTGGTAGACCAATCGGAAGACAATAACAACAAAACCCAATATAGTAATAAATCCGACAAGAGGTCAAAAGTAAAAACAAAGACCTTTATTACAAAAATTTGGGTACATAGTGGCAGAGAAAAAAGAGAGCGCACACACATATATCTTAATTATATCAAGTAATAATGGGAGGGTATATAGATAATAGCAATACCAGGGCTGGATTAGGCACCAAATAAGCTCATGCATGCAAATGGTATCCTAGCTCATGTAATAGGGATATAATCCTGTGAAATTAAGCCAGTATAGGCATCCCTAGATAATACCTTTAAGTATGCATGTGTGTTTCACAAGATATATTATATCCAAATGGGTTGGTTGACAAATAACAGTGATGTTACATTGGATCCATTCATATCTGGTAATATAGAGACCTGCTCCTCAGTGTGGCACCCACCCCGATGCACGTTTCTGTGCGTCCTTCATCAGGGGGTGACGTCAGACTCCAGGTGTCAGGTTTAAAAAGCGGCTGCCAGCCAATGGGGGTGAGTCAGGGAGGTAACGCAGGACACTCCCGGTGCATGCCGGGGCCCGTCCGCAGCCGGCATCATGCAGCTAAGGCGGCTGGGTCACGTGAGGAGTCACGTGACCCGTCGCCCAGGAAACACGGTCACGTGGGGTCACGTGACCGCAGGTCCTACACCGCATCGAGACGCCGGCACCGGCAGAAACCCGGAACACCCAGGAGCTCCTGCGTATCCCCGCTCATCAACATTTTAGTAGAGGGGAAAGTGCATGTGCAGTGTTGTATAATTGTGTCAAACATTACATGGTTGAAATGCCGATATATATACATATCCATACGGATCTGTCCAGATGAATCAATGTAAACATATATATCACTACATTAGAACATATATATTATTATTATTATATTAAAGTGCAATTTAAATAGATAAGTGCATAAGTGCACAATTCATTACAATACATTAAAACCTATGCACCATACATATATATATATATATATATATATGTGTGTGCTAAAAAATTTTTTTTATACATAATTAGAAACAATGATTATGACATATAAATAAACATCACAATGTCTTACACCAATCCATACAGAAAAAAGATTATATATAATAAGATTAGATGAATAAAGAAAGACACCCGTGAAAAATTAGAATAAATAAGTTAATAGTGTGGAGTACATATATAAAGATAAATTGGTACAATATACATTACATATTGCTGAAATAAACTATAATATATAAAGTGCGATAAAATTAAATTTAACACTAGAATGTGGTTCGTGTAAATAACAGCCACATTAGAACATCACAATCTCAGCAATCCATACATGCAATGACACATAAGAATTCCATAGATCCATAGATGAACCACAGATCTCAGTCCCTCCACATAATTCATAACATGATGCATATAATCGAAATCACACTTATGCATATCTACAATATCCATATATTCATGGCATATGCACGCACATACATGTTCTCTGCATACGTGCATAAGATGACACCTTGGGAAGCATGTGTGTAACATGTGGTCCAAATGGCCACATGTGTACCTGTACTCAATCATAACCTACACCATCCATCCACACTTGTGCAGGGACAGCTACCCATATTCAATACACACATACATAAGTATATGACCATATACATAAATATTAAACCTCCTTGTACAGGGAAATACAAGAGGTAAAAAAGGGGACATGTAACATCATGTAGCGAACGCAGACATAGCCGCATATCTCGTCACATATGGAGTTCATATTATAGATCCATTCACAGATATAGTCTTAGTATTTAAATACAGATAACAGAACGGTATATTCATGTTATGTTCTTGTGACATTAGGAATCCCCTTCAGAAGGACAGTATCTCCACATTGGATGCACATTGTAACGCTGTAACCACTTCATGCATATCATACCAATGCACATACTCAAGACCTTCCACCGTACTAGGCTACAAAGTGTATGGCAGCTAAAATTAAAAAACAAAAGTTAAAATCAAAAATAAAAAATGAAACAATATAAAACATGATATGGAACATATAGCTAGAACGTTAGATATGGCGGAACCCTTTCACAAGAATGGAACAAAACTTAAATTTTCATTGAGACCCAGGGGATCAACTGTATCAAGGGACCAGATCCATTTGGCCTCCAGTCTGGCCAAACGGTTACTCACATCTCCACCTCTTACATTGGAGACAATCCTGTCAATCCCTCTCACCTCAAGTCCAGAGGCATCACAATTATGATAGATCTTAAAATGCCTAGGGATTGTCTTCAATGTAAGTGGGTCGTCAACCTCCCTAGCAGCATTTATTCCATTCACATGTTCTCTCACTCTCACTTTTAATTGACATGTAGTGAGACCTACATAAATTTTGTTGCAGGGACATGTGGCAAAATATATAACCGCTGTAGTATTGCATGTAATTGTATGTGTTATATTAAATGTCTTAGTGCCCATGCTATTATAAAAAGTTTTAGCACGAACTATATTCGGACACGCAACACATTTACCACAGAGGGTGCAACCCCATGGAGACTTAGTGTTATTCAGAAAAGTGGTCTTGTCATTAATGTAATGGCTTTTCACCAATGTGTCTCTCAAATTATTAGATCGTCTAAAAGTAATATTAGGGTTTTGTCCCAGATATTTGGCCAGAATTGGATCTGCTAGTAAGATTGGCCATGATTTCTCCAGGCATTTACGTATGGTCACTGAGTTGGCACAGTATTGGGTTATAAATCTAACTTCATTCTTTTTAATCCTTTCTTCTGAGTTACTGGAATATAGTAGCTGATGTCTCGGAGTGTGTCTAGCTCAGTTATATGCTCTTTTTACAGACCTCTTACTATATCCTCTGTCATAGAACCTCTCCTTGAGATCTACAGATTGCCGTTCAAAATCCTCCTCATTAGAACAAATGCGTTTGAGATGCAAAAATTGACCAATGGGTATGGATTGAATCATCTTAGAGGGGTGGGATGACGAGGCATGTAGGAAGGCATTTACGGATGTGGATTTCCGAAACAAATCGGTTTGTAGACAGTTTTGATTGTCTCTATATATTTTGACGTCCAAAAAATCAATCAAATTAGCATCACAATGGTAAGTTAGATGAATATTGTACTCATTGCTTTTCAGTAAAGCCATAAGTTGCATCGGGGTTTCCTCTGAATCCTGCCAGACAAAGAATACATCATCGATGTACCGCGTCCAAAAGGGGACGCGGTCCCTCAGTGCGTATCTGTCTGACAAGAGAGGTCCCTCTCCCACAGCCCCAGGAACAGGTTGGCATAAGCGATTCAATGCAAGTCAATGGCAGCGAAAACGCCGCGATTACGCAAATAATTGGTAATGTTTGGATTTTTCCGCAATGATAATCCGCAGCTGGAATTTCCGCAGCATGTGCACAGCACATGCAGATTATCATTGGGGAACATGCCAGGCCTTCTACCATGCGTTTTTCAAGCGTTTCTGCGGCGGAATCGCCGCTGCGGAAACGCTTAAAAACGCATAGTGGGCACACAGCCTTAAGGGGTTTTCCCACGAACAAAAGTTAATTTTTATCAATACTGTAGATATTGGATTAATAATAATTTCCACAATTGGATGTGTTTAAATAAAATGTTCCTGTGCTGAGATAATCTTATAAATAATAGTATTAATTAGTATTATTCCAAGATCTATTGGATAAAATGTACTATTGTTTGTGGGAAAGCCCCTATAAGAACCAGAGAACTGTGCATACTGTTAAAGTGTCTTCTGTAAAAACAAAACAAAAAACACTTAAATTAATATACACTGCTCAAAAAAATAAAGGGAACTCTTAAACAACAGAATATAACTCCAAGTAAATCAAACTTCTGTGAAATCAAACTGTCCACTTAGGAAGCAACACTGATTGACAATCAATTTCACATGCTGTTGTGCAAATAGAATAGACAATAGATGGAAATTATTGGCAATTATCAAGACACCCTCAATAAAGGAGTGGTTCTGCAGATGGGGACCACAGACCACATCTCAGTACCAATGCTTTCTGGCCGATGTTTTGGTCACTTTGGAAGACTGACTCTACAACCCACAGAAGTTGCTCAGGTAGTGCAGCTCATACAGGATGGCACATCAATGCGAGCTGTGGAAATAAGGTTTGCTGCGTCTGTCAGCGTAGTATCCAGAGGCTGGAGGCGCTACCAGAAGACGTGGAGGGGGCCGTAGGAGGGCAACAACCCAGCAGCAGGATCGCTACCTACGCCTTTGTGCAAGGGGGAACAGGAGGAGCACTGCCAGAGCCCTGCAAAATGACCTCCAGCTGGCCACAAATGTGCATGTGTCTGCACAAACGGTTAGAAATCGACTCCATGAGGGTGGTATGAGGGCCCGACGTCCACAGATGGGGGTTGTGCTCACAGCCCAACACTGTGCAGGACGCTTGCCATTTGCCACAGAACACCAGGATTGGCAAAGTCGCCACTGGCGCCCTGTGCTCTTCACAGATGAAAGCAGGTTCACACTGAGCACATGTGACAGACGTGACAGAGTCTGGAGACGCCGTGGAGAGCGATCTGCTGCCTGCAACATCCTTCAGCATGACTGGTTTGGCAGTGGGTCAGTAATGGTGTGGGGTGGAATTTCTTTGGAGAGCCGCACAACCCTCCATGTGCTCACCAGAGGTAGCCTGACTGCCATTAGGTATCGAGATGAGATCCTCAGACCCCTTGTGAGACCATATGCTGGTACGATTTCCATTGATGATTTTTGTGTAATTTTGTTGTCAGCACATTCAACTTTGTACAGGACAAAGTATTCAATGAGAATATTTCATTCATTCAGATCTAGGATGTGGTATTTGAGTGTTCCCTTTATTTTTTTGAGCAATGTATATTTTACATTTCAAATGTATTGGGGTAATAGATAAATTAAGTCGTTACATAAAACCTTCCACAAACCATTTTCCAGAAACAGAGTAGATCCAGCTGGTCATTAGGCATAGAGAAGCTCTGCTTATTGGCAGCAAAGTCTTCTGCTGTTTCTGGTCAACCTCTTACTTTTTAACCCCTTTCTGGAATCTACTGTATATGTACGGCAGAAGTAGGGATAACCTTTATGTATCCCCCTCTGTACAAGGCAGGTGTTGGCTGTTTTACACAGTAGACAGTTGACTGGTAACTGCCGTGATTTTTTTTTTTTGGGTGGGAGGGGGGATTGAGGTGCAAATTTGCCTTACTATGGGTTCTCATGATTTCTATGTATACTCCTGACCTTGAACTCAACTGGCAACTTAAGATTTAATAGTGGTAAATGATTTTGCTAAATTAATCTCATTTGAAAGCTCGTGTCGTTTCCTACTTAACTGTAAAGTGATGCTAAAATTATATGCTACAGTATTCTACTCTGTATTTTTTTCACTTGATTAGAAAAAATTCTGGTAGAGTCCACAGTAACTTACAATGGTATGTCCTTTGAGAAAACCGAACAATGCCTGTACTGCAAAAACCCTATTTAACACTATGTAGTATACAATGTAACTGATTTATTTCATTCTGTTATAGCAGTGATACATTTTTCTAAGTGTATTGTTCAGCTAACTATGTGTTCCTTTATGTACTTTTCTAATCACTCAGGGATACTCAAGCTGATGGAGTATGGAGAGGAATATGTATTTACTCTTCCCAGTGCCTACGCTCGTTCTATACTCACTGTTCCCTGGGTGGAATTAGGAGGTAAAGTGAATATTACCTGTGCCAAGACAGGATATGCCGCAACAGTTACGTTCCACACCAAGCCTTTCTATGGAGGAAAAGTGCACAGGTAAGAAAGGATATTTTAAAATAACACTCAACTTCCAGTGTAATAAAAAGTAGTTATAGACTAGTGTTGAGCGAATTTGTTCAGCATTTCAAATTCGTGTTCGGAGTTTCGGTTTGTTCGCGCCAAAAAATCGGCTCCGCCCATGAACATCCCTGATTTGCCACGCTGTCACGCAGATAACATCGTGGTCCCGCACCGCTCCCAGCACATTAACCCCCGCAATGATGCGATCGAAATCGATCGCAGCATTGGGGGGGCAAGGGGAGGTGATCGCAATACTCACCTCCTCTCCCGGCCTCCAGCGCTGTCTGCCACAGCTTTCCGGATGTTGCCATGACGACCCAATGTCGTGATGGCAACATCCGGGTCACCAGACAGCAGGAAGATATTTTGGTCATGCGCAGTGCATGACCAAAGTATCTTCTGCATCTGCAGCGCTGACAGCCTGCATAGCACAGGGATGGTGCTCCATCCCTGTGCTCTACAGGCGATCAGAATAAAAAATGTGAAAATCCGATATTGGGACAAAGAATAAAAGTAAAAAAACTGTCAAAGTGAAAAAAAAAAAATAATAATAATCCACCAAAAATAAAAATATAATGTACCCATCAATAAATATTATTATAAAAACAAAACAATAAAAGTACACATATTTGGTATCTCTGCATCTGGAACGACCAGACCTATAAAACTGTCTCACTAGTTAACCCCTTTAGTGAACACGGTAAAATAAATAAATAAAAAACGAAGCAAAAAACAATGCTTTATCATCATACCGCCAAACAAAATATGGAATAACACGCGATCAAAAAGACTAATATACATAAAGATGGTACCACTGAAAACGTCATCTTGTCCCGCAAAAAAACAAGCTGCTATACAGCTCCATGAGCCGAAAAATAAAAAAGTTATAGCTCTCAGAATAAAGCGATGCAAAAAATATTTTTTTCTATAAAAGAGTTTTTATTGTGTAAAAGCGCCAAAACATCGAAAAAAAAAAAAAAAAAACAATTCCTGAATTATTGTTTTTTGTTTATTCTGCCTCCCGAAAATCGGAATAGAAAGCAATCAAAAAATGTCACGTGCCTGAAAATGGCACCAATAAAAACGTCAACTCATCCCGCAAAAAAACAAGCCATCACATGACTATATCGGCCAAAATATGGAAAAATTATAGCTCTCAAAATATGGCGATGCAAAAACTAGATTTTACAAAATAATGCGTCTTTTAGCGTGTGACAGCTGTCAATCATAAAATCCCGATATGATTCTGGTATCGCTGTAATCGCACCGACCCAAAGAATAAAGTAGTCTAATCACTTATACCATATGAAGAACAACATAGGAAATAAACTCTAGGCTTAGGGTTGTGCTAGGGTTACGGTTGGGGTTAGGGTTGGGCTAGGGTTAGGGTTGGGGCTAGGGTTAGGGTTGGGGCTAGGGTTGGGGTTGGGCTAGGGTTAGGGTTGGGCTAGGGTTAGGGTTGGGATTTTTTTCAAAAGTAAAAAAAAATAGATGACGATATGGCGACTACACTGTGTGCAGAATTATTAGGCAAGTTGTATTTTAGAGGATTATTTTTATTATTGATCAACAACTATGTTCTCAATCAACCCAAAAGACTCATAAATATCCAAGCTTAATATTTTTGGAAGTTGGAGTGGGCTTTTTTTAGATTTGGCTATCTTAGGAGGATATCTGTTTGTGCAGGTAACTATTACTGTGCAGAATTATTAGGCAACTTAATAAAAACCAAATATAATCCTATCTCACTTGTTTATTTTAACCAGGTAAACCAATATCAGTGCACAAAATTTAGAAATAAATATTTCTGACATGCAAAAACAAAAACAAAAAAAATTAGTGATGAATATAGCCACCTTTCTTTATGATGACACTCAACAGCCTTCTATCCATAGATTCTGTCAGTTGCTTGATCTGTTTTCGATCAACATTGCGTGCAGCAGCCACCACAGCCTCCCAGACACTGTTCCGAGAGGTGTACTGTTTTCCCTCCCTGTAGATCTCTCATTTTATGATGGACCACAGGTTCTCTATGGGGTTCAGATCAGGTGAACAAGGGGGCCATGTCATTATTTTTTCTTCTTTTAGACCTTTACTGGCCAGCCACGCGGTGGAGTAGTTGGATGCATGTGATGGAGCATTGTCCTGCATGAAAATCATGGTTTTCTTGAACGATACCGACTTCTTCCTGTACCACTGCTTGAAGAAGTTGTCTTCCAGAAACTGGCAGTAGGTCTGGGAGTTGAGCTTCACTCCATCCTCAACCCGAAAAGGTCCCACAAGTTCATCTTTGATGATGCCAGCCCATACCAGTACCCCACCTCCACCTTGCTGGCGTCTGAGTTGGAGTGGAGCTCTCTTCCTTTTACTGATCCAGCCTCTGGCCCATCCATCTGGCCCATCAAGAGTCACTCTCATTTCATCAGTCCATAAAAACTTTGAAAAATCAGTCTTAAGATATTTATTGGCCCATTCTTGACATTTTATCTTATGTTTCTTATTCAAAGGTGGTAGTTTTTCAGCCTTCCTTACCTTGGTCATGTCCCTGAGTATCGCACACCTTGTGCTTTTTGATACTATAGTAAAGTTGCAGCTCTGAAATATGGAAAAACTGGTGGCGAATGGCATCTTGGCAGCTTCACGCTTGATTTTCCTCAATTCATGGGCAGTTATTTTGCGCCTTTTTTGGCCAACACGCTTCTTGCGACCCTGTTGGCTATTTGCCATGAAACGCTTGATTGTTCGGTGATCATGCTTCAAAAGTTTGGAAATTTCAAGACTGCTGCATCCCTCTGCAAGACATCTCACAATTTTGGACTTTTCAGAGCCTGTCAAATCTCTCTTCTGACCCATTTTGCCAAAGGAAAGGAAGTTGCCTAATAATTAAGCACACCTTATATAGGGTGTTGATGTCATTAGTCAACACCCCTCCTCATTACAGAGATGCACATCACCAGATTTACTTAATTGGTAGTTGGCTCTCAAGCCTATGCAGCTTGGAGTAGGACAATATGTATAAAAAGTATCAAAGTGATCAAAATACTCATTTGCCTAATAATTCTGCACGCGGTGTAGTGTTGAGCGCAAGTGCTCGCTACTTGAGTTTGCATCGGGTGCTCTAGTATGCACTGAGTATCGCAGGTGCTCAAGTGACATGCTCGAGTCTCCGTCCCATATGCTTCGCAGCCAAAAAAACCTTGCGGGGATTGCCTGCCATGCACAAGCGATCCCCGCATGTTTTTTTTTTGGGGTGTCTAATAACCGTGAAACATGTGGGCGGGGACTCGAGCATGTCACTCGAGCACCCGCGATACATGGTGCATACCTGAGTACCCGATGCAAACTCAAGTAGCGAGGACTTGCTCTCAAGATTAATGACAACTTATTCAATATGATGACCAAATGTTATCAAAGTCTGTGTCGTACCTCTGGGTTCAAAATATTCACTATACCCCTTGATAAAATCCTTGAGGGGTGTAGTTTCCAAAATGGTGTCACTTGTGGGGGGTTTCCACTATTTAGGCACATTAGTGGCTCTCCAAATCTGACATGGCATTCGCTCTCGATTCCAGCAAATTTTGCGTTCAAAAAGTCAGACAGTGCTCCTTCCCTTCTGAACTCTGCCGTGTGCCCAAATATTGTATTTTACCCACATATGGGGTATTGGCGTACTCAGGAGAAATTGCACAAAAGTTTTTGGGGTCCATTTTCTCCTCTTACCCTTGTGAAAATAAAAAATTGCGGCTTAAACATCATTTTTGTGGAAAAAGTTAGATTTTTTTATTTTCACGGCTCCATGTTATAAACTTCTGTAAAGCACTTGGGGGTTGAGGGTGCTTACCACACATCTAGATAAGTTCCCTGAGGGGTCTAGTTTCCAAGATGGTGTCACTTGTGGGGGGTTTCCACTGTTTAGGCTCATCAGGGGCTCCCCAAACGCAACATGGTGTCTGCTTAATCAAGCAAATTTTACAATCAAAAAGTCAAATGGCTCTCCTTCCCTTCCGAACCCTGCCGTGCGCCCAAACAGTGGTTTTCCCCCACATATGGGGTATCTGCGTACTCAGGAGAAATTGAACAACAAACTGTATGGTGCAATTTCTCCTTTTACCCTTATGAAAATGCAAAATTGGGGGCTGAAAAACATTTTTGTGGGAAAAATGTGAAAATTTTATTTTTACGGCTCAATGTTATAAACTTCTGTGAAGCACCTGGGGTTTAAAGGTGCTCACCACACATCTAGATAAGTTCCCTGAGGGGTCTAGTTTCCAAAATGGTGTCACTTGTGGGGGGTTTCCACTGTTTAGGCACATCAGGGGCTCTCCAAACGCAACATGGCGTCCACTAATTATTCAAGCAAATTTTACATTCAAAAAGTCAAATGGCGCTCCTTCCCTTCCGAACCCTGTCGTGCGCCCAAACAGTGGTTTTTCCCCACATATGGGGTATCTGCGTGCTCAGGGGAAATTGCACAACAAATTTAGCGATCCATTTTTTCCTGTTACCCATGTGAAAATAAAAAAATTGGGTCTAAAGTAACATTTTTGTGAAAAAAGTTAAATGTTCATTTTTTTCTTCCACATTCCAAAAATTCCTGTGAAGCACCTGAGAAGGGTTACTAAAGTTCTTGAATGTGGTTTTAAGCTCCTTGAGGGGTGCAGTTTTTAGAATGGTGTCACTTTTGGGTATTTTCTGTCATAAACACCCCTCAAAGTGACTTTAAATGTGATGTGGTCCCTAAAAAATGGTTTTGTAAATTTTGTTAGAAAAATGAGAAATCGCTGGTCAACTTTTAACCCTTATAGCTCCCTAATAAAAAAAAAAAAAATTTGGTTCCAAAATTGTGCTAATGTAAAGTAGACATGTGGGAAATGTTATTTATTAACTGTTTTGTGTGACATATCTCTGATTTAAGGGCATAAAAATTCAAATTTTGAAAATTGCTAAATTTTCAAAATTTTCGCCAAATTTCCATTTTTTTCACAAATAAACGCAAGTGATATCGAAGAAATTTTACCACAATCATGAAGTACCATATGTCACGAAAAAACAATCTCAGAATCAGGGGGATCCGTTGAAGCGTTCCAGAGTAATTACCTCATAAATTGACGGTGTCAGAATTGTAAAAATCTCTCCAGTCAAGCCTTTACTAAAAGGTTTCGAACGAGAAAACCACTTTAAGATTTATTTTCAAAACAATGAAACCTTCCCTTACTAATATTCTACCCCTCCACCAAGCTTACAATTGGTAATGTACATTCCGATAGATAATACATTCCTGACATCTTGTGAAACCCAGAATCGTCCTTGATATTGCAGGAGTCATCATGTAAGAGAACGTTCCCCGTATGGTTGTGTTCTTAGATGTGCTCTGCATAGCCTTAGTAAAGTGGTCAGATCTTTGGCACAAGCCTGACCCATAAAGTGTGTAACAGTTTGTGTGAGCTGATGTTTGTTTGCAGTGGAAATATAAGTAGAGAACTTTAACAGTCTCATTATGTACACTTCTGGTTTTCTTACTTTTACATATTTCATCCTTACAGTAATGCCACTTTAAAACGACCTTGCAGCTCTTGAAGGGCAAGGCTAACGATTGACATGTTGCATAGTATACATTTAGATTTATCCAATAAATACTTTTCCTTCTTAGTTAGGGATATTGTCTTCTGTCTCTTGTGACTTCCGTTTTCTTCATCAGGAAGAACACTGTAGGTTAGTAGGTTGAATGAAATGGAATAACTTTATTTTTATGCTTTTTTTACTCTACTTGTTCAAACTTACTTGCTATGTTAATATGTTTATATGTTGCTTTTTCATATGCAGAGTCACAGCTGAGGTTAAGCACAATCCCACCAATGTAATAGTTTGTAAGGCCCAGGGAGAGTGGAATGGAGCTCTAGAATTCACATACAACAGTGGAGAAACCAAAGTCATTGATACTACAAAGCTCTCAATTATTAGGAAAAAGATTCGACCCCTGGCAAAACAAGGACCTACCGAATCAAGGTATGTTCATTGCACAGTCTAATACAAGTGTTTTTTCGTTCCTGCAATGAAAAATGCAGGAATATAATCAGAGTAACATTTTTTTTTCGACCATAAGACTAACTTTTTAGCCAGAAAAATCGTTCTAAAATGTGTGTAGTCTGGAGGCAGCTTTCTCGAGAAGAACGTGAACACTGCGTCCTTCCCAGTCACTGAGATAACTGCTTTGTCCTCTTGCCCCACACTGATCAGTCTCATCTGTGCAGGGCAGGAGAGAAAACTACCAGAACCTGCACATCACTAAAACTGCATGGTTGCTTCAAGTCTTGACTAAACTAGACTTTCAGGTCATGTGATCATTGGCATGTCTGGAAAATACTTCTAAATGTGGTAGTGTATGCACAGTCTGCATCAGAGGTGTGTGTGTGGATATAGCAGATCTTACTGCCTGTGTGTATAGAGCTGTGTAACTAGGAGAGCTGTGTGTACGTGCGCACATGTTTGTGTATGTGTGTGTAGCAGAGCTGTCAGTGAATGTCGCAGTGTTATTTGTGTATGTAGGAGAGCTGAATGTGCGTGTACTCTACATGCATCAATGTTGTGTATATGTGTGCCCTGCAAAGAGTGTACCTAATGTTTGTACTATGAAGCTATATGTATACAATACATATGCTGCAGCGAAACACTGTCAATAGATCTATTACCTCCCTACATTAAAATTAGTGGCATTGGTGACTCGACTTCTATACACCGCCATGGAAGTTTTAATTAGTAAGGGTATGTTCTTATGTGCTTACGGATCTTATACACAGGAGAAAAAAGAGTGTATCCAGCACCAATTCCAGGGAAGTGAATTTAAAAACTAAAGTTTATTAGAAACCGAAAAAACTGGCCGCCACTTCCAAAACAAGAAACAGGTGTGAACAGGTGCTTACTAGGAGCAGCTACCTCCATATACAACTAACAAACAAAGCAGCACACTGGTAACGCTAAGTATGCGAATGTGAAATATAGTACATTTGAATAGCATTACTGCTGTAGAAAATAGAAATACAGTGCATTGTGAAAGTATTTGCCCCCCTTGAACTTTTCTACCTTTTGCCACATTTCTGGCTTCAAACATAAAGATATAAAATTCTAATTTTTTGGAAAGAATCAACAACAAGTGGGACACAATCGTGAAGTGGAACGAAATTTATTGGATATTTTAAACTTTTTTAACATATTCAAAACTGAAAAGTGGGGCGTGCAATATTATTCGGCCCCCTTGAGTTAATACTTTGTAGCGCCACCTTTTGCTGCGATTACAGCTGCAAGTCTCTTGGGGTATGTCTCTATCAGTTTTGCACATCGAGAGGCTAAAATTCTTGCCCATTCTTCCTTGCAAAACAGCTCGAGCTCATTGAGGTTGGATGGAGAGCGTTTGTGAACAGCAGTTTTCAGCTCTTTCCACAGATTCTCGATTGGATTCAGGTCTGGACTTTGACTTGGCCATTCTAACACCTGGATACGTTTATTTTTGAACCGTTCCATTGTAGATTTTGCTTTATGTTTGGGATCATTATCTTGTTGGAAGATAAATGTCCGTCCCAGTCTCAGGTCTTTTGCAGACTCCAACAGGTTTTCTTCCAGAATGGTCCTGTATTTGGCTCCGTCCATGTTCCCATCAATTTTAACCATCTTCCCTGTCCCTGCTGAAGAAAAGCAGGCCTAAACCATGATGCTGCCACCACCATGTATGACAGTGGGGATGGTGTTTTGAGGGTGATGAGCGGTGTTGCTTTTACGCCAAACATATCATTTTGCATTGTGGCCAGAAAGTTAGATTTTGGTTTCATCTGACCAGAGCACCTTATTCCACATGTTTGGTGTGTCTCCCAGGTGGCTTGTGGCAAACTTCAAACGAGACTTTTTATGGATATCTTTGAGAAATGGCTTTCTTCTTGCCACTCTTCCATAAAGGCCAGATTTGTGCAATGTACGACTGATTGTTGTCCTATGGACAGACTCTCCCACCTCAGCTATAGATCTCTGCAGTTCTTCCAGAGTGATCATGGGCCTTTTGGCTTCATCTCTGATCAGTCTTGTCCTTGTTCAAGATGAATGTTTAGAGGGACGGCCGGGTCTTGGTAGATTTGCAGTGGTCTGATACTCCTTCCATTTCAATATGATCGCTTGCACAGTGCTCCTTGAGATGTTTAAAACTTGGGAAATCTTTTTGTATCCAAATCCGGCTTTAAAGTTCGCCACAACAGTATATCGGGCCTGCCTGATGTGTTCCTTGGTCTTCATGATGCTCTCTGCACTTGAAACAGAACCCTGAGACTATCACAGAGCAGGTGCATTTATACGGAGACTTGATTACACACAGGTGGATTCTATTTATCATTACCAGTCATTTAGGACAACATTGGATCATTCAGAGATCCTCACTGAACTTCTGCACTGAAAGTAAAGGGGCCGAATAATATTGCACGTCCCACTTTTCAGTTTTTAATTTGTTAAAGTTTAAAATATCCAATAAATTTCTTTCCACTTCACAATTGTGTCCCACTTGTTGAATCTTCCCAAAAAAATTAGAATTTTATATCTTTATGTTTGAAGCCAGAAATGTGGCAAAAGGTAAAAAGTTCAAGGGGGCCAAATACTTTCACAATGCACTGTAAATGAGAAAACTTAGCGCATAAATTGGCCAATTCATGTGTACCTGGTAGCCACGGTAAGGAGTTTCTCAAAATACCAGGACCCTATCAATGTGAATTCCTCTCTAAGTGACTGTGTCTGCTTGTGTGTGTGATAATAAGATCCTGCTGTAATTAAAATTGCTTGTGGCATAGAGGCGGAGTGCTCAGTCAAAGCTTATACATAGAAACAGAAATAACTGACTGGCACTTCCAAAACAAGAAACAGGTATGAACAGGTGCTTACTAGGAGCAGCTACCTTCATATACAACTAACAAACAAAGCTGCACACTGCAATGCTCATTTATTTCTATTTTCTACAGCAGTAATGGATATATATTCAAATTTCATGTTCGCATACTTAGCCTTGCAGTGTGCTGCTTTGTTTGTTAATTTAAAGTTTATGAGAAACCTGATTAAAAAAATACCATCTTAAAACAATAGCGCTTTTCAGTGGCATGTACAGCTGACGCGTTTCGAACTATGTGTTCTTATTCATAGTGTGACACTACAGGTCACCCTATGAAAAAGAACGCTTAGTTCGAAACGCATCAGATGTACATGCCACTGAAAAGCGCTATTTTTTTAAGATGAGATTTTTTTAATCATTTTTCTAATAAACTTTAGTTTTTAAATTCACTTCCCTGTAATCGGCGCTGGATATACCCTTTTCTCTCCTGCAATTGTTCCACCCTGTTGCCAACACAGACTTCCAGTCCCTGCACCCCCGCAGGAATACTAACCACAAACGGTGAGCTGGATATAAAACTTATTTCCTTTTTGTATCAAGGATCTTCTACACGGTGGATTTCCTTTTCAGCAGTATTTTTCCGAAATCTTATCTCAAAGGTGTAAAAAATTCGTAACATCAATTTTGTGCTGAGGATTCCATCGCGCTTTTTCAACGCAAAGGATAAAATCCGCGGTGGAATCCACAGCATAAATTGCCATATTGTGGATTTTTGCAGGGCCTTGATGGGATGTTTTCATCCCTGCATGCACATTCCCTAACTCTGACATACATATATGTCCCAGTTACATGGGAAAACAGCCACCCTTGCACTAGGCCGTGTCGGGAAGCACGCAGGGATCACACTATCGCTGAATCCACTAGAAGCAATGACATTGACATTTCCTGCATTCATTAGATGGCCCTCATTACATTGGCCATACACGTAGGATATCTGTCCACTGCTATCTTTCTTTTCGTTCTGTTATGAAAAAAAAAGTCAGCGTATACATCAAAGCTTTCATGTTATATAAAAAATGAAAAACGTTTAATATTAAAGCAAACTCCGAGCCATGTTTTCTGTGCGAGGTATTCCGCATTCATATGTAAAATGAAAAGGCCAGAAGGGTCTTACATTTTGCATTATAGAATGAAATCTGCCTCCAGCAATAGAGCAGCGTCAGCAGGCCGTTAACAGCAGCCATATTATCATAGTGAGATTTAAGTGAAATGGAAGCGTCTAGAGTAAACAAGGGGGAACATCAAAGCCCCTCTTTGTAATCTTCTTTTCTTGGAGCAGTAGAGAAGCAGCGGTTGGCGCTTTTGTAACTCAAGTTGTTAATGATTGCTTCAAAGTTACTGAATGGTAAACATTGTAAGAATAAAGGAGCTACGTACTCAGCAGCGCTCTGCATTTCTAAAGACTAGTGGTGGTATGAGACACGTAATCCAAGGGAAATGGAAAAAATCTGCAACAGCTATGCCATTACAACGGGATAATTCGATATGGAAACTTGAACGTAGCAATGTCTAAATAAAATGTATGGCTGGTGAGATGACTTGTTTTTTGAGCTCTACTCTGAATCAATTACAGGAAGGGGGCAATCGGAATTGCTAACTCTCATAGAGATTCTTAGATGTGTAAGTAACTGAATATATTTACCAAAGACACTTGAGTGGAGACCAAGTTGTAAATCGCCACTGGTTTAAAAAAAAAAATCACCCGCTCTTTTTATGTTCGCTATTAGCAGATGCCATGGCCATGTCTAGCATTCTGAAACACATATTCTGGTTTTAGCAAATGTACTTTTCCAATAGAATTAGGTCTCATTCACATGGCAAACCTACATATATGGACCCTTTAGAGTGGCATACAAAATGGTTCCTTCTAATCTATAGTATGGAGCCTCAGGCAAGGTGCCTCTGTACAACATTTTATCACTCCCTCTGAATACCCCTATGAGGGCAGGTGCTCAAGACCATTTTTCTCTCCATCTGAGAAAAATGGGCTGATTATGCTAATCAAACGTAGTTCAGAATGGCATCAGCTTTTCTTGGAGTTGGAGGAAAAAAAAAGTTTCTCCACCTTCTCAATTCAGTCAGTTCATGAAAATCGGACCCCATGTTTTCCATGGTCCCAAAGACTCGCATTGTCGATTTTGATCCGAAACTGGGATCAATATTAAACATGTCACTGATTTTTTTTTTTTTTTTTTCCTTTGACAACTTGGTCCTGGGGAAAAAAATCAGACGTGCACAGCCCCATGGAATAACTTGGGTACAAGTGCGATCCGTCAAAACCACGAATAGCACCAGCACGATATAAACAGTCGTGTGCACCTGCCCTAATAGAGAAAATATTAATCCATATAAAACCTCTGTGTGTCTCTATGTGAAGTCAAAGGCAGACTGGCAATACAACCTTGTACACCACATTATACTGAAATATTCCGGCAGAACTTCTTCATAAACATTTAAACACTTCCCTGAAATAAATATTTTTTAAGAGTTTGCACTTTTTGTAATTCTGTCCTGATGCAGGTAAGTGACAAATTTATTTAACTTATTTTTTCTCTTCAGACGTATTTGGGAAAATGTCACCAATGCTCTAAAAACAGATAATGTTGACGCTGCATCAGAGCACAAACACCAACTTGAAGAAAGACAAAGGGCAGAAGCACGGCAGAGGGCATCTGCTAACGCACCATGGAAGCCAAAATATTTTATCAAAGAGGTAAGTTTATGCTGACATGTCTGTATAATCTGGGATTTATGAAACCTTTATTTCTGATTTACTTTGGGGAAGTAAATTGATGGCAAACTCATCTTTGTCACGGTTTCAACACGCACTGTGGCCTAGGGACGCTCTAGGATCGGGGGGGGGGGGTGAACTGTCAGTATTGTGAGTGACAGCCCAGTCGTCCAATCTGAGGCTGGGGTGTGCTGGGCTGTCAGCACTTTGATTGACAGCCCTGCTGCTCAATCTGACCTAGCCTGCGGGCGTTCCTCCAGTGTGTTTCCCATTTTGTTTAATTTGCTAGCTATTTAGCTGGCTAGCTATGAGCAGACCATTGTCAGCTGTAGCTTTGCTTTGTGTCTGATTTACTGATCTTGTTGCCAGACCTAGGATTTGTTTTGACTATGTGTGTGTTATCCCTTTTTCTCTTGACGCTCTCTGACCTCAGGTACCTGACCCCGGATTTGGCCTCTGACTATCCTTTTCTCTTAACCCCTTATCTTGATGTACCCTCCTGGCATTTGACCCCGGACTGTTACTTGACCGCGCCTTTGAGTTGCCCCTCTATAATACGAAACCTTCTGGCATCTGACCTCAGACCTACTGACTACCCTGTCTCACGGCTTGTCTGTGAGTAGTGACTCAGTGTCACAATCTTACAGTATAACATAACATTGTTACACTGGATACACTAATGCATTCAAATGTATGTCCATTCTAAGGTTTATTAGATGAAGTGCATTGTACCAATGCAGCGATAATACCTGCTGTCTCGAATGTATTCACAGGATAATGAGGCGGAGGATGGAGGCTTCCTCTGCTATTATCCCACAAGTATATAAGGCAATGGCTTTTGGATATAAAAGTGCTGCTGTGTGAAGCATCATGAAACATTCTAACCTTCCTCTATTTGTATAAGCAAAAAGCTACCGAACAGTTTACTGCACAAATAATAGGCTGCTGCTGAATTGTGAGATAATGCAATGGATTGTGCTCTCCAACCCCCAAAGCATCCAGGCTGGGCAGTCAGTCCTGAAAAGTATTTGCTTTTATGAGAGGAAGCAAAACTATGTGTTTATAGTGGTACATTGTCTATATGGGCTGAAGTCAGCAGTGGGGGTACACAAGGATCAGTGTTAGGCCACATTCACACCTTCAGTATCAGTATTTGGTCAGTACATGTGCATGTGTTTCTTTATACAGTAGTGTTCAAAATAATAGCAGTGTGTTCAAAAACATGAGTTAAGCACACAAGCTTTATACTAGTTTTTATTCCCATGCATTGGGAACATTGCACACTGTTTTCTAATTCAAATCTTGAAGAGAAATGTATATATATTTTAACTACTTTTACACAAAATAACGAAAAATTAACATTGGGCAGTGTCTGCATTTGTCTTTACAAGCTCACAGTATGTACTCCTTTTTTTTTTTTTGAGGATTTAACATTCCTGTGAATCACTAACCTAATATTTAGTTGTATACTCGCAGTTTTTTTAGAACTGCTTTAAATCTATGTTGCATAGAGTCAACCAACTTCTGGCACCTGTCAACTGTTATTCCAGCCCAGGATGCTTTGACTACATCCCACAATTTTTTGGCATTTGTTGGCTTTGCCTCAGAAACTGCATTTTTTATGTCACCCCACAAGTGTTCTCTCGGATTAAGGTCTGGGGATTGGGCTGGCCACTCCATAACCTCAATTTTGTTGGACTGGAACCAAGATATTGCTTGTTTACTGGTGTATTTAGGGTCGTTGTCTTGTTGAAACACCCATTTCAAGGGCATATCCTCTTCAGCGTGAGGCAACATGACCTCTTCAAGTATTTTAATATATGCAAACTGGTCCATGATCCCTGGTATGCGATAAGTAGGTTCGGCACCATAGTAAGAGAAACATGCCCATATCGTGATGCTTGCACCACCATGCTTCACTGTCTTCAGAGTGTATTGTGGCTAATTCAAATCTTGAAGAGAAATGTATATATATTTTAACTACTTTTACACAAAATAACGAAAAATTAACATTGGGCAGTGTCTGCATTTGTCTTTACAAGCTCACAGTATGTACTCCTTTTTTTTTTTTTGAGGATTTAACATTCCTGTGAATCACTAACCTAATATTTAGTTGTATACTCGTAGTTTTTTTAGAACTGCTTTAAATCTATGTTGCATAGAGTCAACCAACTTCTGGCACCTGTCAACTGTTATTCCAGCCCAGGATGCTTTGACTACATCCCACAATTTTTTGGCATTTGTTGGCTTTGCCTCAGAAACTGCATTTTTTATGTCACCCCACAAGTGTTCTCTCGGATTAAGGTCTGGGGATTGGGCTGGCCACTCCATAACCTCAATTTTGTTGGACTGGAACCAAGATATTGCTTGTTTACTGGTGTATTTAGGGTCGTTGTCTTGTTGAAACACCCATTTCAAGGGCATATCCTCTTCAGCGTGAGGCAACATGACCTCTTCAAGTATTTTAATATATGCAAACTGGTCCATGATCCCTGGTATGCGATAAGTAGGTTCGGCACCATAGTAAGAGAAACATGCCCATATCGTGATGCTTGCACCACCATGCTTCACTGTCTTCAGAGTGTATTGTGGCTAATTCAAATCTTGAAGAGAAATGTATATATATTTTAACTACTTTTACACAAAATAACGAAAAATTAACATTGGGCAGTGTCTGCATTTGTCTTTACAAGCTCACAGTATGTACTCCTTTTTTTTTTTTTGAGGATTTAACATTCCTGTGAATCACTAACCTAATATTTAGTTGTATACTCGCAGTTTTTTTAGAACTGCTTTAAATCTATGTTGCATAGAGTCAACCAACTTCTGGCACCTGTCAACTGTTATTCCAGCCCAGGATGCTTTGACTACATCCCACAATTTTTTGGCATTTGTTGGCTTTGCCTCAGAAACTGCATTTTTTATGTCACCCCACAAGTGTTCTCTCGGATTAAGGTCTGGGGATTGGGCTGGCCACTCCATAACCTCAATTTTGTTGGACTGGAACCAAGATATTGCTTGTTTACTGGTGTATTTAGGGTCGTTGTCTTGTTGAAACACCCATTTCAAGGGCATATCCTCTTCAGCGTGAGGCAACATGACCTCTTCAAGTATTTTAATATATGCAAACTGGTCCATGATCCCTGGTATGCGATAAGTAGGTTCGGCACCATAGTAAGAGAAACATGCCCATATCGTGATGCTTGCACCACCATGCTTCACTGTCTTCAGAGTGTATTGTGGCTAATTCAAATCTTGAAGAGAAATGTATATATATTTTAACTACTTTTACACAAAATAACGAAAAATTAACATTGGGCAGTGTCTGCATTTGTCTTTACAAGCTCACAGTATGTACTCCTTTTTTTTTTTTTGAGGATTTAACATTCCTGTGAATCACTAACCTAATATTTAGTTGTATACTCGCAGTTTTTTTAGAACTGCTTTAAATCTATGTTGCATAGAGTCAACCAACTTCTGGCACCTGTCAACTGTTATTCCAGCCCAGGATGCTTTGACTACATCCCACAATTTTTTGGCATTTGTTGGCTTTGCCTCAGAAACTGCATTTTTTATGTCACCCCACAAGTGTTCTCTCGGATTAAGGTCTGGGGATTGGGCTGGCCACTCCATAACCTCAATTTTGTTGGACTGGAACCAAGATATTGCTTGTTTACTGGTGTATTTAGGGTCGTTGTCTTGTTGAAACACCCATTTCAAGGGCATATCCTCTTCAGCGTGAGGCAACATGACCTCTTCAAGTATTTTAATATATGCAAACTGGTCCATGATCCCTGGTATGCGATAAGTAGGTTCGGCACCATAGTAAGAGAAACATGCCCATATCGTGATGCTTGCACCACCATGCTTCACTGTCTTCAGAGTGTATTGTGGCTTGAATGCAGAATTTGGGGGTCGTCTGGCGAACTGTCTATGGCTCCTGGACCCAAAAACAACAATTTTACTTTCAGTCAATCAGTGTTCTTTTGCAAATTGTATTCGCTTCAGTACTTGTCTTTTTTTTTTTTTTACCTGTTACCTTTGACAGTACTCAAAGGTAACTTGAGACTGTCTTTTACCATTATGGCTATTCTTCGCTCTATTTGAATGGTAGTCTTCTGTTTTCTTCCATGTCTCTCTGGTTTTGCTTTCCATTTTAAAGCATTGGAGATCATTTTAGCTGAACAGCCTATCATTGTCTGCACTTCTTAATAAATGTTACCTTCTCCAATCAACTTTTTAATCAAAGTACACTGTTCTTTTGAATAATGTCTCGAGCGAACCCATATTTCTCAGGCTTTCAAGGAGAACTGCATGTACAACATGTGCTGGCTTCACCCTTAAATAAGGGCCACCTGATTCACACCTGTTTCTTCACAGAATGATTGACCTCACTAATTGAACTCCACACTACTATTATTTTGAACACATCCCCTTTCAGTTAATTATTCAAATACACAGACTCAAAAATATGCAGATCATGAATGCAGAGTCTGTTGGTTTTCTTAGAATCTATTGCACCAACTGGTAAATTGTTTGACATGTGGTAATATAATTTATACCAAAAACAGGGATTAATCTGGTTAGTCATATTGGACTGCTAGTATTTTGAACACTACTGTACTTTTCCTCTGATTGTTTCACTCCTGGTTTTGGCTTACAAATACTAATGTAAAATACTGACAAAATACTGAACGTGTGACCATTGCCTAAGGCACAATTTTTGCTGGCTCATCACTTGCCTTCATTGTCAGCAGGGGAGTGCACTGTCAGTGCACTTTGAAAGTAATACAGCAGCGAACAGGGTGTGCATACTGAGCAACGCTGCAGAATTAACAAGCTTCGCAGTCTCAACACGGCCCCTAAAAAGGACATCCCTGATTAGGTCTGATTCAGGGTGATGACTTCAGCACTGGCGCCCTGATGACGTTCCATTTGACAATCTCCAGTGCATTCTGGGAGACTCAACATGATTGGGAGTAATAAAAAAAAAACACAAACAAGAAGATAAGAGTAGAGAGGGAACAGTAGGGAATTTGTAAGAAATACATTAGAAAAGTTTCCAGTTTTTTAAATTAAATAACTAGGTATAAATACTAACTTCACTGTTAGGTTTTGGACAATCCCTTTAACCCCTTCGCCCCCAAGTGTGTTTTCAACTTCATGACCAGGCCAAATTTTGCAACTTATCAAAACTTTATCACTTTATGAGGTAATTACTCTGGAACGCTTCAACGAATCCCACTGATTCTGAGACTGTTTTCTCGTGTCATATTGTACTTCATGGTAGTTGTAAAATGTATTCGATATGACTTGCGTTTATATGTGAATAAAATGGAAATTTGGCGAAAATTTTGCATTTTTCAAACTTTAAATTTTTCTGCCCTTAAATCAGAGAAGTATGTAACACAAAATAATTAATAACATTTCCCACTTGTCTACTTTAGATCAGAACAATTTTGGAAACATTTTTTTTTTGTAAGGAAGTTAGAAGGGTTAAAAGCTGACCAGCGATTTCTCATTTTTACAACAAAATTTATAAAACCATTTTTATAGGGACCACATCACATTTGAAGTCACTATATAGGGGCCTATATGACAAAGAATACGCAAAAGTGACACCATTATAAAAACTGCAACCCTCAAGGTGCTCAAAACCACATTCAAGACATTTATTAACCCTTCAGGTGCTTCACAGGAATTAATGGAATGTGAAAAGAAAAAATGAACATTTGACTTTTTTCACAAAAATTTAACTTTAGATCCAAATTTTTCAATTTTCACAAGGGTAACGGGAGAAAGTAGACCCAAATTTTTTTTTGCAATTTCTCCTGAGCACGCCGATACCTCATATGTGGGGGAAAACCACTGTTTTGGTGCACAGCAGAGCCCGGAAGGGAAGGAGCGCCATTTGACTTTTTGAATGCAAAATTTGCTGGAATAATTAGCGAACGACATGTCGCGTTTGGAGAGCCCCTGATGTGCCTAAACAGTAAAAACACCTACAAGTGACACAATTTTGGAAATTAGACCCCTCAGTGAACTTATCTAGATGTGTTGTGAGCACCTTGAGCTCCCAGATGCTTATTAGAAGATTAGAGCTATGAAAATAAAAAAAAAAAAACATTTTTCCCACAAAAATGTTTAGCCCCAAATTTTTTATTTTCAAAGGGGTAACAGGAGAAAATTACCCCAAAATTTGTTGTGCAATTTTTCCTGAGCCTGCCGATACCCCATATGTGGGGAAAAACTATTGTTTGGGCGCACGACAGGGCTCAGAAAGGAGGGAGTGACGTTTTGGAATGCAGACTTTGTTGGAATGGTCTGCAGGTGTAATATCGCATTTGGAGAGCCCCTGATGTGCCTAAACAGTGGAAAAACCCCACAAGTGACTCTATTTTGGAAACTAGACCCCTCAAGAAATTTATTTAGATGTGTGGTGAGCACCTTGAATCCACAGGTACTTCACAGAATTTTACAACGTGGATCTGTAAAAATGAAAAAAATATATTTTTCAAACAAAAATGTTGTTTTATCCCCTTTTTTTCTTTTTCACTAGCATAGCAGAAGAAAATGGACCTCGAAATTTGTTTTGCAATTTTTCCGGTGTTTGCTAATACCCCATATGTGGTCGAAAACTACTTTTGAGGCATAGTGCGAAGCTCAGAAGGGAAGAAGCACTATATTGGAGTTCAGATTTTGCTGGACTGGTTTGAGGGTGCCATGTCATATTGGCAGAGCTCCTGAAGTGCCATAACAGCGGAAATCCTTACAAAAGACACCATTTTATAAACTACACCTCTCAATGAATTCATATAGGGGTGCAGTGATCATATTAACACCAAAGGTGGGTCACAGAATTTTATACCATTGGGCAGAGAAGAAAAAAATAATTACCGTATTTTTCGGGACTATAAGACGCACCGGACCATAAGACGCACCCCAAATTTTGAGGTGGAAAATAGAAAAAATTTTTTTTATAAGATGGGGGTCCATCTTATAGTCTGAATAGGTACGGTATCTTACCTGGGGGGCATTGGAGCGAGAGTCACAGGAGGCAGGGTCCCTCAGGAAGACGGCGGCTGCAGCAGAAGAGGTCAGATGCTGTGGAGCATGTGGCGGGGCCTGTGCCTGGCTGAGGCCCTTAGCTTGGCCGGTTCCTGTGTGGAGGCCTCTGGCTGGGGCCGAGGCCTTGGGCTGGGGCCTGTATCGGGCTGCGGTCGGTGCCGGGCTGCAAGCGGAGAAGCAGTGCGGCCTGCGCAGGTTTCCGGTGTGCGTGGCCATCTTCCTAGAGCTGTGATCTACAGGAAAATGGCTGCCAGAGCTGCCGGTCCGCGCATGCGCCGGCTGGGGTGGCCATTTTCCTGTAGATCACAGCTCTAGGAAGATGGCCGCGCACACCAGAAACCTGCGCAGGCCGCTCACAGCCTGACACGGCCCCAGTACCTGCCAGTAGAGATGAGCGGTGTTCGACTCAAACTGTTCGCCAATCTCAAATTCGAGCTGTTTTGGGCGGTGTTCGAGCCGTTCGGTGAACAATTTGAAAAAAATTCGGCTGTTCGAGGTTATGTTCGATAACTGTTCGTGCACCAAAATCATAACTGGATTTTTTCTCAGTAATGCTGAAAATTAATGTTAATACGCAGTTTGAGTGTACAGCGGGGCAGGGGGAGGGGCAGGGGATGGGTCTCTGCCGAAATAATGAAGATCTCCATTTTTTTTTCTCTTTCCCGCATTTACAGTGGGGAGGTGCAATCTGTCAACCTATCAGCAGCGCACACACGGAGCGAACTTCTTTTTTTCACACAAGCAAGGGCATGTGTCATTGGCAGTGTATGTCACATGTCCTTGCCCTATAAGACCCAGCCATTTTCCCCGTCGCCACCATTTTCTCACTGCTGCAGCAGCGTGTTAGACGGCACCGCTATTGCTGTGTGCGCTATACTTTCAGTGTTAATTTCAAGCCAATTTTCGCACAAATCTACAGATAGCTTGGGAGTAGGGAATAGTTGTGATTGCAGTCCTTTTGAGGACTAGGTTACATAATTTCCTACGACTTTTATCAGGCAGGTCTGTGCTCTTAAATAGATAGGTTGGGAGTAAAGACTAATTGTAATCCTTTTCAGGGCTAGGTTACATCAGTTCCTATCACTTTTATCAGGCAGGCCTGTGCTCTTAAATAGATAGGTTGGGAGTAAAGACTAATTGTAATTGCAGTCCTTTTGAGGGCTAGGTTACATCAGTTCCTATCACTTTTTGCCAAGCAGGTCTGTGCCAGTGCTGTGCAAGTTTTTTTCACAGCATTTGGCTAAATCTAGCTATGCAAATCCTTTTTGGCCTCTTGCAGTGTGTGTTAGTCAGTGGAGTAGCCTATCTGTGTTGCAAGCTACACCACCTGTGTATAGAATACATTTTTTTTTACTGCACCTAGCCAAGTAAAACCTTTTGGGCATAGCATCATTCTATTAGTCACCTCCACCAGGTTGCAAATTCAATATAATTTTTATCTGCATCTAGCTCTGAAAAAATATTTGGGCTTCGAGCAGTGTGTGGGACTTGTTCTGTTAGTCCATCTATACTAACCTCCACCAGGTTGCAAATTCAAAATAATTTTTATCTGCATCTAGCTCTGAAAAAATATTTGGGCTTGTAGCAGTGTGTGTGACTTGTTCTATTAGTCCATCTATACTAACCTCCACCAGGTTGCAAATTCAATATAATTTTTATCTGCATCTAGCTCTGAAAAAATATTTGGGCTTGGGCTTGTAGCAGTGTGTGGGACTTGTTCTATTAATCCATCTATACTAACCTCCACCAGGTTGCAAATTCAAAATAATTTTTATCTGCATCTAGCTCTGAAAAAATATTTCGGCTTGTAGCTGTGTGTGGGACTATTAGTCCATCTATTAGTCCATCTATACTAACCTCCACAAGGTTGCAAATTCAATATAATTTTTATCTGCATCTAGCTCTGAAAAAATATTTGGGCTTGGGCTTGTAGCAGTGTGTGGGACTTGTTCTATTAGTCCATCTATACTAACCTCCACCCGGTTGCAAATTCAATATAATTTTTATCTGCATCTAGCTCTGAAAAAATATTTGGGCTTGGGCTTGTAGCAGTGTGTGGGACTTGTTCTATTAGTCCATCTATACTAACCTCCACCAGGTTGCAAATTCAATATAATTTTTATCTGCATCTAGCTCTGAAAAAATATTTCGGCTTGTAGCAGTGTGTGGGACTTGTTCTATTAGTCCATCTATACTAACCTCCACCAGGTTGCAAATTCAATATAATTTTTATCTGCATCTAGCTCTGAAAAAATATTTGGGCTTCGGCTTGTAGCAGTGTGTTGGACTTGTTCTATTAGTCCATCTATGCTAACCTCCACCAGGTTGCAAATTCAATATAATTTTTATCGCATCTAGCTCTGAAAAAATATTTTGGCTTGTAGCAGTGTGTGGGACTTGTTCTATTAGTCCATCTATACTAACCTCCACCAGGTTGCAAATTCAAAATAATTTTTATCTGCATCTAGCTCTGAAAAAATATTTCGGCTTGTAGCTGTGTGTGGGACTATTAGTCCATCTATTAGTCCATCTATTAGTCCATCTATACTAACCTCCACAAGGTTGCAAATTCAATATAATTTTTATCTGCATCTAGCTCTGAAAAAATATTTGGGCTTGGGCTTGTAGCAGTGTGTGGGACTTGTTCTATTAGTCCATCTATACTAACCTCCACCCGGTTGCAAATTCAATATAATTTTTATCTGCATCTAGCTCTGAAAAAATATTTGGGCTTGGGCTTGTAGCAGTGTGTGGGACTTGTTCTATTAGTCCATCTATACTAACCTCCACCAGGTTGCAAATTCAATATAATTTTTATCTGCATCTAGCTCTGAAAAAATATTTTGGCTTGTAGCAGTGTGTGGGACTTGTTCTATTAGTCCATCTATACTAACCTCCACCAGGTTGCAAATTCAATATAATTTTTATCTGCATCTAGCTCTGAAAAAATATTTGGGCTTCGGCTTGTAGCAGTGTGTTGGACTTGTTCTATTAGTCCATCTATGCTAACCTCCACCAGGTTGCAAATTCAATATAATTTTTATCGCATCTAGCTCTGAAAAAATATTTTGGCTTGTAGCAGTGTGTGGGACTTGTTCTATTAGTCCATCTATACTAACCTCCACCAGGTTGCAAATTCAATATAATTTTTATCTGCATCTAGCTCTGAAAAAATATTTCGGCTTGTAGCAGTGTGTGGGACTTGTTCTATTAGTCCATCTATACTAACCTCCACAAGGTTGCAAATTCAAAATAATTTTTATCTGCATCTAGCTCTGAAAAAATATTTTGGCTTGTAGCAGTGTGTGGGACTTGTTCTATTAGTCCATCTATACTAACCTCCACCAGGTTGCAAATTCAATATAATTTTTATCTGCATCTAGCTCTGAAAAAATATTTGGCCTTCGGCTTGTAGCAGTGTGTGGGACTTGTTCTATTAGTCCATCTATACTAACCTCCACCAGGTTGCAAATTCAATATAATTTTTATCTGCATCTAGCTCTGAAAAAATATTTGGGCTTGTAGCAGTGTGTGGGACTTGTTCTATTAGTCCATCTATACTAACCTCCACCAGGTTGCAAATTCAATATAATTTTTATCTGCATCTAGCTCTGAAAAAATATTTCGGCTTGTAGAAGTGTGTGGGACTTGTTCTATTAGTCCATCTATACTAACCTCCACCAGGTTGCAAATTCAATATAATTTTTATCTGCATCTAACTCTGAAAAAATATTTGGGCTTCGGCTTGTAGCAGTGTGTGGGACTTGTTCTATTAGTCCATCTATGCTAACCTCCACCAGGTTGCAAATTCAATATAATTTTTATCTGCATCTAGCTCTGAAAAAATATTTGGGCTTTAGCAGTGTGTGGGACTTGTTCTATTAGTCCATCTATACTAACCTCCACCAGGTTGCAAATTCGATATAATTTTTTTCTGCATCTAGCTCTGAAAAAATATTTCGGCTTGTAGCAGTGTGTGGGACTTGTTCTATTAGTCCATCTATACTAACCTCCACAAGGTTGCACATTCAATATAATTTTTATCTGCATCTAGCTCTGAAAAAATATTTGGGCTTCGGCTTGTAGCAGTGTGTGGTTCTATTAGTCCATCTATACTAACCTCCACCAGGTTGCAAATTCAATATAATTTTTATCTGCATCTAGCTCTGAAAAAATATTTGAGCTTCGGCTTGTAGCAGTGTGTGGGACTTGTTCTATTAGTCCATCTATACTAACCTCCACCAGGTTGCAAATTCAATATAATTTTTATCTGCATCTAGCTCTGAAAAAATATTTGGGCTTGTAGCAGTGTGTGGGACTTGTTCTATTAGTCCATCTATACTAATCTCCACCAGGTTGCACATTCAATATAATTTTTATATGCATCTAGCTCTGAAAAAATATTTGGGCTTGTAGCAGTGTGTGGGACTTGTTCTATTAGTCCATCTATACTAACCTCCACCAGGTTGCAAATTCAATATAATTTTTATCTGCATCTAGCTCTGAAAAAATATTTGGGCTTGTAGCAGTGTGTGGGACTTGTTCTATTAGTCCATCTATACTAACCTCCACCAGGTTGCAAATTCAATATAATTTTTATCTGCATCTAGCTCTGAAAAATATTTGGGCTTGTAGCAGTGTGTAGGACTTGTTCTATTAGTCCATATATACTAACCTCCACCAGGTTGCAAATTCAAAATAATTTTTATCTGCATCTAGCTTGGAAAAAATATTTCGGCTTGTAGCAGTGTGTGGGACTTGTTCTATTAGTCCATCTATACTAACCTCCACCAGGTTGAAAATTCAAGATAATTTTTATCTGCATCTAGCTCTGAAAAAATATTTGGGCTTGTAGCAGTGTGTGGGACTTGTTCTATTAGTCCATCTATACTAACCTCCACCAGGTTGCAAATTCAAAATAATTTTTATCTGCATCTAGCCCAGCCAATACTTTTGGGCTAATACCACAGTTTGGCCACTCAGCTCTGCTCGGTTCCCATCCATTGTTTTTTGTGCAAACAACTCCAGAGTTGTCAATTAGTTAACCACCAAAATGGGTGGAAAAAGGCCTGCTGCTGGTGGAAAGGGGAATAGGCGTGTTGGGAAGGGAAAAAAAGGTTATGTCCATGGGGTAGGTGTTAAAGCAACAGTAACATCTGCAGAAGAAAGACCATCTTCCAGCCAAACTAAGATGTCTACTTCTTTTAGCGGACAATGTGATAAGATCCCTTTCTTACGTCCACGTCAATCGCTAAAAATTCCAGATGAGGCACAAAAACAGCAGGTGCTTCAACGGATATCAAGTGCTCCTTTAAGTGGGCTCTCCTCCACCTCAACTTCAACATCACAAATACTCCAGTCCTCAGAGGTGTCACCCCAATCACACTTGCTTCCTCACAGCTCCCAAGTCTCCAGCTGCCCGTCTGAGTATGGGGTAGAACAGATGGTTGAGTCTGCAGAGCTGTTTACTCATACTATAGCCTAGGAATCAGAGGTCGGCTCCAGAGCTTCTGTGAATCCAGACGAGGAAATGATCTGCACTGATGCCCAGAATCTTTATGAGTCGGATCCAGGACCAGACGCAGAAGGTTCTGACCATAATGTAGACCCTCGTTCCCAAACTGTAACTCCTGTTGGTGGAGACAATGAGGAAGACGATGATGAGACTCAAATACCTGATTGGAGCGACAACTTTAGTTTTTTGTCAGGGCAGGAAGAGGTTGGCTCTGAGGACGACGGGTGTGATAACACACAGGGTGATGATGACGAGGTTTGAGATCCCACTTACTGTCAACCCACAGTCAGCCAGTCGATGAGGTCAGCAGAGGAGGTGGAGGAGGATGCTAGTGACGACGAGGTCAGGTTGCGCCTTCCTGGACAGAGACGTAGTACTGGAAGCACGTCAACAACTGCATCCTCAAACACAACTCTGCCTCTGACCACAAGTCGTGGTGGCTCTTCAGGTCGCATGGGTGCTAAGCCTTGCATAGCATGGGCATTTTTTCAGATCGATAAGGATGACCCAACTCGTGTTATCTGTAACATTTGTCAGCAAAAGCTAAGTCGAGGCCAAAAAATACATCGTTTGAGTACTTCATGCATGAACCGGCACATGGATATGAAGCATAAGTTGCAGTGGGAAGCTCATTGTGCTACAATGCGGCCTAGCCGGCCGGGCCAACCACTGTCTGCCACATCTTGTGCATCCGCGGCCTCTTCATCCTCTGTGACTGGGGGGACAGCAGTCACACCTGTTTTGGGACGCAGACCTGCCACCTTTTTACCCGCAACAGCCAGCGTGATTGGCAGGTCTTCATTTTCTTTGGAGGTGGAAACACCAGCTGGTGTTCAGCGCTGTCCAACATCGATAGCACCACCTTTGGATCAAGGCAACCTAACATGTCCGCCTGCATCTTCCTCACAGACCCGCAGTTTACTGGCGACACCCTTTTCAACCCCGTCTAAGCACAACAGCCAGCCCTCGGTCCCTCAGATATGGACAAGTAAAAGACCATTTCCTCCTAGCCATGAGAAAGCTAAGAGGTTGAATTTCACCATCTGCAAGCTCTTGGCTACAGAAATGCTGCCTTTCCACCTGGTGGACACAGAGGATTTTCGAGACCTTATGTCCATCGCAGTGCCCCAGTACCTGATGCCCAGTCGGCACTACTTCTCAAAGAAAAGTGCCTGCGCTCCACCAGCATGTCGCACACAACATCACCGCTTCTTTGAGAAACTCTGTGTGTGACAGGGTGCATTTTACCACAGACACTTGGACGAGTAGGCATGGACAGGGGTGTTACATGTCGCTGACTGGGCACTGGGTATCTATGGTGACAGCAGGACAAGGGGCTGCTGTCCAAGTCTTGCCGTCCCAACGAGTTGTGAGTCAATCCTCTTTATCTCGAAGTTCCTCCACTGCTTTTGCCTCCTCAACCTCCTCTCGGTCCTCCACCTGCACCGAAAGCCTGTCTGGTCATGCCTCAAGCTTTATAACTGCGCAGAAGGGATCCTGCACCGCTCCTTACTATGCTGGCAGCAGGGCTCAACGTCATCAGGCGTTTTTTACTTTGAAATGTCTGGGAAATGTGAGTCACACAGCTGAGGAGTTGTGGTCAGCTCTGGAGAACCAGTTTCATGAATGGTTGTCTCCACTGGACCTGAAACCAGGGAAAGCTGTGTGCGACAATGCTGCAAACCTGGGTGCGGCCCTTCGCCGGGGCAATGTCACACACGTGCCTTGTATGGCTCACGTGTTGAACCTGGTTGTCCAGCAATTTTTAGCCCACTATCCCGGACTAGATGGCCTTCTGCAGAGGGCAAGGTCGCTGTGTGCTCACTTACGCCGTTTGCATCCCGCAGCTCAGCGACTTACATCTCTACAGAAGTCGTTGGGCCTGCCACTTCACCGGCTAAAATGCGATGTGCCTACCCGGTGGAATTCAACTCTGCACATGTTGCACCGACAAGCCCTCGTGCAATACGTTCTGACGTATAGCCTGGGCCAACAAGATCCAGAGGTGGGGCAAATCACGCTGGAGGAGTGGTCTCAGATCAGGGACCTATGCACCCTTCTGCACAGTTTTGAAATGGCGACGAAGATGTTTAGTGCTGACGATGCCATTATCAGCATGACTATTCCGGTGATTTACATGCTGGAGCACATGTTAAACAGAATTCGGAGTCAGGTGGTGGCACAAGAGGAGGTGGAGGAAGTAGAGAAGGAGGAGTTGTATGCGGAAAGGCTAACATCTGCAAGGTCCAGACGGTCGGCAGCACCAAGGCGGCAGGCATGTGAGGGTGGGGGAGATGGTTTTACCAGGGCGCATGGTAGCAGCCAAACTAGTGAGGAAGGTGCAGGAGCCCAGGAAAAAGTGGAGGACGAACTGATGGAAGACTCATCAGATGAGGGAGACCTTGATCACATTTCTGTTGTGCGAGGTTGGGGGGAGAGGGCAGATGAAGGAAGCATGATTGTTACCTCGCCACCAACACAACAGGGACTTGGTGCTCCTGGATGCGCAAGACACATGAGAGCCTTCTTGCTGCACTACCTGCAACATGACCCTCGAATTGTGAGAATTAGAAATAATCCTGACTACTGGGTTGCCACACTGTTAGATCCCCGGTACAAAAGTAAATTTGCAGAAATTATTCCTGCCATAGAAAGAGATGCACGCATGCAGGAGTATCAGCAGAGACTGTTGCAGAATCTTACATGTGTTTTCCCCCAAAACACTAGTGGTGCACGTAGTGAATCTAACAGTTCCAACTTGCCAACCGTGGGACCGTCGAGTGTTCAGCACTTAAAACGTAACAGAAACACAGTATCTGCTGGTAACATCAATTTTGCGGAATCATTTCACCACTTTTTTAGCCCATCCTTTGCAAGGCCACAGGAGACAAGAAGTCTGACACACAGTCAACGCCTAGAGACGATGGTAGAGGAGTATCTCCAAGTAAACATTGAAGCCACGACTGTGTCACTGGACCCTTGCTCTTTTTGGGCTTCCAATCTGGATAAATGGCCGGAGCTAGCCACTTACGCCTTGGAGATCTTGTCATGCCCCGCAGCCAGCGTTCTGTCTGAACGTGTGTTCAGCGCTGCTGGTGGTGTGCTGACAGATAAGTGCACGCGGCTCTCCACTGATAATGTAGACAGACTCACGTTCATAAAGATGAACAAATCATGGATCCGAAACGACTTTTCTACCCCTGTGTCATCCTGGGGAGAGTAAAAGCTTGATGATTTGTTAAAATCACCTCACCAACCTTTTTAAGCTTTCAAATTACTAATCATGTTTACTTGTATCTTGGCTGGAAAATAATTTGGGCCTTGTAACAGTTTGCCGTACTGATTCTATTAGGCCATCTCTACTAAGCTCCACCAGATTTAAAATTAATAATAATTTTTAGCTGCATCTAGCCCGGAAAATAATTTTGGGGCTCATAGATGCGCAAGACACATGAGTGCCTTCTTGCTGCACTACCTGCAACATGACCCTCAGATTGTCAGAATTCGAAATAATCCTGGCTACTGGGTTGCCACACTCTTAGATCACCCACACTCTTCGATCAACCTTTTCATTTTAATAAAGAACAAAAAATGGTCATTTTTGAAATTATAAGCATTAGCAGGTTATTAGAGACTAAAATCAAACAGTTTTCAAGTCAAAACTTTATTCTAGGTGATGTTACATTTGCACATAGGACTCCTTGTTCGAAAGGAGCTTCTGAACTCTCTCGTCCATTGAATTTGTCAGGTTTTTGATGGTTTCTGCTTCAATTGTTTTGCATGAGGACAGAATACCCTCCCAGAGCTGTTGCTTAGATGTGAACTGCCTCCCGCCATCATAGACACTCCTTTTGATGATGCTCCAGAGGTTCTCAATGGGGTTGAGGTCAGGGGAGCATGGGGGTCACACCATAAGTTTGTCCCCTTTTATGCCCATATCAGCCAGAGATGCAGATATGTTATGTGCAGCATGAGACGGTGCATTATCATGCATGAAAATGATCTTGCTACGGAATACACGGTTCTTCTTCTTGAACCATGGCAGGAAGTGCGGTTTGAGAAACTCCACATACATTATGGAGTTCATCTTTACCCCTTCAGGGATCCTAAAGGGGCCGACAATCTCTCTCCCCATGATTCCAGCCCAAAACATTACTCCACCTCCTCCTTGTTGGCGCCATAGCCGTGTTTGCATGGGGTGTCCATCAACCAGCCATCCTCCACTCCATCCATCTGGACCATCGAGCGTTGCACGGCACTCATCGGTGAACAAAACAGTTTTGAAGTCAGTCTTCATGTATTGTTTGGCCCATTGGAGCCATTTCTGCTTGTGTACAGTGGATAGAGGAGGTCGACAGGATGGCTTACGCACAGCTGCAAACCTCTGAAGGACCCTGCATCTTGTTCGGGGGACATTGGAGGCACCAGCAGCTTCAAAAACTTGTCTGCTGCTATGACCAGGCTTTTTTGCCGCTGCTCTTTTAACCTGACGTAATTGCCTGTAGGAAAGAGTCCTCAATTTTCCCTTATCAGCACGCACAGGTGTGTACTGTGAATCAGCTACATACTTCTTGATAGTGCGATAATCAGGATGAAGTGTCTTGGCGATGTTGATTGCAGTCATGCCTTGACCTAAACACTCCACAATTTGTTGCTTCTCAGCAGCCGACACATCCTTTTTCTTTCCAATTTTGGCAGAAAATGTAGGCTGCTTAATAATGTGGGACAGCCTTCTTAAGTAGTCTTGCCTTTCATTGGACACACATGCCAAACTAATTAGCACAGGTGTCTGCAATTGCTTACAGTGATATAAAGAGCCCTGACACACATCACCATCAATGAGTTTAACTGTCAAACAAAAAAATTCTTACCTTATCACTCCTAAACACTTTTTGCATAATAATTTGGAACACAGTGTACATGTATGTGCTTTTCCACAAAACACCAGTGGTTCATGTAGTGAATCTTACAGTTCTAACTTGCCAACCGTGGTCTGTATGGAGTTGTTCAATAAAGGGCCCAAAATTAAGATAACATAGACGGGAGAGGTCTCTATGAATACGAATTCCTAAGTATTTGATACCCTGTGAGGGCCAGGCAAAGGGAAAGTTGGACTGGATGGAATCCTGTATGGATTTGGGGAAGGAGACATCGAGGGCCTCAGACTTCTCTGCATTGATTTTAAAATTTGACCATGTAACAAAGTGATCTATTTCAGCCATAACAGCAGGGATGGATATATGTGATTGAGTGATATATACTAGAACATCATCAGCAAATGCAGAGCACTTGTACTCGGTGCCTCCCACCTCAATCCACCTAATATTGGGGTTATGGCGAATTGATGAGATCAGGTGCTCCGTCACTAGGATGTATAAGAGAGGGGACAGAGGACATCCCTGCCTTGTCCCATTGGTGATTATGAAATGTGATGAAAATGTTCCATTTATCTTCAGCCTAGGTGACGTATTGCCATACAGGGCCGTGATTTTGCCTATAAAATGGTCCCCTAGACCCCTACCCCAAGCTTTTTAAGAGAATAATATATGGCGTGGCCAGGAGACTCTATGGAATACTTTCTCAGCATCCAACGAGAGTATCTAATTACAAATTTTTAACTGCATCTAGCCCAGGAAATACTTTGTGCCTAGTAGCAGTGTCTGCTAGTCAGCGGATTATCCCAGCTGTTAAGCAAGCTACACCACCTGTAGTTTGGACACTTAATTTTTTCAAAGAAAATGGTTCTGGCCCCTGGGACACTCAGTAAAGAGCATCGGGGAGGCACCCGAAAGCACAGGGGCTGGGACTGGCGGTAGGACTCCTTGCGGTGGACCGGCAAGCTCAATCCTTATAAAAGCTTTTTAACTGCAGCAGCTTTAGTGGACGCTACTGGAGCTGGAACTACGCGGCTGCTGGCATGAGACTTGCCCTCCAATAGATCCTTGTAAAAGGATTTAAAGTGTACTCATTCAAATTAGAGACAATTTAAATTAAAAAGCTTAGAGCTGCCTCCACTGCAGGGGGGCTCGCTCGACCCACCAGCGGACAGGCACCAGTATTGAAAGAGGGGGGTTGGCCGTCAGAGTCCACCGCGGCTCTGGCACAAACCCGGCGACACAGTGGTCGCACGGGCAGGAACGGACTGGCCGTGTCGGCTTCGCACTTTTTTGGTTTTAGAAGGGCATGACATGCCTATATCTGTGTCTCCCCCTCCTTTTACTCCTCCACCTCTTTTCTCTTCGCATGACTATATGTACTTGTTACTTTTCCATGTGTTAGTTGTGTCTTCTGAGCAGTTCGTCAGCTTTTGGACACCTTTGAAGGTGTTTTCTATGTGTTTCTATGTGTTTTTGTTTGCCTGCCATTGGTTTTAACGGTGTTCGGCGAACCGAACTCGAACACTACGGGGGTGGCTCAACACTACCGGCCAGGCACAGGTGCCGGCCCCAGCCGCTCACCTCTGCTGCCGCCGCTGCTACCACCACCGCGTCCCTGGAGGGCCCTGCGATCCCACTTTACCACCACCGCAGGTAACGTTTAGACCATAAGATGCACCCCCCATTTTCCTCCCAAATATTGGGGAAAAAGAGTGCGTCTTATGGTCTGAAAAATACGGTACATTTTTACCACCAAAACTTTTTTATCCCCAGATTTTACATTTTCACACTAGGAAATGGGTACAAAAAGACACCAAAATTTGTCACACAATTTCTGCTGAATGTAGAAATACCACATATGTGGCTGTAGAGTATTGCTTAGCCACACGGCGAGACTCGGGAGGGATGGAGTGCTATTTGCCTCCTGGAGTGTAGATTTTTCTAAAATAGTTTGCGGACTACATATATAGAGCCCCTAAGTGCTAGAATAGTAGAATACCCCCTCAAGTGACCCAATTTTGGAAATTATACTCCTTCGGGAATTTATCTACAGGTGTAGTGTCAATTTTGACTCCATTGGTCTTTTCCAGAAACTAGCTGCAGTGGATGTTGCTGAGTGAAAATTGCAAAATGCCATTGTAGTGACCAGTACTTTGGGCCCAGCTCATGCTTCTGGAGACACACACCTGTAAATTAGGTGGGCTCTCATCTCTACAGAAATGCCCAACATGTGGACGCTAAATTTAGTTTAGGCAGACTTTGGGGCTCAGAAGGAAGGGGGGCAGTTGGATTTGGGCGTGAAGAATTTGCTGAATTTCTTTTGAGGGACGAGGAGCCATAGTGCTTTTCCAGAACCTTTGTGTTACCAGTAACTTGAAAGCCCCTATATTTCCATTGACAGATGAAGGATCTGAGTGGGGGACTTACTTTTTTTCGTGGATTGATTTGAAGCTTTTTTTGGGAACATTTTACATAACATTTTGGATTACATTTATCCGGTGGTTTACGCTGAGCACTTATATCAAGGTTTCCATCTAAATCTCTGAGTGACGTGATTCAGATGAAACCCCCGAGGGATCCATTCACTATCATAAGGCAGCAGAGTTACTCTGGACTCCATCTGGCCTCTGTGACGTGTTGTTTTTTTCAGAAGTGCACAAAACTGTGGCCGACGGCACTTCTATGCACGTCTAAAAAGACGAACACTGCCGGATCACAGTTCAGACGCGTCCACAATGCCTCCATCTGCCTCATTATAGGGAATCTTCCGTCGGGGGTTCCGTCTGAATCACGTATTTCGGAGATTTACACGGAAACCCCAGTGTAAGTGCTCAGCGCAGAGCACAGGATAAATGGGAGTCGAGCCATACTGCGATCTTTGGGAGGCAGAAAGAACCAATCAACAGCAGGTGAAGAATTGGTTGTATTTATTTTTTACGTTCTTCTTCTGTTCAGTATAAGTGATTAGACGACTTTATTATTCAGGTCGATACCAGATTTATGTTGAGTTTTTATGTTTGGCAGCTGTCACACACTAAGATGCTTTTTATTGCAAAAATTAGTTTTTACATCTCCATATTTTGAGAGCTACAATTTTTCCATATTTCATCCGATAGAGTCATGTGATGGCTTGTTTTTTGCAGGGCTAGTTGTCGTTTTTATTTGTAACATTCTCGGGCATGTGACATTTTTTGATCACTTTCTATTCCGATCTTTGGGAGGCAGAATGAACAAAAAACAGCAATTCAGGAATTTTTTTATTTTTTTTTATGCTGTTCTGCGTGTGATAAAATTGAACAAGGCAGCTTTATTCTTCAGGTCAGTACGATTACCAAGTTTATATCTTTTTTTTATGTTTTGGTGCTTTTACGCAATAAAAACTTTTATAAAAAAATAATTATTTTTGCATTGGTTTATTCTGAAAGCTATAACTTTTTTTATTTTTCCGCTGATGGAGCTGTATAGTGGCTTGTTTTTTGCGGGAAAAGATGCCATTTTCTAAGATACCATTTTTATTTACATTTGTCTTTTTGATCGCGTTTTACTCCACTTTTTGTTTGGCAGTATCATGATAAAGCATAGTTTTTTGGCTTTTTTTTTTTTTTTTACGATGTTCACTGAAGGGGTTAACTAGTGGGATAGTTTTATAGGTCAGGTCATTCCGGATGTGGCAATACCAAATATGTGCACTTTTTTATTTTTTTCCTAAAAATATTTATTTATGGGAACAATATACAGTGGTGGCGAAAAGTATTGGCACCCCTGCAATTCTGTCAGATAATACTCAGTTTCTTCCTGAAAATGATTGCAATCACAAATTGTTTGGTATTATTATCTTCATTTAATTTGCTTGCAAGGAAAAAACACAAAAGAGAATGAAGCAAAAATCAAATCATTGATCATTTCACACAAAACTCCAAAAATGGGCCAGACAAAAGTATTGGCACCCTCAGCCTAATACTTGGTTGCACAACCTTTAGCCAAAATAACTGCGAACAACCGCTTCCGGTAACCATCATTGAGTTTCTTACAATGCTCTGCTGGAATTGTAGACCATTCTTCTTTGGCAAACTGCTCCAGGTCCCTGATATTTGAAGGGTGCCTTCTCCAAACTGCCATTTTGAGATCTCTCCACAGGTGTTCTATGGGATTCAGGTCTGGACTCATCGCTGGCCACCTTAGAAGTCTCCAGTGCTTTCTCTCAAACCATTTTATAGTGCTTTAGGAAGTGTGTTTTGGGTCATTGTCCTGCTGGAAGACCCATGACATCTGAGGGAGACCCAGCTTTCTCACACTGGGCCCTACATTATGCTGCAAAATTTGTTGGTAGTCTTCAGACTTCATAATGCCATGCACACGGTCAAGCAGTCCAGTGCCAGAAGGAGCAAAGCAACCCCAAAACATCAGGGAACCTCCGCCATGTTTGACTGTAGGGACCGTGTTCTTTTCTTTGAATGCCTCTTTTTTTTCCTGTACACTCTATGTTGATGCTTTTTCCCAAAAAGCTCTACTTTTGTCTCATCTGACCAGAGAACATTCTTCCAAAACGTTTTAGGCTTTCTCAGGTAAGTTTTGGCAAACTCCAGCCTGGCTTTTTTATGTCTCGTGGTAAGAAAAGGGGTCTTCCTGGGTATCCTACCATACAGTCCCTTTTCATTCAGATGCCGACGGATAGTACGGGTTGACACTGTTGTACCCTCGGACTGAAGGGCAGCTTGAACTTGTTTGGATGTTAGTCGAGGTTCTTTATCCACCATCCGCACAATCTTACGTTGAAATCTCTCGTCAATTTTTCTTTTCTGTCCACATCTAGAGAGGTTAGCCACAGTGCCATGGGCTTTAAACTTCTTGATGACACTGCGCATGGAAGACACAGGAACATTCAGGTCTTTAGAGATGGACTTGTAGCCTTGAGATTGCTCATGCTTCCTCACAATTTGGTTTCTCAAGTCCTCAGACAGTTCTTTGGTCTTCTTTCTTTTCTCCATGCTCAATGTGGTACACACAAGGACACAGGACAGAGGTTGAGTCAACTTTTATCCATGTTAACTGGCTGCAAGTGTGATTTAGTTATTGCCAACACCTGGTAGGTGCCACAGGTAAGTTACAGGTGCTGTTAATTACACGAATTAGAGAAGCATCACATGATTTTTCAAACAGTGCCAACACTTTTGTCCACCCCCTTTTTTAGGTTTGGTGGGGAATTGTATCCAATTTGGCTTTAGGACAATTATTTTTGTGTTTTTTTCATTGAAGACAAATTAAATGAAGATAATAATACCAAAGAATTTGAGATTGCAATCATTTTCAGGAAGAAACTGAGTATTATCTGGCAGAATTGCAGGGGTGCTAATACTTTTGGCCACCACTGTATTTTTCTTTTTTTATTATTATTTTGTGATTTTGTTTTATATAGTTTTACAATTTTTTTTTCACTTTTTTTTTTCACTTTTTCTTACTTTTTTTACTTTGTCCCTCTATGGGAATTTCACTTTTTTCAGCCTGACCGCTTATAAAGAATAGGGATGCAGGAGCATTCCTATGCCTTATAAACTCAGTGCTGCACTGACACACAAAGTTGCTAGATCATGCACTGCGTATGATCTAGCAACTTTGCTAGCTCTGGTGACCCGGATGTTGTCATGATGACATCGGGTCACCATGGCAACTATCGGAGCCCCGCGATGACATCTCGGGGTCTCCGATCCAAGGGCAGAGGGGCTTTCTTCCCTCTGCCTGAACGCTGAATGCTGCGATTGCAGTCATCGCAGCACTTAGCGGGTTAATCTTAGAGTCCCAGGCGTCAGCTGTCAGAATCAGCTGACACCCGGCGGCGATCGCCTGCGCGCAGGCCTTGTGGATGGGATTGAGAGTAAAGTGTCAGCTTTTGCTGATTATACAAAACTTTGTAAGGTAAAATAAGCAGAGCTAGACTGTATAATGCTACACAACGATGTAGCTAAGCCGCCTGTATGCACCTAGGCTGTAGTAATCATATTGCTGCATATACATTAAATGAAATTAAACTAGAGACAGATGACAGAATAGCATACCTTCCCAGATCCAGCTGGACGATTTCCTTATGTTCTTGGAGGTCATGGGTATTTTCTGACTTTAATTGTAACTATGTCGATTGGACAACTAGATAATTAAATGAAATGTGAGGTCACCCTTTTATAATGAGAGATTAGAAAAATGTTGCCTCAGAGATGACCTCATTTACATGTACATGCGTGGTCAACACCTAGGGATGGCACATGATTTATTCCTTTTAAGAGCTTAACAACTGACCAGAGAACATTCATTACGTGTGGAGCAATGGTGGTTTAGACAACTAGAAAAGAAAGGGTTCTTTACAGTTAGAGAAGTCAGACTGTGGAATGTTGTAAAGTCAGATGCTCTTATTCAGTATTTTAGAAAGGTCTAATATGAGGGTTTATAAATAATCTAGTGACAAATAACGTATAGCTGACCAAGAAAGGTTGAACTTGATGGACCTGTGTAACTATGTTTGAGCATCTGCATACAGTTAATTCAGTCATTGTTGGCCTATGCTTCACCAGGCAGCACGGTGGCTCAGTGGTTAGCACTGCAGCCTTGCAGCGCTGGGGTCCTGGGTTCAAATCCCACCAAGGACAGCATCTTCAAGGAGTTTGTATGTTCTCCCCGTGTTTGTATGGGTTTCCTCCCACACTGAAAAGACATCCTGATAGGGAATGTAGATTGTGAGCCCCAATGGGGACAGTGCCGATAATGTCTGTAAATTGTCTGAATTGTAAAGCTCTGCGGAATATGTTGGCACTATATAAATAAAAAGAATATTATTATTCAAAGGGCACAGGATGGAGTCTTGCATGGTGAGCGTACATACAGGCCATAGAGGTTGAGTGCATTACTTATTGTTTTCTTTGAATGAATCGAACCTGCTGATTCCAGATCTTTCTGTAGCTATCCACATGTGGTCCTTGGCTCTTGGACAACTCTTCTGATAATTCTTTTCAATCCTCTGTCTGAAATCTTGCAGGGAGCACCTGGTCGTGGCCGTTTTATGGTGTAATGATGATATTTCCACTTCTGGATTATGGCCCCAACATTGCTCACTGGAGCCTTGAGTAGTTTAGAAATTCTTCTATAACCAATGCCATGAGTATGTTTTGCAACAATAAGTTTGTGAAGGTCTTGAGACAGCTCACTGGTTTTACCTTTTATGAGATGTTTCTTGTGTGGCACCTTGATAATGAGACACTTTATTGTAGGCCATCAGTTCAACCAGCTGATTTTCACTAAGTGGCAGGATTGCTTTCTAATTACTAATAGATTTCAGCTGGTATCAGGATTTTCCATGGCTTTTTGCACCTGTCTTGCTTCATGTGTTCAATACTTTTTTCCCTGTGTCATTTCTCATTATTACACATAACTTAATTTATGGACATTTATAGTTTGATTTCTATGCCTGTGTGGATTGGATGGGTTGTTACCGACATCTGGTGAGACTTTCATGTCAATAGCACCTTTAGAAATACAGTACAGACCAAAAGTTTGGACACACCTTCTCATTTAAAGATTTTTCTGTATTTTCATGATTATGAAAATTGTACATTCACACTGAAGGCATCAAAACTATGAATTACCACATGTGGAATTATATACTTAACAAAAAAGTGTGAAACCACTGAAAATATGTCTTATATTCTAGGTTCTTCAAAGTAGCCACCTTTTGCTTTGATGACTGCTTTGCACACTCTTGGCATTCTCTTGATGAGCTTCAAGAGGTAGTCACCGGAAATGGTTTTCACTTCACAGGTGTGCCCTGTCAGGTTTAATAAGTGGGATTTCTTGCCTTATAAATGGGGTTGGGACCATCAGTTGTGTTGTGCTGAAGTCAGGTGGATACACAGCTGATAGTCCTACTGAATAGACTGTTAGAATTTGTGTTATGGCAAGAAAAAAGCAGCTAAGTAAAGAAAAACGTGTGGCCATCATTACTTTAAGAAATGAAGGTCAGTCAGTCTGAAAAATTGGTGCAAACTTTGAAAGTGTAACCAAGTGCTGTTGCAAAAACCATCAAGCGCTACAAAGAAACTGGCTCACATGAGGACCGCCCCAGGAAAGGAAGACCAAGAGTCACCTCTGCTTATGAGGATAAGTTTATCCAACTCACCAGCCTCAGAAATCGCAGGTTAACAGCAGCTCAGATTAGAGACCAGGTCAATGCCGCACAGAGTTCTAGCAGCAGACACATCTCTACAACAACTGTTAAGAGGAGACTTTGTGCAGCAGGCCGTCATGGTAAAATAGCTGCTAGGAAACCACTGCTAAGGACAGGCAACAAGCAGAAGAGACTTGTTTGGGCTAAAGAACACAAGGAATGGACATTAGACCAGTGGAAATCTGTGCTTTGGTCTGATGAGTCCAAATTTGAGATCTTTGGTTCCAACCACCGTGTCTTTGTGCGACGCAGAAAAGGTGAACGGATGGACTCTACATGCCTGGTTCCCACCGTGAAGCATGGAGGAGGAGGTGTGATGGTGTGGGGGTGCTTTGCTGGTGACACTGTTGGGGATTTATTCAAAATTGAAGGCATACTGAACCAGCATGGCTACCACAGCATCTTGCAGCGGCATGCTATTCCATCCGGTTTGCGTTTAGTTGTACCATCATTTATTTTTCAACAGGACAATGACCCCAAACACACCTGCAGGCTGTGTAAGGGCTATTTGACCAAGAAGGAGAGTGATGGGGGGCTACGCCAGATGACCTGGCCTCCACAGTCACCAGACCTGAACCCAATCGAGATGGTTTGGGGTGAGCTGGAGTGCAGAGTGAAGGCAAAAGGGCCAACAAGTGCTAAGCATCTCTGGGAACGCCTTCAAGATTGTTGGAAGACCATTTCCGGTGACTACCTCCTGAAGTTCATCAAGAGAATGCCAAGAGTGTGCAAAGCAGTCATCAAAGCAAAAGGTGGCTACTTTGAAGAACCTAGAATATAAGACATATTTTCAGTTGTTTCACACTTTTTTGTTAAGTATATAATTCCACATGTGTTAATTCATAGTTTTGATGCCTTCAGTGTGAATGTACAATTTTCATAGTCATGAAAATACAGAAAAATCTTTAAATGAGAAGGTGTGTCCAAACTTTTGGTCTGTACTGTATATTTACTTATAAAAGTGGTGACTTGTTCAATACTTTTTTCACCCGCTATATATGCCTAAATAGCATCTGGCCATCTCTTGTATTTTCTTCACGGATGTCCCTTTCAAAAACCTTTTTTTTTTAACTTATTTATTTTCTAATAAACATCATAATCTAAATTTTTTTTTCTACATTACAACTCTATAGTAAGCCAAGTTTAATTAATTTGAATTTGGCTGGATCTGCCTAAGGCTGTATTCACACACCTATGTGAGTATTAGGCTATGTGTCCACGATGCAGAAATGCTGCATATTTTTTACGCTTCTCCCTGGCAGGAAAAACGCATGCGGATTTTACATGCGTTTTTCCCGCCAGGTAGAAGCGTTTGTCAAGCGTTTTTGCATGCATTTCTGCATGCAGGTTATCAAGCGCTTTCCAAGCGATTTTAGCATCACTTGGAAAAGTGCTTGAAAACTTGTTCACACTATATAAATCCATGCAACCGGCATGGATTTATAGTAGTGTGACCAAGTTAGCTAAAAAAAAAAAGAATAAGAATTGTAAAAAAATAAAAAATAAAGCTTATACTCCCCTTCCGGTGTCCTCCCGGTGTTATCTCCGCTGTGTCCGGTGTCTTGCATTGCTCACGCTGTTGTGAAGGACCTGCGGTGATGTCATTCAGTCATGTGTCAGGTCACATGACTCAATGATGTCATGGCAGGTCCTTCACAACAGCGCGAGCAATGCAAGAGACCGGACGGAGCAGACAAAACACTGGGAGGACACTGGAAGGTGAGTATAAGCTTTATTTTTTATTTTAAATTATTTTTTTTACAGTTTCTATGGTACCCAGGTCTGGATGAGAGTCTCCTCTCCTCCAGACCTGGGTACCATCCGCACATTGAACTGTGTGATATCCGCTTATCCACATGTAGTGATGCGGATGTCACGCGGTCCAATGCAAGTCAATGGCAGCGATTCCGCTGCGTGTCCGCAAAATTAATGGACATGCTGCGGAGTTTTGAGCGCAGCATAAATGCTGCGGAAAAATCCGCAGCATGGGCATTGACATTGCGACTTGTCATTGGGGACCATGGGGGGCGGATTACCAAGCGTTTTCCAAGCGTTTATGCTGCGGAAATTCCACAGCATAAAAGCGCTTGGAAAATGCTTCGTGGGCATGCAGCCTTAGCATCTGAGAGAAATGGACTGGTTTTTTTTAATGGGGTGATACCCTAGTTGCTTCTATTTGTTTTTCTCATCTATTCATCTATTTTTTTTTCACTGGAACAAGTAGACTGTCTGAACTTTTACCCATTGACTTTTAGCAATAGAAGACTGAAGTACATAGTATGTCTTCCATGTTTCGTATATTTTATATGGATCTCCAGAGATTTTAATGGCTGATCTGCAGAATGGATGAGAATAGGACATGCTCTGACCTGAGACAGATCCGTTTTTAGAATGGAAATGTGTATAGATTAATGAAACCCTATGGGTTAGTGTGCTGTTTGAGAAAAAAGACAGCACACGGACCCGTCACATAGATGTGTGAATGCAGCCTAGTGAGGCCACTATGGATACAAATATGAGGCTGTATTATGCCGTACATCTGGTCTTTCTCAGAAAAAGTCACAGGTCTCTAAACAATTTAAAGAACTTCTTAATATGAAATGTTTATTCTGTTAATACTTTCACATATTCTAATCAGTGATGTTTTTCCTTGTCATGTTTGCACAGAAAAATCATGGTATTTTTTCTATTTTTGTCCGCAGACAAATAGGGTCTGCAATAGTCTATTATGGTTGTGGCTTAATCACAGATAGTAATTCATTCTTGCCCTTGCAACCTTATGATTACTTTTATGATTCTCTTGGGATAGAAAACACGATTGAATGCTGATTTTGTTCTTGTTTTCCTTATATCAACCATATTAGAACAAAAAAACCATAAATCTTTGCACTTAAACATTTCAGGATATTTTTGAAGGGTTATAGAAACCGTTCTTTTTAGGGGCCATTTTAAAAATTGCTAAGAGTGGGTATATAGGGTGGGTTTTAATCATGTTAATGCATATTATACAGCCATACCTTTTTACAGTTTTACCATAATACTTTGTATGCTACCCTAAGGCCGGGTTCACATCACATTTTAGCCGCACATCAGTGGCTATATCAGGGCTTACATCTAAAGCTAAAATGAGATCTGGGTGCATCTGTCGACAGAGCCAATGACTTTATTGAAGCAGACAGGATCATGTTGTGTTCTGTCAGACATCATTTTCAGCATTATCTGCCTATTTGAGGCAGGTATCAAAATTCAGTCAACCATGTTTTGGTTTCCACCTCAAATAGGCGGATACTGCCGAAAATTATGTCCGCCAGGGATCAAATTGACTCCGTCTGCTTCTTCAAAGTCAATTGCTCCGTCGGCAGATATAGTTACATAGGTTGAAAAAAGACCCAGGTCCATCAAGTTCAACTTTTCTCCACCAATTATACATTTTGTCACTAAATTATCTAGAACCCACAATGTTGTGTGTACTGAGGAAATCATTCAGCTCTTTCCTATTTAGCTGCCAGAATCGCCTTTTTTCCACCAGTAATGAGTGCCCCCTTGTCCTTCATGTGCACAAATCCAATTTTTCACAGCTGAAGACTTAAGCCCCAATGTAATCACTGATGTGGGGCTAAAACGTGATGTGAACATAGTCTAAGCCTTCTGTTTAAATAGGGTCCAAAATTACGCTTTTCCCCATAGTACTTATGTAACATTTTAGAGGTTAAAATGACAAATTTACCCCATGTCATTGTATTAAATGTTGATTTGAGGAATATTGAGTCATGCTACCATTTAAGAGGAAGAATAGTATGCAATACTTCCTATACACCAGACAGGTTGGCACGAGGAGACCAGTCACCAGACAGGTTGGCACGAGGAGACCAGTCACCAGACAGGTTGGCACGAGGAGACCAGTCACCAGACAGGTTTGCACGAGGAGACCAGTCACCAGACAGGTTGGCACGAGGAGACCAGTCACCAGACAGGTTGGCACGAGGAGACCAGTCACCAGACAGGTTAGCACGAGGAAACCAGTGTAGGGCAGCAAAATTCATCTGTCAATGCGGCTCCCAATGAAAGTAAGTGATGCTCAGTGTTATCATAAAGTCGATAATGTTGCCATAAAGAAGTATATCCAGCAGATTATAACCAATTCCTGTAGGATAAGCATTTCATTTCATATAATATAAAATGATGGAGGATCAGATATGGAGCTGGCTGTGACCCTCTCCAAGACTCTCAGACTATACTTTGGCCTGATATATAGTAGACTGCTTTCATATTTCTCTTTATAGTTGAAAATGAAAATCCTCTTTACCTGTACTCATTGGTATTCACTTCTCTTTGGAAGCCGTCTGTAACATTGTAACACGACCGCTATGATATTTAAATTTGTTTTCCACCCTAAGTCAGTGACTTGGTGAATTTGCCTCCTTATTAGCACTTCCAATTATTATTTCTCATGGAGCTTGCCTAGATTTTATGTGCACTTTATGAATGTATATGTTTAAACCATTTTTATATGTATTAATTTTGCTGTACTCCCATCGGCAGGATTTGTAAAAAGAAAATCAATGAATGCCTTAGGTAAACTGTAAATGGTAATATCCTTTCTCTGTCAAGTCATTGCAGCAAGATTCCTTTCATTTGTGGTGTTTGGCGAGAGAGAAATAAATTAAATATTACTCAGGATACCAATTCATGACTTATTCATGAATTCAGCACGGACAGTCTTTCATTCTCTCACCGGTATTGATTGAATACCTGAGGAAAAAAAAAAAGTTTCTTAAGGTAAAGTGCAAAGTCAAAGAAAACCTATTACATCATGTTGAGCTGTAAGACACTCAATCTAAGAAACGCCAAACTTTTAAAATGTGCACAAGACTGCGAAGGGATTTACCAGGATAAAAACTTTTCCAAATATTACCACTCAAAAGATGTGGGAAATTATTCTTATCTTATTTATCTGAAAGGGAATACATTATGTACAGTATTTCATCAGCTAGGTAACCTGTCAAAGGTTAAAGAAGGATTCCACTACCAGGACAACCCCTTCTCATACCCCACACTTGGCCCCTATAAAATAAAAAAGTTTATACTCCCCTGCTGTGCGTTGATTGGGTGGGCAGGTTCACATGTCATAACAACCGCACAAGAGCCCAGGGAACGCGAGTGCCGACACTGCTGGAACGGTGCCGGTACGGGAGGGGAGTATAAACTTTTTTATTTTACTGGGGCAAAGCGTGGGGTATGAGAAGGAGTTGTCCTAGTAGTGGACAACCCCTTTAAATTGCTTGGCAATAATTAAACAACTTGCTCTTTGACCTCGTAAAGCCTTCATAACTCCTGTAATGATAGACACAATCCATGGACAATCTGTAAAAAGAAAAAAAAAAAGACAGATGTTTTTTTCTGTGGGAGTCAGTTTGGCTACTTGCATGGCAAGCTATACAAATAAATAGAGATAGAGAGAGACAGGATATGGCAGTAAGCGTTGCCACCTTTCAAAGAATCAGCTGTGATCCCCTGCTGTCCTGTCTGTATACTCTTTTGCCTCCTCCCCTGCCCAGGATGTGCGGTATGATCAGACCGTGTTCTATACACGGTCAGACACAGCCATTACACAGTACACAGCAGGGGCACATTTATAAGATTATCTCAGCACAGAAACATTTTATTTAAACAAATCCAATTGTGGAAGTTATTATTATTCCAAAAACTATTGATTAAAAGGAACTTTCGTTTGTGGGAAAACCCCTTTAAATAAAATAAAAAGTGAAAAAAAAGTTCAAATCACCACCCTGTTTCCCAATTGAAACTAAAACAAACAAACAAAAAAATACACATATTTGAATTTGCAGTGTTCAGAAATGTCTGATCTATCAAAATATAAAATAAATTAATGAGATCAGTAAACAGCACAACTTGAAAAATATCAAAATGCCAGGATTATGTTTTTCGGCTGCCGCAACATTGCAATGAGAGGCGATCAAGACATCGTATCTATCCCAAAATGGTATCAATAAATACTTTGGCTCAGAACGCAAAAAATAAGCCATAGCACAGCTCCAGATCCCGAAAAATTTAAATGTTGCAGGTCTTGGAAAATGGCGAGAAATGCAAAATCATTTTTTCATACAAATTTCAGAATTTTTTTTCACCATTTAAATAAAAAATAAACTATACATGTTTGGTATCTGCGTACTTGTGCTGACCTGGGAAATTATTTTGACAGGTCAGTTTTACCATATAGTGAACATGGTAAATAAAAAACCCAAAATACAATTGTGGAATTGCACTCTTTCAAATTCACCGCACTTGGAATTTTTTTTTCCCGTTTTCCAGTACGCGATATGGTAAAATCAGTGGTGTCATTCAAAAGTACAACTAGTCCTCCAAAAAACAAGCCCTAATATGCTATATTGATGGAAATCAAAAAAAGTTCTGACTCTTGAAAGAAGGGGAGGAAAAAACGGAAACTGGCTATGGCGTGAAGGGGTTAAACATAAGCCCTTTGCTTAAAAAAAAATCCATTAACTCAGACTGCACTGCCAACTACAGGCCTGTCTCTAATCTCTTTGATTTTTAATGTCCTGGAACACTTGGTTCACTCCTAGCTAATCCGCCATGTCTGATAACTCTCTTTTTGACCCTTTACAATCTGGTTTCCGCTCCTTACACTCCACAGAAACTGCCCTCACTAAAGTCTCTAATGATCTACTAACCGCTAAATCTAATGGTCACTACTCTCTGCTGATTCTTCTGGATCTCTGTACTGCATTTGACACTGTGGATCACCATCTACCAGCTCCTCCACGCTGTGTTCCACTCTATAGGCCTCAACAAAAATTCTCTTTTGGTTCTCCTCCTATCTCTCTGACCGCTCTTTCACTGTATCATTTATTTGCCTGCTCATCTTCTCTTCTTCTCCTTATTGTCGTGGTTCCTCAGGGCTCAGTCCTAGGCCCCCTTCTCTTTTCCCTATATACTGCCCCTGTTGGACAAATCATCAGAAGATTTGGTTTCCAGTATCATCTCTATGCTTATGACACCCAATTCTATGCATCTTCTGACATCACCCCTGCATTACTACAAATTACCAGGGATTGTCTGTCTGATGTCTCTGATATCATGCCCTTTCTCCATCTGAAACTGAATCTCTTCAAAACGGAACTTCTCGTGTTTCACCCCTCTACTAACCTACCTATACCAGATATATAAATTTTCTTGGGTAGTTCAACTATAACTCCCAAGCAGCACGCTCGCTGTCCTGGGGTCAAATTTCACACAGATCTTGCCTTTATTCCCAACATCCAATCACTCACTCACTTATGTCACTTGCATCTAAAAAACATCTCCAGAATCCAACTATTTCACACTTTTGAAACTGTAAAATCTCTTACTGTCGCTCTTATTAATTCTCAGCTGGACTACTGCAACTCTCTATTGATTGGTCTCCCTCTTGCCAAACTTTTTTCTCTCCAATACGTCCTGATTGCGACAGCCAGGATCATATTTCTGTCCAGCCGCTACACCGATGCCTCTACCCTGTGCCAGTCACTGCACTGGTTACTCATTCACTACAGAGTCCAATATAAGCTCATCGCTCTGACCCACAAAGCTCTCCACAGTTCTGCACCACCTTATATCTCCTTCCTCATCTCTATCACCTTACCTGTGCTCTCTGTTCTGCAACTGATCTAAGACTAACATCCTCCATAATTCGAACCTCGCACCTCCGTCTTCAAGACTTCTCTCGCGCTGCGCCATTTCTCTGGGATGCACTACCCCAGATGATCCAATTAATACCTAGCCCCCACATTTTTCTTTTTTTTTAAATCTTTTTATTAATTTTTTTCAAAAGGTGAAAGTACACAACACGTTACAATATTAAGTAAAGCATTATAAGAAAAGAACAACACCTTTCAAGTATCAGTATATAGCACAGTTATACACAACAGAGATTTTAACAACTGATTATTATTCATTTATAGTAATGTATAAATAGTTGTGTCGAAAAACAAAGAGGAAAAAATACCAGTGTGGGGGGGGGGGGGGTAGGTAGAATAAGGAGGGGGGTGAACAAGGGGGAAGGCATGGAAGAAGAGGGGAGCGTAATTTAGAACAGAATAATTAGGTTTTCAGATGTATGTTGGGTGGGATGGATTTAAATATTAGAAAATGGGCTAATCAGTGAGTTATCTTTTGTGTCAGTACGTGAGCCTAATCCAGGCGTTATTATTTCCTAGTAGTATTAATATTCTTATAATTAGACATATGGCTTTTAACTGTCTCTAACAGGGGAGGAAAGTTATAGTTTTATTTTCAGTTATGAGAGTTTTTAAAAAGGCGCTAGGGGGACCATATCTCCGTGAAGAGAGAGTGTTTCCTAAGTTCCCAGGCTGTTAGTTCTTCTAATATATACAGTACAGACCAAAAGTTTGGACACACCTTCTCATTTAAAGATTTTTCATGACTTTGAAAATTGTAGATTCACACTGAAGGCATCAAAACTATGAATTAACACATGTGGAATTATATACTTAACAAAAAAGTGTGAAACAACTGAAAATATGTCTTATATTCTAGGTTCTTCAAAGTAGCCACCTTTTGCTTTGATGACTGCTTTGCACACTCTTGGCATACTCTTGATGAGCTTCAAGAGGTAGTCAACGGAAATGGTCTTCCAACAATCTTGAAGGAGTTCCCAGAGATGCTTAGCACTTGTTGGCCCTTTTGCCTTCACTCTGCGCTCCAGCTCACTCCAAACCATCTCGATTGGGTTCAGGTCTGGTGACTGTAGAGGCCAGGTCATCTGGCGTAACACCCCATCACTCTCCTTCTTGGTCAAATAGCCCTTACACAGCCTGCAGGTGTGTTTGGGGTCATTGTCCTGTTGAAAAATAAATGATGGTCCAACTAAACGCAAGCTGGATGGAATAGCATGCCGCTTCAAGATGCTGTGGTAGCCATGCTGGTTCAGTATGCCTTCAATTTTGAATAAATCCCCAACAGTGTCACCAGCAAAGCACCCCCACACCATCACACCTCCTCCTCCATGCTTCACGGTGGGAACCAGGCATGTAGAGTCCATCCGTTCACCTTTTCTGCGTCGTACAAAGACACGGTGGTTGGAACCAAAGATCTCAAATTTGGACTCATCAGACCAAAGCACAGATTTCCACTCGTCTACTGTCCATTCCTTGTGTTCTTTAGCCCAAACAAGTCTCTTCTGCTTGTTGCCTGTCCTTAGCAGTGGTTTCCTAGCAGCTATTTTACCATGAAGGCCTGCTGCACAAAGTCTCCTCTTAACAGTTGCTGAAGAGATGTGTCTTCTGCTGGAACTCTGTGTGACATTGACCTGGTCTGTAATCTGAGCTGCTGTTAACCTGCGATTTCTTAGGCTGGTGACTCGGGTAAACTTATCCTCAGAAGCAGAGGTGACTCTTGGTCTTCCTTTCCTGGGGCGGTCCTCATGTGAGCCAGTTTCTTTGTAGCGCTTGATGGTTTTTGCAACTGCACTTGGGGACACTTTCAAAGTTTTCCCAATTTTTCGCACTGACTGACCTTCATTTCTTAAAGTAATGATGGCCACTCGTTTTTCCTTACTTAGCTGCTTTTTTCTTGCCATAATACAAATTCTAACAGTCTATTCAGTAGGACTATCAGCTGTGTATCCACCTGACTTCTGCACAACACAACTGATGGTCCCAACCCCATTTATAAGGCAAGAAATCCCACTTATTAAACCTGACAGGGCACACCTGTGAAGTGAAAACCATTTCCGGTGACTACCTCTTGAAGCTCATCAAGAGAATGCCAAGAGTGTGCAAAGCAGTCATCAAAGCAAAAGGTGGCTACTTTGAAGAACCTAGACATAGAATATAAGACATATTTTCAGTTGTTTCACACTTTTTTGTTAAGTATATAATTCCACATGTGTTAATTCATAGTTTTGATGCCTTCAGTGTGAATGTACAATTTTCATAGTCATGAAAATACAGAAAAATCTTTAAATGAGAAGGTGTGTCCAAACTTTTGGTCTGTACTGTATATCTGCTCCACCTTCTGTTCCCATTGGTCTAAAGTGGGGGGTTGATTTGATTTCCACATTGTGGGCATTAACAATCTAGCAGAAGCTAAGAGATGTCTTAGCAAAGAGATTTCTTTTCTGGAGAGGTCACCTGGAAACAGGTGGAGCAGACATATCTCTGGCAGAACGGGTAAATTAATCTTAAGAACCTGCAAAACAACTTTGAGGACATTTGTCCAGTATTTTTGGATAGTGTTACAAGACCACCAGAGATGAAAATACGTGCCGGGTTCCAAGAGGCATCTCCAACATCTGTGGTCATAAGAGCTATCAATTTTGTTAAGTTTAGTCGGCGTCATGTAATGGTAATGTAGTGGAGATGGAAAATCTATGCCTCCATTTTGGTGGGGTAAGATAAGCACCTGCTGTGAGATTCTAGGTTTTTTCTTGTTCCAGATGAATTGTGAGAGAACTCTTCTGGTTTTCTTGAAAAAGGAGCCGGGTAGGTGTATGGGGAGAGACTGTAATGAGTACGTGATTTTTGGCCATATTATACATTTCATGAGATTTTTCCTACCCAGCCAGGACAAATAGGGGGTATTCCAAGAGGACATTTGTTCAGCAATTTTAGATAGTAAGGGTGGAAAATTATCTTTGTACAAGTCCTTAAGGTTGGGAGAAATTTTAATACCTAGGAATCGGATTGAAGAAGACCAGTTAAAGGGGGAGTTTTGGATTATTTTTGCTTTCACATTTTTTTAGGTTAATATCTAAGGCTTGAGACTTGTCCATGTTAATTTTGAAATTGGATATATCTTTGAACCTTTCTAGTATATCAAATATGATTGGCAGGGCTTTTTGGGGATTGGTTATAAACAGTAGCAGGTCGTCTGCATAAGCTGCTATTTTATGTTCCTTTCCTCCACATTTCACACCTTTAAATCCTGTCTCCTCTCTTAATTTATGTAGCAGAATTTCCATTGTGAGAATGAAGAGAAGGGGCGAGAGGGGGCATCCTTGGCGGGTGCCATTAGTGATGTTCAATGGTGGGGATAGCGAACCATTGACCAGGACTCTTGCAGACGGGCCTGTGTACATTGAAAAAACAGCAGCGATGAACTGTTCAGGAAGGTGAAAAGCTTTTATAGCTTCTTGAATAAATACCCAATCAACCCTGTCAAAAGCCTTTTCGGCATCAGTACTAAGCAGCATGAGTGGTGTAGAGGAAGACTGCGCATAGTGTATTAGCTGGATAGCTCTATAGATATTGTCCTTACCTTCTCTGTTGGGTACAAAACCCACCTGGTCAGGGTGAATAATATTAGGCAGAATTTTCCTTAACCTAGAAGGCAGTATTTTTGCGTATAGTTTGAGATCTGTATTGAGGAGAGAGATGGGTCTATAATTACCACATGAAGAAGGATCCTTATTTTCTTTAGGAATTATTGTAATGGTGGCTGCCAGGGTTTGAGTATGTAGTGGGGTGCCTATCAGTGCTTCATTATATAGTTTTGTCAGGTAAGGTAGTAATTCTTCCTTACAGGTTTCATAATAAAAGGGGGTGAGGCCGTCAGGTCCAGGGCATTTATTTTTTGGGGATGAAGATATGGCTTCTGAAATCTCTTGTTCCGAGATGGGTGTGTTTTAAAGTTTTAGCTTGATCTTCTGAGAGAGTGGGAAGAGAGATGTTTCTCAGAAAAGAGGCTATATTCTCTTTTTTTGAACTGTTATTAGAGTCTGGTGATTGGGCGCCAAGATTATATAATTTTTCATAGAACTTTTTAAACTCTAGGGCTATATCCTCTTGTCTTATATAAGGTGACATTTGCACTCTTTTTAATTTGGTTGATAAAGGATCTTATCTTATTGCGTTTTAGTCGGGCTGTCATAAATTTAGTAGGTTTATCTCCATGAGCATAATATTTAAATTTAGTGTGAAGATAGTTTTTTGCAGATTGCATGTTCAGGAGGTTGCACAGCTTTGTTCGTAATGGAGTTAGTTGGGTTAAGTGATCAGGATCTAGTTTTTTTTTATGTAATGTTTCTAGCTTACTTATTTCTTCTAGTAGGGATGACATTTCTTTTTCTCTTTCTTCTTTTTTGGTAAGCCGATATTGCTATGATCTCTCCTTGTATATATGGTTTGTGGGCTTCCCAAAGAGTTTGGGGCGAGACTTCACCATTGTCATTATGCCGAAAGTATTCAGTTAATTTGTCTTTTATTCTGATTCGATTTTTGTCAGATTTTAGTATAATATCATTCAATCTCCAATTATTCTCTGCTTTTTGGATAGAGGGGACAGTGAACATAATCTCAGTAGGAGAGTGGTCCGAAAATATATGGGTTTTAATTTTTGGGTTTATACGGTATTTTATATATGGTGTTTGGAGTATTAGGTAGTCTATCCTTTGGTATGTTTTATGTGGGGCCGAGAAGTGCGTATAATCTCTCTCTTTAGGGTGCGCTAGTCTCCAGATGTCAAGCAGTTGGGCAGTTTGTAGTCTCTTTTTAAGTGCTTTGCGTGATATTACAGATTTTCCTGTTGAAGTGTCTATCTCGGGTTCCAGTGCAACATTAAAATCTCCCCCGAGTATCAACATTCCCTCTGAAAACTCAATAAGAAGTTCCAGAGTAGCGATCAGCCAAGTGATTTGATTTGTATTCAGTACATATATATTACCTAACGTGACATGTGTATTCCCCAAAAGCCCTTTGACAAAAATGATCCTCCCCTCTTCATCAGCGTAGCTATCTGTTAGTGTAAAGGGTGTTTGCGAGTTTATGCCAATACTTACTCCTTTTGAGTTCCCAAATGGGGATGGACTGTGAAACCAGGGAGAGAAGAAAATCCTGGATAGATTAGGGATATGTAATTTCCTGAAATGTGTTTCTTGAAGGAGACAAATGTCAATTCTCTCCCTTTTGAAATTTTTAAAAATCTGTCCTCTTTTAGAGGGAGGCCCCCACATTTTTAAGCGTGCTTTAAAAACACATCTCTTTTGACAGGCTTATCACCACACTTCACTAATCTAACTCTCACTTGTCCCTTCTTCTAATTTTTCCTCAGAATCTGATCTCTCTTATTAATCTTATTTGTCTTCTCACTCTTATTGTCACCACATCCTCCATGAACCCAATAGCACTTGGTGACTGTACTTAGACAGATACTGGCTGATGACCGGATCATGCAGCTTTATATCATAACCCCTATTTATTATAATGATGACTGGACCATACATGAAACGCATGTTCTACCTATTGTGTCCCCCCATCTCCTTATAGATTGTAAATTTGAGAACAGGGCCCTCGCTCCTCCTGTAGCTGTTGAACTTTGTGTTACTTTTTAATGTCTTTGTCAGTACATGTCCCCGCTTAATTGTAAAGCATTATTATTAACTTTAGTTGGATTAACAATTCAGTCTAATATTAAGTTGAAGGTTGGGTATTGATTTATACATTTCTCCAGAAAATCAAGCTCTGACATTGCTAGAGATATCGTAAAAATGGAAGTATACATATAGCTGTTCTTGGATGTAATAATATCATTGGAATTGCTTTCTTCAGCCATAAAGTATTCTTTCACCTGTGGGGAAAGGCTATGTGGTTTCACCAGAAAAAAGGCCATCCTTACCTTTACATGGTTAAAATATTATTTCACAACCTCAATGTTATATAATGGACGTAGCATGGGTGCAGAATAGTGATGAACATCTACTCACACACCAATCATCCATGAGCATGGTGGATGCATACACTAGTTTCTACAAGCTGCTGGTAACATGAATATGTGTAGTGCACCATGCTATCCACAGCCTATTGGTCATACCCATACTATTAGATCAGGCTGTGCGGCCTATTCTGCGTAAGTGTTCCCCACAAGTACAAACACCCTATTTTCCCACCAACATTACAAGGCCTGACTGCATGCTGCCAAAATGAAAAAACATGAGGAATTTTGGCCAAAATGTGCAAGTCTTCAAGCGTACTCATTGTCTTTCGAGTCCCTAAACTAAAATTTAAAGAAATTCACTGAAAAAAAGACATCAAGTCCACAACACATCTCTGAAAAAGGCCATAATTGCCTGTACATGATTACACTACCAGTCCATGTGGTTTCCCTGCACATCAGTCAGGAAAAGACCAACTTCCTTCTTGTATATACTGATGATCACTGCACAAAATACAGTAATTGACCCTTCACCAACTTAAAAGATGCTCACGGGCCGCCTGTGACCTTGAGGGGCTGTACATCTCCGCATAAGAAGTAACACCACTGATGGTCACTGCCGGGGTTACGCTGCTATTTTACCAGCACTCTACAGATCTTCCTTTATAGTGAATCACAGAAAAGGCGAATGATAAAAGGTTTAATGTTGCATTTACTGAGAGTCACATGTTATTCTTTGTGAACCTTGTAATCGGTTTATGCGGATTTCTGCATAGTGGGAACATTTTATATGTATGTTTTTTTAGCTAATGATTAGTCTCTGACTTCTAACACATACATCGCAGCAATATATTGAAATATCAGGAAGCTAAACTATTCATGTGAGAGGGTATTCTATTTGGTTATTGTATGTATTGTATATGTATAGCAGAGGCCGAGCACTCCGCTCCTCTATAGCATGAAGATGAATGGCAGCAATTCTAAACGACACACTCGAGCTGGTGTATGAATGTCAGATTTCCTGAAAGTGTGAGACTAGTAAAATCGTGAACGAATTAATAAATTATGTGGAACAGCTGTTTATAGTCACCGAGATAACTCGCCAATATTCCCGAGAAGAAGAATTAAGCATGTTGTACAGAAATCATAAAGGTAAAAAAATATAAAAAGTGCTGCTGCTCTGAATTAGGTTTAGACCCGAGCTACCAAGGACTCTGTAGTGCCCCCATTATGAGGTCCTCCACCGTGGTTAGCTTGAATAATCAAGTATTTATTGATAGTTATTTTTCCTGCAAATGTATAGTCATCCTTATACAATGGCGCACATTGTGTTTTCTTACTGTATCATAAATTATTTAGCACACTTCCCCAATTCAGGTCACAGGAGGTGATACAGTTAATGGCACTGTTGAGATCTTGTTTTTATACCGTCACAAAATAAACTGGAAGTTAACAAAATCGCACATAAGGCATTAACCAGATAGCATGCGGTTTTTATGGCCTTTTTTGCGCTAACCTTGTGAGGCTGTGAGAGCCACAGCACTTTTAGGGCTTAAACAGCAATGATCCAACTGCTGCTCCACTGGTTGGGATAATTCAACATCGGTGTACTACAGAAAAAGGATTGCGGGTGTGCTGCGCTACTGAGCTGCTGGTAAAGAGGTTTCAGGATGTATAAGAATCAATTGCAGTTTATTAATGCATTTCCAGGTTGAACCGACCTCTTCCTCAGGAGATCCACAATCATAAAATCTTACGTTTTAGGATTGTGGCTCTCCTGAGGAAGAGGTCCGTTTGACCTGGAAACGCGTTGGGAATAAACTATATAAGCAAAGTATAATAAATAATAATTGTTATCGGGAGAAAGAATTTCTAAGAGGAAAAGTGAGACAATATTAGAGCTGTACCGTTTAATTAGCGACGCCAAACACTGTTTGTTTCTATGTTCTGAAGCCTCCCTGGGGTGGAGAGACAGTGCACATTTACAGTTGTGGCCCAAAGTTTTGAAGATGACACCATTTTTGGTTTTCACAAAGTTTGCTGCTTCAGCGTTTTTCAATCTTTTAGTCAGATGTTTCTACTTTTACTGATGTACAATTATAAGCATTGCATAAGTTTCTAAACTTTTAATAAGAAATACATCAAGTTTCTGTAAAGACAACGTGTATTTACAGTGTTGACCCTTATTTTTCAAGATTTCTGTAGTTCGCCCCGACATGCTGGATATCAGATTCTGGGCCTTATCCTGACTGGTATTAATCCATTCTTGCCTAATTGTTGCTTGGAATTTATCACAATTTCCTTGTTTTTGTTTGTCCATGCACTCTGAGGATTGACCACAGGTTCTCAATAGGATTGAGATCTGCTCTGTTGCAGTGTTTTGTTCACCAAGTCACTTAGTTATCACTTTTACTTTGTGACCTGTTGTCCATCATGCTAGAAAAAAAGCTTGCTCATCAACAAATTGCGTCTGAATCTTAGGGAGAAGTGACTCTAGGAGTGAGGTAGCACTCCCTTTTCTTCTCTGGATAACCATTCGTCCAAATATCCCAAGCAGTCTGCAGGGGGCTTTATTAGAGAAAATAACTTTACCCCAGCCCTCTGCAGTCCAATTCCTATACAATCTGGAGAAGAAAAGCGCTGTCATAAGTCTTAACAGTAAAGCATCCTGGGGCCATTCATGTGTGGGGTTACCTTTCATCCAAAGAAGTGGGCTCATTTACAATTTTGCCTAAGAACATTGCCATGAATAAAGAATGGGATCTAAACTCCATCCAAGCGAAACTTCTCCCAACGATACAGGAACAATTTAGTGATGAACAATGCTTTTTTCATCATGATGGGGCACAATGTCACAAGGCAAAAGAAATAACTAAGTTGCTTGGTGAACAAAACATTGAAATTTTGGGTACTTTGTGAAAATCAAAATTTGTGTCAGTCTCCACATTTTTGGCCAAGGCTGGACAAGTTGCATGGTAAAGTATTTAATCTCAAAGATTGCCTTCTATTACTGGCAGCACAAAAATAAGTGTTCAAACCAAGAACAGGTAGTCCACGCACCGTTTAGGTGACCAAACAGTTCAGTGGTCCTTCATGTCTACCATTTTCTACCTATCTCCACTCTTTAGCTCCTGGAAGCCCAGAGCTGTTAATCAAGGAAGAGAAATGTGGAGATAGATGGAAAACAATTAGGTGGGAAAGTACACTGGACTTTTCGGCCACTGCAAAGGGTGCACCAAGGTCCTGTTCTTGGTTTGAACAGTCAATTTTTGCTGATGTTCTTCCCTTAAACTTTATTTACTTGAACCCTGCACATCCCCCTTATACAAATAGACAAACCTGTTACTAATGGAAAACACCTTTTATTATTTTCTAGGGTGAAGGCTGGGTATATGTGAACCCTCTTTGGAAAACTCACTAACTGCAGGATTTCAAGCCTCCCTGGCAGCTCTTCAGTGTTTCATGTGGAAAGGACATATTCCCACTATCGGCGAGATGCTCCCACTACGGGCGGCATGCACGTGGATGAAGAAACCAGTTGACCTGATTCTGCAGCTGCTAGCTTATCCGTGTACTCAAAAGCCATTCTATTTCACTAAGTGTGTAGATATATATATACTGATGAACGCTCTGTATCAATGCTCGCGTATAAATACATGTATATACACTAAGTATCCAGGTTTTATAAGTCCTTTTGCTATTTTAGTTGCCAAATGATTTTGCACTCTTCAGGTAAAAAGACCACTTCTACCTACACTTCAATACGACAAATTGTATTGGCTTTTAATATAACCATAGAAAGAAAATCAAATCGCTTTTAGTTATTGAAAAAGACGGAAACAATATTCAGGTATAATACAGAGACCCTCCATCTTCATACTGTTCTGCCCATGTACCAGTCCTCATTGCAGTTCTGCCACTACAACCAGAAAATCAGGGTAAACGGGACTATGGGTGAGACTGAGACACATTGAAATGTGACAGGAGAACCCAGAATTTAGAGGGTGAAATAAATAAATTCTAAAATAACTAATTGACATTTGGAATCAATGACTGCAATCAATGGTGGTGGTCGGGAATGCCTTAAATAGCTAATGAAATGTATACTGAATTCATAGAATAATTGATTGTGATAAGAAATAACTTTCCATTTTAAGTAGATTATATCAACTTTTCAGAACGTTATTGTGTCAAAATGTCATATATATACTACTTTCTGGGTGGCCGTACACTAATATGTGCATGAGATCTAAGGCTGTATTCACTTTAGCTGCAATGTCACTGCTTTATTTTCTCTCTATGCCCTCATTTGAAATCCTTGCTCTATGATGGCAACAGAAGACCGTGATACACCCATGGGCCTGATGGCTTGTTTGGTACTAGATGGCCAAATGTTAGCATTCATATTACGACCACAATACACGGAACTGCAGGTTTACTGATCAGAGATTAGATCACCTGTAATTCTTTAGGGATCAACATTTTATGTAGTAGAACCACCAAATTTCCAGTGATGAAGTAATAATGGAGACACTAAAATATGGACACTTTACAGCCACCGTAGTTTGGGCTATGGCCTATTGCATTACATCTTCATGTTGGAAAAAAATGGCGCACACATATACTGTAGACACTGGATAGAAACAGAAATAAATTAAAATTGAAATTCTCCTGGCTACAACTTACAGATCACTCTTGAGGCTATAGTGCCAGTGTAGTAATATGGTTTATTGGGGAATTTTCTTTTCATGCAGACACCAAATGATGTATCACAGCATACTGCTTATAGGCATTTATGACTGATGCAGTAAGGAGTGGGCTTTATGGTTGCCACTGTTTGGGTATGGAAGATATTGTGGCTGGCCCTGCATGGGGTATGCTAGACATTGTACGAGTCTGTCTGACACTGTGGTTGGCACTGTTTGAGGATATGGTGGGTATTGTGGCTGCACTGTTTGGGTGTTTTATGGGGGATGGTTCTGGTGGACGATTGTGGCTAGTACTGTTATTTGGGTTGTTGAGACTGCTATGGTAATACACACCCAAGCTGCAGCGGACCACCCTAAAAAAACAGACATTAAAAACAGAAATACAGTAGGGAAAATAAGTATTTGATACACTGCCGATTTTGCAAGTTTTCTCACCTACAAAGAATGGACAGATCTGTAATTTTTATCGTAGGTACACTTCACCTGTGAGAGACAGAATCTAAAAATAAAAACCAGAAAATCACATTGTATGATTTTTACATAATTAATTTGCATTTTATTGCATGAAATAAGTATTTGATACAATAGAAAAACAGAACTTAATATTTGGTACAGAAACCTTTGTTTTCACTTACAGAGGTCAGATGTTTCCTGTAGTTCTTGACCAGGTTTGCACATTCTGCAGCAGGGATTTTGGCCCACTCCTACATACAGATTTTTTCCAGATCTTTCAGGTTTCAGGGCTGTCGCTGGCCAACATTGTGTTTCAGTTCCCTCCAAAGATTTTCTATTGGGTTCAGGTCTTGAGACTGGGTAGTCCACTCCAGGACCTTGAAATGCTTCTTACGGAGCCACTCCTTAGTTGCCCTGACTGTGTCTTTCGGGTCATTGTCATGCTGGAAGACCCAGCCACGACCCATCGTCAATGCTCTTACTGGGAGAAGGAGGCCAAAATCTCGCGATACATGACCCCATCCATCCTTCCTTCAATACCGTGCAGTCGTCCTGTCCCCTTTGCAGAAAAGAACCCCCAAAGTATGAAGTTTCCCCCACCATGCTTCGTGTCTGGGACGGTGTTCTTGGGGTTATACTCATCCTTCTTCTTCCTCCAAACACGGCGAGTGGAGTTGATACCAAAAAAGTTCTATTTTGGTCCCAGCTGACCACATGACCTTCTCCCATGTCTCCTCTAGATCATCCAGATGGTCAATGGCGAACTTCAAACGAGTCTGGACATGTGCTGACGTGAGCAGGGGGGGACCTTGCGTGCTCTGCAGGATTTTAATACATGACGGCGTAGTGTGTTACTAACGGTAATGTTTGAGACTGTGGTCCCAGCTCTTTTCATGTCGTTGACTAGGTCCTCCCATGTAGTTCTGGGCTGATTCCTGACCTTTCTTAGAATCTTGCTTACCCCACGAGGCAAGATCTTGCATGGAGCCCCAGACCAAAGAAGATTGACAGTCATCTTGTGTTTCTTCCATTTTCTAATAATTTCGCCAACAGTTGTTGCCTTCTCAACAAGCTGCTTGCCTATTGTCCTTTAGCCCATCCCAGCCCTGTGCAGGTCTACCATTTTGTCCCTGGTGTCTTTAGACAGCTCTTTGGTCTCTGCCATGGTGGAGAGGTTGGAGTGCGATTGATTATGTGGACAGGTGACTTTTTATACAGGTAACGAGTTCAAAAAGGTGCATTTAATACAGGTAATGAGTGCAGAGTTGGAGGAATTCTTAAAGGAAAAACTAACAAGTCTGTGAGAGCCAGAATTCTTGCTGGTTGGTAGGTGATCAAATACTTATTTCATGCAAAAAAAAATGCAATTTAATTATTTAAAAATCATACAATGTGATTTTCTGGATTTTTTTTAGATTCTGTCTCTCACAGGTGAAGTGTACCTACAATAAAAATTACAGACCTCTCCATTCTTTGTAGTTGGGAAAACTTGCAAAATTGGCAGTGTATCAAATACTTATTTTCCTCACTGTATATATCACTATATGGAATTTTACTTTTAGCTGTGATACACTGTATAATTTACATTCGGAAGATGGAAATTACCTTAGGTGAAGGATAGTATAGAGACAGGTTTGCCGTACTATTACTCCAAGCTGCACAGTAAAATATGGTGCAGTTTGCTTAATAGAGCCTGTTAAAGGATAGACATCGTAGTTCTCAATCCACTGCATTCATGATGGGATCGTGCCCAGTTTCTTCAAGCTTCCCAACAATAATATCACCAACGAACTATGTCCAGCAGTCTGTTAGCCAAACATAAACATATTTTTGCCGTTTAGGCTTAGGCTTCAGTGGACTTGTCTGTCATACGTTGCCTTATTTAAACTGATCCACTTCAAAATCTGCTAAAGTTTTATTGTCATAGTGTAGATATTTTTGGCTGCAGAAAGAGACTATAAGAGCCCCCTCCGATCGCTCACGAGAATAGCATCTGTCTATTGTGGAGTTTTCTGTAGGATAATAATATCCTAAGGCGGCATCTCGGAGAAGAATGTCATGCATCTTACCTGCTAAAACGTTTCAATCCAGTCATTGTTCCCTTGTTAATATAACACTACATGGCCTTGACATGAGCTTCTAGGTGCACGGCCAGATTTGTGTAACAGTAGATCCTCTCCGTTTTGATACAGTGAGGAGGTGGACTGATGCTATGGGAAAGTCAGTTCAGAATAAGCCCATGTGGTGACAGGTTAACTCCGAGTCCCGCAGGCAATATGTTAACAAGTGACATTTGGTGAACTTGCTTTCTACAGTACTGGATAGAATAGCAAAATAGCCCCAGCGCTAGATGCGATCAAAGTCTCTGTAGATATTTCAGAGTCGCAGCCTTATATATAAAGAAAAGCCAGTTTCTGTGCTTTGTATCCATTGTCCAATCTGCTTCATTTATCTGCTAGATTTTCTACATGGGAGAAGCTCAAAGAGTAAAAGTGCAGGCACTTCAAAATAGATTGAAGAGACTTTATAGCTCAGAAAAAAAGTTATCAAATTAAAAATGAACATTTGCAAAGCGGTTTATTTTATTCCGCTTTATAAATATTTTGGGAGAAGTTTTAATGAATTCTCTGGATTTTCTGGCTTCGAAAACCCTCGTTCAAATACCCTATTATTGAATTCTGAGGAACATGCCACAGCCATATATTACATGGACAGCATATTGATTTCTGTAAGAATTTATGCAATTCTTCATTTCTCCTGTGGAGGCGCTGTCAGGAATCTGAACATTTGTATGTTGTGAAAATATTTTAAGGATTAATAAATACATAGTTAAATAAAGAAAGGAACAAAACACTTGTTCTCAAGATCACACAAAGATTACAGTTGATTGCTGGGGAGTCTATCAGCATTAACACATTGGATTAGCTTTTACCAAGCATGAATTGTCCAAAGTAGTAATCAACATTGTGGAAACCTTTTTGAAAAAAACAGTGCATTTTTGACATTTGATTTGTCATATTACCATTGTTCTAATAATACCTTAAAATTATGTATTAGAAAAATAATTTATTAAATTACAAGCTACATCAGTTTTTATAAACAAATTTGCAGAACAGCAATTATAAGCAGGAAAAGTTCAGTTATTTGAATTGTACTAAGTTATAGCTAAATAAAAAAATGTTGAAAAATAGCAACATTTCGTGAACACGGTTGCACTTTTATGATGAAATTTGAAAATTGAGAAATCTAAGAAAAATTTTTTTGAAGATTTCACCAAATTAGGTATTTCCCAACTTCTGAAGGAACGTAAGATTCTGACACTACAAAACTAGACTGGTGAAGCTGCACAACAGCAGGTGGTGATCAAAGCATTAAAAGCCTGTCTGGGTAACAGAAGGAAGCCATCTGAGTTTATAGAAGTGAACTGTCTCTGTGGTTTGAAGTTGAGTGCAAAGACTGTTTGACCCAGATGGAATTAAAGAGTTTAGATCAAATTCTTTCAAAGGAAAAAAAGCCATGTTCAACACTCAAAGATTGAAAGTACTACAGTGGGCCAAAACCAATAGGACAGAGAAATTATATGACAGAATAATCTGGAGTGACGAGACCAGAATCTCTCTATTCGGTAGTAATAGCATAAAGTATGTAAGAACAGGAATGTGCAATGATTTGTATCCAGGTTGAATTACACCTGCCATAAGGCACCCAGTTAAGGATCCAATATGCATTAGATAGCTGTCAGCCAAACAATATTTTGGCTGACAGCTATCTCTCCCAACTTCCCTATAAATAGGAACATGTAGCTCAGTTGAGTGCTCCCGTGCTCTCCTCTGGCAGCAGCTTATCTCCATCAAGAACAAAAGGATTGGTGGCTGAAATTTAACAGACCGGATCCTTCTCTTCCCCAATATCATCTGTCAGGGGAGATCTCTTGGTTTGGCCGACTGGGCCTTTAGTGTTAGGATCTATGACAGTGAAAAGTGTTGGCAGAATTTGTATGATTAAAGGAAACCTGTCATCAGGATTTTGTTATGTAAACTACAGGCATTGTCAGGTTGACACTGTTACACTGATTAAAATGATACTTGGGTTGATGAAATCCATCTTGTGGTTGTTGTTTAATCTTTGTTTGCAGTTTGGAGATAATGATATGCTCGTGCTCCAGGGCGGGCCTGTGGGCGGGTCTATTTTTGGTGCTCTGTTCTCATATACATCCTTAAGGGCTTTAAAATGCCTCCTATTTTAAATACTAGTCTTTAGAAAAAATTAACTACAGCGAAATAGTGACAGCGGACTCACATGCGCAGTAGCATATATTGCTTGCTGATAGATGCTATTGTAATGGTGCCATTTTGCTGCAGCCAAATTTTTTTTTCCTCCCAACAAAATGGCGGTAGCGCTTGCGCAATAGCATCTACTGATAAGCAATATATGCTACTGTGCATGCGCGTCCGCCAGCGCCATTTTGCTGTAGTTTGCTGTAGTAATTTTTTTTTTTAAAGACCACAATATGAACTGCACAAGCGCAGGATTTAACATAGGAGGCAGGTCACTAAAGGTTCAGTTACCTGTCATTAAAGCCCACAAGGATGGATATGAGAACAGAGTATGTTCTGTTAACCCTTTCGGCGAGTATGCTCAGGCCGAGCACCGAGTAGTTACAGCTGCTCGGTGTTATGTTTGAATCACTCCATGTGCATGATTTGCGACTGTTTGACAACTTTAATAAATGTGAGGAATGTGTAAGACATAGACATTCCTTACATGTACTAAAGCTGTCAAACAGTCACAAATCATGCACACGGGACTGATTCAAACATAACACCGAGCTGCTGTAACTACTTGGCGCTCAGCTCGAGCATACTCGCCGAAAGGATTAACAGAACATACTCGCTCATCACTACAGAGCACCAATAAAAGCCCCGCCCACAGTCCCGCCCCAGATAACGAGCATATCATTATCTCCAAACTGCAAATAAAGATTAAACAAGAACCACAGGACGGATTTCATCAACCAAGGTATCATTTTAATCAGTGTAATGTCGCCCACCTGACAGTGTATGTAGTATACCTAGTAAAATCCTGGTGACAGGTTTCATTTAATAGTAGAGCAAATATCTCATAATACATAAATGAAAGAAAGAGCCCAAACTGATTCCTTCTGCACGTGATCTTACTGAAGCCTTTATATTTAAAATTATTCAGCTCCATGTCATGTTGCAAAAAGGAGTTTTTGGATAATCCTATGACATTGCTAGAATGGCTTAAATAGCCCTAATCTTAACCCCATCAAAAATCTATGGAGGAATAAAACCTAATTATTAGACACAATAATACAATTTTGGTTTCACATTATAACACCTGAAGAACTGAAAAAAAACCCTTGGTTCACTCCATGGAAAGCCGTTGTAAGGCTATAATTAAGGCTAAAGGCTTCCAAGCTAATTGCTACCTAACATTGAGAAGTTTGAAATATTTTTTTCCCTGTGTTTCACTTTTCCTTAGTCTATAGCAGGGTTCCCCAACTCCAGTCCTCAAGGCCCACCAACAGGTCATGTTTTCAGGATTTCCTTAGTATTGCACAGGTGATGTAACTATTGCCTGTGCTGATGATGGAATTATCACCTGTGCAATACTAAGGAAATCCGTAAAACATGACCTGTTGGTGGGCCTTGAGGACTGGAGTTGGGGAACCCTGGTCTATAGCTATGGAACGACGACACATTCTTTCATAATATGTGCTGAATTCCATTCTACATTAAATTCTTTCCAATGTTATGTTTTATTTAATTATTACAAAACAAACTGGTGTTATGAGCCATAAAATCTCCAAAATGCACTTTCTTCTAGTGCTACCGAGGCTACCGGATGGGGATCCCTGCGAACCCCGTCCTACCTGCTGGCATCTCTGATTAATAGTGGCCCAACGTCATGCATCATGTGGCAACAATTAAATCATGAGCTCGGCCTACAAATCAGAAGAGGCATTGGGGAGGCAGTTTGCGGGGCTAATGTTCAGTGGCCACGGACTACCGATGTGGCCACTGCAACAAGGTTCTGCAAAATGATTTGCTTATGTCCAGTTTTACAAATTGTGGTCACTAGTGTAGAAAACTCCTTTACATTTTCTGCTGTGTATGTGAAATCTAAAATGCCTTAACCCCTTCCTTACATCACCCGTGCATGTACAGTGTAGGTCGGGAGCGGGTGTATGACCATACCCGATAGATAATGGCTGGGACATACTGCAGCACATCCATTTATGCTATAACGGAAATGGATGTCATATCCAATTTTTTTATAGCTATACTTTATACAAAAATGATTATCAGGTTCTTCTGTTACTATCATCCTTACACGCCTAAGCTGGGTTACGCCAGTTTACTATAGTACTGGGCATCAGATAATTGAGGATAAGTAAACTGCCTATTGGTGAATCCTGATTTTTATTCTGGTGACATTTCTGTGCTTGATTGTTGCAGTTGTGAAGATCACTGTACCTGTTCAGGATAGAAACCTGAAGAAAAGGCATGTACTGCTATGTTCCCCTCTCAGCCAGATGTTTCCATTGGATGACTTCCAGTAGTAGCATATGGAGAAGTAATGGGAGACGTACATGTGTAATCTGTTCTGGCATTAGGTATCTGCATTATTTATTTGCACCACGTGTACATATCAGATACCCAACGTGCGTCTTCTGACAACTGAACTAGTTCTCACTGAACATAAATAATGGAGGTTTCATCTGCTCCAGCTCATGTCTCACAGTTACCTTCTCATTACTTTCTAAATCGGTCTAATTGACAGAAAACAATTCACTGTTCTTCTCAATTAATAGATGTTTCAGAAGAGATGGTACAATACCGATAAAAGTTGTCACGGCCTGGACCTTGTCATGTGAAATGTGCAACGCCGTTGAGGAATTATTTGTTTTCGACACTAGTTCACATAAATCTGCAGCATGTGAACCTACCCAAAAGACTCTCTATTTTAGAAATGGCAATTTTTATCCCAAACATCCTAAATGGAACCTGACTGCTGATGGATGCTGCCCGATACACAGGCAGCATGTACCAGACACTGGCTGTACAATTTCAACCATCAATGTCTAACTCTGAAGTGCTGCGTTTCAGAGCAAAACATAGGAAGAGACCCGTCACTCCTGTGGGGCGGGCGGGGAGACTAGTCCCATGTGGCTCTGTCCCCGCAGCTTTTAAAACTATGTTCAACTCTGAAATGCAGTGTTTCAGAGTTAGACATCTGTACAGCTTAAATCATACAGCCAGTGTCTGATACATGCTGCCTGGTTCTTCTTTAACCCCTTAAGGTCTGGACTATTTTCATTTTTCCTTCCCTTTTAAGAGCCATATCCTTTCCATTTTCTCTGTCGACATAGCTGTATTATGACGTTTTATTTTGTTTCCTGAAAAAGTTGTAGTTTTGAAGGAAACTATTCATTTAAATATATATTGTACTGAAAAACTGAAATTTCATTATTTTTCTATGATGGTAGAAAACAGACTTGAAACTTTGTTCTATATTACAGTTATGGTCATTACTATAAGTTCACACAACCCAAAAAACTTTTGGGGGATTTCATTTTTATGTCATCCGTATAATTAACACTGGCTTGCAATGACTTCCATGGTACGTGTATGGTGGCACTCGCTAAGGGGTTATAGAGTCTACAGAATTCTGTGCACATGCTGCAGCAAAATTTCAGATGCAATGATGAACTTCTAGTCTTACAAATGTCTGCTATGAATCTGCCATGTGCTCGTACCCTAATGTCAAAATAAATCCATCGCTACAAAGTGACTAATTATTAAACTGAAGGCATTTTAATTGCCCCTTATAGAGCCCCATTCAGATTAGCATGCAACAGTCTGAGGTTCTCCTGACCCAAATTTGACAGCATCATATATTCCTATGAGGCAGGAGTTTTTCACCTATTTTATACATCTTGGTCTGTACACAGATGTCTGAATGAGGCTTTACTATGGGATACATCGTGTACACATGGAGGTAATTTTTGTGAAGTCAACGTTGTTTAAAAGATGACCTGTGAGTTGCTCTGCCGTTTCTATTGTGGTAAATACTTATTTTTTAATTTTTTTTTTTACTTTTTATAGAAAAAATCCTTTTTTTTTTGATTCCTCCTGGAAATGTTAAAATTGATAACTGGATGTTACGGTCTCCCTCGTCGGGTTGAGTGCGTCTCTACATAGTCTGCTGATAAAACAGGGCTCAGAATGTGTTAATTTCAACATTCTCCAGGAGAAATAACAGCGTTCTAGGAAAACAGATGTCAAGTGAGCAAATAAATTCTCCTAAGATAAATGTAATGTACACTTACCTGTAATGAAGATAAAATAACTTTCTGTGGTGAGGTTATTTAAAAGTACCAACAATGAGTAAAGTCGGCTTTTGGAGGAAGCCATCTATGCCAAAGCCTCGGCGTCAGTGATATTCATCATTGTGCAGCGGGCTGGGTGTGAAGGTACTAGTTACAATAAAGGAATCTGCGGCAGGCCGCTCTAGAAGTGAGACTAGTGATTAGATCTTTCAGTAAGGGCTCATTCAGACTTCAGCTTTTCATGTACGTGTTCCATCGGCGGCTTAGATGGATAGAGCTTGTCACTGTTAGGGTATGTGCACACGATCAGTGTTCGCTGCAGATTGGATGCAGCACACTTGCGCTACGTGCAGTCCGCAGCGGCCAGATGTTACAGCAGAGTGGATGGGATTTATACAAATCCTATGCGTTTGCGGCTCACCCGTGGAGACGGACATGCGGCGTGTCTTCACAGACGGCAGCATGAATATTTCTCTTGCTGACGCTGGTCGCCGCAAGAGAAATTCTACCACCGCAATGTATAGGATGCGGTGGATGCAGGTGAATCCGCATGTGTCCGATTAACACATGCGGATTCACCTGCGTGCAGCGCTTTGGACACAGCACAAGTATGCTTCGTTCAAAGCGCTGCCAAAAAAAAAGGATCATGTGCACATACCCTTATAGTTTATGGGGCAGTTCACATCAGTGTATTTTTGCAGATTGAGTGGTCCACACAAAAATACGTAGAAGCGTCAGATTTTGATATGAGCCCTGGATCAAACTCACCAATGCAAGTTTATGGTTTTGTGGAAAAAATGGAAGCTTGAGAAACTTTATTTCAGCATATGAGAAAAATTCGTAAAAATCTGGTGGTAAAAACTACCACACTTATTCAGACGTTGGGATTTTTCTTTTACCAAATTATTATTATTTTTTTTTTTGCATGAGTCCTAAGACAACAGAGAACAGGAAGTGTGAAAATCTATAAACAAAGTATAAATGTTGCCTTTTCTGGATACTGACTTAAAGGGATATTTCTATATAAAATTATTTTGTATTCAGTAATTTTGTAGAAATATATTTCACTAGGATATAAAATCCAGTAGAAAAGAATGTCAAAGTCTATACATTTTATAGGCAATTAGTCCAGTCTCCACCCTGACTGCAATACTGGAGTTAGCGCTGCTGCTTGTATAGGCGGCCCAAAAAGGCTGCTATCCTATACAATCAGGCCTAATGTACATGGCTGTATGCAATACTGGAAAATCCTACAATTAATGATTATGATTTGGCTGAAATATAGCTGTTGTGGTTACTTCCGCATCTGTCACATGGAGGCATCAGTGGTGAATTGTTTGTCCAGAATGTTCTTGGTAAAGTAATTAAATTACTTTTTTTTTCCTTTTACCTTTGTAGTATGTGGATAGGGTTGGCCCAAACCGAGGAGTGTTTTTTCTCTATCGCATCAATGATGCCAAAGAATCATTCAACTGATTTGGGCAGAGATGAACACTTGATGCGATTGTCATTAAAGCATACTACTTACTAAAATGTAGAAGTTATTACAGCAATAGTCTCGGTGTAGTTTGGCATAGTATATGGAGACAATTGTATGAATTCCTCTCCCTAGTTTACAGGTGCTCTACGCTAGTACTGGCGGCGCTATTCTAAACAGTCGAGGGCAGGGCATTGTTCATGGTGCATCAATGAAAAAAAAAAATTATGCTATATTCAGACCTATCATGTGGCTGGATGTTAGAGTAAGTTGTATCAGATTTTCATCCATGTGTGCACTATATAGCATCAGTGTGGTAGGTTTTTCTGGAATGCAAAAAAATAAAAATTTACAAACTTCTACCAGTTTAAAAAAAAAAAAACATACTTGGGAGGATAGACTGAATCCTTCTGCTTTCCATTTTTTTCTTCATGGACCCATTGAATTCAATAGACAATTTTTATGTATGACTTGGATTAAAAACACAGATTTTTTTTGTGGACATTCAGCCCACAGCAAAAAAAAACCCCAAAAACCTCAGATATGAACAGCCCATTCCAAGTAGAGCTAATTTGGGTTGAGATACAAGTTATCTCCAAAGCTGCCATTTTTGGATCAAATTAAATAAATAAAATACAATGCATTGGAGAAAATAAAATAACACACAGCCAGTGTACAATTCTTGCTTGGGATGTGAAGGCAGACAACAAGTATTTTATTACACCCCCAGAAGAAAGGGGAATGGCTAACATTACCTAACAAAGAAAGTATTTTAGTTGGGAATAACAAGGTCATAAATCACGAAAACTGGAATTCCTTGAAAACTGGTTCTACCCAGCCTTTCCTATGCCTTTTATAACAAAGAAAACTTAACAGAAAGACCGCTCTATATCAGAGACAACGCCCCGTGTTATTGCTTTCATGAACACCACTTATAAAGCTAATACTAAAATACAAAATTATCAAAGATATATAGGTAGATTTAATTGTCTAAATAATAATCAAAGTATAAATATTTACCATAACAGTACCCATTATAATCTATGAAAATCACAGATGGAACACAAGTGGAAACCGGATGGCTGAAATAGGGCCATACTGATACTCGAGCCTTTGGTAGAGCCGCCCTCCATATTTCATTTCCAGTCTCATACATTCTCAGTCCTATATAAACCATAAGTGCATTGCACTCAGGCTTCAATTCTTTATGATTTAACTTTTTTTTAAAAATTTTGAATTCAATATATTCTTTTATCACTATATTAAACAATGATTTACGCTACACTTTGAGATATATTAATGTACAATATCATCTACTTTTATTAATAAACGTTTACAAATCAAATGTGTTCATTATATGGAGGATAAAAGGAAGAAATAGTGTTTAATTGTGTATTATATGGAAAATGTTACTCGCTAATTGCTAAATTAATCATTATAATAATGACACTCCACATTTAATTAAAGACCAAGTTTTCTTTTTTTATTCCTTGTCCTTATTTTTATATATGGAAACCATCACTAAGCAGGATAATTGCTGCGGACTGAACTTATTATAGCTTTTGAGAATACTAAGGAAAGCTGTATGAATACCTAATATTTGTGCTAAGTTTTCACATTAATGGCGCGGCTATATCAATTTGATTTAAAAAAAAAAAAAAATGGTATAGACTATAGTGATTAAATGCTGACAAGATTGCAGAAAAAAATCCATTTCCTTGATATCTCCCAGAGGCAGTGTTCTACATTTTTACACAAGGTTGCAAACATACTCAAGGCATCTGACCTTTAACAAGTGATATTAAAAGGGAAATCCGACAAAAATGATTTTCTGACATGTCATAGATACCAATAGTAATTGTTTTACTATAACAAAATATAGTTTAAAAATTACAATCTTTTTCTAAACTCCTTGGATTATAAACAGAAAGTGTAGATTAGTTACATCTTCATCCATTGAACTGGTGTAGAGGCGCTAAATAATGATCATTCTGTCATTGTCTAAATATTTCTGCATCCAATTGTGGGATTTCCCCTTTAAATTAATTTGTATAAAATAAATGACTTTTAATGCATCTTGTATGCAATTGTCATAAGGATAAAATTGCATTGTTCACCCTTAGATTTTAGAACATTTTTTTTTTTTAATTAAAAAGTTATCTGGAAGTTTCCTTATTTTTTGCTTTGGGGCCACGATCTTACAAGGCAGCTGGTTTCTAACATTTCCAGTGATCGGCAGGGGATCTGGGCAGCACTGGAAGAAGAGCAGCAGGGTTTTGGGAAAATAAACATGTTTTATTATTTTAAACTATTTTTTTTAAGGTGTGAACAATCACTTTGAAGAGACTGTTGCCCATGAAAACATAAAGCGGAGCTCTGATTGGTTGCTATTAGCAACAATTTTTCATTCTTTTCTTAAAATAGTTTGGACAAATTACAGCGACTGTGCTTTCCTCTTTGTCTTTTAGTATGTACCTTAGTGCTCACCTTGTCATTGTGTTAAAAATTTCCTTTGTAAATAAATTTTATATTTGGAAAACACCTAATTATTTACCGGTAATGTGTTTTTTGGGAGTCCATGACAGCACCCCAAATGAGAGAGAGGGATCCGCCCTCCAAGGACAGGGAACCATCAGGCTGTAAAAGGGGGGCGGTTCCTCTCCCCCTGTCAGTTGGTTACAGAGACTGGAAGAACTAATCTTAGGAACACAGTTAGTCCACCGCAACCCCAACACCACGTGTATAATACACAAGACACCGAGAGAAGGTGAAGATACGAACCCTCAACAATGGGAGGGAATATGAGGGTGCTGTCATGGTCTCCGAAAAAACACATTACCGGTAAGTAATTATGTGTTTATCGATTGTCCATGGCAGCACCCCAAACGAGAGAATTACAGAGAAGTGAAAACTTTAGGGAGGGAACACTGCTTGCAGAACCCTACTCCCAAAAGTGACGTCAGTACCAGAAAGGTCAAGCCTGTAGTGCTTATAGAAGGATGAGGGTGAGGACCAGGTGGCCGCTCTACAGATTTGATCAATAGAAACTCCTGACCTTTCTGCCCAGGTAGCCATGGCTCTTGTGGAATGGGCTTTGAGATTCTTCTCCACTTTTTTGCTACTAGCAGAATAGGCCAAACTAATCGCTTCCCTAACCCACCTAGCTAGCGTGGCTTTGGAGGCTCTACGTCCCTTCATCTGTCCCTGGAAGCAGACAAACAAGGACCTATCCCTTCTCCAGGAACCGGTGGAGTCTAGGTATTTTTCTAGACGTTTAACACCTAGGGAGTGTAATTTCTGTTCTTTAGCATTAGAGGGATTGCTGCAGAAAGTGGGCAGAACTATCTCCTGGGAGCGGTGAAACGTAGAAGCTACTTTTGGGAGGTACGCCGGGTCAGGTCTCAAGATTACTCTGTCCTCCCGAAACAGGGTAAAAGGAGAATCTACTGAGAGAGCCTGAATGTCTCATATTCGCCAAGCGGAGGTCAGTGCTACCAGGAGAACCATTTTAAGGGAGAGGACCTTGATACCGACATCCTGTAAGGGTTCAAAGAGGGGTTCCGTTAATGCTGCGAGCACCAGGTTAAGATCCCAAGGGGCTGAACTGATAAAACGGATGGGTTTAGATCTGGCATATGCTTTTATAAACCGAGAAACCCAGGGATCCCCTGCTAGGTTAAAATTATAAAGGGCTCCAAGGGCTGTTACCTAGACCTTGAGAGTGCTTAGTGAGAGTCCTATCTGCACCCCTTTTTGTACAAAAACTCTAAAATGAAATTAATTGGAGCCTCCCCTTTTAGATCTGCTCTGGACATTGATAGGATTTTTTTTCCAAGTCCTATGATAACTTTGAAAAGTTACAGGTTTTCTAGATTTAAGGAGTGTTGAAGACACTTCAGCAGAGAACACCCCCCTCCTTTTTCTCAGAAGCCGCCTCTCAAATTCCAAGCAGTCAGATGTAATTTGTCTGACTGCGGGTGATGAACTGGCCCCTGAGAGAGGAAGATCCGGAAGGACCCAAGGATTGGATATTGATATCTGCTGGAGCCAGAAAAACCAAGGTCTCCTCGGCCAGAAGGGGGCAATCAGGATCACCCGAGCCCTTTCTTCTCAGATTTTCCAGAGGACTGTCGGAATTAAGATGAGTGGAGGGAATGCATAGGCTAGGCTGAAATTCCATCTGATCAATATGGAGTCTACAGCAAACGGACTATCCTTGGGGTTTATGGAGCAAAACCAATCTATCTTTCAGTTGGCTCTGGTCGCAAATAAGCCTACTGTGGGGACCCCCACCTGTACGTGATCTTGTGGAATACTGCCTGATTTAGGACCCACTCTCCCTGGTGAAGGTGTACTCGGCTGAGGAAATCTGCCCTGCTGTTGTCCTTTCCCTTTATATGAACTGACGCGATGGAGACTAAATGAGCTTCTGCCACATGAAGGATCTGTTCTGCTACCTCCATCAGGGTTCTGGACCGGGTCCCTCCCTGGTGGGTTTATATATGCTACTGCCACCTGATAGAAGGCATATCAAGATCCTGACCGACAAATACTGTTATAAATCCTTTTATAGCCTTTTCCACTGCTACCAGCTCCTTTATGTTGGAAGAACTGGTTTTCAGAGCGTCCGACCAACCCCCCAGAAGCATGTGATGGACGAGTAGGGCCCCCCAATCCTGAAGGGCTGGCATTGGTTGTAACCACCCTTGTAGCTGGAGACCACCAGGGAACCCCTGTGGATAGAACAGATATGTCTAACCACCAGTGAAGAGACTGCAGCGTGGCTGACTGCAGGGTCAATATTCCTTCTAGATTCTGATTGAGAGTTTTCGGATTCCTCAGAATGTCCCATTGTAGAGTCCTGGTATGGGCAGGAGCCCATCGTACCCCCGGGATACAAGCTGTAAGAGATCCTAGGGAGAGACATAGCTCTCCTTAGCGTCATGGTTGGTGACTCTATGGCATTCGACACTAGGCTCTGGATCCTCATTATCTTGTCCCAAGGAAGGTGACATACTGGATTCAGGCAAACAGGACTAAGACCTAAGAAGGTCTGGGACGTTAACGAGGTTAGCCTTGATATCTCCCAGTTAATGAGCCACCCAGGTTCTGTAACATCTTGAGGACCTGGTCCAAACAATGCTGAGCTGTCTTTCCAACTATCAAGAAGTTGTCTAAATATGGCACAATTAGCACCTTCTTTTCATGAAGATGTGCTGAAACCTCTGCAATAACCTTGATTAAAAACACGAGGAGCAATTGCAATGCCCAACGGACGAGCCTGGTATTGGAAGTGCTTGATGTGAGAGTTCAGCTGAACCGCGACCCGGAGAAATTGTTGAGACTGATTACATATGGGAATATGGTAATACGAGTCTTTTAAATCCAGAACTGCCATGTGGCAGCCTGGAAAGAGAAGCTTTATAGCAGACCCAATTGACTCCATCTTGAAAGTCGGGACCTCTAAGAAATTGTTCAAGTCTCTTAGACGGTTCTTTCAGAACCATTTTAAACCTCTTTTTTTTTTTTTTTTTTTTTTTTTAAACCAGGAAGAGGGGGGAGTAATAACCTCTTCTCTCTTCCTCAGCCAGAACCTGAACAAAGACAGCCTTGTTTAAGAGAGTCTGAATTTCATTCTCCAGAGCTTGCTGTTCGTACTGTGAGGACCGAGGAGGGGTGACAAGAAACCTGTTTGGGGGAAGGCTTGAAAACCATAGTCTCAGCCCTGTTCTTATGAGGCTTAGGATCCAGCTGCTTGAAGAAATTTGTGTCAAGGCAGGGAGGAAGTGAGATAGTCGACCTCCCACCTGGAGGAAGGAGTCACTTGGAGGTCTTTTTGGGGTCTCGAGCAGCCCCTTTAAACATAAAACCTTTCCCTCCTTGCCTACGCTCTGACCAACCTGACTGGTCTTTTTTAGGGGTATACTTCCTTGAGTATCTTCTGGTCCGAAGGGGCTTTTTGAGGGAAAAATCTGGAAACTTTCTTTTTATCCCCAGCCTTCTCAAAGATGTCATCAAGTGCAGACCCAAATAAAGATTCCCCTTCACAAGGGAGTAAATTTAGCCTGTTCTTTGTTTGAAGGTCCCCTGGCCAAACTTTTTAAGTATAACGCCCTCCTGGCGGCATTGGAAGATGCTGCGGCCCTTGCTGTTAAAATAGTGGAATCCGCAGCCGCGTCTGACAAAAATGCTGCAGGCCCCTGTATTACTGGGACCAAGGCTAAGATCTTGGCTCTAGGGACTCTGCTTTTTAATTGACTGGAGAGTTGGTCTAGCCAGACCATAAGGGACCTGGCAGTACAGAGGGCAGCAAGCCCTGGTCTCAGTCCTCCTGCTGACGACTCCCAGGTATTTTTAAGCAACTGGTCGGCTTTCTTATCCAAGGGATCATTTAGCAAACCCATATCTTGTTTCAGTAAGAAAAAAAAAAAAAAAAAAAAACACATTCACGGAACTCTCTCACCCATCAGACGTGAAGAGGTATCAGAGCCAGGGAAGGAGCTTTGTCCTGACAATTCTCCTCTGGAGGTCTTGTGGGAGGAATGGCTCCTACTGCGGTGTGTCCTCTTCTGAGGCTGTGTTTCCACCGGAGCCTCTGTCAGACTCATGCTGCTGCTGTAGTGATAACACTGGCAGAAGCTGGATGGAGCAACTGAGGCAATGCTCCTGCTCTGCTGTCTTATAAACTATGCCTTCAGATTCTCCCCGGCCAAACCCCGGAAGTCCAGGCGAGTGACTGGATACCGGAGCCGCCCACTCCGGACCTCTGCGGCTCTCCACATGGCAGGTGCCGCCCTCCGTGTGACCTGGAAGGCCCACCCCTGGAAGTCCCGCGCACTCGTCGTCTGGCCCGACCAGGCGTGTGCGCAGCCCCCGGACACCCGGCGGACGCGCGCCGCAGCATGGCGCCACCGGTACCAGAAGAATTATCTCCCGCCGAGGGCCGCAGCCTTAGCTGGCGGGAACAACGGGGTCCAATCCGCCCTACACCGCGCCCGCCCTCCTCACGACTCCGCAGCTCCTGCTACCTGGTATTGCATGTAAAAAATAAAACCTTCTGGAACCGCCGTTCCTGAGGCTCCCGTCACAGGACGGGGAACCAAGTGACGGGGAGAAGAACCGCCCACTTTTAAAGCCTGATTGTTCTCTGTCCTTGGACGGCGGATCCCTCTCTCTCGTTTGGGGTGCTGTCATGGACGATTTTTTTTTTATATCTAACATGAAGGAAGCCCATAATGCCAACGGATGTATTGCTAGCACTCACATAACCTGAAGGGGTTGTCCGGGACTTTTACATTGATGGCCTAGCTCCTTAGGCCACCTTCACACGTACAGTATTTTCCATCAGTATTTGTAAGCCAAAACAAGGAGTGGAACAATCAGAGGAAACGTATAATAGAAACAAGTCACCACTTCTGTATTCATCACCCATTCCTGGTTTTGGCTTACAAATACGGATTTAAAATACCGACCAAATACTGAACGTTTGAACGTGGCCTCAGTATAGAGCATCAATACATCACCCCCGCCGATCAGCTATTTCGGGGAGTGCTCGGTTGCGGAGTGGCACACCTCAGTCAACGGTATAGTGACTGCGCATGCGCCCGCTAATGCTTAGGGGGGAGGGTGTGCAGTACCAGGCCACGACAACAGAGCACTTCTGGGTGTATCGGGAACAGCTGATCGGTGAGATTGCCGGGTGTCGCACTTCCACCAAATATTAATGCTAATGCTATGGAAAAAAGTCAACCCCTTTAACTCCTGCATAGTCTGAAGGTAGAAATTAACATTATTTGTGCTGTTGCTAGAATTCCCGGTACAACAACAAATATAGCCAGGGATGATGCCACTCACAGAAACCAGAGAATGATAAAGCAGTAAAGATTACAGAAAACATGACAAACCAAAATAGCATGAATATATAACAGAAAATCTTAATCCCCCAAATCTTGTAGAAAGAGCTGCCGGGGTACTAGTAAGTTGAGAACTGCCAAGTCTAATTGCTTAGAAGTACAGCCCTCAAGTAGAACACACATTTATTAACACTGCAGCTACCATTTAGGCCAGGTTTACACATCTAGGTATTTGTATATTTTTATTATTATAACCAAAATCTTGCCTATCATTTTAAAATTAAAAACCGATGACCACATGGTAAAATCCATTCCGTTTGACAATCCAAATATTTAAAATAATGATAAATAAGAATCAAACACAACTTTTTTTTCCTTTTTTATTTCAAATTAAAAGTTTTTACTGCATTTCTGTTCACACATCAATTCTTCAATAAACATTTTCAAAATAAGTTCCTTTAACCTATACCAAAAAAAATCTATTCCAAAGAGCTATTGAGTCCAATTCTCCCCAACGCTGGCCGTCACATGACAGCATACATGTTTAGAAATTGGCCATTTTACGGTTTTATTTAGAAACAAAAACAGGACACTTGACATAAAACCTTAATTAAATCTTTATTTTTTTTTTCTATTGTCAATTTCCAAAGTTTTTAATCCAGTATACAGATTGCCAGCATTTTTTTTTAGTGGCCTTAGAACTGCATTCAAATGCTTAACAGCGATGGATGCAGTTTCATGGTATGTAAAAATATCACAAGCCTGAAAAAAACAAAATGAAAAAAGTTGATATTCCTTCTGTGAGATGTCACTGGTCCTCACCTCTTCATTTTATTATAAAAAGACATCCTAACACAGGGTAATCCAGTAACCAAAAAAAACCAAACAAACAAAAAAATAACGACTAGCAAGAAAACTCATAAAAATTTTTGACATCTGTCAAACAAAGAAAAGTTCAAGTCTGCATTATGCCAAAAGCAATGAAAAAAAAAAAACGAGAAACTAAGATCCACCCAAATGTTCAACCCAATATACATTTTAGTGCATGACAATGACAGATTTGTCTTCTTAAAAAAAACAACTGATCGCAATCATTAAACTTAAGTGTACTGCACTTGTTTTATCAAGAGGAAAAATAAAATTACAAATCAATTAGAAATTCTGGTCTAGCTAAGATACCCTCTATGTAAGGTCAGATTTCTGTATACTTGTCAACTTTTTATATGCATTAAACATGTAAACATTCAAACTTATTTGGCCGTTTGCATTTTATAGGATTGTGCAAAAACAAAAACATTCAGTATCTGGGTTTATGCCTTAAAAGAGGTAAGTAACCAATGTAATTGAGATGCTCAATTCAGACTGAGGCAATATCATTTATATGGATAGGCCAAAAAGAAAAAGCCTGGACCAAACATAGCTACCTGCACTGTCGACAGGAGACCGACCGCTCAACTGACTGATCACATTGTCTTGGATACATTTATGATTGTTTGAAATATAAGCATCCCGATAAAAATACAGCAGCAATCAGAGAAGACACCCACCCACACCCGAGCCAGTAATTGTATTTATACATTAAAAAATCATCAAAAAAATCTTAAAAAGGGAAGAAGACTATGTGCAGAACAAGTGTGGTCTGCCACTATATATGTGCCTGCTTGTGAACGGACATTGTATTTAAAAAAAAAATACAGCTAAATTATTTATACCTGTTGTGATAAAAAATTGACAAGTATGCATGTGTATAGCAACCAAAATAGAGGGCTCTTTGGTGCAAATAGTCCAAATTGTCAACAATTTCATCATTTGTTACCCTCACCCTCCCCTCCCCAAAAAAAATAAAAAAAAATAAAAAAAAAAATCCCACAATCAAACAAAACAAAAACCATCTGCTGTTACTAGAGGGCAGCAGCTCTGTCTGTCTGGCTTCACGTTACAAATCTAAAACAGCTGTTCTTAATAAGCCAATAAATATATATTTTGTAATCAGACATTGCCTGAAAATTTTGTACAATATTCTGGACCAAAGATGGTTCTGTACTCTCATGCTACTGAAGAACATGAGCTCATCTAAAGGCAAAGACTGGTTATTTCTCAAGGACAACTCCTTCCTGTGAGATCAGATGGTTTAAACGGTCTTCTTACTCGGTTTCTTGCCTTTCTTCAGAGCCAGCTTGTTTTTTATATAGCCACGCTTCCTCTTTGATGTCTAAAAAGAAAAGCATAAAAAGGCATAAAATACCCAGTATACAAAGGTTTTAAGTCCAATAGAATTGGGATTAATAAAGAGCACACACAGGGCATTAACCAAATACTATACAGTTTTATTGCCTTTTTTTTGCACTCACTTTGTTAAGCTGTGAAACTACAGCAACTGGATAGCCTTAATTAGCAATACCCCGACTGCTGCTGCTCCACTGGTTTGATAATCCAACATCAAAATGGACCAAAAGGGAGAAATGCTGCGCTGCTGGTAAGGAAATCCCAGGACTCAGATTAATAGGAATAAGCTACAATCTTTATCTAACACGTTTCTAGGTTCAACAGAACTCTTCCTCAGGGAACAACAATAACTATCTTTATTATGGTTCCACTAAGGAAGAGGTCCTTTTGACAAAGAAGCGCATTGGTAATAAACGTGTTTCTTTGTCGAAAGGACCTCTTCCTTAGTGGAACCATAATAAAGATAGTTATTTTGGTTCCCCTGAGGAAGAGGTCTGTTCAACCTAGAAACATGTTGGGAATAAGCTACAATCTATTTCTATTCATCTGGATCCTGGGATTTCCTTAACAGCAGCACAGCACACCCGCATTTCTCCCTTTGGTACAAGTTGTAAGTCTAGGCCCCAATACACATTAGACTGTCCTCTGCCCCTGTCAATATAGAGTTCAGTGGACAGTCTAATGTGTATGGGGCCTCCGGACAACTGATAGTCTTTTTCTAGATGCCCAATAAGTTGTTAGCATTACAGGCGCTCAGTTGGGAATGTATCTAAAGAATGTTAGGAGCGCTCAGCTCCGAAGCTTGCAAAGCTGTGAATATAGCCATTTACACTGCATGATGAGCAGTGTTAAACATATTAGCTGATCGGCAGTCAGTTACTAGGCGATTTACACAAACCACCCCACAGTGTGCACTGAACAGTTAGTGTGCATAGGCTGCCATTGTTCTCCACACGGCGATGAGCTGCAGAGAACAATGATCTTTCGCGTAACGAGTGTCACCCAATGAATAAGAGTCTTGCTTATTTGTTAGCCAGTTTAGACCTCATGATTATATACAACTGGCAGTCCTAGGATCATTCATGTTAATCGTGCAGTGTAAATGCCCCCCTTAAGGTTCTAATTGCTCCACTTTAACACGAAAAATAATAGGACCTGCATTATTTGTACCCTTTACAACGTTTACTTCTGAAAATAGATTAAAAAATGTAGTGTGAACTTAGCCATGTTTCACTTGCAGTCTAGATTTATTCTAAAAGTAAACTAGTTTTCAATGCTTATTGTCAACCTATCACGACTGCAGTTCTGATAAATGTGTCCCCATTCGTACAACTTCAAAAATGAGTTTACTTATTAAAATCCTAAAATGAGGAGCATATCTAATGAGCTACATCCACTTTCATATCCATTATTTAACAATTTCAGTAAAAGAAACTATCAAGAACATGAATCAATGTGGATCTATCACTAGATTTCACAATAAAAACTGCATATATTACTAAGCAGGGTGGATAAAAATCAGTTTTTTTTTTTTTAAAAAAATCAAAAAAATCATTTTTTTTTTATTTAAATCGGATTTTTTTCAATAAACTGCTTTTTGAGGAAAATATTTTACCATCCAAAGGTTCTTCCATCATGAGATAAAGCGGAGTTGTTTAACTCAGTAGAATAAAGGCTGTATATGTGTAACATTCACAATGCCATGCTCTTCCAGAGGTTTCTGTAGGATTAGTGGGCAGTTTCTCTCCTATATTATCACAGACGCTCGCTTTACTTACGCAGTTCTCAAAACTGAATTTGACTCCGCAGAGGTCCCAGCCTCTTCTTCACGGCAAAAATGTTACAACATGAACAGAGTTGAGAAAAAGACCTTAAGCCTATTGTTCTACAAACCTATGAATACAGAATCAACCCCTTCAGTGCCAAGTCCAAGAAGTTAGACAATATGTTTGATTGTTTGGAGTGGAATAGATCTGCACAACACAAGAAGAATGTGAATCTAAGTGTGAGGAGGAGGAAGGGCAAGCAGACAAGAAAATGAAAGTGAAACTTTGAGCACAATACTGCAGCATAGCCACAGACAGACAAGTCTGGATCTGTTTGTGTGTACGATCTGAGGTTTATTACATTCTTTCCTTATAATGGTAGCAGGCCGTAAAAGAGACCCAGTTTGGGAATATTTTAATGAAGCTCCTTCGCCTATCGGTAAGGCAGGCATGCGTGCAAAATGCAAACGATGCAACAAAGAGATGTAAGGCCTGGTGGCGCGAATGAGGCAACATCATGAGAAGGGCGGTGATGAAGATGACCAAAGAAACACTTCTGAACAGGCCGGATCTGTTGGTAAACATTTTTATTGAATCCTATTTCTAAAGACTGAACTGTCATGTGTGAGAAAAATTATATTTCTTATTATTACTGCATGTTACTGTCATTTGGTACAGTTATGAAGAAAAACAAATATTCCTTTTGGGGCAGGGGCAGTGATGTGTTGTGTACAATAAGCAGAAATTGTATAAACAATAAAATAACAGCATTGACTTTTTGTTTAGGGGAATTCATGGATTCTGGAAACTATCCACCTCCAAGATCACCATCATCCTGTTCTACAGTTTCAGAGTTATCCATCCAGGATAGTGCTTCATTAGCAGCAGCATCATCATCATCAGACACCCACAGCCACATATCACCATCACCCAAAAGGAAGAAAAAACCTTTACCTCCTGGAACCACCATAGATAGGTTTGTGATAAGAACTAGCAGATTAGAAAAAGAGTTGATTGATGAAAAAATTGCCCAGTTTATTTATGCAACGAACTCTTCTTTCCGTCTGACTGAGAACCCACATTTCATTAATATGGTTCAGTCACTGAGACCAGGATACAGTCCACCCAGCAGAGCTGATGTTGCAGGGAAACTGCTGGATCAAGTGTATGACAGAGAAATGGAGCAATGTGCAACAGCTCTGGAGGGTAAAATTGTTAACCTAAGTATTGATGGGTGGAGTAATGTCCACAATGATCCTATTGTATGTGCTTGTATAACAACAGAAGAAGGTAAAGTCTTCCTTGCACAAACAACTGATACGTCAGGAAATGCACACACAGCAGAATACTTACAAGAAGTGGCAGTAAAAGCTATAACGTGAACAAAAATTCAAATGTCTAGTACGCAGTTTGGTCACTGACAATGCTGCAAACGTATCCAAGATGAGAAGAAATTTAGAAGAGCAGGGAGGGAATACAAAGCTGCTAATAACATATGGTTGCAGTGCTCATTTGCTGCACCTCTTAGCCAAAGACTTAAGTGTTCCAGAAATAAAGGCTAATGTTGTTGAAATTGCTAAATACTTCCGTAATAATCATTTTGCTGCAGCAGCTCTGAAAAGGATGGGTGGAATCAAGCTAACGCTCCCACAAGATGTTAGATGGAACTCTGTGGTGGACTGTTTTGAGCAGTATATCAAAAACTGGCCTATTCTGATGACACTTTGTGAAGAAAAATCGAGATAAAATAGATGGCACTGTCACGGCCAAAATCCTCAAAATTGGGCTTAAGAGAAATGTTGAACATATGCTGAGCTTCCTGAAACCCATCTCTCAAGCGTTAAACAAAATACAGAAAAATAGCTGTTTTATTGCGGATGCTGTTGAAATTTGGAAGGAACTGAGTGAACACTTAAAAACAGAACTACACATGGACAGAATTAAATTACAAGCAGTAAACAAACGAATGGGACAAGCACTGACTCCAGCTCATTTTTTGGCAAATATTGTCAATATCCAATATCAGGGTCAAAACCTAAGTGCTGAGGAAGAGGAGTTAGCTATGACATGGGTATCCAGCAATCATCCATCTTTAATGCCAACTATAATAAACTTCAGAGCTAAGGGGGAACCATTCAAGAAATATATGTTTGCTGAAGATATTTTAAGGAAGGTCACACTAGTAAACTGGTGGAAGTCACTTAAGCCCTTGGATTTAGAGACTGTTCAAGTAATGATTTCACTTTTAACAGCAGTAGCTTCTTCTGCAGGCGTTGAAAGAATATTCTCTTCCTTTGGACTCATTCATTCTAAATTGAGAAATCGGTTGGGACCCAATAAAGCAGGAAAGCTTGTTTTTCTTTTCCAGATTATGAATAGGAACAAAGAAGAAGATGATGATGATGATGAAGATGACGACGAGTGAGCTACAGAGGACAGCAGGGACAGTAGTATTTAAGTTTTTCATGTGTCGGCTGGGCTGACAGTCTAAGTTTCTTAAAATATATATATATTTTGTTTAGCCAAATTAGTTAACAAACATGGATGTTTGTTTAAGCAAATAACTTATGCTGTAATGTTGTTATTGTTTCAGTTGAATAAATCTATTTAAATTGTTATTAAGGTCAGGATTATTTTTCTCCTTCCTAAGTACAACAGAACAGTGGTGTCCAAATATGAATGATTAACCCATTAAACTGGGGAGAAAAAAGTAATATAAAAAGTGATTCTAAAAATCTTCATCTACTTGCATGTTAAAGTAAAGTAGCAAGAACTAGTTTAGGTAGAAACTTTGATTTAAATCACTGATTTAAATCAAGCCTTACTGACTAGTGATTTAAATCAGTTAGATTTAAATCAAATCCACCCTGTTACTAAGAGGATCACCATCATGATGAGGTTGGTCTTATTATTCAAAATCCTTTATGAAAGATTAACTCAATCTCTGCCCACCTAGCCTGACTGACAGCTCCTCACTGTTGCAACTTCAAGCTGATGAGATCTGACACTGCTCAGTACAAGCTGCAGCCTATCCCAGATTTACTCTTCATGTTCAGTTTGTCCGAAGGCGGAGGCAGAGTAACCAGCGCTGATTGGGCACCAGGCACCACATGTCATTCCACTGCATCACAGCCCCGGGACTGCAAGTGTGGATACCGTTGGAACAGAGCCAGCATGAGAGCAGAGTATAGGTTTTTTTATTTTATTATTGTCCTAGTAATGGACAACCCCTTTAATATAGTACACAGCAGTATTACATTCTATACAACTGCATAGTAGGGTCACAATCCACTATAAGTGTTGTATTTCAGTCATCAATATATCACTGATCGAGGTTCTGGGAATATACAGTTAGATCCAGAAATATTTGGACAGTGACCAAATCTTCATGATTTCAGCTCTGCATGCCACTATTTTTTATTTAAAATAAACAAACGAGATACAATTGAAGTGTAGACTTTCGCATTTAATTAACCCTTTAACAACCTTGTGATTTTCCGTTTTCGTTTTTTGCTCTCCTTGTTCCCAGAGCCATAACTTTTTCATTTTTCGGTCAATATGGCCATGTGAGGGCTTATTTTTTGGGGGACAAGTTGTACTTTTAAACGTCATCACTGGTTTTACCATATCGTGTACTGGAAAACGAGAAAAAAATTCCAAGTGCGGTGAAATTGCAAAAAAATGCAATTCCACAGTTTTTTTTTTTTTTTTACCACGTCCACTGAATGCTAAAACTGACCTGCTATTATTATTCTCCAGGTCATTACGAGTTCGTAGACACCAAACATGTACAGGTTATTTTTTTTTATTTAAGCGGTGAAAAAAAATCCAAAAGGTTGCTTAAAAAAAAAAAAAAAAAAAAAAAAAAGGGCGCCATTTTCCGAGACCTGTAGTGTCTCCATTTTTCAGGATCTGGGGCTGGGTGAGGGCTTATCTTTTGCGAGCCGAGCTGACATTTTTATTGATACCATTTTGGGGTAGATCCGATGTTTTTGATTGCCTGTTATTACATTTAATTGCAATGTTGTGGAGACCAAAAAAACATAATTCTGGCGTTTAGAATTTTATTCTCGTTACGCCGTTTACCGATCGGATGAATTATTTTTTATTTTGATAGATTGGGCGATTCTGAATGCGGCGGTACCAAATATATGTGTTTTTTTTTTTAAAAATTTTATTAGGATTTTATTTTGAATGGGGCAACAGGGGGGTGATTTAAATCTTTATACATTTTTTTAAATATTTTTAAAAAAGCTCATAGCAATCAGGACATGACAGCCACAGACCCTGGGTTGTCATGCCAACCCATCAGTGACCCGCGATCATGTGACAGGGTCACTGATGGGCAGGGCCAACGACGAGCTTCCAGGAAGCGCAAGTTAAATACCGCTGTCAGAGAGTGACAGCGGCATTTAATATGTTAACAGCCGTGGGTGGATCGCGATTCCACCCGCAGCTGATGCAAGCACATGTCAGCTTTATTTATCAGCTGACATATGCCCGGTTCACTGCGGGCTCAGCGCCGTAGCCCGCGCTGAACCGGGGGAGCTAGCCTGTGCCGTACTAATACGGCAAAGGCTAGAAAGGGATTGAACAAAAATATCCTGTGAAACGTTTAGGAATTGCAACCAGTTTTCTAGAAAGCCTTCTCATTTCAGGGTCTCAAAAGTAATTGGACAAATGAAGGTCACCATAAACAAAATGATCATTTTTAATACACTGCTCAAAAAAATAAAGGGAACACTTAAACAACAGAATATAACTCCAAGTAAATCAAACTTCTGTGAAATCAAACTGTCCACTTAGGAAGCAACACTGATTGACAATCAATTTCACATGCTGTTGTGCAAATGGAATAGACAATAGATGGAAATTATCGGCAATTATCAAGACACACTCAATAAAGGAGTGGTTCTGCAGGTGGGGACCACAGACCACATCTCAGTACCAATGCTTTCTGGCTGATGTTTTGGTCACTTTTGAATGTGGGTTGTGCTTTCACACTCGTGATAGAATGAGACGGACTCTACAACCCACAGAAATTGCTCAGGTAGTGCAGCTCATCCAGGATGGCACATCAATGCGACCTGTGGCAAGAAGGTTTGCCGTGTCTGTCAGCGTAACGGTCCAGAGGCTGGAGGCGCTACCAGGAGACAGACCAGTACACCAGGAGACGTGGATGGGGCCGTAGGAGGGCAACAACCCAGCAGCAGGACCGCTACCTCCGCCTTTGTGCAAGGAAGAACAGGAGGAGCACGGCCAGAGCCCTGCAAAATGACCTCCAGCAGGCCACAAATGTGCATGTGTCTGCACAAACGGTTAGAAACCGACTCCATGAGGGTGGTATGAGGGCCCGACGTCCAGAGATGGGGGTTGTGCTCACAGCCCAACACAGTGCAGGACGCTTGGCATTTGCCACAGAACACCAGGATTGGCAAAGTCGCCACTGGCGCCCTGTGCTCTTCACAGATGAAAGCAGGTTCACACTGAGCACATGTGACAGACGTGACAGGCTGGAGACGCCGTGGAGAGCGATCTGCTGCCTGCAACATCCTTCAGCATGACCGGTTTTGGCAGTGGGTCAGTAATGGTGTGGGGTGGCATTTCTTTGGAGGGCCGCACAGCCCTCCATGTGCTCGACAGAGATAGCCTGACTGACATTAGGTACCGAGATGAGATCCTCAGACCCCTTGGGAGACCATATGCTGGTGTGGTTGGCCCTGGGTTCCTCCTAAAGCTGGACAATGCCAGACCTCATGTGGCTGGAGTATGTCAGCAGTTCCTGCAAGATGAATGCATTTAAGCTATGGACTGGCCCGCCCGTTCCCCAGACCTGAATCCGATTGAGCACATCTGGGACATCATGTCTCGCTTCATCCACCAACGTCACGTTGCACCACAGACTGTCCAGGAGTTGGCGGATGCTTTAGTCCAGGTCTGGGTGGAGATCCCACAGGAGACCATCCGCAACCTCATCAGGAGCATGCCCAGGCATTGTAAGGAGGTCATAAAGGCACGTGGAGGCCACACACAATACTGAGCCTCATTTTGACTTGTTTTAAGGACATTACATCAAAGTTGGATCAGCCTGTAGTGTGTTTTTCCCTTTAATTTTGGGGGTGACTCCAAATCCAGGCCTCCATTGGTTAATACATTTGATTTCCATTGATGATTTTTGTGTGATTTTGTTGTCAGCACATTCAACTTTGTAAAGAACAAAGTATTCAATGAGAATATTTCATTCATTCAGATCTAGGATGTGTTGAGTGTTCCCTTTATTTTTTTGAGCGGTGTACTTTGAAGAGAATCCTTTGCAGGCAATGACTGCCTGAAGTCTGAAAGCCATGGACATCACCAAACGCTGGGTTTCCTCCTTTGTGATACTTTGTTAGGCCTTTACTTCAGTGACTTCAGTTGTTGTTCGTTTGTATACCTTCATTTTGTCTTACATGTGTGAAATGCTGCTTGATGGGATTGAGATCTGGTGATTGACTGGGCCACTGCAGAATATTCCACTTATTTGCCTTAAAAAACTCCTGGGTTCCTTTCGCAGTATGTTTTGGGTCATTGTCCTTCTGGACAGTGCTTCACAGTACAATCAAAATTGCTGCATCTGGTTGAATCTGAGCAGAATTTATCGCCCTGTACACTGCATAATTCATCTGGCTGCTTCTGTCTTCAGTCAAATCAGTAAACAATATTGACCAAGTGCCATTGGAAGCCATGCATGCCCATGCCATCCAATTGCCTCCACCATGTTTTACAGAGGATGTGGTGTGCTTTGGATCATGAGCTGTTCCAGGCCTTCTCCATACTTTCTTCTTCTTCCCATCATTTCGCTACAGGATGATCTTCGTTTCATCTGTCCAAAGAATACTTTTCCAGAACTGGGCGGATTCTTTCGATGTTTTTTTGGCAAAGTCTAATCTGGCCTTTCTATTTTTAAGGCTGATTAATGGTTTGCACCTTGTGGTGAACCCTGTGTATTTGTCTCATGAAGTCTTCTCTTTATGATAGACTTCGATACTGAAACACCTACCTCCTGGAGAACGTTCTTCATTTGGGTGGATGTTGTGAAGGGGTTTTTCTTCACAATGGAAAGGATTCTACGATCATTCACCACTGTTGTCTTCTGTGGATGTCCAGCCCTTTTTGAATGCCCAAGTTCACCGGTGCATTTTTTTTTGTGAAATGTTCCAAACTGTTGATCTGGCCACTCCTAACATTTCTGCTATCTCTGATGTATTTTTCCTTATTCAACCCAATGATAGTCTGTTTCTCTTCCATTGAAAGCTCCTATAATCGCATGTTGTGAGTTCGCAGCTACAGCTTCCGAATGCAAATGCCACACCAGGAATCAGGTCCAGACCTTTTACCTGCTTAACTGATGATGGATTAACGAGGGAATAGCCTATTTAATGAGCTTTTGAGATAATTGTCCAGTTACTTTTTGTCCCTTGAAAAAAAGGCAGCTACATATTAAAGAGCGGTAATTCCTAAACCCCGCCTCCAATTAGGATGTGAATACCCTTAAATTAAAGCTGGGAGTTTGCACTTTAAGCCCATATTAATTATATAACTAACTTGAATATGCTTTATGAAACAGCTAAAATGCCAAAACTTAGGTCCAGAAATATTTGGACAGCGACATAAATATAGATGCCTTGCCTTAATCAAAAGGAAAAAGAACAATAAACGTTAAAAGCAAAGTTAAATGCCATTTTGGAAAAGCATGTTTCAAGAGAGTCTGTCACCCTTAAAATGCATTTCTAACTACAGCCCTTTAGGTGACTTGGTCCCTGTAAAACGCACACTTGCAGTATAGATTTCCTGTCTTTAAATTGTACAGAAATGCGGTTTCATAGCATATACAAATGGAGGGTCCTAGGTGTGGCCAAGGGTTCAGTACGCAGCTCCAACACCTCTAGTGACATGACGTGCACCCCCCTTAATTAGACAGTACTCGTTTGCCCAGAGCAGCCTGAATAAAATTCCCAGCCCTGCACATCTGCAGTGTCATTTCAGGAGCCGAACTGTAGCACACGCACCCCCAGTGTCAGTGCAGGTGCGCTCTCATCTATGTAAGGAGCAGGGCAGTGACATGGGTGGCTTTCCAAAGAGGTTGGTTTATCTTGCAATCCCATAGAATATGAACTAATGTTCTCATTTTACTGCTCCATCTCCAGTATGAGTTTGAGCACGATGGGGATAGCTGCTTGCATTTGGCTGGCATCTTAATATCTGGATCATAGAGCCGCTCTCAAATGAATTTTCAAAATTTATACACCAGTCTCATCAGGACTAAAGATCTATTGTAAAATCTGGTGACATATCTCCTTTAAACTTCTGCTCATGTGTAATGATTAATAGGCCACAGTGCAAACTTATGGAACAGATATAGTAGGAGTTGGAATACTGAACTTCTACATCTTAGGGCCCAGAGAAAAAAAAGTCAGCTAAACATGCCTTGTAGTACAGACCATTATGTCTGGATGCAAATGTCCATCCATATCAATACACATATACACCCCACCTGTACTATTAGTTATGATGTGGATATGAAACTGAATTCTATCCACATAATATACAGTGGGTACAGAAAGTATTCAGACCACTTTAAATATTTCACTCTGTTTCATTGCAGCCATTTGGTAAATTCTAAAATTTTAGAATTACACTCTGCACCCCATCTTGACTGAAAAAAACAGAAATGTATACATTTTTGCAAATTTATTAAAAAAGAAAAACTGAAATATCACATGGTCATAAGTATTCAGACCCTTTGCTCAGACACTCATATTTAAGTCACATGCTATCCATTTCCTTGTGATCCTCCTTGAGATGGTTCTACTCCTTCATTGGAGTCCAGCTGTGTTTAATTAAACTGATAGGACTTGATTCGGAAAGGCACACACCTGTCTATATAAGACCTCACAGCTCACAGTGCATGTGAGACCAAATGAGAATCATGGGCTCTAAGGAACTGCCCAAGGAGCTCAGAGACAATTGTGGCAAGGCACAGATCTGGCCAAGGTTACAAAAGAATTTCTGCATTACTCAAGGTTCCTAAGAGCACAGTGGCCTCCATAATCCTTAAATGGAAGAAGTTTGGGACCACCAGAAGTCTTCCTAGACCTGGCCGTCCAGCCAAACTGAGCAATTGTGGGAGAAGAGCCTTGGTGAGAGAGGTAAAGAATAACCCCAAGATCACTGTGGCTGATCTCCAGAGATGCAGTAGGGAGATGGGAGAAAGTTCCACTAAGTAAACTATCACTGCAGCCCTCCACAAGTTGGACCATTATGGCAGAGTGGCCGACGGAAGCCTCTCCTCAGTGCAAGACACATGAAAGCCCGCATAGAATTTGCTCAAAAACACACGAAGGAGTCCCAGACTATGAGAAAGAAGATTCTCTGGTCTGATGAGACGAAGATAGAACTTTTTGGTGATAATTGTAAGCGGTATGTGTGGAGAAAACCAGCCACTGCTCATCACCTGCCCAATACAATCCCAACAGTGAAACATGGTGGTGGCAGCATAATGCTATGGGGGTGTTTTTCAGCTGCAGGGACAGGACGACTGGTTGCAATTGAAAAAAACATGAATGCGGCCAAGTACAGAGATATCCTGGATGAAAACCTCTTCCAGAGTGCTCTGGACCTCAGACTTGGACGAAGGTTCACCTTCCAACAAGACAATGACCCTAAGAACACAGCTAAAATAACAAAGGAGTGGCTTCAGAACAACTCTGTGACCATTCTAGACTGGCCCTGACCTAAACCCAATTGAGCATCTCTGGAGACCAGAAAATGGCTGTCCACCAACGTTCACCATCCAACCTGACGGAAGTGGAGAGGATCTGCAAGGAAGAATGGCAGAGGGTCCCCAAATCCAGGTGTGAAAAACGTGTTGCATCATTCCCAACAAGACTCATGGCTGTACTAGCTCAAAAGGGTGCTTCTACTCAATACTGAGCAAAGGGTCTGAATACTTATGACCATGTGATGTGTCAGTTTTTCTTTTTTAATAAATTTGCAAAAATTTCTGCATTTGTTTTTTTTCAGTCAAGATGGGGTGCAGGTGTACTTTAATGAGAAAAAAAATAACTTTTTAGAATTTACCAAATGGCTGCAATGAAACAAAGAGTGAAACATTTAAAGGAGTCTGAATACTTTCCGTACCCACTGTACATAGGACAAAAGTGACCAGGGTCTGCTATATATTTGGGAATTGTTTTTAAAAATTCCCTTAGATTTATTACCATCATCACTTTCTTCACAAGTGACACTTCTGCTACCTGCAAAGTGGAAAGAGCCAACAATGATTCCAGACATGCCATAACGGGTCACGTTTGAGGAATTGGGGCATTCAGGTTATGGCTTGTGAAAAAGTGGAAAAGGTAAGATGTGCAGCTATCAATGTGAAGAAGGGGACATGAGAGCTCACCTTCTTAGATAAATACTTCTGTTTAGGGACAATGTTGGTAATTCTTGGTTTATGGTCAAGGGCCTCTCTGTTTTCTAGATGTTTGACTTTGTATATTCTGACAAGCCAATGTTCTGAAGTGAAAGCTTCTTCCAAATGTTTGAACTTGATGTCTTTATTCCCAATTTCTGCATTACGAGTACGATCGAAGCCCGGAGGGGTTCTAAAGTCTAACTGCAAGCCAAGGAAGAAAAAAACCAAACGTTAATAAAGAGGAAATCACAGTTATTTGTATTAAAGTCCACACAGATTGTAGCTGTACCGATCATCACTGTTAATTTGAGTCACAACTTATTTTTCATCTCACCTTGGGATGTGCAAAAGTAGATCCCAAGATCACAGAATAAAACGCAAAAGGTAAGGTAGATATTCTGCTTACCAAAATGTATCTGTGGCTAGATTCATATTGTGCCTACTGTCGGGCATATACACTCAGGAGATATGTGCTAACAGTGGCCATAGGCAAGAGGGCTAGGCGTCTGTCCACTATGTACATTAATTATGTGTATATTTGTATATAAATCCTGTGTTAAGTTTCTGCCCTTTCTTACATAATAAAAAGCTGTATGCTGAAGCACACCCCAGACAAAGGCCGGAAGAACACATTTTTGAAGACCTATGATTATATTCTCTCCTCCCAAAGAATTATTCCTACCCAGAAAAAAAAGACTTATATGCTCAAAAAGAAAGACTTTGTGCAGTAACGCTGTAGTTACCTGCATTTCACCAAACCGATAGTATGACATTTTGTACATCAGACAGTTGAGCAGTGTTGGAGAGCCGGCTTTGTCCACTCGAAATTCACCTTGAGGTGTAAAATAATCACTTTCCTATTCAAAAGAGAAAAATGAAACAATTTACCATTATTTTACACTTTTAGTGAAGTAAACAATTTTCCATTGGCAACAACCCTCCTTTCCCCATAAAACTAAAAATTGCTCAAAGCAAAAACGGAAAAAAAACCACACAAAACAAAAAGCTGATATTTATATATAAAAGGTTTCTAGATGCTTTGAAACTGGAGATACTAGTCATAATATAAGCAGATTCTTTATTGGATGGGGATCAGTCAATCTTTAGACTAGCTTGAAATCGCTAGTTATGGAAAACAAACAGAAAACTTTGAAAAACTGGGGTATAGGGTCCCTTTAACAGTCAAGACTCTAAATGCTTCTCTAGCCTGTCATTCCCATTTTCTTACCCGGATATCCTTCGGATGCTCTCCTTCCGCTATCCTAACCATCCAGAGAAACTTGTTGATGTCATCGCCAGAGTACCCAATCACTCCTCCAAAGATAATCAGCACATAATCTACATCCAGGCTGCGCATGATTTCATAAGCTGCCGACTCGTTTGAAGACATAGCTTTTCCTACCTACAAGGAAATTTATAGACACGCAAGTCAAAAGAAAAGTAGAAAAAGTAGAGAAAAAGACCATTTATGCCTATAAGTTATATTCAGAGCCAGGACATCTGTCCGTTTTAGGGATATTCCAATTGCCCAGTATAGTCTAGTTTTCTATGTAGACTTACTGGCAATTCCCTTGGTGATGGTAGGGAACCCTGCACTAGGAGCAAACCTTAAATTGTGCATCAGGCATCTTCTAATGAAAAATAAGGGCTGCCTTCCATGGACAAGCATCTTTAGCCCATATCATAAAATTATGTGGTATCAGCATTATAGGCGCCCTATAAGACACACATACGACAGTGATACTGCTAGGAGGAAAATCTCCAATATGAAATATGGGAGGCTAAGGGGCTGATGCATCAAAGCTTTTAGGTCATAAAACTGGAGTAAAAACTTTGAAAAATAGCTTAATTTTTGAGCAGTTGCTTTTTGTGTCAGTTTCCCTCTGTTCCATTGAAATGGGTGGGATGGGATATGACCACGCATACCCATCAAATTAATAACAAATTGCTGGTGATTTGAACATCAGAAGGTTTCTGACTGGAGGAGCTTTTCTGGCGCAGCACTCACCACTTACAAGAAGAGGCACCAAATTCATTAAGTGGCATACATCTCAAATAATGTGGCGCCTTCTATTTCAGAAAGACTGGTTTGGTGCGATATTATGCCAGCCTTGATAAATTGGCCTCTAAGATCATATTTATTTAAATTACCGATTTAAATTCCTATTGCACATGGTCATTCCCAATTCATTAGTAAAGCACTGTTGGCGGTATGGACAATTCTGGCCAGAGTTAGCTTGAAGGGAAGAGGATGTCATGAAATGGTAAAATAGAGGCTTTCTTTATATAAAGCATAAAGTGAAGATATGGTGCTCATTATTAAGCAATATCCACAAACGCAGCTTTTCTGAAAAGTGAATTATTACTTTCGTACCACAGCTCAGATGCTTTCCAAATCTTAAGGACAGCAGCTTAAGGAGAGCTGATACAAGCCGTAAAGCTGACAGCTGTATTGTGGCCAGAGATCACCACGGCTGCCCTTGACCCACTTTGTGAGACAGATATAGATATATGCAGTACCTGAACTTGTTAACCCTACACTTTAGCTGGAAAAAAACACTGTCTAACAATGGACGTTAAAAGAATAAGATTAGGTTCATCATTAAGAATCCATCCATTCATACAGTTTATGATTTACTATTAAAGGGAAGCGGAAAATAACCTATTGTTTAAATCCAGTTTTTGTGTTACACGTTTTATTTTTTATCCCTTTTACAATCTAATAAGATATACAACACAATTTTTGCCATTTCCACACTGGCCATTGGGACATTTTTTTTTGCTCCAACTTACTGTGGTTTCAGGAAACAACACATGGACATAGCCACAAAGGTCAGACCCCAAACCTATCTTTTGAATTGAAGCATTTAATAAGTCTCTGCAAAGATCATTGTGAAGGGAAGAAGAGCAGAGTCAGCAGTGACAAACTACTGCGATTGGTAGATCCTGTGCTATCAGGCATTACCGGCCATTGTAATCCTGTCTCTGATCATAAGGAGCCTGCTGACAACGCTTTCTGATGGAACTAGAAGTTGGAATCTAAAGCGGCCTGTATGAAAATTGCAAGATTACTCGTTTGGTTTTTTAATGGATAAAAAAGACAAAAAAAAAAATTGGATTCAAACAATAGGTAGTTTTCTTATGATAGATTCCCTTTAAAGGTCACTGAAATATGTAGATATTGGAGCCAACACATACATCATCTAATGCCATGAGGCTTTTCAGTATGCTTACCAATGCTATATGACTATTATTCCACGTATTATTGTCTACTAGCGTTGTCCGATTAGCCATTCCTGCTATCTGGTAGCCATAATCCCACCATGACATCACACGGGCATGTTCATCAGTATTTTGCCTTAGCCAGTAGTACGCTTCTCTGAAGTCATCCAAGATGTTTCTTGTCCTGAAATGAGACTGATTAAGTCAAACAAAGAATTGCGGACAAGTAGCCAATAAGTCATCCTATTCCTTAAAAAAAAAAAATACAACAAATCACATCAAAATGGACACCCACTCCGAGTAGTATTTTGCTTCTGTGTTTAAAAGCCAGAACCTGGAATGAAACCCATGCAAAAAAACAAACCCTAAACAATACCCCCTGTAATGTAGAGATGGGTTTGTAGCAAACAAGTCATGCCAGACTAATCTAACTTCCTTCTACGATGGAATCACTGACTGGGTTGATCAGGGAAATGTGGTAGATATAATACATCTCGGCTTCGGCAAAGCATTTCATAAAGTATCTTATACTATACTTATTAAAAAAAATGGGATTCATAACTGCCTCAGTGATCTTACTCAAAGAGTGTTAATAAATGGCTGGACATTCAATTGGAAGAGTGTTTCAAGTGGGGTACTACCAGGTTCTATCCTGGCCCCAGTGTTGTTCAACATTTTTATAAATGATCTAGATGAGGGAACTGAAGGTAAACTAATCAGATTTTCAGATGATGCAAAGCTATGAGGGATAGCTAACACTAGAGAAGACAGAGAAAGGATTAAGAAGGATCTAGTAAAGCTTGAACAATGGGCAGCAACTAATAGAATGGTATTTAACAGAGAAATACAAGATTCTACATCTACAAGAAAAACAAAAATTACATATGGGAGGAATAGAACTAAGCAACAGCACGTGTGAAAAGACTTGGGTGTACTAATAGATCACAGACTGCACTTGAGTGAATAGCGTGATGCAGCAGCAAAAAAGGCAAACAGTTCTGGGATGTATTAAGAGAAGCATAGAGTCTAGATCATGTTTTATATCCCCCTTCTACTTTTCCTTGGTCAGACCTCATCTGGAATACTGTGTCCAGTTCTGAGCACCACATTTTAAAAAAGAGATTGAAAACTGGAGCAAGTTCAGAAAAGAGCAACCAGGATGGTGAGTGGGCTGAAAATTATGTCCTACAAGAAACTGTTAAAGGATCTGGGAATGTTTAGCTTGCAAAAAAGGTGGCCAAGAGGAGACTTAATAGCTGTCTACAAATATCTGAAGAGCTGTCAAAGTGTAGAGCAGGGGTGGCCCTCTATGACCCTTTATCCGTCCCCCAAGCAGATTCCCAGGGACCAGCAGCTGCATTTTGACGGACACCAGCCTTTTAATTTCTTCTTGCAGTGTTCACTGCTGAATACTGAGGCGCATGCAATGAAAGATTACATCCTGACACCAGTGCCAGCATCAGGACGTACTTTAAGGGCGGAGTTAGCTCGCGATTTGCGCGGCCCCCGAAGGATGGTATAAAAATCCAAATGGCCCTTGGCAGAAATAAGGTTCCCCACCCCTGGTGTAGAGGGATCATCCTTATTCTCACTTGCACATGGAAACACGAGAAGCAATGGGATGAAACTGAAAGGGAGAAGATACAGATTAGATATTCGAAAAAACTTTGACAGTGAGGGTGATCAAGAGTGGAACAGGCAGGCACGAGAGGTGGTGAGTTCTCCTTCAATGGAAGTCTTCATACAGAGGCTGGAGAGATCTATCCGAGATGGTTTAGTGAATCCTGAATTGAGCCGGGGGTGGACACGATGATCCTGGAGGATCCTTCCAACTCTAACATTCTACGATTCTACTGTAGCAATACACTGACTGATATATAGAAGTGGGAAAGTGGCCATAGGGTGCAAATGAGGTGCATAGTGTGACATACAAAATAATTTTTTTTTTCCCGGGCTGCAGTTTGCTATAATGATTAAAAAAAAAAAACAACAAAATAAAGAAATTAAAAATACAACAAACCACATTGTACTCACCTTCTCTGGGTTTATCGTAAAGTCTCAGACACTATTCACGGTGTCTGGCATCGGCTGCAGCAATGGAGTCACCTTAACAATATGGCAGCCAATCAATGAGCTCAGAGGGGCGTTATCATGTAGATGGAAAGGTTACACTCACGGATTGGCTACAGAGCTGTCAACACAACGTCAGCGCCGTATCCAATGCCAGACAATGGGAATTGAGATTTTTTTTTTTTATATAGCAAACTGCAGCCGGTGGAGAATCTAAATTGAAAGGAAACACCCCCTTTGATGAGGATAATGGTATTTGGGCTATTAGCAGGCACAAACTTGGTGAACAATCCTAGGTACACACCAGATTAAAAGTTCTTGTCCAGTCAAATGATACTGATGACCTAACATCTGATCAGTGAAGGTCTGATCAGTGAAGGTCCAACATCCGACAAACTCACTGATCAGCCGTTACAGGCTCTGGCGGTGGAATATACATCTAGACTGAACCTGCACTGCACAGCTCCGTTCAATGTGTAGAGGCATCTGCCGGCTACTGCTGATCAGCTGTTATTCTCTTTTAGGATAGATCGTTAATATCATAAGACCAATCAATTCCTTTAAGATTGAAACCAAACAGACTCGGTACTCACTGCCAACACATTCACACAGGAAGAAAATTAAAGGGGTATTCCCATCTCCAAAATCCTATCCCAATATGTAGTAGGTGTAATAATAATATTAGCAAATACCTACAATTAGCAATGTAGTATAGTATTTTTGATTCGCTATGTCTCTTTCCTCATGTGCAGGCATTGCAGGACCTTAGGTATCCATGGTTACATCCACTGATAAAGTGACAGTTGGTAAGCTAGCTGCTAGTAGTCGTAACCATGGATACCTAAGGTCCTGTACTGCCTGCACATGAGGTAAGTGACATAGCGAATGAAAAATACTATACTACATTTCTAATTGGAGGTATTTGCTACTACTGCTGCTGCTGCTACTGCTACTACTGCTGCTGCTGCTACTGCTACTGCTACTACTACTACATATTGGGATAGGGATTTTGGAGATGGGAATACCCCTTTAATCCTCATTCTGGTATAGTGGGCGGCAGAGACATGGAAAGGGTTCCTTCAACTACATACCCAATGCCCTGGAGCCTTGCATCAATGTATAAGAACTGTAACAATGTGAGTGAAAAGGGGGGGGGGGGGGATATGAAAACCCCTTCTCAAAGGGTGGGTCCCAGTTTTAGGAACTCAAGTAGATTAGGATGAAGAAGTATAAAGGAACTAAAAAGCCCCCTTGACTCATGCAACTGTGATCAGAAAACACATCAGGCTTCAGGGTCTTACCCATCATGGTTGTATGAGGCCAGCACCACGCTGGGACTGGAGTAGGCATTGCTGGTTACCCAAGTACAATGTACAGCAAACATCATCAACAACATCAGCATCAACATGGTGACCACGCTCTTTATGTTAGGACCCAGGCCTTCTTCGGTCTTCTCCTGCTCAGATACGTGTTTTCTCACTTTTCCAGCCTGAACAGAGACACATACAGAATTAGCAGCAGAGGTCCTGGTAGTAACTATGCCAACTGACAAGCTGCCATGATGGAAGTGCCTCTGAAGAGCCAGTAATTACCAGTGAAACACGTCAATGTCTTTTCAGGTCACAACTGTTTACATCTGATTGACTGGGACAATGCTGAGCTCTAATTCACTCTGAAAGCCCCGATAAATTGCACAAATTACAGCTTTGACTGTGTCTAAAGGCCGATTGCCTCTAATAATGGAGTTTTTTTGATTATACAAGAAAAATATATAGTTTGCAATAAGGTAAAATACATATATTCACCATTATAAGGTGACCTTAGAGAGCACCCAGCGGCATACACCACAATCATTTTCTTAAAGGAAATGTGTCACAAAAGAGAATTACCTATTGTTGAAATAGTTTGTCAAATTATCTTTATTTTCATTCCAATAATTCTACAATTTTCTCGTTAGCCCAATATTAGACTTTTACTTCTTTAGGTACATATGGACGTTAGCAGCAATAGACTGACTCCAACACTACTGAACTATAATGAGATATTCAACCCCTCTACCAACACTGTACGTTTTATGGTGTATGGTGCAGGCTCAGCAGCTGAACCCGCTTCCACACAGGGCAAGGGCCGGCTGTGTTTAACAGCCAGTATCCACCTTTAACAGCAACTGGCATTAGCTTTGATCACTGCTGCGCCAACATGGTCGTGGGGTGTTAATGGGTAGCCACGGAAAATGAGGGCTTTCCACAGACCTACATTGCTGGCAGGGTGGTACTCTTACAGTAGAGTAAGGTAGGCACACTGCAGCTATAAGGGTTGATGCTCTAGGGTAATTATGTTGTAGATGGCGAGGAAACCAGGCACTCCAATACAAGATGCAATTTTAGACGTTTATTTCATAAATCATCAGAAAAGTCTGTGTGCACTGGGCCAATGTTTTGGTCACATGACCTTGTTCACGGCCAAAACAGAAGTACAGACTGCTGCAGGCTGATGTGAACAAGGGGGTTACTCCTGTGAAGCTCAGCTACAGGCTTGGCTTCACAGAAGACCATGGTTTTTGCTATATACTGAAATACAATGGTATTGCAGTATATAGGTTAAGCAATCACAGTTTCAAGCTCTCTAAAGAAAAGGCTTAAAAAAATAGTCGAAGCACTCCACTTATTCCCCTATAAAATAGAAATAAAAAAAAAATGTTTGATATTGCAGCATCTGTAAAACTCCAATCAAAATATAAAAATTGTTTAATCCGTATGAAAACAGCTTAAAAAATGGCAGTTCTAGTGGTTCAAATTTTTTATTTCTGGACTTTCCCCCAAAAATGCTGACTCTGCCACACTGTCTATAGAATATGTACACTGAGAGCCTGGTGTGGGCGGGGTTAGCTTCCTCAGTTCTGCTGCATTCTACATCTAAAAGCTCTGATTATGTGAGAACGGCTGCACCCAGTAACCTGAGTAATACATCTTTGGATTCAGGGTCTCTTTGCCTACATTATGCTGCTCTCACATGAGGTAGCAAAAACCTGCTGACAGATTCTAAGTGCATGTGTTGCATATATAAATATATCGGCCAAATAAGCTTTCAGCCGATATCTGACCTGTATGGCCAGCTTTACACTCAGATGGTAAAATGCAGCACAAAAAAAATAATCCAATATTTCACAGATAAAGGTCAGAATGTCACACTAAGGGAATACAGTGAACCTGGATCACTAAAAGGTAGGGGGGACTGAAAAATCCCTGGTTTGCAGACATATCACTCAGAAATGAACCATTGATTTGAAGGTCAGTAACATAAACCTCTTTGGGACTTCAGAAGAATTGTAAATGCTCACACACCACTCATTTGATACCATCTTTGATGCCAGAATAGAACATTTCTTTTTAACACCTTCCTCACATGGCTATTTTCAGTTTTGCGTTTTTTTCCTTTCCTTCCAAGAGCCATAACTTTTTTTGCTTTTCTATCCACTTAGCCATATGAGGGCTTGTTATTTGAAGGACAAGCTGTACTTTTGAGTAGCACCATTCAATTTATCACGTGATGTATTGGAAAGCGGGAAAAAAATTTCAAGTGCGACGAAAATGCGAATAAACAAAAAGTGCAATTCCACTTTTTTTTTTTTTTTAATGTTCAATATATGGTAAACGTGATTCTTCAGGTCTGTATGAATACGGCGATACCAAACACAGATATATATATTTTTTTATTTTCGCAGTCAAAAAATAAAAAAATAAAAAAAAATAGCTCATGTCGCCATTTCCCAAGACCTGAAACATTTTCAATTTTTGGTCAATGAAGCTTCCTGAGGGATTGTTTTTTGCAACCAAATCTGATACCATTTTGGAGTATATATATTTTTTCATCACCTTTTATTTATTAATTTTTTTTGCAGTGTTGCAGCGGCCAAAAAAAAAATTAATTCTGGAGTTTCAATTTTTTCTCATTACGCGCTCTAGTCGGGTTATTGAATTTTATATTCTGATAGATCGGACTTATTTTTAATGGGGGTTATTTTAACTTTTTTTATTCATATTTCACATTTTTTATTTTCTATTAGGTTAGTCCCCTTAGGGGACTTAACCTGCTATCATCCGATCACTTGTACTATACACAACAATATCACAGTACTGCTGAGTATAGTGAAAATCACGATCTCCTATGGACACCAGCTACAGGCTGGCTTTCACAGGAGTATCATGTCAGCCACAGGGATCTTCAGCAGACCCCTGACCATAATGACAACCCATTGATGCCCCACGATTGTGCTATGGAGGCGCAGACTGTCGCGTAAAACACCCCCGCTGGTGTGCAGTAATTGCACGCAACATTTAACTGCTCCACCCGCAACCAATAGAGGTAGATGATGAGGAATATCACAGCCATCATAAAATTTAGCACTAAGAAAGGGTCATCTGAAACTGTATGGTGGTGTATATAAAAAAATAAAAAAATTTAATGGGAACCATAATGCTAATTCTGCTTGTATTCTAATCAACCAGTGGGGAACATCCATAAACACAAACCCATGGCACGGATCGACTACGTCTGCTCTTGCCTTGGCATCACACGGGTTAAGCTGAACTCCTCGGATGTGGTGCTGCTCTTGCAGACGGCGGCAGCTATACCCAGGCGACCTCTCCGCAGACTAGGGCTCAGAATGTAACACTTACACAGCAGCAGGCAATCTAGCTTTCACCCGCTGAGTGGCAACCAGCATGGAAAATAATCTGACATTCAAAACGATAATTGTATAATCAAAATTGTTATTCCCCCGCATCCACCGCCTAACCAAGGAGTTTTATTTTGTCAAGTAATTAAAAGTAGGAAAAAAACGCGAATTGCCATTGTCTGCACTTCATTACCTTACTTCTTATAGTGGTGGTTACACAATGCAGAGATTAAACACTGCCTGCAACTTCACATCAATTACAGCTAGCCATGCTTATCGGGAAGGAAGCCGTGAATCAATGGAAAGCAGATAAGTCTGCAGCAGAATTACATCTTTTAAATATTTTTAAAGAGAAGGTTAAAGCGGCTAAATGTTCTTTATGACAGCGCTTCCGATCACGGTTACTTAGATGCGGTATCATTTAATTGCTTGGGGACATAAGCAAGGTATTTGCTTGGATCATAAAGGTTTTAGCTTGGCTCTTCCAGATCAGTCTTACAATGGATGGTCTATTGTTGGATTCAGTCATGGTGTCTTATCGTTTGGGTAGAATTAATAGTAATGCATACATGTCATGCCTCCAATGTAAATGTGAATAAAGCATAGAGGTGGCCAGACACGTAGAACAGCAGCTGAACAAACCTGGTGAATGATGAATGTGGTCAGTGAACCAGTGGTTGAGAGGACGGCCTAGACAATAGAGGCCACTGATTTATTAAAGGGGTTGTTGTCCAGTGGAAAAAATTATCACCTGTCAATGGGGTAGGTGATCATATGCTGATTGATGGGGGTCTGACTGAACACCGATCAGAACAGGGCTCTTTATCCTGTTATAGAATTGAATGTACATAACTGATCATTGCTCCATTCTGTTCTTATAGGGCTCCTGACCCCTGAAATTAATGGAGTGTCAGAAAGGTGCCCGCCTGCCAGGCCATTTTGTAAAGGAGATAAAGAACACCCAAAGATCACCGATCCTTTGGACAGATAATAAAATAGTTTTCATTCGATCACCCCTTTAAGGACTAAAATACATCAACTCTAGAGGGGGTTAAAACAAACGAGAGCACAACAAAGGAGACATTTCTCACAAGAATATAACTGCGGCAAACAAATTACCTTATCATAAAGGTTTCCTGAATTTCTTTTATCGTCCTCGTCACTGCTGTCTTCTATTGGCGGATTTTCTCTTTTCATGTCATCACCCAAATAATGTTCAAAGACATTGGAGAAAGCAATAGCAGAAAGCATGCAGACCACGGGAGTCAAGGTTAACATCAAACGGACCATCACACCGGCAAAATATACTGCACTGATGGCATACAGAGCAACTGCGGAGAAAAGGGGAAAAAAGGTATCTTAAACTGTGGCACTAATAACAGGATAAACAGCCACAGCACGACACGCCGCCTAGAAGAGACTCCCTCGCCGACTGTAAGAACTTCTGAATTGTAACCATATTACAGGGCTACGTGAGCGAAATAACCGTATAAATCTCCAACATACACAAATGGCACATAAGGGGTCTTGGCACCAGGGGCCAGCAGAGCAGGGGTCCACATGCCTTTGAGAATATATACTGAACTACACAGAAGATGCTGGTCCTGCTCAGCAACCATTAGGAAGACTAAGTGCTGGCATTAAAGGGTTGCATTGGATTATACAATAATGGTCTCCAAGCAGGGAGCATGACAAAGCAACTTATACTTGCTGGGAAATATCCCACCGCTCCAGCGCAGCCGTTCAGTGGTCCTGGAGAAACTGGAGCCAGGTTTTGGTTTCCCCATCTGAGGGCAGCAGAATACAGGGACAGAGACTCTAATTCCAGCAGTGTTTCACTTCCTAAGCTTTCTGCTGTAGTTTAGATAAATCACTATTTTATCTCCTGCTGCTCTGCTGGTCCGCTCAGTGATGGCCTCCTGCAAGTAGTCCTCAATATTCTTATGCATTGTCCCCCTCGCCTCCCAAGGAAAGGCAGCTTTCTGGCTATGCACAGTGTAGGCAGAAAGCTGTGTGCAGGTGGCCTGTTCAGAGGTTACACAACGCACATCACTGAGAGGACAAGCAGAGCTGTAGCAGATAAAACTGTGATTACAAGAAGCCCTGGTAAGTGACAAAGCGCTGGAATCAGGGTCTCTGCTCCTAGAATTGTAGTAAACACATGGTGATCCTCTCTGATTGCATGCAGTGACCATGTGAGTCTGACTTGTTCAACAAACCAGTCTGGAAGGGTCCCATGCCATACATGCAGGCATCACACTTACAGTGACTGGCTGCAGCAATCACATACACACAGTCGACATATCGCTACAGCACAATTAACCGGTAGGACACCTTGAGTGGTGGTGATGGGAGATTTTCAGGTAATTATAAATGGTTTTGTTATTTTATTACATTCACTGCTTTGGATAAAAAAAAAAATACATAAGCTAGAAAATTACTAATTGAGTGGTAAATCATACCTGAAACAGCAATATATTAAGTACATGAAAGCTCAGACATAAAAGTCCTGGACACTGTTCTCTGATAAGATCACAGATGGTTACATGGTTTGTGCATCTATAGACTCCTTGGTGCACGGACCCCGGGTCTATCCTTGGATCTGCAGCCTCTTCGGCTCTACTTGCAGATCGTCATGAGTTAAGCTGACGGGGCATCACATTCTCATCGATCTCAACGCCATTACCGTCAGGTTCACTTGGAGATCAAGCACTCTATAAGCACGGCGGACAGAAGCTGGAAGGCCCTGCTGATTGCTGCAGTGCCATTGTCCCTTCAGTGTAAAGTACGAGGATCTCTACACAGACTTGTGTCAATGATAGGATTACGGGTTCCAAAGAGGAATATAACAAAACATCCATACATGGGCTGCTTGGAAATTAAAGAGGAATTATGCATGTGACTTAATGCAGAAGCATGGTGAGAAAGTTGTTTGCTTCTAAGGGGCAAAATGTCCATACTGAGAGAGACCGAGGTCTATAAAGCTGGTACGTCAGTGCATGGCAGCCGTCTGGCTCTATGCTGAGGAGCTACAGGTGCAGCTCACAAAATTAGAATATCATCAAAAAAATAATTTCAGTTCCTCAATACAAAAAGTGAAACTCATTATATAGAGTAATTACAACCAGAGTGATCTATTTCAAGTGTTTATTTCTGGTAATGCTGGCGATTATGGCTTACAGCCAATGAAAACACAAAAGTCATTATCTCAGTAAATTAGAGTAATTGACAAAAAAAAACCACCTGCAAAGGCTTCCTAAGCATTTAAAAAGGTCCCTTAGTCTGTTTCAGTAGGCTCCACAATCATGGGGAAGACTGCTGACTTGACAGATGTCCAGAAGGCAGTCATTGACACACTCCACAAGGAGGGTAAGCCACAAAAGGTCATTGCTAAAGAAGCTGGCTGTTCACAGAGTGCTGTATCCAAGCATACTAACCCTTTCGCAACCTTGGGTTTTGTCGTTTTTGCTTTTTCGTTTTTTGCTCCCCTTGTTCCCAGAGCCATAGCGTTTTTATTTTTTTGGACAATATGGCCGTGTGAGGGCTTATTTTTTGCGGGACAAGTTGTACTTTTCAACGCCATTACTAGTTTTACCATATCGTGTACGGGAAAAAATATCCAAATGCGGTAAAATTGCAAAAAAGTGCAATACCACAGTTGTTTTTTTTTTTTTTACCACGTTCACTGTATGCTAAAACTGACCTGCCATTCTTATTCTCCAGGTCATTACGAGTGCGTAGACACCAAACATGTATAGGTTCTTTTATATTTAAGTGGTGAAAAAAAATTCCAAAATTTGTTAATTTTTTTTTAAAAAAAATAGCGCCATTTTCCGAGACCTGTAGCGTCTCCATTTTTCGTGATCTGGGGCTGGGTGAGGGCTTATTTTTTGCGCACCGGGCTGACTTTATTGATAACATTTTGGGGTAGATCCGATGTTTTGATCGCCCGGTTATTGCATTTTATTGCAATGTTGCGGCGACCAAAAAACATAATTCTGGCGTTTAGAATTTTTTTCTCGTTACACCGTTTACCGATCGGATTAATTCTTTTTTTATATTGATAGATGGGGCGAGTCTGAACGCGGCGATACCAAATATGTCTATGTATGTTTTTTTTTAATATATTTTATTTTGAATGGGGCGAAAGGGGGGTGATTTAAACTTTTATATTTTTAAAAACTTTTTTTTTTCACTTACTGCATGCTTCAATTGTCTCCATAGGAGACTAGAAGCAGCAGTTGTCTGATCGGCTCTGCTACATACAGGGGACCAGCAGATCCCCTGTATGCAGCAGAAATGGTCCTGTGCTATGAGCGCCGACCACTAGGTGGCGCTCATAGCGACCAGATCATGACAACCACAGGCGTCTGCTGCAGACCCTGGATTGTCATGCCCACCCATCGGTGACCCGCGATCACGTGAGTGACGGGGTTGCCGATGGGCGGGGCTTATGACGCGCAACCCAGAAGCGCACGTTAAATGCCGCTGTCGGAGATTGACAGCGGCATTTAACATGTTAACAGCCGCGGGTGGATCGCGATTCCACCCGCGGCTGTTGCGGGCACATGTGCGTACTAATACGGCATGGGTTGTAAAGGGGTTAATGGTAAGTTGAGTGGAAGGAAAAACTGTGGTAGAAAAAGGTGCACAAGCAACCGGGCTAACTGCAGCCTTGAAAGGATTGTTAAGAAAAGGCCATTCAAAAATTTGGGGGAGATTCACAAGGAGTGGACTGCTGCTGGAGTCACTGCTTCAAGAGCCACCACACACAGACTTATCTAGGACATGGGCTACAAGTGTCACATTCCTTGTGTCAAGCCACTCAAGACCAATAGACAACGCCAGAAGCGTCTTACCTGGGCCAAGGAGAAAAAGACCTGGATTGTTGCTCAGTGGTCTGAGGTGTTGTTTTCAGATGAAAGTAAATTTTGGATTTCATTTGGAAATCAAGGTCCCAGAGTCTGGAGGAAGAGTGGAGAGGCCACAATCCAAGGTGCTTGAGGTCTATTGTGAAGTTTCCACAATCAGTGATGGTTTGGGGAGCCATGTCATCGGCTGGTGTGGGTCCGCTGTGTCAAGACCAAAGTCAGCGCAGCCGTCTACCAGGAAATTTTAGAGCACTTCATGCTTCCCTCTGCCGACAAGCTTTTTGGAGATGGAAATTTCATTCTCCAGCAGGACTTGGCACCTGTCCACACTGCCAAAAGTACCAATACCTGGTTTACAAACAACAGTATCACTGTGCTTGATTGGCCAGCAAGCTCGCCTGACCTTAACCCCATAGAGAATCTATGGGGTATTGTCAAGAGGAAGATGAGAGACACCAGATCCAACAATGCAGACGAGCTGAAGGCTGCTATCAAAGTAACCCGGGCTTCCATAACACCTCAGCAGTGCCACAGGCTGATCGCCTCCATGCCACATTGCCGCATTGATGCAGTAATTGATGCAAAAGGAGCCCCGACCAAGTATTGAGTGCATTTACTGAACATACATTTCAGTAGGCCAACATTTCGGATTTTAAAAACATTTTTCAAGCTGGTGTTATAAAATATTCTAATTTACTGAGATAATGACGTTTGTGTGTTTTCATTGGCTGTAAGGCATAATCATCAACATTAACAGAAATAAACACTTGAAATAGATCACTCTGTTTATAATGACTATATACGAGTTTTACTTTTTGTATTCAAGAACTGAAATAAATTAACTTTTTGATGATATTCTAATATAGTGAGAAGCACCTGTATATAACCTCTATGAACTGCTGTAGGAGACTCTGCGCAAAGGGCTATGCTAGGAGACAGGAGTCACAAAAACTAGAAGTAGTGTGTAGTACCTACCAAACACTCGCTCATCATTGATATTCTTTATACAGAACCAAAGCCCTGCAGGAAAGGTACAGACTAATATATGAAGGTCAAAGAAGAAGGAGACCCAAGTCGTTGGCTGATGTTCTGATACCGATGCGATGATGGGGATGTGAATTTTGGCATACCTATTAAGAGGAAAAAGAATAAAAAATAAAAACCACAAGAACAGTTATCAATATTGACAGCTTGAATAGTCATAACGATTAAAATGGATCATATAGGAGAGAGGAGGACAACATCAGGCTCATGAGCACTTGTGGTTTGACATTTACTTATCAGTAAGAAGGTTCTTCCCATTACACAAGGAACTGAAGGTGCAGATTATCATTACATGAGCGGATCCAGCAGTGTAACTATCAATTTGTAATTCACATTTCTCCATGTGAACATAGCTGCCAAGAAGCAAACGCTGGAGTCACTGAACCCGATGTTAATAATGACCTCCTAAACACAGACTAAACTGTTTGGCCATTGGTAAAGCACTAAGCTGCCGGTAATGTCGCAGTGAGGTATACAGACAGCGCTGATTACCATTTCATTCCAAAAACGTTTTAGAAAACACCTGCCAAACGCTTGGATACCATACACATCTAACAAGGGACGTGCCTTGCCATTTTACAGGTCAGCTTACTGTCCAGATGTCGGATCCTCCCCGGCTGTAGAGCCAGGGAAACGCAGGGTCTCCAGCCAACTACCGGTAATGCAATATATCGCAGGCTGGCCACAGAATCCGGACCAGACCGCATATACTGAAACATTAACTTTTCATTTTGTGTGTTCATTATTGGTCTAATATGTTCTGTAGATACAGAGAGATCATAACTATTTACCAAGAAACTAATCGGTTAAAAATCCTTCTACAGAATCGCAAAGTGTCCCTGATGTTAATGCCTGAATGTACAGCTCCGTTACAGTCTTACCGGACCTGACTGATTAGTATACGGCATTTCTCAGTAGAAAACCCCTTTAGGCAAACAGTTTGAATAATGAAATATACATTTTCAGACTCTTCCGCTGAACTTACCCTGTATCCCAAAGGGAATAAAATCGTCCACTCCAAGGAGCAATGTACCCTGGAAAATAAAATCCCACATATTAAACTAAAGTACACAATGCAAAAAAGGGAAATAAAAAAATGTAAATGTGAAAAATAACAAAACAGAAAAACCTCAATTATAAACTGTTAGAACCTACGCCAAGATTGGAAATAAGCCGATAACCTTGTATCTAGCCCCTCAGATATTTTCTGCAGGTGTCCGTATGGACGGTTTTCAATTTAGGCTATAACATGAATGATCTACCTTTAGCGTGTGCATGAGAAAAACCTGACAGTGCAGCAAAGGACCCGCAAAAGGCATGAGTGTTTGCAAATGGGGTAGTCTTCCTTTTCGAATAGACCCTCATTTGGCTAAATATGCCATTATGTGGCAAGGTCTTAGGACTTAATCCTACAGTGGTGGCCCACAGGATACATTTTCCCCAGAGGAGCCCTGCCTGGCCTAAAAGTCTCCCTACACACGAGCATTGACCCAGTGGTCCCTAGAGCTGTTTAGGCATTTCATGGGGCATGCATTTTCTGTGGCCCATACTGCAGAGTGTTTATTTTTTTCATTATATACCTTTTTTTGGAACAGCACACTCTACAACACATTTTCACACCACGTTTTATGGAACACTGACATATGCTGGCCCAAAAGAGATCAAAAATGGTCCTTTTGGCCTCTGTTGGGTTAATGTGACATTTGTGTGAACATCCAGACGGTTTCCTGGCCTATATGCTATGCAAAGAAAATGATGTCAGCTGAATCATGCTGCCCAAAACACATGTAGCATAAATCTGAGCCGGTCTGTGAAATATTCCACCAGGTATGTTTTTTCTGAAACACTACGGTGTTTGAGAAAATATAGTTTGGAGATCCAGCCATGGTGGAGAAGAAAATAGGTGGAGAGAAAACTAGTCCGTGGCCACTTTCGTCCGGCTTCTCCCCACACCACTGCAGGTGATTGACAGGTGTTTTGCCATGTACACACGTGGGAGACACCTGTCTATCATCTGGAGTGGTGTGTGATTGGTCAAACTGTATTTTCTCTTAAATAAAAGCCTTTTGTACAGCCAAGCATGTGGTTTGGGCAGCATGAAACAAGTGACAGCTTTTAATAATTATGTTATTGCTTACATTTTAGAATGGAAAACTAACATGTCCCAACAGAAGTATAAGACAGGCAATATTTAAGTGGGAGATTTTTTCAAAAAGAACTATCTCCATCTACAGTTCTCCAGGAGATAAACACTGTGGAGCACAATTTAGACTCTGGAAATATTAACAATTGTCCGGTGAGGAAAAGCCGTGCTGCTCAGAGTTCATTTATCTTCATATCACCATTTAGGCAAACCGTCAGCTGGGGAGAGGAGCTGGAAATGCTAAGGAGATGGCCGTGGAGTGCTTCCTATGCCTTACTATCCACAGCTCTCTCCCCAGCTGAAGGTTGCTCTAATTGCGATGAATAAAAGATAAATGAAGTCGGTGAGTGCTGCCGTCTTTCATCTCTGCAATATTGTTACGTAAAACCACCACCACAATGGAAAAACAGCATTTTTATAACAGTTTGATCAGGGTAATAACATCAGCAGAAATGCGAGAGATTGTAGACCTTACCCAATTTAAAGGGTTCATCAAGTATACAAGTTGATCCTAATTGATAGGATAGGGAATAAGCACATGATCCCTGGGGGTCCAACTGTTGGGAACCCTGGCAATCTAGAGAAAGAGGTTTTGCAGGATGGAGCGGAGGTGGAGCATACGAGTGTTGGCAGGGTACAGGGCTCAGCTTTCTCTGGCAGTTCTGTAGACCGTAAATGGAGCGGAGAGGTGTATATTTGCCCTGCCAGTCAGACACCCAATCGATCAATAACTTATCCCACAGCCCATCAATGGGGGATAATTTATATACTTTATACAACTTCTTAAAAAGTGTAATGCAGGCAGATGCATCTTAGAAGGGATAACCATCAAATAGTTGTTGTGGTCTAAGGATAAAAGTCAGGTGGAAAAGGAAAAAATAGATAATCTATATATTTAACAATTATGTCCCAAACAAATGGTACCAGAAATCCTACCGATCCCATCTGTATTATACCTATATAATACATAGCCTATACAAAGGATTTGTCAGGAGAAGGACCAGGATAGGAGTGTTTTCCCAGCATTACTAGATCTCAGATACGGCACACGGCTTATACTCGGCACGGCGTGCAGCCTACCTGTGTAGGTTAAGTAGATAACTGTTAGGAACACGATTCCAGCAGCGAGAGACACTCCCAGAAAGAAGAGCGTCTGAAACTCCTGCTTCGTCAGCTTGTCTCGCAGGTACTGTAGTAAAGCATATGCCTGCAGCAGAGCAAACACCCCTGAAACAGACAAGGACAAGTCATTAATGGCATCTCAGCAGGATTCTGGATACAACACATTACCCTAATGCCTGAAATTGAACGGTCAATTTAAAAAATAAATTATTTAAACCATCCTGGTTTAGTCATTTTACCAAGCTGTACTGCCCATAACAGCCATATCAATTTTCCTCTCCCTACTGCAATGTTGTCAATTAAATCAATGACCATTCAGTCTTCAGCATGTCAAATATTGCCGTGGAACAGTCATGATTTATTGTGGATTTTCCCCACTCAGATCAATGACAAAGAAAATCTGCTGAAAATTACAACATTGCAGACAGTAATACAGATACGAATATGCAATTAGTTAAAAAAAATGCATGCACTTAATGGGAGCTAGCATCAGAAAATTATCTATTGTTTCTATCAGGTTTTTGCATTACATGTAATTTTACAATTTTTGGCAAGGTTAATTTATTTTCACATCACAGTCCTTATAAAAAGTAGTAATCCTGCCGTTTTCACATTGGCCACTAGGGCTTTTTATACCACTACTTTGACCTTTCAGGAAGAGTTTGCAGCCATTTCTTACTAGAGGCAGGATTACAATGAATGATAAAACCTCTATACACAGCTGATTACACAAGATCCGCCATTTACAATAGGTGAGGTCACGGCCCCCCTGCCTACACAATAACCTTTGCACACGCTCATTATAGGCTTCAATACAAAAGCTACGGTCGGAACCTGACCACTGCAGCTATGACATGTGTTGTTTCCTGAAACTCCAGAAATGTCAAGCCTATGAAAGGCACAGTGTGAAAATTGAACGATTTCTACATATTTTTTAATGCAGATTGTGATATGGTGGAAGCGAGGGGGAGGGGGAATTCCATCAGCCTACTCGCTTCCTCCCCTTCAAAAAAAAAGAATTAAAATAAATAAATTCAACTCAAAATTTGATTTGAACAATAAGTCCTTTTCGAGGTTTGGTGAAAGAAGCATCGGACAGCTGGACTGCAACGTGTCCCATCCTTTAGTGGACAGGATAAATTAGCTCCCGATAGTGGTCCCATTGAGGTTCACCCCTCCCCCTTGCAGAGAGAACATACATACCCTGGACAATAAAGAGTGCATCTCTATGGGGTCGTGGAGAAAGATATAGTGATTGACCAACAAAAGGCATCTATTGTGTATGGCCAAGCCCAATCAGAAAGAACGAGCTGTTCTGCATGTAGACGTTACTAACACATACGAAGAGACTAGAAGTGTTCATGAATATACATGAAAGTGGCAGAGAAAAAAAATAAGGTAGGTAAGAAATGAAATTCTAGCCACATGCAGTCACCGCAGCTTGTATTGAGTATCCAAACACGCGCACCACTGTATGCCAGGATCTTACCTGCAGCTGCCATGTGCTCGCTTGTACGGATGGGTTGAAATCCAACAAAGGGAATTTGCATGGATAATATTAACCCCACGATGTAAAAGGTGCTGTATGCTACAGAGGAAAAAACAAAAAAGAATAAGAAGCCATTCTCAAAAAATTCTTATTTATCACAAGAGGAATGAAATACAATTAAAAGGTGTTCTCTAATACTCCTGACTATTCTTGGTGGTGTTCTTACAACACTCCACTATTCAGCTGCTGGCAGCCCAGACAGTCTATAGACTGGAACACATCGGTCAGACTGGTTGGTGACCGCTCCCAAGTGCGGCAGATCAGTTCTTATTCAAATGACTAGGAACTGATCTGCAGCACCCAGCAGCGTCCACTAACCAGGCTGACATGAGTCCATAGACTGTTTACAGTCGGCCATTGACTGGGGGTGTCTGGTGTCATATTAACCTAGTGGACAACCCTCTTCTAATCTGGGACACTGTTCAGAACACATAAAAGAAAATAATTTAGCGTTTAATGCCTACTTCAGGTGAAGTTGCAGATGAACATCCGTTTCCATAGCTCATCGTTTCTCCTCTCCCTCCATAGATTTTTTATGAGCAGCATCTGTCATCTCATTCCTCCGTGCATTATACACGCTATACACCTCATTCCTCCGTGCATTATACACGCTATACACCTCATTCCTCCGTGCATTATACACGCTATACACCTCATTCCTCCGTGCATTATACACGCTATACACCTCATTCCTCCGTGCATTATACACGCTATACACCTCATTCCTCCGTGCATTATACACGCTATACACCTCATTCCTCCGTGCATTATACACGCTATACACCTCATTCCTCCGTGCATTATACACGCTATACACCTCATTCCTCCGTGCATTATACACGCTATACACCTCATTCCTCCGTGTATTATACACGCTATACACCTCATTCCTCCGTGTATTATACACGCTATACACCTCATTCCTCCGTGTATTATACACGCTATACACCTCATTCCTCCGTGTATTATACACGCTATACACCTCATTCCTCCGTGTATTATACACGCTATACACCTCATTCCTCCGTGTATTATACACGCTATACACCTCATTCCTCCGTGTATTATACACGCTATACACCTCATCCCTCCGTGTATTATACACGCTATACACCTCATCCCTCCGTGTATTATACACGCTATACACCTCATCCCTCCGTGTATTATACACGCTATACACCTCATCCCTCCGTGTATTATACACGCTATACACCTCATCCCTCCGTGTATTATACACGCTATACACCTCATTCCTCCGTGTATTATACACGCTATACACCTCATTCCTCCGTGTATTATACACGCTATACACCTCATTCCTCCGTGTATTATACACGCTATACACCTCATTCCTCCGTGTATTATACACGCTATACACCTCATTCCTCCGTGTATTATACACGCTATACACCTCATTCCTCCGTGTATTATACACGCTATACACCTCATTCCTCCGTGTATTATACACGCTATACACCTCATTCCTCCGTGTATTATACACGCTATACACCTCATTCCTCCGTGTATTATACACGCTATACACCTCATTCCTCCGTGTATTATACACGCTATACACCTCATTCCTCCGTGTATTATACACGCTATACACCTCATTCCTCCGTGTATTATACACGCTATACACCTCATTCCTCCGTGTATTATATACGCTATACACCTCATTCCTCCGTGTATTATACACGCTATACACCTCATTCCTCCGTGTATTATACACGCTATACACCTCATTCCTCCGTGTATTATATACGCTATACATCTCATTCCTCCGTGTATTATATACGCTATACATCTCATTCCTCCGTGTATTATATACGCTATACACCTCATTCCTCCGTGTATTATATACGCTATACACCTCATTCCTCCGTGTATTATATACGCTATACACCTCATTCCTCCGTGTATTATATACGCTATACACCTCATTCCTCCGTGTATTATATACGCTATACATCTCATTCCTCCGTGTATTATATACGCTATACACCTCATTCCTCCGTGTATTATATACGCTATACATCATTCCTCCGTGTATTTTATACGCTATATACCTCATTCCTCCGTGTATTATATACGCTATACACCTCATTCCTCCGTGTATTATATACGCTATACACCTCATTCCTCCGTGTATTATATACGCTATACATCTCATTCCTCCGTGTATTATATACGCTATACACCTCATTCCTCCGTGTATTATATACGCTATACACCTCATTCCTCCGTGTATTATATACGCTATACATCTCATTCCTCCGTGTATTATATAAACTTATGTATGTTATACATCTCACTCCTCTGTGTAAGATATAAGATTTATATCTCATTCCTCTGTGAACGATATATGATAAAACATCTGATTTTCTAATGAAGTGTTTCTAATTTTTACTTTTTTTTTTTCAGAAATCAATATTATGATGGTTACTTTGTCGTCCCCCTGAGCCACAGACCCCAAACTGTTGCTGTTCTGAGGAGCATCTGATGGCTTCCCCCATCACATAATTGCAGTTATGCACAGAGGCAGTGTGATACAACATGCTCCTGTTACAAACATGAAAAAACAGCTAAATACTACGGTGAGATCAGATAATGTCTTGGGTGTACACGAAGAAAGAAAAATAAAAGCAGCCACGGAAGAGCGCATCAGACACTGGAAAACAAGGACATCTAATCAATGGAAGCTAAGACGGGAAGCTCATGAAACACTATTCTATGTAGGCCAAGGAAAAACCGCTCTATGGGCACGGGGGAGCCGGCTCCTTGTGGGAGTTGGAGTGTTGGCCAGGTGCTAAATGAACCAAAATAATCCTTTCTGGCTGACTAGCAGAAAGATATCGATTCCGGCTGCATTGCTTCTATGTGATAAAGCATGTGCTGGATTTTCTGTAAGAAATGTATCTATCAGTACAAGCTGTGCTGTACAGCTCTGCCAGTCCATAGGGCTGTGTCTTCTAGAATGGCCTATACCGTGCACAGCCTGGTAACAGAAGTGATAACATCACCAATAATGTACACTGTGCTGGTATATTACACCGCAATGTGCAGGGAAGGCTCAGACGTCCCCAATGAGCCTCATGGTGTAATAACAGGCCTCTGGCATGAATACAGAGTACCCAGAGGAAATTCACACAAGATGAGGAAGCGCACTCCTCACAAACGTTCCTGGGACAGAAGACAGAGACCCCAGCCTCATATAGCACTGATTAGCTCATCAGTATTTCATTTCTGCAGTGTGAAATTCAGAATCAAGAAAACCTTCCAACCTTGACTTGTGGATTAGAAACCTGCACATAAGACAATTCCCAAATATGATCCTATAACTCAGAAGAACTGATACAAGATACAGGGGAATCCAATCATTGCCGTGAAAAAACACAGGGAGCCATTTATGATAGACTGCATTCAGCCTATAGTCCTGCGGACAGACAGCAGGGATCGTAAGAAATCCGGATTCCTACTCTGACTGAAGACATTTTAGGATTTTGGAATCAGAGCGGCACCATTAGCTTGTCACTGATGTATAAGCAACACCCTAGAAGATGATTGTTTTTTGCCAAGGGGATTGTTCCATGATTAGATAACAGACTGTTCACTTTCAGGACATAAATTGAAAAGTGCATTAAATTGCAAGGCCATGTGGAAAAGAGCCTAAGTACCTGCCCATGTGCAGCCACACTCTGCCAATACATGCGCACTCCTGCCCATCTTTGCTCTGTGTAAATAATGGATGCAGTGATTTAACCGTCCATGTGATGAAGATATTGATGGCCAGGAGATTCAGCTGCCTGTGCAATGGGGGAATGGCAGAGGCAAAGTGAATCATGTGCCTGTCGCCATTATCATGGAGGCGGAAAGTCCATTGTTTACACAGCCTTTATTAGCACAGCGGGGATGTGATGTACCCATCAAAACCTCAGGTTTTAAGAAGTTTATTTTGGTCCATAATGTGGACAATAACTCTGTTTGGAAGAAAAAAAATATATATACACGGTATCCAATACACACACACACACACACCCCATTGTCTGGATACCTGTTATCCCCTACTGTATGTTTACTGGCCTCAGAAAGTCCACCTAGTTTGGCAGTAAGGACAAGTTGCTTTTAGCTTACGCTTCTTATTGGCTAGCATGACTACCATTCATATGCAAGGAAATCCAGGTGGTCTAACCGAGCATGTGTGACCACTGGCACCGGACACAGAAGATATGAGAGGAAACTATAAGAATACCAGGGGGCGCCAAACCATGTAACAAATATATATATCTAGATACAAAAAGTACATCTTTTTTAAACTAACTGCAATTAAAAAAAAATAGGTTTTGTCTTACAGTGTGTATTAATATTAATTTTTAGGAGCACACCTTTAACACAATATAAAATCCTTCACTTAAATCTGCCAGACAGCCGACAAATGTTCACAGAAACCCATAAGCAGTCTGGATCTTGATCTAAAACCCACCAGTCACTTAGTAAAGCACAAGAGAAGAAAACATGGCATTACTCTATTTCATGTGCCTTGTAGAAACGTTTAGGCTCCCCTTTGTTTAATGTCACTGAGCAGAATATCATTTTTCAAGTGTTAGAAGAAATCCTTTGGTTTAGCCCCTTTACAGCTGTAATTCACAGCACTGAAGAGGTTTGCAGCACCGAACAAAGTCGAGGCATGGCAAACAAGCCAGGTGACGAAGACGGCATCTTCCATTATGTCACATCATTTCCCCTAAAGCCGTTATATATAATAATTGTTAGAGTGCCATCCTGTGGAAACAGCCGCAATATACAATTGTCAGTGGAAATGTCTGATGTGACTGCGAGAGGATAAACACTATAATGAATCACCGCGCTATGCGGGAATATAGATCTGATCACATTAACAGCCTCTACACTATGCAGACCATACACAGTCTGCCAGCAGACCCGGGATTGTAGGGCTTTAGATTATGCACAATGGCATACTTAGCCACTCACTGGTCTCTAAACCAGACTCCATCAATAACATCTTGGGATGTGGTATTAAGGCAGATCCTGCTTTTTTACATGAGACCCTTCAGTGGGGACACTGATTGCTACAAGCCATCACGGAGTAACAGGTCCTCAAAATATAGTTAGAATGTGAATCACCGCACTACTTTACCAGGTGCTCAAGTAGGGTCCAATACCATATATTTATAGAAAACCCCAGCACTCAAGAGCATAAAGTAAACTGAATTTTAATAGCAGTCCACAGCAAAAAAACGTTTCGGTCAACAGGACCTTCATCAGTGTGCCAAATGCTGGGAATGGTATCAAGAGAGGAGGGAGGAACGCAATGTCACCGCAGCGAGATTTCTTGGAGCCCGGATATGCTGGAGTAGCGACCAGGACGCGGTGTCCACCGCAGCTATGGGATTTGTGAGGGACTGCAAGCCTAGGAATATAAGAGTGGCATATTCCGCGAGTGCAACTTTATCCAGACGGACCCCGACCCACAGTCTCCGTTTTACCGGCGGGCTCAAGTCCTGGCGGCCACCCTCATATAGCTCGAGTGCCAAAGTTTATCTCAAAATATAGTTAGACTGAATACAGGCATCTGTGAAACACTGAACAAGAACAGGTCAGGGGGTCCAAGACGACCAGTCGCGGGCCTAGATATTACAGTCCATGCTAGGTCAGCGTTTCATGGAATATTGAAATTACTCTTAGAGTTACACTTAAACTCTTGTCTTGTGGGAACCAACACCACATCAGTGGATCTACAAAATATTTATACTCCGATCACCTCTCTTTTGAGGGTAAGGGCAACAAAATACAAGCAGGTAGCAGAGCAAAACCACCAAAGCTGGGTTCATACCTTGCCTAGGGGGCAACATATAAGCCTGGCATTCTCCTGCCACATACGAAGAACCAGACACCGTAGATACTGGTCAACCACACACTCTCTCAGCCAACAGCCATCTTCCACGGGGAAGGGTGGCGGCAGAAAAAAGCTCTTAGGCTAAGTTCACGCGTTGCGTTTTTGCAGAGTTTTCTTATCCAAATTTTAAAAACTGCGTTTTACAGTACCAGAAAAGTCTGAGATTTCAGAAATCTCATGCACACACACATTGAGGTTTTTTTCCCCCCGACTCTTGTCAAAGAACTGTGTTTTTGCAAAAATATCACTTCTTTCAGCATTTTTGCAAAAATATCACTTCTTTCAGCATTTTTGGAACGTTTTTCAACCATAGAAAGCAGTGGGTAGTGCAAAAACCTTAGGAAGTTGAATCATGTTTTGCTTTTATGCACGAAACTACCAGCATGCACAAGAGACAAAAAGTACCCCGACGCAAATGCAGCAAAACCGGCATAAAAAAAAAGCAATAACTCATCAAAACCTGTTCTGACGTTGCTTCTTTATTGCCAAGAGAGAAGGCTTTGCCTGCGGAAAAAAACACAGCAAAAACGCAGTGTGTGAACATAGCCTACGCCTGCCAATACTCCCCCCGCCTCTTTGTCAAGGGAAAATATGGAGGCTATTCATACACCTGAGAAGTTTGGTTGATCCTACTGATATGGTCAGGTTTGGCCAACTTTACCTGTGTGCCGAGGCCTTTACACACAGGAGCTCAGCTGTTTAGCATGGTTAGAGGAAGCATATGAAGTTACCGCTTTCTGCTCCTGAATATCCGAGAGGAATCTCGTTTCTAATGTGTCAGTGGCTAAAGACAAAGGTTCATTCACAAGCGTCTGAAAAATAACCTATAGATTTATGGAGAATACTGTGGATTTGCAGCAGATTGTAATCTCCGCTCTGAAGCACCGGTATGAACAGCAATGTGCTATGTATGACAATAATGTGGGGGTAAAAAAAGAAGAAGAATGGTTACTAGTCATTATGTGGATTCTAACAGTTTCTTTTTACGGATTTTAAAGTGTTTTTACCCCATCCTAACAAGGAAACAAATGTGGTTAGCTGTGCAGAGAAAGGAAATGACTAGAAGAAACTTGGCAAGTCATTTCCTCTTGTCAGTTGAGATGGGACAGAGATGCTGCTTAAAGGATACATATGTTATACAGTGGTGTGAAAAAGTTTTTGCCCCCTTCCTGATTTCTTCTTCTGTTGCATGTTTGTCACACTTAAATATTTCAGATCACAAAACAAATAATATTAGACAAAGATGACACAAGTAAACTCAAAATGCAGATTTTAAATGAAGGTCTTTATTAAGGAAAAACAGATTCAAACCTACATGGCCCTGTGTGGTAAAGTGATTGCCCCCTAAACCTAATAAATGGTTGGATCACTCTTAGCAGCAACAACTGCAATCAAGCATTTGTGATAACTGGCAATGAGTCTTTTACAATGCTCTGGAGGAATTTTGGCCCACTCATCTTTGCAGAACTGCTGTAATTCAGCCACACTGGAGAATTTGCGAGCAAGAACCGCCTTTTTAAGGTCACAGCATCTCAATCGGATTAAGGTCAGGACTTTGACTAGGCCACTCCAAAGCCTTAATGATGTTTTTCTTAAGCCATTCAGAGGTGGACTTGCTGGTGTGTTTTGGATCATTGTCCTGCTGCATAACCCAAGTGCGCTTCAGCTTGAGGTCACGAACAGATGGTCGGACATTCTCCTTCAGGATTTTATGGTAGACAGCAGAATTCATGGTTCCATTTACCACAACAAGTCTTCCAGGTTCTGAAGTAGCAAAACAGCCCCAGACCATCACCACCACATTTTACTGTTGGTATGATGTTCCTTTTCTAAAATGCTGTGTTACTTCTACGCCAGATGTAATAGGACATAAGCCTTCCAAAAAGTTCAACTTTTGTCTCGTCAGTCCACAGAGTATTATTCCAAAAGTCTTGGTGATCATCAAGATGTTTTCTGGCAAAACTGAGACAAGCCTTTATGTTCTTTTTGCTCAGCAGTGGTTTTCATCTTGGAACTCTGTCATGCATGACATTTTTTCCCAGTCTCTTTCTTATGGTGGAGTCATGAACACTGACCTTCACTGAGGCAAGTGAGGCCTGCAGTTCTCTGGATGTTGTTGTGGGGTGTTTTGTGACTTCTTGGATGAGTCATTGCTGCGCTCTTGGGGTAATTTTGGTCGGTCGGTCACTCCTGGGAAGGTTCACCACTGTTCCATGTTTTTGCCATTTGTGGATAATGGCTCTCACTGTTGTTCACTGGAGTCCCAAAGCTTTAGAAATGGCTTTATAACATTTTCTAGACTGATAGATCTCAATTACTTTGTTTCTCATTTGTTACAGTATTTCTTTGAATCGCAGCATGATGTCTAACTTTTGATGATCTTTTGGTCTACTTCACTTTGTCAGGCAGGTCCTATTTAAGTGATTTTTTTGATCGAGAACAGGTGTGGCAGTAATCAAGCCTGTGTGCGACTAGGGAAATTGAACGGAGCTTCACAAAAACATTATAAATCACAGTTAATTTATGTTTTAAAGGGGGGAGGAAGCAAGCACTTTTTCACACAGGGCCCTGTAGGTTTGGATTTCTTTTTCCCTTAATAATAAAGACCTTAATTTAAAAACTGCATCTTGTGTTTACTTGTACTATCTTTGTCTAATATTTAAATATGTTTTATGATCTGAAACATTCAAGTGTGATAAACATGCAAAAGAATAAGAAATCAGGAAGGGGGAAACACTTTCACACCACTGTATGTACACATACATGCACTAACGGCATTATCCCTCTAGACTCACACATGCATTTTTGTGCAATGTTTCAGGGGTAAAGTCCAAGGAGGATCGGATAAGAATGGCTCATCCTTTATTTTTGAAGAACATACCATGGAAGATGAACACTTGGGAATTGGGTAAATTATCTGCAAAAGCATTTTACGCCAACGCCAATTTTATCCTGGTGTAATGCAGAACCAAGTCCACATGTCAACCCGATTGTGGGTTTAACTGCCTGAACAGACCCGGTCAGATTTGTGTGCCCTTGTGAAACTGGCCTATGACAGAAGTTTACACTATGTTTGGAAGGAGCATCATTAGCAGCAATCATATTGGCTGCCACAAGTGGCAGAAGGCAATAAAAGATGTTGGGCATCTTAGTGGCTTAAAAGTTGACAAAAATGTTCATAAGGGGGTTAATGCCATTCAGCAAATGTCACTTTTACGCTCAATTACAGCTTTTAAACTGCTCTGCAGTAACGGCTCTGCTAGCAAAGAATGGATTAAATTAACCTTATTTGCTTAAAGTAATTAAAATAAAGATTAAAATATGTTTTTATGGCTTTTTTGTTTCTTACACATAACAAGGATTTGAACGATTACATCTCATTGAAGAAAAAAAATGCAACCAAAATCTAGAGATGTTAGAAATGCTCCACAACCCTGGGTCTTAATTACAAAAAGTAATTGGTTACACTAATTTTGCTTTCTTTGTAGTATAAAAAGGCCTTATCAAAGGCTAGCACTTGGAAATAATAGTTTCCGCTAAGCAAGGAAATTGCAACGAGAGGAGGTCAATGCAGAAAGTGTTCCATAAGAAATGGCTCTTATGTTCTGATTACTAGCGCTTTACATATTACAGCATCACAATACCATAGGGTATCGCTTCATGGATACAATGGGCACATGGGAACTTTAACCCCTTCATGCTGCGGCCCCTGTGTTTGCGCTTTCGTTTTTTGCTCCCCTTCTTCCCAGAGCCATAAATGCTTTATTTTTTTTCAGTCAATATGGCCGTATGAGGGCTTGTTTTTTGCGTGAGGAGTTGTACTTTTGAACGACACCATTGGTTTTACCATATCCTGTACTTAAAAATGGGAAAACATTCCAAGTGCGGTGAAATGGCAAAAAATGTGCAATTCCACAATTTTTTTTTTACCACGTTCACTAAATGCTAAAACTGACCTGCCATTATGATTCTCCAGGTCATTACGAGTCCGTAGATACCAAACATGTCTAGATTCTTTTTTATTTGAGTGGTGAAAAAAAAAATCCAAAGTTTAAAAAAAAAAAATGGCGCCATTTTCCGAGACCCATAGTGTCTCCAGTTTTTGGGATCTGGGCCTGGATGAGGGTTTATTTTTTATGCGCGAGCTGACGTTTTTCTTGATACCATCCTGGGGTAGATCCGATGTTTTGATCGCCTGTTATTGCAATGTTGCAGTGATCAAAAAAAAAATTAATTCTGGCATTTAGATTTTTTTTCTCATTACGCCGTTTAGCTATCGGATTCATTTTTTTAATATTGATAGCTCGAGCGTTTCTGAACTCGGCGATACCAAATATGTGGATATTTGATATTTTATGCCTTTATTTTGAATGGGACAAAAAGGGGGCTGATTTGTATTTTTATAAAAACATTTTTTCTACTTTTTACATGCTTCAACAGTCTCCATGGGAGACTAGAAGCTGCGATCATCCGATCACCTGTGTTACACATAGCAGGGCTTGTGCTCATGTGCTATGAACCCTGACCGCTGGGCGTTGCTCATAGCAGATCAGTTCTGACAACCTCAGGGGTCTCCTGCAGACACCGGGTTGTCATGCCGATCTGCGATTATGTGACGGGGTCGCCGATGGGCATAGCTAATCACGTGCTTCCAGCGCGATCATGTTAAATGTCGCTGTCAGTTTGACAAAAGCATTTAACAGCGGTGGGTGGATTGCGATTCCACCCGTGGCTGTTAGGGGCACATGACACGTGTACAGATGCGCTGTCATGTGCCTGGAAAGGTGCAGGCTCAGGGCCAGAGCCTGCACCAAAAGGAGAGACACGACATGCGCTGTACATGTACGGTGCATGTCGTGAAGGGATTAAAATTAGAGAAAGGGGGGGATGGGTAGTATTGGAAAAGAGTTTCTTCAGCAAGGCACAGGTTAAGCTCATGCCAGGAACATATTCTTTAGAGACAAGAAGCTTTCCATTACTCTTTATCTGAAGGTTGTCACGTTCTTTAAAAGGTGTTGTCCAAGAATTCTATATTGTTGACTTAAAGGGGCTGTCTGGTCTTGGCTTACAGCCAATGAAAACACAAGTCATCTCAGTAAATTAAAATAATTAACAAAACACTTGCAAAGGCTTCCGATTCGTTAAAAAAGGTCCCTTAGTCTGTTTCAGTAGGCTCCACAATCATGGGGAAGACTGCTGACTTGACAGATGTCCAGAAGGCAGTCATTTACACACTCCACAAGGTCCTAGAGTTCCAATTTTCATTTGGAAATCAAGGTCCCAGAGTCTGGAGGAAGAGTGGAGAAGCACACAATCCAAGTTGCTTGAGGTCTAGTGTGAAGTTTCCACAATCGGTGATGGTTTGGGGAGCCATGTCATCTGCTGGTGTAGGTCCACTGTGTTTTATCAAGACCAAAGTCAGCGCAGCCATCTACCAGGAAACTTTAGAGCACTTCATGCTTCCCTCTGCAGACAAGCTTTTTGGAGATGGAAATTTCATTCTCCAGCAGGACTTGGCACCTGTCCACACTGCTAAAAGTACCAATACCTGGTTTAGAAACAACAGTATCACTGTGCTTGATTGACCTGCAAACTCACCTTAACCTATGGGGTATTGTCAAGAGGAAGATGAGAGACACCAACAATGCAGACGAGCTGAAGGCTGCCATCAAAGCATTCTGGGCTTCCATAACACCTCAGCAGTGCCACAGGCTGATCGCCTCCATGCCATGCCGCATTGATGCAGTAATTTATGCAAAAGGAGCCCTGACCAAGTATTGAGTGCATTTACTGAACATACATTTCAGTAAGCCAACATTTCAGATTTTAAAAACATTTTTCAAGCTGTTGTTATAAAGTATTCTAATAATAATCATCAACATTAACAGAAATAAACACTTGATATAGATCACTCTGTTGTAATGACTATATAATATATGAGTTTCACTGTTTGTAATGAAGAACTGAAATAAATTAACTCTTTGATGATATTCTAATTTAGTGAGATGCACCTGTATGTTGGGCCAAGATCACACACAGTATAGTGGTAGGATTATACTGTGCTATAAGTTTTTTTTGGACAAAAATTACTATTAAAAATGATTAAATTATGAAAGAACTTTGCCTTTTATTACATCTTGAACGCTTTTCACCTTTGAAAATAAATAAATGAAAAAAATGAGAGACTGGCACCACATGAAGGCCCCACTAATGCTGGGGAGAAAAAAAAAGCAAGCGTGCAATACAAAATCACCTATAAAATATGTTATTCTAAAAGATTACGACTTGCTGTGGAAACGCTGACATTTGAAGGCTTTGGTCCTGAAAGAGTGAGACTGATCTCAAAAGGGATCTGCCACCTCTGACTTGTCCGGTCTAGTAACTATTGTATTAGCGCCTTTATTTTACAAATCTAGAGCCCCCTTTCCTGAGATTATGTAGCGAGCAGTTCCTCTGTTACTAAAATCTAGAAACAAATTGACCACTGGGTGTTACCACTGGCTGGCGGTAGGCACACCTAAAAAGGGATTGATAACATTCAGTTTTGCACTTATTTATAAGTTTTTAGCAGGAAAAGTAGAGATTTTTTAAAAGGGAAAGAAAACCAAACATCCAAAATTGTTAACTTCAACTGTCCATGAGACTGATGGAAAGAGCCGAGCGTGATACGTCTTCTCCTGCAGTCTCAGAGAACGAGGAGGTTGAGCATGTGGACCCGGTGGCCAGGACTCAGAGTCCAGGTCTCTGGATCGCTGGGGTTTCCCATCCTATAGATAAGTGATGATTAGTGATGAGTAGTGTTGAGCATTCCGATACTGAAATATCGGGTATCGGCCGATATTCACTGTATCGGAATTCCGATACTTAATTCCGATACTTTTATAATATCGAATACCGGAATCGGAAGTTCCCATAATGCCTGCGCTCTGCAGTGTCTCTGAAGGATGACAAGCTGGATGGCAGCGCTCAGCTGCGATCCAGCTTGTCATCAGAATGCCATCCCAGCGTGGGAGAATTCTCCTGATTGTTTAAAAGCCGGCGCGCGGTAAAAAGCCGCCGGCTTTTAAACAATCACGCAGCCCCATACTGCTTCCCCGCAGCCTCCCACCCCGATCCTCCGCTCCCCTCGCCACCTCCCATCCCGATCGTAAATTAGGACCGGGCGGGGAGCGCAGCACCAAGGAGCGAAGGACCCGGGCGGGGAAGCCGGCAGTGAAAAGACTTCACCGCCGGCTTTCCCGTTCTGTGCTGCGCTTTCCCGCCGGTTATTTCAAATGAACAGCTGAGGTATCAGGTGATGCCGATCAGCTGTTCATTTGAAGTAGCCGCGGTGCCCTCAGAGGGTTCATGTGAGTTCATGCTTGACTGCATGAACTCACATGAACTTTCCCACGGCCGCACAGGTCAGCCTCACCTCCCGGACCCGTCATGATTAGTGTGTGCGGGGTGTGTGTGTGTGGGTGTGTGTGCGGGGTGTGTGTGTGCGGGTGTGTGTGCGGGTGTGTGTGCGGGTGTGTGTGTGTGTGCGGGGTGTGTGTGTGTGCGGGTGTGTGTGCGGGCAGACATAGGCCGATGTGACACTACTACTCCCATCGGCCTATGTCTGTCCCCCGTCCACTCCTGCCAGCAGGATCAGCTCGATGGGAGCAGTAGTTCCCATCAGCCTGATCCTGCTATTTAAATTGCCCTACTGTGTCCCCAATAAATGTTAAATACATGTCATTGGTGGCCAGTGGTTACCTAAAAGAAATTAGTTCATACATTACCTGTCCCCGCCGATCGCCACCTAAAATAAAGTAAAAAATAAAAAACTACACCTATACTCACCTAGACACCTAATTCCCCGAAGCCATCGATCTCCTGTAATAAAATATAAAATAATAAACCACAACCTTATCCTTACCCCTCCGTAGTAGTCCACGAGTGTCCCACGAAGATCTCCAGTTCAGAGCAGCCACATAGAATGTGACCGCTCTGAACCGCTGCCGCCGCTAGAATGACGGGGCCGTAAGGGTTCACCGGAGTTCAAGCAGCGCTGCTCCGGTTAGCTCCTTTACGGCACTGCTGTATCGTGAGAAATTCCCACGGTACAGCACTGCCGTAAAGGAGGTCTCCGGAGCTGCGCTGCCTGAATGCACTCCGGTGACCTCAGTCAGTGGCTCCCGCTGCCGGGAGCGGACGTGTTCCCGGCAGCGTGAGCTTACAGCAGCCATGCACAGCTGTCACCATCTCCAGATGTGACAGCTGTGCATGGGAGATCAGCGCAGGAACGTGGACAGGTAACTATTTTTTTTTTAGTAAACTAAGAATTAAATAAAATGGTGTTTTATTTCAAATAAATTATTTTTTTCTGGGTGTAGTGTGTTTTTTCTTTTTAACACTTTGTAGGTTAGTAATGGGGGTGTCATATAGACGGCCATCATTACTAACCTGGGCTTCATGGCAGCTGGCGCTGACATGAACCCCACCACTATTACCCCCTGCCACCGCACCAGGGCAGCGTGGAAGAGCGAGGCTAAGTGCCAGAATTGGCGCATCCTATGGATGCGCCATTTCTGGGGCGGCTGACGGCTGGTGTTTCTAGCCTGGGAGGGGGCCAATATTCATGGCACCCTTCCTGAGCTATTAATATCAGCCCCCAGCTGTCTGCCTAGCCTTTGCTAGCTATTAAAATAGAGGGGACCCCACGTCATTTTTTTTTGGGGGGTCCCCCATTTTAATAGCTAGTAAAGGCTAGGTATTCAGCTGGGGGCTGATATTAGTAGCCTGGGAAGCTCCGTGGGTTTTACCCCCTTCCCAGGCTTCAAACATCTGCCCCAGCCGTCTGCTTAACCTCCGCTAGAGACTAAAATTATGGGGGATCCCACGCCATTTTTTTTTTAAATAAATCCTTTATTTTAACACTAAATGACATTTGAGGACTTAATAAAGATGCAGTCCCTAAATTATTATTTATTTTTTAATAAATTTTTCCCAAAACTTTTGACGTGGGCTTCGCCATATTTTTGTATGCCAGCCAGGTACAGCATCCAGCTTCTATGAACGCGCCATTTTCCGGGGCGGCCGCGGACTGCAATTTTCAGCGGGGGGGGGGGAGGGCAAAAAGCTTGGGCCTCCCTGCGCTGCAGATTCCATCCCCCAGCTGCCTAGTTGTACCTGGCTGGACACAAAAATAGGGAGAAGCTCCACGTTTTTTTTTTTTTAATTATTTCATGAAATTCATGGAATAATTAAGAAAAAAAGGGCTTCCCTATATTGTTGTGTCCGGCTAGGTACAAATAGGCAGCTGGTGGTTGGGGGCAGCCCGTTCCTGCCTGCTGTACCTGGCTGGACACAAATATAGTGTGAAGCCCCACGTCAATTTTTTTTTAATTATTTCAGGAAATTCATGAAATAATTAAAAAAAAATTATGTGGGGCTTCGCCCTATAATTGTGTCCAGCCAGGTACAGCAGGCAGGAACGGGCTGCCCCCAACCACCAGCTGCCTATTTGTACCTAGCCGGACACAACAATATAGGGAAGCCCTTTTTTTCTTAATTATTCCATGAATTTCATGAAATAATTAAAAAAAAAAATGTGTGGCGCTTCGCCCTATTTTTGTGTCCAGCCAGGTACAACTAGGCAGCTGGGGGCTGGAATCTGCAGCGCAGGGAGACCCAAGCTTTCTGGGTCCCACCCGCTGCAAATTGCAGTCCGCAGCCGCCCCGGAAAATGGCGCGTTCATAGAAGCGCCATCTTCTGGCGCTGTACCCAACTCATCCAGGGCCCTGGTGCGGTGGCTCACTGGGTAATAAAGGGGTTAAGGCCAGCTTGGCATTATCAGCTGGCCCTAAGCCCGAAATTCATGGGGTCACGCCAATATTAGACATGACCGCCATGAATTTCTAGTAAAGTATTTAAAAAAAACACAAACACCCAGAAAAAAGTCCTTTAATTGAAATAAAGACACAATTCTTTATTGTTCTAAATTAAACCATACTTACCGCCACACCCATTCCAGCTGAAGCCAACGATCTCCTGCAATAAAAGTAAAATAATAAAGCAACCTCATCCTTACCTTTCCATGGTTCCCAGGACAGCTTCAGCTCTGCTACATCGAGATGACAGGCTGGACCGCAGCAGAACGCTGCCATCCAGCCTGTCATCCCGCGGACACTGAGAAGCGCAGGCATGCTTGCGCTCCTCAGTGTCTTTCTGTGACGTCATCCAGATGAGCCGAGGTCATGTCCAATGAACTCAGCTCACCTCATGCACGTCACTGACAGCGTGGGAAAATTCTCCTGCACTCAGCGCTTCAGCGTGAGAATTCTCCCACGCTGTCAGTGACGTGCATGAGGTGCGCCGAGTTCATGGGACATGACCTCACCTCATGCACGTCACTGACAGCGTGGGAAAATTCTCACGCTGAAGCGCTGAGTGCAGGAGAATTCTCCCACGCTGTCAGTGACGTACATGAGGTGAGCCGAGTTCATTGTCGGCTCATCTGGATGCCGTCACAGCCAGACACTGAGGAGTGGAAGTATGCCTGCGCTTCTCAGTGTCTGCGGGATGACAGGCTGGATGGCAGCGTTCTGCTGCGGTCCAGCCTGTCATCTCGATGTAGCAGAGCTGGAGCCGTCGTGGGAGCCATGGAAAGGTAAGGATGAGGTTGCTTTATTATTTTTCTTTTATTGCAGGAGATCGTTGGCTTCAGCTGGAATGGGCGTGATGGTAAGTATGGTTTAATTTAGAACAATAAAGAATTGTGTGTTTATTTCAATTAAAGGACTTTTTTCTGGGTGTTTGTGTTTTTTTTAAATACTTTACTAGAAATTCATGGTGGTCATGTCTAATATTGGCGTGACCCCATGAATTTCGGGCTTAGGGCCAGCTGATAATGCCAAGCTGGCCTTAACCCCTTTATTACCCAGTGAGCCACCGCATCAGGGCCCTGGATGAGTTGGGTACAGCGCCAGAAGATGGCGCTTCTATGAACGCGCCATTTTCCGGGGCGGCTGCGGACTGCAATTTGCAGCGGGTGGGGCCCAGAAAGCTTGGGCCTCCCTGCGCTGCAGATTCCAGCCCCCAGCTGCCTAGTTGTACCTGGCTGGACACAAAAATAGGGCGAAGCTCCACGTTTTTTTTTTTTTAAATTCATGAAATTCATGGAATAATTCAGAAAAAAAGGGCTTCCCTATATTGTTGTGTCCGGCTAGGTACAAATAGGCTGCTGGTGGTTGGGGGCAGCCCGTTCCTGCCTGCTGTACCTGACTGGACACAAATATAGGGCGAAGCCCCACATCAATTTTTTTAAATTATTTCATGAATTTCCTGAAATGATTTAAAAAAAATTGACGTGGGGCTTCGCACTATATTTGTGTCCAGCCAGGTACAGCAGGCAGGAACAGGCTGCCCCCAACCACCAGCTGCCTATTTGTACCTGGCCGGACACAACAATATAGGGAAGCCCTTTTTTAAAAAAATTATTTCATGAAATAATTAAAAAAAAATTGACGTGGGGCTTCGCACTATATTTGTGTCCAGCCAGGTACAGCAGGCAGGAATGGGCTGCCCCCAACCACCAGCTGCCTATTTGTACCTGGTTGGACACAACAATATAGGGAAGCCCTTTTTTTCTTAATTATTCCATGAATTTCATGAAATAATTTAAAAAAAAAATGCGTGGGGCTTCGCCCTATTTTTGTGCCCAGCCAGATACAACTAGGCAGCTGGGGGCTGGAATCCGCAGCGCAGGGAGACCCAAGCTTTCTGGGCCACCCCCGCTGCAAATTGCAGTCCGCAGCCGCCCCAGAAAATGGCGCGTTCATAGAAGCGCCATCTTCTGGCGCTGTACCCAACTCATCCAGGGCCCTGGTGCGGTGGCTCACTGGGTAATAAAGGGGTTAAGGCCAGCTTGGCATTATCAGCTGGCCCTAAGCCCAAAATTCATGGGGTCACGCCAATATTAGACATGACCACCATGAATTTCTAGTAAAGTATTTAAAAAAACACAACACCCAGAAAAAAGTCCTTTAATTGAAATAAACACACAATTCTTTATTGTTCTAAATTAAACCATACTTACCACCACGCCCATTCCAGCTGAAGCCAACGATCTCCTGCAATAAAAGTAAAATAATAAAGCAACCTCATCCTTACCTTTCCATGGCTCCCACGACAGCTTCAGCTCTGCTACATCGAGATGACAGGCTGGACCGCAGCAGAACGCTGCCATCCATCCTGTCATCCCGCAGACACTGAGAAGCGCAGGCATGCTTCCACTCCTCAGTGTCTGGCTGTGACGGCATAAAGATGAGCCGAGGTCATGTCCAATGAACTCCGCTCACTTCATGTACGTCACTGACAGCGTGGGAAAATTCTCCTGCACTCAGCACTTCAGCGTGAGAATTTTCCCACGCTGTCAGTGACGTGCATGAGGTGAGCTGAGTTCATTGGACATGAACTCGGCTCATCTGGATGACGTCACAGAGAGACACTGAGGAGCGCAAGCATGCCTGCGCTTCTCAGTGTCTGCGGGATGACAGGCTGGATGGCAGCTTTCTGCTGCGGTCCAGCCTGTCATCTCGATGTAGCAGAGCTGGAGCTGTCCTGGGAACCATCGAAAGGTAAGGATGAGGTTGCTTTATTATTTTTCTTTTATTGCAGGAGATCGTTGGCTTCAGCTGGAATGGGCGTGATGGTAAGTATGGTTTAATTTAGAACAATAAAGAATTGTGTCTTTATTTCAATTAAAGGACTTTACTCTGGGTGTTTGTGTTTTCTTTTAACTTTGACTATGGGGTTAGTAATGGGGGTGTCTTATAGACGCCTCTCCATTACTAACCTGGGCTTGATGTCAGCTGGCATTATAAGCTGACATCAACCCCAACCCTATTACCCCCTGCCACCGCACCAGGGCAGCGTGGAAGAGCGAGGCTAAGTGCCAGAATTGGCGCATCCTATGGATGCGCCATTTCTGGGGCGGCTGACGGCTGGTGTTTCTAGCCTGGGAGGGGGCCAATATTCATGGCACCCTTCCTGGGCTATTAATATCAGCCCCCAGCTGTCTGCCTAGCCTGTGCTAGCTATTAAATTAGGGGGGACCCCACGTCATTTTTTTGGGGGGGTCCCCCATTTTAATAGCTAGTAAAGGCTAGGTATTCAGCTGGGGGCTGATATTAGTAGCCTGGGAAGCTCCGTGGGTATTACCCCCTTCCCAGGCTTCAAACATTTGCCCCAGCTGTCTGCTTAACCTCCGCTAGAGCCTAAAATTAAGGGGAACCCCACGCCAATTTTTTTTTAAATAAATCCTTTATTTTAACACTAAATGACAAGTACAGTAATCAACACTGTCACTGTACTTCATATATATGTGACTGACATGTTTCTATCTATCTAATCTATGTGTGATTCTCTATTCCTTCTATTCTAAATTGTCGGGTACAGATGCTGAATTGCCGGCCGGCTTTCTTAAAGAGACGGTGCATGAAAACACTATTATTTTTTTAAATAAATCCTTTACACTAAATGACAAGTTCTGTAAGCAACACTGTCACTGTACTTCTTATATATGTGACTGACATGTTTCTATCTATCTAATCTATGTGTGAAGCTCTATTCTGTCTGTTATAAATTGTCGGGTACAGATGCTGAATTGCCGGCCGGCTTTTTTAAAGAGACGGTGCACGAAAACACTAATATTTTTTTTAATAAATCCTTTACACTAAATGACAAGTACAGTAAGCAACACTGTCACTGTACTTCATATATATGTGACTGACATGTTTCTATCTATCTAATCTATGTGTGAAGCTCTATTCTTTCTGTTGTAAATTGTCGGGTACCGGTGAATGCCGCTGATGAATTGCCGGCTTTTCATGTCATTCTACATTATTCTTAGTTGTTTTACTTCATGTAGAATTAACCTACAAGGAAAGAAAGGGTTTATTTTCATTCCGATATTTGTGTCCCATTGACTTGCATTGGTTTCCGGTATCGGAATCGGCGATATCCGATACTTTTTGGGTATCGGCCCGATCCAATCCGATACGATATTTCCTGATATCGGAAGGTATCGCTCAACACTAGTGATGAGTGTAAGTGCTCCTTACTCGAAGTTGACGAGGGTGCTCGGGTATGCACCAAATATTGAGGGTGCTCGAGTGAAACGTTCGCGTCTCCGCTCGTGGCTGTTAGACAGCAACAAAACATGCAGGGATTACCTGATCAACAAGGGCAATCCCCTGATGTTTTGTGCCTGTCTAACAGCCGCGAAACATGCGAAGCGGAGACTTGAGCATATCACTCAAGCACCTGTGATACTTGGTGCATACCCGAGCACCCTCGGTAATCTTGAGTAAAGAGCACTTGCGCTCATCACTAGTGATAATCTTGCAATCTTAGCAATAACCCTTTAGTAAGCATTGTCAGTTGGATCAGAAGGACATGCGGTACTGTATCACTCTGCCATTTTGAAAGCCAGTATTGTGATTTCGGAATGGTCTAGAAATCTCCAGTCTATAGAGCTGGACATGGAGTTACTTACCTATGTAGACTCTCTTGCTGTAACGCTGCATCAATAGCAATACAAACACATGAAGTGGAATAAGATTGATGATAAACACGTATCCACCCCAAGCAGAAACCTAAGGGAAAAGAAGAGATAGAAGAAAACATGAAACCCATGTGGCTGAAGTACAGACGTCTCCGATCTCTGCTGCAGAACGTGCAGCGGCTGATGACGAATAGGCTCGAATACAACAATATATATACCGTATATAAAACATTTTATAATTACAGGCTTACTTATCAATTTTCATAAAATTTATTTAGAAAGACTAACTTGTTGTTAAGAAAGATTGGCATTTAATATCCATTTATAGTTTAGGAGATAATCTAGGCTGAAATCACAGGCTTAGATTAAATCACTAAATAATACACCACACAAGTAAAAGGAAATGTAATATTTGTTCTTGTTTTGTGTAATTCTACGTTAATGACTATGAAGTGAAATATTTAAAGGGGTTTCCTCACCCCGACAAGTAATGGCTTTGAATCTTTGAAGGTGGAGAAAGATGGGTGGTAGCGAGGAGTCAGACAACCCATCAATTCTAATGTTATTGCATAAAATTATGTAGCACCCCTATAAGAGTCATCATAAAATTACCTCTTTTATACAAGAAAAAAAAAATACTGAGCATTAGGCCTAATACCAGACTTGCACTTCCCACTCGTTACAGATGACTTTTCAGTAGTCTCATTATTAAGACAGACAGGATTATAATGAAAGTTAACAACTTTATATACAGTACATAATGCATTATGACTGGGAGATCCTATGTTATGTCACAGCTCACCTCCTCACCCTTCCTTCACCTTTTCCTAGGTCAGAGCATGGGTGGCATTTTTTTTTTTTTTTTATTAAAGTGAAATAGGTCAGAGCCAGTCTATTGCTACTTTAAGACGACTGGTCACTTGTAAATAGAAAAAAAAAAAATGATGCGTTCCTCTGATTCTGCTGCCTGTTTCTGCTGTTGTTACCCCTTTGTAGAGATCTTCCCATTTGTTTCTTCTGGAGCGCAGTATGTGAAATCTCTGCTTTGCAGTCCAACAAGGTGTTTCTTCAGTCTTTTCTGGGGGTATTCACTTTCACCCCTCTCTATCAAATGCTGAGACTACTAGACCAACTTCTGGGCATCTATAAAGGAGGGGTGAAAGTGACCACCACCAGAGAAGACTGAAAAAACGCCCAAAGCTTGCAAAGCAAAGTTTTCACATAGGGTGCTTTTGAAGAAAAGAACATGAACATCTCTACAGTGGAGCGAAACAGCACAACACCTAAAAGAACGGCAAAATCAGGGGAGCTCAGGAATTTTTACAAGGCACTTGGCTCAAATTTTTTTGAGCAAGTGACAGGTCCTCCAACTCGAAGTGATTGCTGAAAAAAAAGGAATCACAAATTTATCATTAGTCCTATTAGGCAGTGTAAAAATTGAAAGAATATAACTAAAATATTGAGACTATATGACAATCTCTGCAGGTGAACTGAAAGGAAGGAACAAAGACACAAGCCAAAGTCGGCACTATTACCAGAATATGCCGGTGCAAGGCTTAGACTTTCATCTGCAAACAAATTTATGCAAGGATGAGTTGTGTTACTTCGCCAGAAAATTAAGTCCGGCGTCCGTGTCTGTATAATGTTAACGTAATCAAATTACAGTAACAAAGCCAAAAAGAAAAAAGTCTGGAAACAAAAGTACAAAGCTAATCAGAATGTGCACATCGACGCGCCTCGGAGCCGTACTCACCATGTAAAAATAAGACAGACAGCAGCATATCGTCCAAAACACCGAGCCTGTTTTCACAGATTTCACCTGAAATGAAAAAGTATGTAAAATGAGCAAAAATGTACCAGAAAAGTATACAAGCCATATATACACAAAACAGGACACAAACAAGCTGCAAAGAATGCCCTACACCTGTGCCTGGTCTATTGTATAGAAAGGTTTCGCTGGAACGAACAAAGCCACAATGACCGGACCCTGAACAGTCACCCTGACCCGGATATGTACATTGCCTTTTCTGCTGTTCGGGCTCTGGTGAAGAATTCAAGACTGCAGCATTTGTAGTGGGCAAATATGAAAAAGAATGATGGGCGACACGTCGGAACATTTCACTGGTCATACAGAGAACCCATATTACAGCTTGGGTTGGGAAGACAGGTCTATCAAGCTTAACCTATTAACCCACCATGTATTTATGGACTGGTAGACATTGCTTCTAAGGGAGGATACCACTACGATACGCCACGTTCCACATTTCCCAAATTATACATAAACCTCTGTGTGCCTGCACAGAAAAGCAGAGCGGCTCCCAGCTACAATATATACCCACAGCAGTCAGACAACATCTGCTCTTACTTTGCAATAAAAAGGTTTTCTACAAGTAACTTTAAAGGTGTGCCCTGTATAAAAAACTAGCTACAGAACCCGTTCTACGCCCGGGTGGTGAGCATTTTTATTGTTATACGCTCCCCCATCCATCCATAAATAATGAAAAAAAAACCCCCTCCTGCTCACCTTTCCACCGCTCCCCTGTATTATTTTACTAAAATGGCGGTGGAATCAGCGCCTGCACATGGCGCCATATATGGCGCCATTTTATTGAAGACAAAATCTAAAGAGTGTATTCAGCAAAATGGCGCCAGAGTAAGTGCATGCGCATAACGCGCCGTATGGTACCATTTTGTTGAAGACACTATGCAAATTTGTCTTCACTAAAATGGCGCCGGATAGTGCACTATGCGCAGGCGCTGATTCCAGCGCCACACTCCTCCTCCGGCCCCTCCAGAGATGACAGACTCGAAGAGGACGGTATGTGCTTATGGCCCAGGACATCGCATACCGCAATCTCTGGCGCCACACTCCTCATCCCTGTCTGGGATGTGGAGGTGTCTGTCTGCGGCCAGACTGTGCAGGCGCATTGCGCAGTCTATAGAGGATTCGGACAGAGGAACACATCCCCGATTATACTATAGATACCAAGATCATCCCAAAACTTGCCCTGCTATTCCACTGCTGCCTCTCCACTATGGCCGCCCATCTTTTTAAACACGGCAGCCCAATGGATGATATTATGACTACTGTACATTACTGCTGCAGCCAAACACTAGATCAGCAGTGATGTCGGTGTAGATGGCACAGAAGCAGTTGGCCCAGTACTTGGTTGCACATGCTGTAGTTGTGACGTCACGGCAGCAGCCATGTCAGCAGCCATGTCAGCAATGACCAGGGGCGAGGGGCAGCGGGTAAAACAGATTGACTATTTATACACAGATCAAGGCCTAGTTCACATGTCCAGTAATCATCCATATGAAAATGACAAAGGAGCAATCAATTATCTCGGCAGGACAAAAAGTTGTGAAGGCAAAAGAGATTGCAACTGGATCAGTATTTTTTTTTTTTTTTTTTTTTTTTTTAACATTGAAGTCTATGGAAATTGGATCCATTAAACAGCCACCTGTTTTTCTTGCTTACTGGATCTGTCTCAAATGGATTACTGGACATGTGAACTGACCTTTAGGAATATAACAGTCCAAGGGCTCAAGATGTTTGTTTCTCTACAAAAACCCTCTTCTAATATGCATTAACAGCAAGTAGACTTTATAGAAGAGATCGACCTCATCAGGCAACAGATATAAACGCCAGAATGTAAGCGTATCAATGCCTTAAATGTACATCCATTCCTATGAATGTCTGAACATGGACTCCTCCATAGAGGAGAACATCTGGTAGGCAGTCGATCAGTACCGGCCTCTTTTGGAAAAAAAAGGTCGATCAAGGGATCTCTTTAAAGAGAATCTGTCAGCTGCACACATTGTTCAGTCCAGTTTGCAAACTGCTGATGGCCGAGAACAACAGCCTGGGTTCAATCTTATCTGTCTAACAAAATGACACAATTTGCATCTTTAGTGCCAAGTTTTACACAATTCATGGAACGTGTGGAAGTTCTCGCCTTCTGTGATTTTTATGTGCTGCTCTCTTTGTTTCCTGCTCTATTATTATGGTGACAGCTTAGTGACTCACATGAAAATCCTCAGATTACACACATGAAAACTAAAATAAAAACCTGCGTTTTCCTGTTTTAAAGAAACCGAGGTGGGAAACGTTGTGCTTGTGTTACTACACGGCTTTGTATAGGGCCATGATAGGGCTCCCATAGAAGATTACAATGTATGACAATTTTTTTTCTTAATTGCTTATTTTTTTCTAATTGTAGTTAAGGGCTTTGGAGGCATTATCACCTCGTAAAGAGCATAAAATTAGCTGCAAATAAAGTCAGAAATCTCTGGAATGAAGCAGATAAAAAAAAAAAAATATTACTCAGGGGAGCAGAGAATACAATAAGAAAAAAAATTGACCCCTTTAGACACGTGACAAGTCCTTTTAAAAACCGGTTTTATAGTCCATAGTCAAATTCATAATTCTGTTACTAATCGGAAGCGGTGAATATGTTGGTTGAGATGACAGGCGTGGCCCTGACCGATTTTTTGCAATATAAACTAATGATTCCAATTTAGGGGATGTTCATACAGTTTGTTGCCAAGGATGGGAAAGCTGATCTGCTTCAAAATCCACATCATTTGAAGTGATTTTTGGTGTGGATTTTTGAACAGATCCACTTAAACATCTTCGTTCAAAAAAAAAAAAGAAAAAAAAAAGTGAATATACCTTCATAGTAAAATGCCATGTTTAATGGCATCCTAGAATGCAAATCAGTGGCCAACTCCTTTAAAGGGAATCTGTCAGCAGGTCTTTGCTACCTCATCTGAGAGCAGCATGATGTAGGCAAAGAGAAACTGAATCCAACGATGTATCACTTAGTTTACTGGGTGAAGCAGTTGTGATACAATCAGAGTTTTTAGATTTAGATTTAGAATGAAGCAGAGCTGAGAAATCTAATCCCGTCCCCATCAGGCTCTCTGTGTATGAGGTCCATAGACCGTGAGCTGCTTAGCACACGAGGGGGCGTTGCCAGACTAGTGTAGTCTAACAATGTTAATCTCTTAGTGATAAATCCATCAGTTAGTAAAAACAGCAGGCACTTTGACAAGTGACACATCCCTGAATTCTGTGTTTCAGACCATCTCCAGCTGTTTTCAGATTACACAGCAAAAACCTGCTGACCTATTCCCTTTAAGGAATAAGTAACACAATGGACTTACAAACTTACTCCACCGAGGGGAAATTTTCATTAAACTAATGAAAGTAGGGATGAAATACGAGTGTATTATACAGATATTTGCAACTTTTCTTTTACAATTTTGGTTTCTCATGTCGCATCATTACAGAAATGTTGAGGAGTCTGGTGCCATCTAATGCAGGGATTTTATCTTACTAAAAGTGTGCCTTATAGAAGAAGGTGGCTGGCTAAGCAAAATATAATGGCTGACATTTTAAGACAGAAGCGGGGCTGGCTTAGCTATTGAAATAAGCAGTTAATTGTCCGCATGTCATCAGTGCTCTGTGTGAAGGGGGACAGCTAAGTGCCAATGCAATAAATTAAAGGGAATCTGTAAGCAGATTATTGATACGCAATCCGAGGACAGCAGGAGATAGAGGCTGAGACACAGATTTCAGTGTTATATGTCACTTATTAGGCTGTGTTTTGTTTCAATATAATGAATGTTTTATCAGCAGGAGATTAATCACTGCACAGACTAGATCTTGCGTACCTGTTAGACAAACCATGCCCCCAAGTCTCTACACAATGTACACAGAAAGCTGTGCAGTGGGAGGGTTAGCTTTCTGAGCTCTGCTATATCTAAAATCTCTAGTTGTATCACAACTGCTGCACCCAGTATACTACATCAGTGGAATCAGGGTCTCTTTCCTACATTATGCTGCACTCGGGAGTTAGAAAAAACCTGGTAACAGATTCCCTTTAACTGGGCTAGAAGAAGGGCGTCTGGGACCCAGGATGACGTGGCTACAGAATGATGGGGGCACCCAGCCTAATAAAGTTATAACTTTAATTAAAAATTTAAAAGATCAATGAAGTTTGTACTTTTCTGGCTCGGAAACTCCTTTGATGATGCAGTGTTTTTTTGTGTGTGTATGTTTTTTTAAATACATTTAAATTGCATCATACTGAGGTACAAATAATGGATTGTATAACTGTTTGGGGAAGGAGGGGGTAGGCTGATAAATTAAAAAAATTCAGGCTTTTGGATGACATGGCATCCCATCAGTACCCACCATTGCATCAGGGGTGGTATGTGATTTAGTGACCGCGCACGCCCCAGTGCCGTCACTGATCCCGGCCATTGGAGAGGCATGCAAGTTGTGCAATATAGCTGGGATCTAAAAGAGGAGACTAATATAAGTCCGAAATTGGAATTTTTGCAGCCATTCCTGAGTAAAGTGTGGTTTTAGAAAGAATAGGGAGGAAAAAAAACAAAAAACCTGCTTCAAAGCTACATGGTGCACATGTCTCCACCTGAAATGGGTAAGGAAGAAGACGTGTTAGTAAGAAGACTGAAGTAAGGAGACTGCCAAGGGTAAAAAAAAAAAAAAAAAAGACCTACTACAATCATCCCTATAGACTGGGGAATTCATGTCTACATTGCTGTAGGGAAAAAGTGGCATCACGAGGCAGCCATTCATGTAGATGGTCAACTGAGTAATGCGTAAATGCTGGGGTGCAAATGTGGCTTTACTGGGTTAGGGCTACCTCTCTGCTGTCCAGATGCTTGTACAGGGCACATCAGACGTTTTCTTCATCAGTCTCTGTAACGAGTATTTAAACTAAATTTCAAATCAGACGTCCATAAGGCAGTAATGAGCGCAAATGAGCAAATCCAGGGTTAGGGTATGTGCATGGACATGGCCTAGGTAACAACGTGTTATATGGCAGGGGTGGGATAGATGAAATATATGGGATTAGGCTAGGCTTACATCGTAACAGGTCAGGCACTGCACTCATTTGGTTTTCTTCTTGCTTGTTTTTCCTATGACAAAACATAGAAATGGAATGGCTAATGCAGATGCAAATCTCACTTTACCTGTGTTTAGTCGTGGAACACCCACTTCAAGGGGTTGTCCAGTGAAAAGTCATCACCAAGCCACGAGATGGGTGACAACTTACTAATTAGTGGGGATCCCACCACTGAGACCCCCACTGCTTGACACAAAGGGGCATTTTAAATCCCAAATAAAAAATGGAACGGCAGCTTAGATGCCTGACTGCCACACAATTCAATATTTATGGGGCTGCACGAAAAAGCAGAGTACAGCGCTCATCAGACCTGTAGAGGATAAATGCTTAAGCTGAGCCTGTGCACTGCTGGAACACTGCAACAAGGACACACAGTTCCCCATTTGACCAATAACTTGTTCTCACAAGACGATCTCTTTAAAGGTTTGAAAATATCCGGCTCAATTGTGTATGAACAGTTTACAAACATAACAGCTCTATGCTGCAATTCACACCTCACCTACAAGAGAAACCTTCTGCATTTTCATAGAAATTGAAAGCATTTTTTTTAAAAACATTTTCGGAAAATAACTATCCTACTCGTAGAGCCAGCAGGAGCGTTAAAAAGGCAGCATAGATACGGTAATTTTATCATGGAGGTAAGAAAATGCAGTTTCTATAATGTATCTATTTTGCCTCAAGCTCTTTCATCATCAGGACTTCACTTTATGTACTTTAATTCGGTGGACAACCAGAAAGGTAAATCGCCAATGCAATAGTCACTATGAAGGGGGGCGCGACAAACTGTACATAGCCCTGCATAATCTACTTTAAAGGGGAACTTCACTGCTATACAGCTGTTCACCATCAACATATTCTGTATTTTATTTCAAGGCTATTAGGTGACAAATGTATAGTTAAGACCACGTTCACACGTTCAGTATTTTACATCAGTACTTGTAGCCAAAACCAGGAGTGGAACAATCAGAGGAAAAGTATAATAGAAACACGTCACCACTTCTGGATTGTACCCACTCCTGGTTTTGACTTATAAATAGTGAGGTAAAAAACTCAAATACTCAAGGTGTGTACGTGGCCTAAAGGTCCAGCTGCTGGGACCCCCACTGATCAGAAGAAAGGGGGTCTCCAAGTTCCCTGTGTAAATGGAGTGGTAGTATGCATGTTGTGAAAGCATACTGGGATCCCTGCTCGAGTGATCATGGTGGTCCCAGTGGTCAGACCCCCAGTGATTATACATCGGATGGGTTATAATCGTAGCACGAAGTGATGTTTAGACATGTTGGTTATACAAAATTTCCATTTGGATTTTTGGGCACAAAATCCACGCTGGAATAGAATAACAATTGGATGAGGTTAAGAGCAATTTCATACGATGGGCATTTCCTGTGGGGCAGATCCGGAGCAGTCCATCACTATACTCCTCTACCCTGGCACTTCAGGCCTCACATGGGTCATCACAAGAGGACAGATAGTACAGAGATCGGCAAAGGAGCCATGGACGAGCCAGGCGAGTAGACTATGGGTGGGGTTTTTTCTTTATATGACTTTTTCTGCAAAGAAAAGAGATGCAAAATCTGCAGTATTTGGAACAGATATCCACCTGAAATCTTTTGATTTTGCTAAAGAAATTTTCAGCAGTAAATCTGCTACACACAGCTTAGAGGGGTAAAGATCCCGAAAGAATCGCTCTAATAATTCTGTCAACCTTGAAGTAAAATAATAAGCAATCCTGCCTAATAAAAGGATGACAAAGAGCAGGAAACCTTGGAAGGATTGACTTGTTCCTCCCCGCCACCACTTACTATAATGCTAGCTTATTATGTAGCGAGCTTTTCTTTTTCCTTCCCATTTGCATTACGGATGTGAACTTCTTTTAATGCACCAAGTCTCTGCAATTTTGTCTTACGTGTTGATGTGGCATTTTTGTCTTATGGTTTGAAACTTTTTAAGAAGGTGCAGATCTTTGGAGTTAGAAGATAATTTGTACTTTTCAAACACATAGTTCAATGGGGAAAAATAGATGTGCAGGTGATAACATTCTCATGAGTGACAAAGCCTGCGGATAGCTCGATAACTCTCTACTGGGCCTCTCCGTTCTCTCTCCAAAGGCAGAACCTGGTAATTTTACAAGGCAACCAGCTTATAATCATAATGGCTGCAGGCAGTCCTACCCAGGTAGTAATCAAAATGCCTCCCGCAACGCAAATGAAATCTGAATCGCTGAAACAAAAAAAAGCATTAAGAAAAAAAAAAATAAGGTTTTGGATAGTTCTAAAGCTAGATCTAGCAAATAATGCAATACAATAAAACAGGATATTTACAGATCCTAGACCATATGTAACTAGACTCTTATTCCAATACTGCAGCAACAAACAGATTTTTCCTGAAATAAATATAAAAAAATATCTTGATCAGCCCTTTCCCCCATAGCTCATTCAGACAATACAGATTGTAGAGGGTCTCGCTGTTGGGAACTCCAGCAGAGCAGAGGCAGAGCTGGTGGGCCGCCATATTTTGTGTTCAACTAATAATGGCCCTCAGAGGTCGCATTGATGACTACTTAGTAATTTTACTACCATGTATAGCACTAATAACTTCTACAGCGCTTTACAGACATCACCACTGTCCCCATTGGGCCTCTAATCATTGAGCGCTGATGGAAGTAGTAAGGCATAGGACTTCTACAAGAAGCCAGCATGTGGCTGCAAACAAGGACAAGGAAGACCAATGGGCAGAAATAAAACTGGAAATGTAAAAAAAAAAAAAAAAAAAAACACACAAAAGAAACCTATACTTAACTCTTAACTATTCCAAATTGTCCCATTCAGCCTCCCACTGATCTGATATCGATCACCTACACTAAAGGATACGCTATCAATTTTCAGGTCACCAGAAAACCCCTCTAAAGGGTAATTCTCCTCTTTATAGTTCGATATTGTAGGATAGTGCTGGTAAAAACAAATTTCGCAACTTATTGCTGATTAATATCTCAAGAGCACCTGAAAATTGTAAACTATTCTCTACAGCTTGTTGCCTAGGAGACTGACCACCGCTGGTGTTTAGCGATCCTGGACAGTTTCAAAACAGTGTGTGGAAGCACAATAGAAAAGAGCGTGTTCTGCTGTCTAGCAGCGGTGATCGGTCTCCAAGGCAACGAGTTGTAAAGAAAAGGTTGCGCGCCAGAACGGATGAAATGTTAAATAAGCAGTAATAAGTAAAATTGCTTGGAATTACAAGCATGATCAGACAATACCCATTTATGAGAAAGAAAATGACCCTTTAAAAAAGCTAACTAAACTAACCTTAAGAAAAAAAAAGTATATATACATTCACCTAAAAGTCAAACTCTAGTCCCCAACCGAAAAAATATTGCCATACCCGATTGTGTCAACATGCTAGCAATCATCAAGCTAAAACACTTGTTCATCAAGTACTTGGAAAGTTCATGCTGGCAATAAAATAATCGCTCTTGGGTGCACATCCTTCTGTGTAAGCATCGGATGCCAACAATGATATTCTATGCTCCTAAAATGATCAGGTTAACAATAGCTCTATGATGGATAGAATTCTGGTGGGGCTGTCTGTACAGGCTATTAGGCAAGCAGCTTCTATATAGCAGACCAGCAGTGTTTAACTGACGCAGTCTAGTCTATATGTGCTTTAAAGGCAGTAAAATCAATGGTTTCATAAGTGATAATTGTGACTGTTACAAAGAGATGAGGGGAAAAAAAAGGTGAAATATCAGTAACGAAACATAAGCGGCCCGTTCTTACTGCATGTAAAAACGGAAGCGTGAATGCAGCCTTAATTGTCCGCTTATTTAAAGGGAACCGGTCACGTCCTAGGTACTTTCTACACTGCCCCCATTGCTTTGTTAGTGATGCAATGTGCATCACTAATAAGCTTTTTTCATTAAAATCGTTGGTATAATGATTTTATAACTTTATATATACTTTGTCCTACCTGCTGTATTCAGTCATAGGGGTGTGATTCTCTCATTCAGTTGCTGCCCATGTATTTGAATACTGCTCCCGGCAGGGTTGCGTCTAGATCGGAGGTGATCTTTTGCGCTCCTCACTTTAGCCTCCGATCTAAACGCTTCACTGCTGAGGAGACTAGATTGGAGTTGCTGGAGTGAGGGTCTCCGTAATCCCCTCCAATGTAGACCATTCAGCACTGACACCACTAGATCGGAGGATTCTCATACTCGCTGATGTCTAGTCGCCTCTTCTGGCTTTTTAATGTTTTTCTTATGCTTTTTGGGCAATTGCTCATGTTTTTAATGGAGCAAACATCACAAGTCAAAAATGATTTTTTCACACTGTTATATAATTTATGTATTTTTACACTGTTCTATATTTTATGGATTTGGGCAAAATTCTTTTTTTCATGATTAATGAAACTTACATTTTTATTTTCGCTTTATGTAATATAAAAAATTCCCCTAATCACTGATTGTTCAGTTTTGCCAGAATGTGACTCTTCCCCATTTGTCCACAGTCCTGTCCGCAGCATCGAAATTGTGGAGTGGGTGGAGCTCCGCGGGGAGAGGCTTAAAAGAGCGCCCCCGACAGTCACCATAATGTACAACACAGAAGTGACAAATTATTACAGGCATGTCTAAGGTCATTGGAGAACACTGCTGGTAATATAATATATATACTGCTGTACTAATTTACACCACTTTTGTGCTGTACATTCTGATGATTCTGCTCCGTCACTGGCGGAGACTTGTGGACAAACACCTCCGATCTAGACACAACCCTGCTGGGAGCAGTATTCAAATACATGGGAGGCGCCAGCAGTGAGTGAATGAGAGAATCACACCCCTGTGACTGAATACGAGCAGGTAGGACAAAGTACATATAATGTTATAACATCATTATACTAACACCGATTTTAAATGAAAAAAGCATGTTAGTGATGCACATTGCATCACTAACAAAGCAGTGGGGGGAGTGCACATAGCAACTAGAACGTGACAGGTTCCCTTTAAAGGAGATGTCCACTACTTTTAAAGACTATTATAAGGAATGTCAAGACTGAAGCTGATCAGCGGCGCTGTCTTTCTTTCAGTTTAGACACTTGGTTTTGTTTCTTACAATATTCATTATTTGATAAAAATGACTTACTAATGATTCTTCAGGTCAGTAGGATTGCATTAGTTTTTATATCAGATTGTAAGCAGGGCCATCACTCCTTTTGATACCCAAGTTGTGTGTTATTCTGTAATGTCTTTTTTGTCTGTACAAGTCCCCCTACAATTGTAAAGTGCTGGGGAATATGTTGGCGCTATAAATATAAAAATTATTAATTATTATTCTTCAACTGCTTAAAATAAATGTGTTAGTGTTGCGGATTAAGAAACCTGAACTTTTCCGTCGATATTCCTGTAGAAGGGCTTGTTTTTTAGCATGGCAAGCTAAGGTTAATAATGATGCTGTTTTGTGTTATATACAATATTTTGAGACAAGCATTTAGTGGCATAATGAATGAAAATGGGGGTACTAGATATATTTATTAATCTTTCCCATGATGACAGGAAATTTTTAGTATGTGGGTTGCTTTAAGTGACTCAATGTTTTCCTCTTAGACCTGAAGTGGCCATGTGAATGCGTTCCTTCTTGTTGATACTTTTAGATCACAAAAATTGGTAACAGGTTAAGAATAAAGAAACTGTGTACACAGCAGGGCTGTGGAGTCTGAGTCGGTATAAAATGGACCGACTCCTAAAATATATAATAAATTGGGTACAGTATTACAATGCAGTTTCTGGGGAATATTTTTTCATAAGAATTTGGGAAAGTTATGAAATGTCCTATAAATGTCTGTCCTATTCCTGATCTAAGGCTGAGTTCACACGATGCGTTTTTCATGCGTTTCCGCGGCGTTTTTGCAGTTGCGTAAACGCCGCGGAAAAGCATGAAAAACGCATGGTAGAAGGGCAGCAATGTTCCCCAATTGAAATCCGCATGTGCTGTGCCCATGATGCGGATTTTTCCGCAGCGTAAACGCTGCGGTCAAAAATCCGCAGCATGTCAATTAATTTTGCGGAAACGCTGCTCTTTTGCCGCCATTGACTTGCATTAGACCGCATGGAATCCTCATCACTGTATATGTTGATGCGCTTTTCATGCGGTCTAATGTGCGGATGGTACCCGGGTGTGGATGAGAGGACTCTCATCCAGACCCAGGTACCATTCAAAAAAAAAAGAATAAAATAAAAAATATATATATTCTCACCTTCTGACGGCCCGCGCTGCGTCCTGCCGGCTTCCCGGGCACTTCGCGGCTGAATGAAGGACCTTCGCTGACGTCAGAGTCATGTGACGGGTCACGTGACGCTGACGTCGGAAGGTCCTACAGTCTTCACTGCCGGCAGCCGGGACCGATGAAGCAGGACACCGGGGGCCATCAGAGGGTAAAGTATAGATTTATTTTTTATTTTTTGACATTCACACACTATATAAATCCATGCTGTTTGCATGGATTTATATAGTGTGAAGTTGACAAGCACTTTCCAAGTGATGCTAAAATCGCTTGGGAAGCGCTCGTCAACCCGCATGCGGAAATGAAAGTGAAGACCACTTAATTTCCGCATGTCCCTGGCAGGAAACCGCATGTACAATCCGCATGCGTTTTTTCCTGCCAGAGAGATGCAGAAACGCTCAGGAAAAAATCCTGAGCATTTCTGCATTGTGTGCACATACCCTAAGGGTCTAGACTTTTAGCTGAGATGAATCTGTGCTACAGTAAATTTATCACTTAAACATGAGCCATGTATGAGGGAGTCGGGAGTCGTAGAGTCGGTGTAATGGAAATTGAGGAGTTGGAGCTTTGGCTTACCGACTCCACAGCGCTGGTAAACAGAGGAGGATTAGGTTTCAATGCTTGTGTGAACATACCTTTTAAGGCTCGTGTGGCCAGTCTTTTACAGGTGGGTTGCGCTTGGAACCCATCTTAAAAAGCGCTAAAAAACAGTTACAGATAGTGAACATAATGAACAACCATGTCAAAATGACTTGATGTGCATATGTTCAGTCTTTTCTCACTTTTTAACTGCTTAAGGCTTCAAAAGGCGTAAAGTGGCTAAGAGAAGTGACCAGTTCATTCTTCTGGAGGCTTACAGAATGTAGAAAAGAGCAGCAAAACTGTCGCAAGAGATGTATCAGGAAAAACACCGCTGACATTTTCCGGAAGAGTCTTTTATTTTGGATAACTCGGCAGGAACATCGGCGTCTAAAAGACGTTGTGTCCACATACCCAACACATACTCAGCGAGCAAAAACTGAATCTCACTGCTAAGGTAAATCATACATGGGGAGAGGGATGGTCTTTGGGGCACATGCACATTAAAAATACAGTAAAAGCTAAAGAAATTGGGGAATTGTATTGTTCAGAATATCAACAAATGCAAAATGCACAGAAGCCATGCCCTGCATAAGAAAAGTACAAAAAGGCGTGAACAAAGCAAAAATATTAAGGGGAAAAGAAACTGCGCACCAATTTCCCCAAAAGTATCTAAGGGTATTCTTAAGTTATTAAATTGCCTTCGTCAGCATGAACATAAGCAAGTTTTCAATTGACTTGATTTTTCTTTCTGCTGTCATTCTCTTGCAATGAGAACATTTGTCTTTCATAGTGTAAAGCTGGTTTAGATTGAGCTTGGCCACTAGTGACTGCCCAGACCAAGAATGCACAGTAGTTACATTCCAAGAGAGACGTTAACTCCCAATATGCCAGCCACCTCTCTCCAGGCTTCTGATTTCTATAGAGCATCTGCTCACCTCCCTCCCAGCTTCTGACAAGCTGCTGTCATAAATCCTGCAAAATCCACCAGCCCCACAGCTTTCAGACTAGTTCTCCTAATTATGACTCTCACTGTCCACACATTAAAATGCCTGTTATTTCTATGTGAAAATACAGTGTTAGCAGTGTCCACTCCAGGACAAACCATTGAGGGCCAATTGTGTTATAGCAGAGCTTTATAGTTCTACTAATACTACAGCTCTGCCCACCTGAACCTTCACTCAAGGAGGAGAGCCCGCCCTGCCAGAAACTAGGCAGTAAGGAGACTGCAGAGCTCTGAGCTTCTCAAGAGCGAACTTGAGATGATCCCTTTAAAACGTAAGAGTTTTAGGTTTGTTTTTTAAGCTTGTAGGACTCCTTGAAGCTCTTAACCTCCATGTTATGATAAAAGGCCCCAGGCATACAATAGTACTTTGTCTTCTACATCTAAAATCACATGATGTCTTGTAACCATTAGCCCATCATTTGAAGCCCTGTTCTAAGCGTTCATACAATAGTCCCTGAATCTTTATTACACAAGCGAGTAGTTAATAGACAATAAAAATATTAAAACCGTGCTAAGCGAGTCAATAAACATTTACATGAGATCGGTAGTTACAGCCAACAATAAACTGCCGACACCTTCACTAATGATCCAGTACGTGTCACCCAGAGCCTACTAAACAGTGAAGTCTGGGTCATAAATGTAACGGTGCAAGAATAATCTGCATAGGGAAAGCATGAACGAAACTACCGTGTAACAAGCCACAAACACGAGGGGGGGCACACGAGCAGAGAGAGGAAGCAGATTTCAGCTGACGAGAAAAAGTGTTGCAAAACAGTAAAGAGGCCTACATAGAATCTCACTGGAAAACGGCAGCATTTCTATTCATTCCTTAAAATTGTGATGGGACATGTTGAAAAGCCAGTGGCGTGTGAGGAAAATGCAGATGACTGTTCAGACAATTTATGCAGTTCATAAAGGTAGTTATTGTTTCTGTGCCAAAGCGTGGAGAAAGGCTACAGGGAAGAGGAAAATCCAATTACTTACCCACAAATAATATGTAAACTGCAGTGCAAAAATAGCAATGCCTTCATTGTCAAAGGATCCAGCCACTGATCGGGATATGTAGCCTGGCACTATAGCAATGAAGCAGGCAGCTAGCAGTCCTGCTCCCTGGTTCCACAGTTCTCGAGTGAGCAAAAAGGTGGAAATGGATGTAAGGCCGCTGAAAACGGGTGCTAGGAACACGCACACATCTCTTATGTGTACGGTGATGTTCAGCATGTTTAGAACCCAATGGATAAGTCCGGCTGTCACCATCAGCCCGGGGTACACCTGCGGAAGGAAAACATTGGCTGTTAAAATGGGTACATGGATTATTTCCTGATGGGCTACATATAGTAATGTTACCATTTTTTTTTTCTTTTTTTTTTTTAGACATCCTGGTTATAATGTTAAAAACAAAAACTTACAAAACAAAATACATAAGATCAGATCACACAGATAATATGGGCCTTCTATGAGCTGGAGGCAGGGTGGACCGGGGCGGCCATGCATTACATTCATGTAATGTTACAGTTACTAGACAGAGACCTGATCCCAAAATGATAGGAACTGATTTCTGGGGATTAGAGAGAGGGGTGTCTAGGGGGAAGTGGGTCGTCAAATATTATATTAGTTTCATTTCAGCAGCTTCTTTAGATCATAAAACTGAAATCATGTAGGTCAACAAGACCCGCGAGGAGCCGCAGAATTGGTCCTTACAGAGTTCTGCAAGAAACAAACAAGTTTATGTTTTATTTATAGGAACCCGCCAGCTGCACTCGCCCCGGTAAACCGCCACCATGTCTCTGCTCCATGGCATTTGTTCATTGTAGAAACCTCCGCCTTGTGGCTTTATGACCTTTATATACTTTCTAAATCAAGATTTACTCTTCATTTGCAATATGCAAATATCTCCGGACTTGTCCGGTGGGGCGTGGAAAACCCTGTGTCCATAAGTTTATAAACTAAGGAAAATTGCAAATTGAGTTTCTGGTTCTGGCTTATATCCTAAGTCAAGTGATAAGGCTCACTATTGACTTTTAGGATTGCTACTTCCTGTAGGTGGCACTACAGTTCTCCTCCTCTTCCTCTCTGAAGAGACAATTTGCATAATTCCCAGAGGAGCATTGCAGCTTTAAAAGTCTCCTCACCGTGACATGCTTAACATGTAGCTTTCTGCAGGGAGAAATGTTACCCCTTAGATACGGTCTGACGCCTCTCACCCAGCCAAACCAGATCTCACACTTTGCACTGACGAGGGGCAGTACCCTGAAACACAGTGTCTGCAAATTGAGTTTCTGGTTCAGGCTTATATCCAAAGTCATGTGATCAGGCTTGTTAAGGGGTCACTATTGACTTTTAGGATTGCTACTTCCAGTAGGTGGCACTAGAGTTCTCCTCCTCTTCCTCTCTGAAGAGACAATTTAAACTAAAGAATTGCTTCAACAGCAGAATATATCCAGTTCTTGAAATACATGGGCCAATTTTCCCTGTGTCTTCATACCACCGGACACTACAGCTATACTTTATTCAAGTGAATGTTTCTGAGCTGCAATACCAGATACAGCACATAGATAAGAGACAAAGTGGTCTGGCGGGAAGGGTGGGAAAAAGGGGAAGAAGGGTGGCAGACTTTTTTCTTAATCTTTTAAAAGGGGTTTCCCTCAGATGCAGTTGTTATTCATACACTGAATAAGTTGAAAATTCTAGGTCGGTGGAGGTACAAGAAACCAAACGAATGAGTCCGGACTCATGCAGGACTGTGGTTAGAAAAAGTATGAAAGAAGTTGTGGGTTTGGATATGTGCAGAAATAGCAGAGAACCACCATAAAATGACGTGTTCAGCTGTTTCCAGTCATTAAAAACGGCTTCTAGCCAGTCTTAAGACTGAGGGAATGGGTAAAAGGGTCCTCCCTTCCAGTCCACGATTGAGCCACCACTGATCCACCATTTATTAGCTATCCAGTGGATACTGATTGGAAAGCCTATACATTGGGCTTTATATTTATCCAATTCCCATGTTCCTCGTTCCGGCATCTTTCCGTATGCCATTAATATGTCATGGATGAAGGAAACAGACTGTTCTCATATTTATTACAGGGATAGGATTGTATGAAACAGGTAGAATAAAAGTTAACGCAAACAATTTACTGCGAAAGCAGAAGGCCAAAATGTACAAAGTGGAAGAGAACGTTTAACGACACCAAAGCCAATTAGGAAAGCTGGAGAGATCTAACCTTGTATCCCATTTATAATTTACACTGTCAGATTACTACATGCGACATTTTACTAATCATCCGATGTTACCACCATTGTAATTTCAGCAAAATGCTCAGGTTAACATGCAAAATATTCTCCTTCCGACAAAGGGAATGGGGTTTGTTTTAAACATCCCAATTAAAAACACTGCACAACTTAGAAAATTGTTCTTGTATGTATACCCCTTCTTCACATGTAAAGTGCCATGGAATAAATGGCGCTATAATAATAAATAATAATAATAAATACAATCCTAACTTTTTCTTTTTAATTAATCCATTCATCAAAAAAAAATAATCTGAAAGGAAAAAAAAAAAAAGCACGTTAATCCTGCGCAAAGGAGAAATGTGATGATCTTGTACAAATACTTCAGTTGTTATTGAGAGACTAAATCACCATCTCTGTGGCTGCTCAGGACTCGTGGTGGGACACAGTAAAGTCATTTCATTTTCCCAAGGGTCAGAAGTTTACACATGATAACCACATTTTCATATATGACCGTTTTGGGGGTTACCGTACACATAGCCCAATAACCTAGTCCATGGCCCCAATTAATGAAGAGTGGCAATCTTCAAGCTAGTCTCGCTGAGCGGGAGTGATGAGTGTGAGCCTTTTAATCAATCAGGAGTGTATGAGGAGTAGAATGCACCTCACCACAAATCTTACTCCAGTCCCTGCTGTAGTAAGATTTGTGGCATAGCGAATACCCTCTCCATAGCACTGCCCACTTTGTCTGAGCTTAGAGGAATGGCCTCGACTTGTCAAAGCTGTAATGAATCAGGCCCATGTGTCCCAAATTTGGGACATGTTAGATTTTAACCTTCCAGAACTTTTGTCCCTCTAGAGAGAATTGGTGTCTGGAGGCAACTTAGCCCACTTCTTCTGTGCATGGACTAGGAGATGTGATTATTGTCCTCTCCTCTATATTTGGTGAAATTTCTTTATTGTGGCACAATGTTTCATAATTCAGGACAAATCTGCAGATTACATTTTTAACATGAGAAAACTTTCTATAAATTTGTCATTTTAATTTAGTTCACATTTCTTGTAGCAAATTAAAATTTAATTAAAGGGGTATTCTCAAAGTCCAAACTGATCAGCTATCCACTGTATGTATGCAGCAGCAGCAGCCACAGACTTAATATAGTGGCAAATGAAACCGCATTGAAACGAGAGACATGGGAGCCAGTTCTGGTTATTGCTAGTGGTATCACTATATCTAGAACACAAAAATTACATCTAATCCCCTGGTGAACATGTCAAAAATCCAATGACAAAATTACAATTTTCTTTGTTTACTTCACCTCCCAAAAGAACACAATAAAGAAAGACAAAAGTCATCTTGCAAAAAAAAACAAAAAAGTTTAGTCGACTGAAAAATAGATATGAGTCTTTGAAATCGGCAACAAAAAAAAAATGTGTTCTTTTTAGAGCAAAAGTAAAAAAAACAAAAAACACTTTGTTCTTTTGTTGCAATGACTGTAGAGAAAGATCATTTGTTATAATTGTTTGTCTAGCGCCAACATAGTGCAGTGCCTGATGCAGTGATCTTATACTCGCCGCTCCCTCCACATACCTGTCCCACTAAGTCGTGTCCCATCCAGTTCTCTTATCGGATCCTCTTGTTTTATTCCCGTCTGGTCTCCTGGCGAACGCCACCACCAACTAGGCCCCAGCCTTGTAGCATAAGGCACATTAAGCATTGCACCCCCCGTTACTACAAGGGGCCCGGCCAGCAATGATGCCCCGAGAGCAAAGGAAGAGGAGCCAATAGGACTGGGCAGGAAGCAGAGGGTCAGGTATTTGAATGCCCATGAAGAGGCAATATAGTTTTTATTTATTTTTTTAACCCCTTTCTGACAAATTCAATTGAAAAATCAAAACTTCTTCTGGATTTAAACCTACCTGCCCAAAAATGGAATTTCAGGAGATTTGCTCAGCCCTACTAACCTCTGACATACCGTGCTGTTCTCATATCATTTATATATATTACAAGTACTACGTCCCCTGGGTCTGACCAACAAGGCCAAGTACAGCACTTAGCTGTGGATTGATTGTGATATGATAACCATTTTAAAACCATTTTAAAACAGCAAAAAAGCTAATAAATATATCTAACAGATGTGAGATTTTACATTAGCTGACTACTGCTAATGTCGATCAAAATGCAGCTTTAACCCAGATAAGCGGTTTTCACTATGTAAGGGTGCAGCGGCACAGCGTTACAGAAAATTACAGGAGTCAATCAATGCTAAAAATATATCTAATAAAGCATTTTCTCAAAGAGAGCAAATATAGTCAAGACACTTACCGTGCCACCCACTATTCTTCCCAGTGGATACCATGCTCTTTCATCAAACCAATTTAAAAATTCATAAAACCCGTGGGACGCTAGATGATGTGTTGATCTGTAGTTGAACCTGTAAAAAGCACAGACGAGTTAAAACTGAATAAGCCCTTCCTCACATAAATGACAAGCTTGACATCTGCTTAAAAAGACGACGATCAATGTCATCCTATGGCATGTGAGCAGACAAATCACAGTGGCGGTATTCATTTTATTCTGTAGAACGGGAAGAATACTTTTATAACATTAACATTAACATTAATCATGCAATGACTTACTCAGGACAGGGCCCACTATGCTGCTTTACACTTGACAGCAGAAGTTGTAGCCATAGTCAGCTATTCTGAAGCCCATTCATCTCCCAGTCACATACAAGCATGGATATGGAGCAACTGTGCTCGCATCTCTACGTATAGATCACTCTGCATTCGGTAGATGTAGGTCACCCCTGTACCTCCTCCGTCTAAGCACTCCCATAATACAACTCCCACCCACTGTAATAGCCTGCAATGTAAGACCCCTCATTTGCACATATGCAGCAGGTGTTATATTTCCACTGAAAATAGACAGTTTCATGACCAAGACAGCCACTTTCAGTCTACACATATTGGCCTGTAACAATTCGGATTTATTGCATTGACCGATACAACACGGTACAAGAATATATATTTTCCCTATATCGCATTGATCAGGCACTCAGATTTCTTTTATGCCTACAACTATCCTCATCAGTATTAATTACTTTGATGGACCTTCCTCCAACATCCATATTCCATAATCAGGTCTATGCATAGTCGTTGGAGATGAGAATCAATTGAAATACTAGAAAATGCCTATGATTTTACCGTATATATATGGTTGCCGTGAGTCTGCTCATCAGGCTCAAAAGGCACCGCAAACAGCTTGTCTACCTCCTCTATAAATTCCTACATGATGAAGTGACCGCAAGAGATACAAGAGACTTCCTTGACTGTAACATCTGGGGGTGCACTAGAGAAGAAGTCAAGCAGGCCAGAATGAAATAATGCTAAAGTAACTGACTGACAAATAGAGCAGAGGTTCTTAGTGTGGTAGTCACACAAAGAACATTTTAATGAATATACCATGGAATAAAAAAAAGATTTACAACAGAACGTGTTAAAAATTAATAAACATAAAAAAATGTTCCTGTGCGGAGATAATCTTATAAAATACGCCCCTGCTAGGTGCTGTGTATAGGCTGTTTCTAACCATGCAGGAATTTTGCCACATACCACATCTCCTGGCCAGGAGAGGAAGCAAGTTAAAACATTTCCCTGCCTATTTTATCACATGATAAAGTGTTACTGCCATATCTTCAGCCCTCTGAGCTCATCATAAATCAAATCGGTGACATATGAGCTCAGTGGCAGCTGGTGCTCCTTCCTCACTGACTTGATTTATGATGAGCTCAGTAGACTGTAAATACAGTAGAAACTCACTCCTGTGATAAAACAGGCAGTGAAATGTCTTACCTCACAGGAAACAGCAGCAGCAAGTCACTGCTATGTCATCTGTATAATTGCTTTTTCTTCCTCTTCTGGCTAGGAGATATGGTATGATCAGCCAATATCCCTGCACGGTCAGACACAGCCATTACACAGTATATAACAGGGACACATTTATTACATTATCTCAGCACAGGAACATTTTTTTTTAACACATCCAATTGTAAAATCTAGTTTTGTTCTATGATTTATTCCTTAAACTGTACAGTGTTCGTTTGACAACCCCTTTATCCTCCAGCCAAGGTACTGCCCATGAAACGACAAGCTGTCACAAACCGCTAAACAGGACAGAAAACTTCAAGGTGATATTAAGATTTAAAAAAAACTGGGGCTTTCTAAAGAGAAAAAAACAAAAACAAACTTGCTCAAAACTTCAGCTGACATCTGCACCCAGATAAGAAGTGCATGACGATGATAAATCCAGGACGATAGCAAATGTCCTACTATGCATAAAAGGATCATGTGCGGCTGTGGAAAGGGAACATGGATAACTGCATGCAGTTTATATGTGCTACACATGTTTGTATAGACTCCTTTCCAAATTGCAAGAAATTCACTGATTAGGTAGCTTCCAATGAATTTGGACTCACCATGCCATGGGCAAAGAGGAAACTAGAAAGATACACCACTAATGTGAATAGTGACCAATTCTGTACAGTGCTACAGAACAGGTTAGCACTAGGTAGGTAGTCAGTAACCAAGGTTTCTAAACACATTAGTGGACCTCATTGTACTTTGTTACATTAGTAGGCTGTAGTGATGTTTGAGCCATAGATAACAACCTCGATGGGAATCAGTCACTTCAAACTAATCATCACGCCAGGAGCAAAAATAAAATAAGCGAGTATAGAGTCATTATGAGCCATGTTTTTCGCAGAACCATTTTGGGCTTGGACCAATAAGTATTCCTCGCGAGTAGTGGATAATACATTTTCTACCTTGTTTGGGAGCAGAATGAATACCATTATTTGGCCTGAATGGTAAATGCTTCATTTATATAGCAGAACGCACGGTCATCAGAGCTTGACAAATACGGTCATTTTCTAAAATCCGGCGCCTGCTGCAGTTGACCCGTCAGGGCAAAGTCGCTGTTATTTTGCATTTCTTTTATACCAAGTATATAGTCTAAACTCATACATCTGTGAAACAACCTCACAAATGCTAGCAATACATTTCATCAGTAAGCCAAAAACTGGAAGCCGGCCTAATATTAGTGAACCATAAAAAGTATTAAATCAGTTATATGTAAGATAGAACAGAATACCCTGCGTCCTATATACCCTGCACTGCTACCGGCACATAGAAAGCTCATATCTGACTTATCACCGCAGACTTTTCGATGTATCAAAATATTTTTTGGGAAAAAAAAAAATGTAGCAGATGAAATAAATGGAGAGAATCTTGGAGAACTTTCATCTTTATTTTCAGAGATGAAGAAAAGATCTTTTATTTGGTGAGCTGCTTAAGATTTAACGTTTCCCGTAAAGGGGAACCAGTCAGAAGAGCGATTGTTACGAATGCGGGCAAGGTGCTGCAGTGCTTGTGAACACCGTCCTATACATGACCGCGTAAAGCCTCATTCAGAGTCCTTTTCTCACCTCATCCATTTTGGTCCATTTACCATGCGGCAGCCAATTTTTTTTTTTTTTTTTTTTTAATGCGGGAAAAACAGTTTCTCCTACAAGCAAAAAAGTAATATCTTGGACAGCACTTGGATGATGCATGGATGGCAATGTATACCACCATGTTTTGTTTTTTTATACAAACCCCATGATTTGAATGGGCAATTTAGAGCGCAGCTTTTTTTTTTGTAAAAAAAAATTGGTCAACAAAAAATGTGTGAACATGAACGCAGCCTATAATAGGCAAGTATTGTGTGAAATCCACAGACAGAACACGTGTAAAACATTGACATCTGATGCCTTATTAGGACAGAAAAACACCACTTCTTGGTGGTGCTGCAGTTGGCAGTAGCGCAGCATCCTCTTCGCTCGCCTGTGCTGCTGATCTATGTAGACAGCGAGGACACAGACTAGTCACCTCTTCAGAGTCACCACTGAGAAGATCATTGGGGACCTACCTAAGACAGCTTAAAATAAAAATCTAATAATTTCAGAACCACGTCTCAAATCCGCTTTGCTTCTTTACCTGACTGCTGCATCACGGGTCTCAGCAATATACAGCACAATATGACTGGATATCCTTAGACAACCAACCTCCTGGTCTGATGGCTGGGATCAGAGGCAGCACTAATCCTGGAAACGCATCTTTTTTTGCCAAGAGAAGAGTGACCACATATATGATCAAAAGGGGACTACCACTTCAATTGGGGCACAGAGATGCTCTGTGATGTATTGTTGGGGCGCCAAATGTGCCACATGTATCGTATTAGCATACAGAAAAAAAAATAATTCTTACTAGTTTACATATACCACTAAAGAGCACTTAAAAAAATTGCTGGTTATCACAGGGAACATCTCACTGAGGCGACCATAAGATCACTTCACTTCTGCTGGAGCGCAGCAGAAAGCACCTGCTCTTTCTAGGACCGGATTCTCTCAATGAAAAAAAGCAATGGCCATTTAATACTATTGTGATCACCTCCCTAGACAAATCGAGTGTGATCTGTTAATTACATTTATTTAAATAGTTAATTTATAATAATTCCCTTATTTTTTTTCTATTCGTGGAGAACCCCTTTAATAGATTCTCATGTCCTGTTTACAAAGGACGATGCTGCTGAAGATCAATTTTAAGCAAGCTTAAAAATATTTTTGCTGGTCGGGTGATCGGCAGCCATGATCATCAGGAACACTCTCTCCCCAAGATCGTGCAGGGTACATGCATTCTTAGTTAGGCCATTGATGACGACAGCACAATAACCAGAGTGTGAATCCAATTCTTCATGTCAAATCTAGCTTCCACGTAAACCAAAGACAGAAGCTCAACGCCATTAACCAATGCGCTCCAGTTAATGATGAACTTCCTGTAAGAACAAGTATTTGCATGAGCGGATAAAGTGACCTTCAGCATCTGCTTTCTTCACGCTTTAGTAAAGAAGTCCGATGGTCTTTCATTAGGATCTGACAATGGTTTTGTTGGCAGGGTTTTAAGTACAAGTGATGGATTCTTTACAGGGAAAGCATTCATGGAGAATTCCAGGCACATTAAAAGATTTCATCAGTCAAAGCCTGTAGAAAATCTAGCAGCGGCACAGGAGGAGCAGTGCATGGATCGACGGAATCTAGAAGGCATCTCGCACAAAGAGTTGTTGGCAGGAGAGAAAAGTCTGGCCAAGATAGAAATGCTGACATATCTTAGTATTGTGATAACCAATTCGCGCAGATTGTGCACTTGCCAGAAGGAAACGACTGTGACTGACATTTGTACAGAGGATATTTAGCTTGGCCGAGTTGGATTTCAATCGGCACAGTCCATCCAAAATAACGACATAAAAAGGGGATACTGGAGCTCAGTTGATGGGAGAAAAAGCATCAATTTTTGTGGCTTTTTTTCAGTTTTGCACCAGTCTCACTTTTATAAAAAGGTGGGTAAGGGCTAATGAGGGGCAGAGCCAAATGCACTAAAAAACTCAGAATGAGGACCAGAAAACTAGCAGAAATTATAAAGGAAATCGATTTCAAATTTGTAACATCTCACTCCAACAGGCTTCTGTTCAAGACTGTGCCAGTGATAGATGACCCCCTCCCACCGCACCCTAGAAAAAGAAAAATCATACAAATAGCAAACCAAGAGACTTGGGGTTGCAGCCTGCACAAATTTAAGCGTAAACTAAATAACCAATCTGCGCTAATAGTTCCCTCTTGTGCTGCCAAAACAGTTTTGACCCACTTACGAGTTAGGCACTTACATCACCATCTACTTGTCTCTGCTCGCCCCTTTTCTTGGGCCAGTTTTGGCATTAACTGGAAAACTTAAAAAAAAAAAAAAAAAAAAACTGGAGCAAGTTCAGAGAAGAGCCATCATGATGGTGAGCGGACTGCAAACTACGGTATAGCCTATGAGGAACGGTTAAGAGACCTGGGAATGTTTCGCTTGAAAAAAAGAAGGCTTAGAGGAGACTTAATAGCTGTCTACAAATCTCTCAAGGGCTGTCACATTGTAGAGGGATCAGCTTTATTCTCATTTGCACATGGAAACACGAGAAGCTATGGCATGAAACCGAAAGGGAGAAGATACAGATTAGATATTAGAAAAAGACTTGTAACAGTTAGGGTATGTGCACATGATCAGTGCTCACTGCATGTTGGACGCAGCGCAAGTGTGCTGCGTGCAATCCACAGCGGCCAGATGTTACAGCATAGTGGATGGGATTTATACAGATCCCATGTCCACTATGCATGTGTGGCACACCCGCGGAAACTGACATGAGGCGCATCTTTCCAGACCGCAGCATGTCAATTTCTCCAGCGGGTCCGCATGCGGGCTTTCCCCGTAGGCCTAATCTCTATGGAAAAAGTATTTTTTTTTTCCTAAAATGCAAAGAGGCTGGCGCTCATTTGCATAATGAGCGGAAGGCGGAGGCGGCTTCTCCGCAGCCTCGGGGCCGCAGCCGGCTCCGGATAGTCTGTACATATCCTGAGGGTGATCAATGAGTGAACAGGCTGCCATGAGAGGTGGCGAGTTCTCCTTCAATGGAAGTCTTCAGAGGCTGGACAGACATCTGTCTGAGATTGTTTAGTGAATCCTGCATTAACCCTGCAGGTCCCTTCCAACTTGAACATTCTACGATTCTATATTGGTAATGCCCAACAAGACCTGCATTTTTGGGGATGCTTGAGGCGATTGCCTAGTCATAACTGCGGCCTTACAAACGAACTTCAAGAACCGACAGTTCATTTCTAGTCCCATTCCTACCTTCGTAGTAATGGAAAAATTGCAATAATCCAGCATAATCTTGTCTCTAATACAGAGCAGTACCAGGAGCCCTTTTTGCACCCCAATATTACATAGAAGCACTGAGGGTTTTGAGATCATTGATACATATAGAAATGTTGCCATCTTTCAATGCAGACGCCTAGAGGAGTTATTTTATCCTAGTAAAGTACACCACGCAGGCATCATGCTCTCCATAAGGAGCGTCTATGGATCCCTAGGGACATGGACATTGCGTGCATGCAGCCTGCTTATATAAAGAGACTTTACAGCTGTCAGACTATTTACATTTGTCTGACTGATCGGCTGTATGAATATACTCCGTAATAGCATTACATCTAACATTACCAGTGATTAATAGGAAACAATCCAAAAGTTGGGATTTCTCCAGCTATGATATTACCAGCCTGTAATATGTAGGGGATACTGCATTACAGAGACCAAGTGGGAATGTTGGTGACCACACGTAGACGGCAAGCACCCACAAGTTGAGGATATTCTCGGTGAATACCAGGCAATCGATGTTATGACCTATTAATCCATCACACTATGCAGCACACCAAATCTTAAATCAAGCAGAAAAAGAACGTGCAAACAAGTTAACTTATCCCAGAGTAAACTAAAAGCCTTCAGGGAGTTTACGGTCTTTATTGAATGTCTTCTGGAGATAAGACCGCTCATCAGTCCTTCCAGTCACAGGTAATTATTTTTTTCTGCTCTATTTGTGAAGCAATTATGTTGCACTGGCTAGTCAGGCAGATAAGCTCAGGTAACTTGATCTGCTGAAAAACTGAAAACCACAACTTTCTCTCATTTCTTCAGAAATCCCAGGAGAGTTGGGCTCTGGACCACCCGCGGCGCTCTTCTTACATAGTCTGCTAACATTACTATCACTGACAAATGCTTTGGAGGACTGGTTACAGCTCTGGTTATTAATTGTTTTTTACTTTAAATTACCCCTGATACATGGCTCAATAGTGATTTACATTCAGTAGAATTAAAGATACAAACTGGTCTGCTCCCATCCCCCTGCTGAGTTGGGCTGAAGGCTGAGGCTAAAAGGCCAAAATACACAAGATTAAACTCGGTGAAAATTAACAATTTCAACAGAAACAATTCTTAAGACTTTTCCTGAATTATTTTTGTCGACCGAACACAGAGTCACTGCTTGAATTTAAGTTGGTCATGTTTAAGATCTTGTCGGAAACCCCCACCCCCAAACAAAATCAGTCTTTCACCCATGAATGATCTTTTGCTGGAAGAACAATCCAAGAAGGATCATATGTTCTATGACTGATGTCACCATGGCCAGGATGAGCAACATGAATTAACATGTGTACAGATGTTTCAGTATTATCATCGCTCAACCATCAGCATACAATAATCTAATGTGTCTGGGGGCCGTCAGATAGAAGTGCCCTGTATCCAGAGAGACCCCTCTAATGAGCCACCACAAGCGCTCTAACCACTACAGTGCTTGAGACACAAAAAACACCAGCTCAGTTGACATGTGCACTTAAAGGGTAATTTCCGTCTTCCTTTACAGGTATTGTTGGAAAGTGATTGTGAAGACAAGCATTTCTGTAATCTACTAATATAATTTCCCTCTGTCTCCCTGATAATTATAATGTGATTTATCATCATTTGTTTCTTAGTGCTGCTAGACAGTGGTGGCCAAACATGCTCAGTGCTTACAAGTTCTTCCCTATACAGTTTGTAAGCACTGCACAAAGCTGGTGGGATCACTGGCACACGCTGTTAGCCCTGACCATCCGAAGTTAGAGGCACAACTGACTCGTATAGCAGTACCGGCAGAGCACAGCTCGAACAGGAAACTCAATAATGGTACTGGTCCGAACTGTCAATCAAGCAGGAGTGATTCCTCTCCCCACAGCAATCAGGGATCGGATGGCTGGCAGGAGGTGTGCTCCTGGGCGAATCAGCCAATCTCGCCATACCAAAAAGACTGATTGGCCACTTTCTGGCCAATCATCCATCAGAGCCGTGCTACAAATAAGAGTAGAGGCTAACATGGCAGATCAAGGTATAGTTTTAAAACAAATTATACAGTAAGTATTTTATACACACACACACATTACATTACATACATGCACCATGGTCCGATTGTGCAGACTAGTAAATATATGGTTGCATTCTTCCACTTATGTTGTGTCACTTGAAAATGGTCCAAAACAATTCAACTTTAATAGAACATTTTTGCCAGACAATGGTTTACGGCAGGCGATTGTTCGCTTCTATTTCTTGAATGATTGTTGACAGACTGTCAAAATTGGCCACTTTGGATGTGTCTTTTGGATATAGGCAGCTTTAGTTTCATATTAAATCTCCCCCATAATTCATGCAAGCTTGACATAATGAAATTGTTTTCTGCTAAAGACTTATGTGAGCGTTCCTAACATGAGCTAAATTTAACAGATGTCATTTTAATCATGACACCCAGTATTCACGTGAACTGAACCCCTTTTATTTAAAGTGCAGTTTAATAAAATTCAAGGCAGTGAATCCCCCACTGAGCTCCTGGACAAAGAACTAAACTCTTACAGCGCTCATTCAAATTGATACAGATAACTCTGTCAAGTAAGCAAATTGGGATGAGTGGGAATTGCTGGCGAGTCCACATTGCCTGGTGATGTTTTCAGCCAATTCCTGCAGATCAGTCATGACTTCTCATTTCAGTGAGTGCAGGGCTCGGCAGGAATGGGCAGGGGCAGACATCGCGAGTGACGTGCCAGAATCAAATATCTTAACGCACAAGAGATTGATGGCCAGGAGGGGTTTTCTGTGTTCTATCCTGGGGTAGGAACAACACTGTAAACATCCAATGTAGTGAGGGTCGGATTTTATGTCATTATATTTTTTCACTTGACAGAAAACAGTCATGTTAAAAAATATCAGTTTTTAGACAAGACAAATTGAATGTGTTCATACGGTAGGGACACCAAAATAGGGATAGTCTCTCCACATCGCACTAACAGTCAATATTATACAAGGGAAATGCTTACATCGTCTACTAAGGAAAATGAATGTATCAAATAATCACCATATTCAAGGATTTTCACTTTAAAGGGAACCTGTCACATCCTATCTACACTGCCCCCATTGCTTGGTGGTAGTATAATGATTTAGAACATTACATATACTTTGTCCTACCTGCTGTATTCAGTCACTACTACTACTACTATTTCAAATAGTGACAAAAAACAAAAACACAGAATAGGTTGGAAATGGTCACTATAATTTCATCAAACTTTGCAGGAAATCAATACTACAAGCAAATATAAAAGATACTTAAAGGGGTTGTCCAGTCTTAAGCTACAATTCTGCAAGTCACGGTCTCTGCAGGCTTGTGAATCCTCACATTGTGTGCACTGCGTGCTTTGAGAATTCTCCAGTGCGGTCATGTGACCACAAATATGCAGTCATACCCCCAGCCATATTACAAATAGATGGGAGCGGCCACGCTCAATGCAAGTGTATTGCGAGAGGCTGGAAACCGTCTAAATCACAATGTGGCAGGAAGGATACATCACCTCCTTACAGCACTGGCGAATCCTCACCGCATGCACAATGTGGGGATTCACAAGTCAGCAGTCAGTGTGGCTGCAGATTTCTAGCGCAAGACCAGACAACCCCTTCACAACCCAAGGTGGTTTGCACGGTAATGACCAGGCCAATTTTTACAATTCTGACCACTGTCACTTTATGAGGTAATTACTCTGGAACGCTTCAACGGATCCCCCTGATTCTGAAATGGTTTTTTCGTGACATATTGTACTTCATGATTGTGGTAAAATTTCTTCAATATCACTTGCGTTTATTTGTGAAAAAAACAGAAATTTGGCGAAAATTTAGCAATTTTCAAAATTTTAATTTTTATGCCCTTAAATCAGAGAGATATGTCACACAAAAGAGTTAATAAATAACATTTCCCACATGTCTACTTTACATCAGCACAATTTTGGAACCAAAATTTTTTTTTGTTAGGAAGCTATAAGGGTTAAAAGTTGACCAGCGATTTCTCATTTTCCCAACAAAATTTACAAAACCATTTTTTTTCTTAGGGACCACATCACATTTGAAGTCACTTTGAGGGGTCTTTATGACAGAAAATACCCAAAAGTGACACCATTCTAAAAACTGCACTCCTCAAGGTGCTCAAAACCACATTCAAGAACTTTATTAACCCTTCACGTGAGTCACAGGAATTTTTGGAATGTGGAAGAAAAAAAAAAATGAACATTTAACTTTTTTCACAAAAATGTTACTTTAGACCCAATTGTTTTTTTATTTTCGCAGGGGTAACAGGAAAAAAAATGGACCCCAAAATTTGTTGTGCAATTTCCCCTGAGTACGCAGATACCCCATATGTGGGGGAAAAACCACTGTTTGGGCGCACGGCAGGGTTCGGAAGGGAAGGAGCGCCATTTGACTTTTTGAATGTAAAATTTGCTTGAATAATTAGCGGATGTGCCCCTGATGTGCCTAAACAGTGGAAACCCCCCACAAGTGACACCATTTTGGAAACTAGACACCTCAGGGAACTTAGCTAGATGTGTGGTGAGCACCATGAACCCCCAAGTGCTTTGCAGAAGTTTATAACATGGAGCCGTGAAAATAAAAAAAAAACTTTTCCCACAAAAATTATGTTTTAGCCCCAATTTTTTTATTTTCAAAAGGGTAAGAGGAGAAAATGGACCCCAAAAACTTTTGTGCAATTTCTCCTGAGTACTCCAATACCCCATATGTGGGGAAAATACAGTGTTTGGGCGCACGTCAGGGTTCAGAAGGGAAGGAGCACTGTGTGACTTTTTGAACGTAAAATTGGCTGGAATCGAGAGCGGACGCCATGTTGCGTTTGGAGAGCCCCTGATGTGCCTAAATAGTGGAAACCCCCCACAAGTGACCCCATTTTGGAAACTACACCCCTCAAGGATTTTATCAAGGGGTATAGTGAACATTTTGAACCCAGAGGTACAACACAGAATTTGATAACATTAGGTCATCATATTGAATAAGTTGTCATTAGTCTTGAGCGCAAGTGATCGCTATTTGAGTTTGCATCGGGTACTCAGGTATGCACCATGTATCGTGGGTGCTCGAGTGACATGCTCGAGTCCCAACCCACATGTTTCACGGTTATTAGACACCCCCAAAAAAAACATGCGGGGATCGCTCGTGCATGGCAGGAAATCCAAGTGAGGCTTTTGCGGCCGCGAAGAATATGGAGCGGAGACTAGAGCATGTCACTCGAGCACCCGCAATACTCAGTGCATACCCGAGCACCCGATGCAAACTCAAGTAGCGAGCACTTGCGCTCAACGCTAGTCGCCATATCATCTTTTTTTTTTTGCTTTTGAAAAAAATCCCAACCCCAACCCTAACCCCAACCCTAACCCCAACCCTAACCCCAACCCTAACCCTAACCCCAACCCCAGCACTAACCCCAACCCCAACCCCAGCCCTAGCCCTAGCCCAACCCCAACCCCAACCCCAACCCTAGCCCAACCCCAACCCTAACCCTAGCCCAACCCTAACCCTAGCCCAACCCTAACCCTAGCCCAACCCTAACCCTAGCCCAACCCTAACCCAACAGTTTATTTTTTACGCCGTTCCTCGTGCGGTATAAGTGATTAGACGGCTTTATTCTTCGGGTCGGTGCGATTACAGCGATACCAGAATCATATCGGGTTTTTATGATTGACAGCTGTCACAAATTAAAACACGCATTTTTTTTGTAAAATCTAGTTTTTGCATCGCCATATTTTGAGAGCTAAAATTTTTCCATTTTTCCATATTTTGGCCGACAGTCATGAGACTGCTTGTTTTTTTAAATTAATTGACGTTTTTATTGGTGCCATTTTCAGGCACGTGACATTTTTTGATCGCTTTCTATTCCGATTTTTGGGAGGCAGAATAAACAAAAACAATTCAGGAATTGCTTTTTTCTTTTATTTATTTATGCTGTTCCACGTGTGGTAAAATTTATAAGGTAGCGTTATTCTTCGAGTCAGTACGTTTACAGTGGTACCACATTTATATAGTTTTTCTATGTTTTGGCGCTTTTACACAATAAAAGCCATTTTATAGAAAAAAATAATTTTTTTTGCATCGCTTTATTCTGAGAGCTATAACTTTTTTATTTTTCGGCTGATTGAGCTCTATGGCGGCTTGTTTTTTGCGGGACAAGATGACATTTTGAGCGGTACCATTTTTATTTATATTCGTCTCTTTGATCGCGTGCTATTCCATTTTTTGTTTGGCGGTATGATAAAGCATTGTTTTTTGCTTCGTTTTTTTATTTATTTTTTTTACTGTGTTCACTAAAGGGGTTAACTAGTGGGATAGTTGTATAGGTCAGGTCGTTCCGGATGCGGCGATACCAAATATGTGTATTTTTATTGTTTTTTTTTTTTTTCATAATATTTATTGATGGGTACATTATATTATTTTTGGTGGATTATTTTTTTTTATATTTTTACAATTTTTTTTTTTTTACCACTTTGACACTTTTTATTTTTTTGTCCCACTATGGGACTTTCACTTTTTTTATTCTGATCGCCTTTATAGCACAGGAATGCAGCACCATCCCTGTGCTATACAGGCTGTTAAGTGCTGCAGATGCAGAATATATTTTGGTCATGCACTGCGCATGACCAAAATATCTTCCTGCTGTCTGGTGACCCGTATGTTGTCATGACGACATCGGGTCGTCATGACAACATCCGGGAAGCCGCGGCAGACAGTGCTGGAGGTCGGCAGGAGTGGTGAGTACCGCGATCACCTCCCCTTGCCACTGCAATGCTGCAATCGACTTCGATCGCAGCATTGCAAGGGTTAATGTGCCGGGAGCGGTGCGGGACCGCTCCCAGCACATAGCACCGGGTGTCAGCTGTGACAATCAGTTGACACCTGGCGGCGATTGCGCCCGCACAGCCTGTTTGCGGGCGTGATCGCAAAGACTTATTAATGCGCGTCAGGCTCTTAAAGCCAAGAGCGCAGATGCGTATTAATACGTCTTGGGCTTTAAAGGGGTTAATATATCGTATCAGGGAAATATTCTCCTATTCCCACTTATGAACCTCTTCTCCTATTGCCTCCGAAACCCATCGCTCAAAAACAATGAGATCAGTCTTGGTCAATTCTAAATGGACGGCCATCTCACTGAGGGATCAGAGAACACATCCTATTAAACTGTATGGAAATGGGAGGGAGAGTAATAGGGAGAATAGTCAAACAAGCAAAGGCAGACAGAAAAGCAAGTATGCAATTTGCAGTCACATGAAACTACTCAAACAGGCAAGTAGAGCCTAATCCTAACAGTGTATACATTACACACTGTTAGAAGTTGGTAAGCTACACTGCCTGCCGAAAATTTTAGCCTTAAACGGGACTTCCAGTCATGATATGTTCACACTAGGCGCTTTTTTTTTTTTTTGCATTTTTTATGCAAATTTTCAGCTGCGTTTTACAGTACCAGCAAAGTCTATAAAGTTTCAGAAATCTCATGCATACACATTGTTTTTTGTGTCATCAGTATTTTGTGCTTTGCATGTGTTTTTTGCACAATAGTGCATGTCACTTCTTTCAGCGCTTTTTTCACCAATTTAAAGTAATACGCCTTGTGGGAACATAGCTGTCAGGTTTTGCTGCATTTTAAGTGAAAAAAAAAAAAAAAAGCAAATAGAGCAGTTATTTTTGTGATTTTACCATCTTGTCTGTCACCTGAGATGGCAGTTGGGATTAGGACAGTTTAATTAAATTAGTGATGTGTAAACTGTAAACATTGGCTGACCTAGGTGTGAAATTGAACACTCTTAGCAACTCAATGGCAGACCATAGTCTTAGAAATACTATTCTTGAACAATTCACCCCCCCCACTGTACATTTGAAATTCTGGTTAATATGGTTACACATATGTCTTGCATTGGTGACCTGTGTTCATGCTTCTTGTGGTGGAACTCACCAAAACCTGCGTTTTTCATGCAGCTTTTAACCTGCCAAGAGATCAGGTTTTCATGCAGAAAAAAAAAACCTGGAAAAAATGCCTAGTGGGAACATAGCCTAAGTGTTTAGCTCACTCCAGAGCAGGATTCCCAGCTACACAGAGACAGGAGAGCAGGAATCCACCGGTATGTACAAAGTATGGGAGACATTGCACCAGTCTCCACCCACCAGCTCAGACACAATTGAAAACTACAGAGGTTGCAGAAGAGAAAATTGGTAAAAAAAAATGCAGGATACAAGTTAAATAATAGCCAGAAGATGTTGTTATTTCCAAGTAACACACACATATTTTTCTGAAAAGTTACCTGAAATGACAGGTACACTTTAAAGGGTAGGTCCAAAACCCAAAAGTAAATGTCAATTAATAAATGTTTAAAAACGAATAACTTGTCATTTAAGTCATGGTAAAATTCCCTACCATTCACTCTGTACTGCAACTTCGGGTTGTGTTTATATTACCCATTTCCTATGACGATTCGTTTAAGTATCCCATAATGGACTGGGATTCTCAAACGAATAGTTATCTGCTGGCAGAAACTGCTGTCACTCTACTGCGCATGTGTGGGTTGTAAACCCCGACAAGCTCAGTATGCGCTCCCTTCATGGCTGACATTCAGAGCGCTCCTTCGCCGCCGCCGCCTTTACTGCACCTGTAGTTGCGCTCCCAGCCCTTGAAACGAGACACATCACAGACCTCCGTTTCACTAGCTGGGCAGTGCATTTTCTCCAGCTCTCGTCACTTCCTCTGCATTCCCTCTTCAGCACACTTGTGACGCCTGCGCAGTAGAAAACACACAGCCCAGCCTATGAAAAGGACGTCAGTGAGGATGTCTAGTTACATGGGCCAAGAGAACAAGTGCGTTACCGACCCTCGATGACTCTTCGTTTCAGGGCACAAAGAGGAGTGACAGCAGTTTCAGCCAGCGTTTGAGTATCCCACCATGAACTGAGGATTCTCAAACAAATCCTCATAGGAAGTAATATAAACAGAACCCCAAGTTGCAGTACAGGGTGAATGGTGGGGAATTTTACCATGACTTACTACATTAACTAATAACTTTTGTAACTCAACTGAAATTTACTTTTGGGTTTCGGACTAACCCTTTAAGGCTTCAGTAGTGCAGTGATGCTCACTTTATTTTGCACTAGTCGTGTACTGCACAAGTTATAATAATGCATAAGAAGCCAAAGAAAGAAGAAACTTCTATGAAGAATGGAATTGATTAAGGAACTTTAACTCTTTTTTTTTTGTTCATATACAAAGACTTTTTTTTTTTTTTAATTAACACAGAATACTGATCTATAATACATATGAAACCCAACAAAGCACCCGGAACTCCACAGTGAAAATATAAATATTCACAGCTTTCATGTCACAAAGGTACGACTGTAGAGAATATACACACTCCCCTCCACGCAAGACCATAATGAATTGGACTCCAGCTGCGCCTGCCTCAGTCTTCTGTGATACTATTTACAATAGACGCTTACATTTCTTTTTTGAGAGATGTCAATTTCCCAGCTTATGTCATACTGTGTGCCTTGGTTTTATCCAAACACCCAATCACTAAGGAGACTTAATGTTTACAGTGGCTTTACACACCCCATGAGATAACTAGGTGATACCAATAGGCTCAGTAAAATCCAATGTCATCTTCAAGGCTGTGTATTTGACAACAATCATCACACGCGGGTGTAGCACCCTGAGGATTCGGCTGCTACAGGGGTATTGCACCTCAAGCCAGAGGTGTGATATTCCACTCCCGGGTAAGGATGGAGTGTGGAACTGAGCTCAGTAGGCTGCATGCACTACATACATCCCATTTCCGGGGGACAGATCGACGGTACTCCCACCAAAATATGTGCAGGTACGATAGTGTCTGTCCCTGGCTGGAGTGGGAGGGGGGTGGAACATCCCAGTAGTGTAGGGGCAGATAGGGGGAGCAGTCTGGGTAATGCTAGGAGCTCATTGGGTGCTGGTCACCTGAGCTCACACATAGAGGGAGTATATAAGGTGGGAACCATCTTAGATCAGGGTCAGACAGGCAGACAGCTACTAGTCAGTCTGTTGTAGAGGGTCAAGTAGTCCTGAAAGAAGAGAGAGAGGAGTCAGAAGGACCCAGAGGGGAAGAAGAGGGAACCCCAAGAGCCCAAATACAACCAGAAGGGTGAAGGGTTGGCACAAGGGTACCGGATCCCAAGCTGGTGGAGGGCACTAATCCTCAGCCAGAGACCGGAGGTTGTGGGCAGGATCTGCCACGACCCCCCACTAAATCCACTGCGAAGGCACACCAAGTATAGGGTCAGGGAACCCAGAGACAAGGGTTTTACCAACAAGAGGCCCGAGGGAACCGGACATAAGTGGATCCCTGGTGGGGAAGGCCAGAGAAAAGGAACGTCAGAAAGGGAGCTCAGGATCACGCTCCAGAATTACCTGGGGGTTGGCCGAATCCAGGACCTGGTGGACGCAGCACGGCTCGGGCGGTCACTCAAGGCCGGAGTGACCAGAACAACAGCAGTAAGTAAACACCCTGAACTGCACAGCCCGACTCTGAGTCTTAATACCATCCTCACTGCACCACCACAACCACCACCCTCTACAACTGACCCCCTGAGGCTATACCCCTCCCGTTGGGGGTTATACCACCAGAAGCTGCACACACACCACCAGCGGCGGCCGTATTGACCGCAAATCAACGAGTGGCGTAGTCGACACGAAAGAACATCCAGCAACATCTGTAGGACTGCCACACACTGAGCTTGACACCCTGGGCACGGACCGGGTCACTGCCACTCGGAGACTACAACCCCCATCTGATCCGGCTCCGGGTATCCCCCAAACAACACTGGCCCAGGGGGCGCGTCACGGGAATACAGCTTATATCTCACCCATTATTTCTCAGCTTGTGAAAGATGGAGGCAATGTGCTCCAGGAATGAAGATCTCACAATACCAATAGCTGTGCATCCTCCAAGGGCAGAACCACCATAGCAAGACATTGGCATCATTGGCAGAGGCTCCCTTCATTTTAGATAATTTAATTCATTTTACAAAATATTACTGTTTTTTTAGTTGAGCACGATAGATATGACAAGTCATTCAAAACTACAGAAAACTCATCTTCATGCTACTCGATTTGTTATAATAGCTACAGCAAGCATCTCCAGCTTCTATTGCTCAAATTGACCTTTACGTCTGTGTGAAGTCAAAAGTATTGGCAAAATAGGGGAAAAAAAAACACACACAACTTGCTTATGTCCTAAGGACCAAATGCAATATTCGTACGATACAGTATATATGCCAAGCTGAGTGCAGCAATAGGTACTACGGAAAATATTAAAGTGAACCTGTCAACTGAAAAAAAACTATTAACCTGCAGATATAGGGTTAATCTGCAGGTTAATAGAGTTGAGAAGCTGCCCAGCACCGACACTTAGACCCCCGCTGCCGGGAGGAAAAGAACTTTATCCCCCCCCCCCCCCCCCCCCGGCAGCATAGCGATTTCACTCACAGAAGTGTCGCCGGTGTGGGATCAGTCACCACTCTGAGTATACACAGCGACAGCTGTAACTGCGCCACTGGTCCTAACTGACAGCCAGCTCTATTGATAAGACTGCTGTCAGTCAGTGCTGGGGGAGCGGTTACAGCCACCGCTCTCTATACACAGAGCGGTGACTGATCCCACGCCTGAGACCAGGATGCTCCAGGGACAATGGTTAATTTCCTCCCGGCAGCCTGGGTCTAAGTGTCAGCACCGCGCAGCTTCACAACGCTATTAACCTGCAGATCAAACCGATATCTGCAGGTTAATAGTTAATTTTGTGAGAGAGGTTCCCTTTAAAGGGTTCATCTCAAGATGTCTCTTGAGCAGCTCACAACTCTGCCATCGCCTTACTTCCTGGTTGCTGGGGAGGAGGTACTCTCCTCCTTGAATGACAGTTCTATTAATATTACTGCTCTGCTATTTACCAGAACGTTAAAGCTCAGCATTAGTTCTCCTGTAACACACTCAGTGGTTTGTTCTGGTATACATAGTATCACAGTATTTGCATACAGAAATAATAGGGCATATGAACAAGCACAGTTTGGGACAAAGAGCAGCTCGAGACAGAAAGTGAGCCGCAATGCTGGGTGCTAGGAAGAGGGTGGTACTGTGAATATGCAGGAATGATAAAAACCGTTAGGAACCGAGAAGTAGTGTGGGAGCGGGAGATGAACAGCTAACTGCTGTATAAGAATAAATGAACTGGAGAGAGCTGACTGGGTATATTAGTAGGCCTTTACACCCCTCCTAGCATGAAAATACTGCTCATACTTGCAGCCACTAGTGGGCAAGCTCCATATAAACTAGCTGTACACTATGCAAGATAAAAGCTCCCACTGCAAGAGAATGACATCAGACAGAAAAAAAAACAAGTTAATTGCAAACCTGCTTATTTTCTTGTTGGCTAAAGAAATTGAATAACTTGAGAACACCCCTTTAAGACTGTTACATTACACACAATTTTTTTTTTTTATTCTTTATTTTACATTTTAGAAAAGGCACAAAACAAGCAAAATGTTGCTTTTAAGCCAGAAATGTCAAAATATGGTCCTCAAAGCCATAAAGAGAACTCCTGAGGGTACACAAAAAGATTAATTAACATACAAAATGCATCTTATAAGCTAAAAAAAAAAAAAAGAAAAAAAAAAAGCTTAACAGATCTAATAGAGTAAGGCATAAATCCATAAGGTGAAATAAAGCAGCAGAACAGAAAGAAAAAGTTATTTTTGCTATTGCTTGAATCTTAATTTTGATGAACTAAATAATAGATTCCTGTCTCTACATCTACAAAAAAACGGACACAACTATAAAAAGCTTGAAGGCTGTGACTGATGCTTAAAGGGGCTGTTTGGTCATGATGTAGAAGTCAGCAGTCAATCTATATGACTGCAGACTTGCGAATCCTTACATCACACGCACAGAGGGCTGTGAGAATTCCCTGGTCCGAGAGCAGGTGGTCATGTGACTGCAAGCATGTGATTTGCATACTTGCAACCACATTCCAACAAGACGTGTCCGGCCTTGCTCAATAGATTTGCATTGAGCAAGGCAGTGCACGTCTAGTTGACATGTGACGGTATGTGATTGTTTGCCAATCGCATACTTGTGGTTACGTGCCTGCCGCTGGCATTGAGCGATGTGAGAATTCACAGGTTTGCAGTCACCTAGTGTGACTGCAGACTTACTGTACTGAGAGGCCTGGAAACCCCTATAACAGTGCGATACATCAACTGTTGGATATAATTGTGAAAGAACCTGGACTTTGGCAATGATAACCTATCTTTTGGCCACGTACACATATTTAGTATTGTACATCAGTATCTGTAAGCCAAAACCAGGAGTAGGTGAAAAATGCAGAAGTGGTGACGTGTTTCTATTATACTAATTACACTAATTGTTCCTTTCCTGATTTTGGCTTACAAATACTGATGTAAAATACTGACCAAATACTGAACATGTGAATGTGGCCTTAAGATAGGTCATCAATATCAGATTGGTGAGGTCAAAGCTGGAATTGTCCCAGCTCTGTACACAATGTAGGAGCCATTCTTGGGTACTGCAGTTCAGTTCCCACTCACTTCAATACTGGAGAATGGACACTAGACAGTTTGCAGAGCCCAGATGGTATTCATCCACGGATACTAAGGGAATTGAGCGCAGTATTTGATAGAACGATGTAGCTCATTCTTGGACTCTCTTGTAAAAGGGGTAGTGCCACAGGATTGGAGGATGGATCCAGGCAACTACCGTCCGGTAAGTCTGACATCAGTAGTAGGCAAAGCTTTTGAGGGCATCATAATAGATGACCTGCAGAAATATATTTCAGAGAATAATATAATAACTGACAACCAGCACAAATTCATGAAAGGTAGTGTCTAACCAACATGTTGGGTTTCTATGAGGAGGTAAGTGCAAATCTGGATGTTGGTAATGCGGCTGATGTGATTTATCTGGACTTTGCAAAGGCATTTGATACTGTACCACATAACAGCCTTAGATTATGTTAACACATCATGTTTTTTCAGAGTTTTGTGCAAATTTTCAGCTGCCTTTTGCAGTACCAGCAAAGTCTATGAGAAACAAGCATTTTCTGTTCACACCATGTTTTTTTTTGTTGTGTATTTTGTGCCTTGCAGCTTTTTTGGAAAATAGAGCATGTCACTTCTTTCAGCCTTTTTTCACCCATAGGAAGTAATGGGTAGTAAAAAACCGCTGAAAAATACATGATGTGTGAACATAGCTATCAGGTTTTGCTGCTTTTTTAGTGAAAATAAGCAAGTACAACAGCATGTGAAACATTTATTTTTGTGATTTCACTGTCTTGTTTTGGTCATGGAGATGGTAGTTTGTATAAGGAGTGTTTACTTAAATTAGTAAACATTGGCTGAGCTGTGTGTGAGATTCAACAATACCTGTGGTCCAGTGAAGTGTGAAATTGAACAATGCTTGTGCAACTGAATGGCAGACCCCATAGTGTGAAAGTAAATAGTGTCATACACACTGACAGTGCATTGATTTTGTTAAACTACTCCTGAACAAATCACCTCCCCCACTGTTATGCCAAAATCAGAATGAGATTTTTTTTTATTTTTCACTGAACTTTCTGCACATGCATAAAAGACAAAGCGCGCTTTCCCTAGTCATTCATTGGGAAAGCGCACGGTAGATGCTGGGCTGTGACTTACGGTGAAACCCCACCCACAGCCCATCAATCGGGGGATGAGGGGAGGGAGGGGTACACGTCACTGGGTTACGCCCAGCTGCAGCCGGAACTTGGCATGACATTAGTGGATGTCAGAGCCGGCTGCAGCCGGGTCACGTGATGCCTGTTGAGTGGTCAGCAATAGCGCCGCTAACAGGCAAGACCCCCAACAGAAGGTATTTACAAAAAAAAAATTATTTCCACCATTTACATACATTGGGGCATTGTCTATAGTAGTGGACAACCTCTTTAAGAGTGGAAGAAAGGAGATTCCAGCAGCTAAATAGGAAAAGGTTCTTTATAAGCTAAATAGGAAAATGTTCTTTAGAGTCAGAGCAGTCAGACTGTGGAATGCCCTACCCCGAGAGGTAGTAATGGTAGATACTATAACAGCTTTTAAAAAAGAGCTGGATGATTTAGTCGATACACAATAATCTGAGTTATAGTTAAACTAGTGTCTAAATGTACAATCGGTGGAGAAAGGTTGAACTTGATGGACCTAGGACTTTTTTCAACCTATGTAACTATGTTCTGGCTGTGCACACTGCATTTCCGGGGATGCCGGTAGGACCTGCTAACAGGTGATCAGTAGGGCAGAAGGCTGCTGTATGCCCCACCGATTTGAAATTTATGATCTATCCTATAGATAGATCATCAGTATCATAGTTCTGGACAATCTCTTTAAAAGTTGGGCCAACCTCTTATGCATGGTCTAAGTGTAGCTTTATATTGAAAATGGTGGTTGTAAAAATGTACAAGGGGTATTTGCTTATCAACAATATCTATGAATTGAATTCACATCCAGTAGGAAATGATCAGAGCAAATATGAAATAGAGCTTCATGAATTACACAAATTTGTGCAACATATCAACCCTATCCAACATCCAGACACATACGCAGGCAACACGCGTGTCCCACTGTCTAGCCTCCAGTGAGCATTTCATCAAAACATCACATTGGCCATCAGGACACTATATAGAAGAGACCATATTGACAAGAGGAAAAAAAAAAAAGGAAAAGTTACAAGAAATGCATAAAAAAAATTAATCACTTTCTCAGCCTTGATACATCTTGACAATGGCGTTTGTTGTGTGAGGCTACATTTACACATCAGTTTCCATTTTTACACCAGTATAAAACGGATAGTTCTTCTCTCATGTGTTTTCTGTGTTGCCGGAGTTTTTCTCTCAAATTAAAAAAAACAAAACTAAAGCAGGTAGACTGTCCGAAGTTGTATTCATCCATTGACTCTGAGCAATGTATCGGGTAAAGACGGAGAAACATGGATGTAACCTGGAAGCACCAAGCTGGTCGTCTGTTTTTCATTTATGTTTAACGGAACCACTCAGACTAATGACAGAGTCCAATCCACAAAACAGACGTCATCCGAGTGCAGTCAGATTTTTTTCATGGACCCATAGACATACATTGCCAATTTTGATTCGACACTCAGATCAAAATAGGACATGTGTACAATTTTTTCCGCGGACCACTCAATCCAAGAAAAAAAAAAAAGTCTCGGACATGTGCACAGCCTCATAGAATATCATAGGCATGAGTGCCATCTGCGAAAACCAAAGATGGCACTCGTACGAGAGAATCAGTGGTGTGCAAGAGCCCTTACAGGGGTATTCCCATCTCCAAGATCCTATCCCAATATGTAGTAGACGTAATATTAGCAAATACCTCCAATTAGAAATATAGTAGTTCTTCTGATTTGTTATGCCGCTTACCCCATGTGCAGGGCATTAGGTATCCATGATTACAACCACTCATATAGTGACAGTTAGTGGTCATAAACATGGATAGCTAAGCTACTGCAATGCCCTGCACATGGGGTAAGCAACATAGCGTAAAGTGTAACTGTCATTTCAGGAGAACTTGCAGCAGAATGTTTGTCTGCCTCTAGTTCCCCTTGCCTCCATCCTAACCTCTCCATAGACTCTTATAAGCACCATCTGTCATATTCTCTCAGTAACGCTAAAGTCTGTATTCACCAAACACAGATTTTACCCATGAATTGAGTGTTCGATCAATTCAGGAGAAACAAGCCGATTTCTCTTATGAAAATAATCAACTATGTAATATTTTAAGTAAACTATTGATTTATGAAATAAAGATTAAAACGATGGTTACTCTATTTTTCGGTTCCTTCAAGTATTCAGCATACAGCAGAGGCCTTAGGCAAGTTGTACTTCTCAGTATATACATGAACTCGAGGCCTATATTATGTAGCCTGTAGCAGTCTCCCAGCATTAGATGACAACTATGCTTCTCATGGCCATAGGTAAGAAGAGAACTATGCTGTAGATTCCCACCCAGTATTTGTGAATGAGCTGGATTCTTGCAGCCTCATTGTACAGTTAGAAGTCACCAGTATATTCTGAAAATAGTTTGTTTTTCCTGCCAGATTGCAACAGTGTATAAACGAGAGCTGTAGGGTTTACTTGTATAAAGATGTAGTGCATTTCTTTAGAAAATTGGGTATAGATGACAATGGAATGGAGAAGAATAAAATTCTAAACTGGTAAAGCCCAGTTTGAAAATTATATGAAAGGGAATCTGTTAGTAGGAACAACCCCTCCAAGGCCGTCTATATGGACATATAGGTCAAAGGAAGCGGAATAAAGGGATACCTTGATATCTGCATTCTCACTGCAGAGCTGTGTGTGATTATGAGAGCGGTCTGTCAGTCATTACATGTCTCACACTGGTAACGCATTCTTTCATTTACATTAATCTCTGGAGGCGGATTCTCCAGGAGATCTATGTCCGGCCCATAGATCTTAACAGTTAATTTACATATAAGAAAAAAGTGGATTTCTCTGGAACAAGACATCAGATCGCAGATATCAAGGGATCATTTTATTCAGCTTCCTATGACCTACATGCCCATATTAGACGGCTTAGAAGGGTTGATCCTACTGACTGGTTCACTTTAAGGAGCTGCCAAGATTCTGGGTGCTGCCTTCCAATTTACTGACCATATGCAGAAATTATGGAAAAATTGAGTAGAAAAATAACTTGTCAACCACGAAACCAGAGCTCACTGTTCATTTTATAAACTGAACAAACTATCCATAAGTCAGTATCATCCCAAAAATTTTGTTGGAAGATAGCATAGTGAGTGAGTGATTGGCATCAGTCTGAGAAAACAATTTGACGTGTACATTCTGGCATAAACATGACGTGACCAGAGCAGCGTATTAAAAGGGACCTGTCGGCTGATTCCTACCATGGGCAGCATGCATTAGACTTGCCGAGTTATTGCACCCATGTAGGATTTACTCCTAAACACTGTGGCGTTTCAGAGAACACATACTTAAAGGAGTTGTCCACTACTTTCACACTGATGCCCTATCTATAGGATAGGGCATCAACGTACGATCAACCGGGGTCGCGCATGCGGCACCCCCGCCGATCAGTTGTCATCGGCGAAGGTGCTTACATGTCCATCTGTAGTGGCCGCAGCGGGGTACTGCACATCCGCCTCACATTTAATTGAATAGGAGGCGAATGTGCAGTAAGAAGCGCCGGCCACTACAGATGGACGGCCAAGCACCGCAGGTAAAGACTTCCGGCTGCCGCTGCCGATAACAGATGATCGGCGAGGGTGCTGCGTGTGGGACCCCGGCCGATCATACACTGATGCCTTATCCTACGGATATAGGGCATCAATGTGAAAGCAGTGGACAACTCCTTTAATCTCCGGCTGACTTTTCTATGCATCCTAGAAAACTAACCTGAGGCAGGTCCTCGGAGGTTTTTCCATGACTGGCTTCTCAGACACATACTGGAAGCAGAGGAGGGACAAGCCACAGGGACCTGCCTCAAAGTAGTCATACGATACCTCAAGACCGCCCAGCTGACTTGTAAACGTATGCCTTCTACACAACATTGCAGCATTTCAGAGTAAGGACAGGTATCATCTGCAAAGTCATCAGTTTTTCATCCAGAAGAAAACAGATTCGATTTTTATCCATATGGCCATTTGTGTATCTGTTTTGTACATCCATATGACATCTGTTTTTTCCCCAATTTAACACAGGCCAAATAGGAATCTATCTTAATATATTGGATCCATGGATCCTGAATGTGATCTGTATTTTTGCACATCTATTGACTTAGAATGAACCAGTCTGATCTAGAGTAAGGATGACAGTAGTGCATACAGAGATTCTCTTCTCACAAGTCATCTGTACAAACACTCATGTGAACCACCACATTGATGTACACTGGTCAGTGTGGTGTCTGCATGGCCCTAAAACGTACACGGGGCAACAACACAGCCGGGGGCTGGCTCATCAGCTGGCAGGTGCACTTTTAGGCCATGTAGAATACACTTCAGTTCAGATGGGCTGTTCCTCAGACTGCTTGTACTTTACTAATAGATTTTTGTGGATAATCATATTTTAGGAAGTTATTAGAGCAGGTTCACCTAAGCTACACTAAGCAGCTGAAATTTATCTTCACAATTCTTGTTTTAGTTGTTTGTTGCAATATTAATTAGTTCCGTACTGGCGCGTTTCACACAAGCTGCGTTTTGTGCAGCACATCAGCTGGATGCCTGTTACCTGACATAGATCATTAACAGATAGACTGCATTCTTAATTAAATGAAATTTACAATGTCACACTCTCCATACAAGACAATAACGGCTTTTAAGAGATCATAAAAAAAGCTTAATATCCATAAAATGTCTGGCCTAATTTGTACTTGCCAACATTGCTGGGCATTTGACTGAGGGCACCACCCTGTTTATTATCCCTGCAGTCCAACTCGCACTTCCTGTCAGGGGGCACATTTGGCAACAGCAGGTGGGGGCGAGTGACCTCTGTGGCGAGATTTTGGTAAGTTTTTGATGGTGTCGATTTTCTACAGCATTTCTGTATCTATTAGGCAAGTTACTTGAATTTGTCTGATTTTTCACACTGCGGTTCTTGTTTCTTTTTGGTATGTCCGGTTTTAAAACACCACTCCAGGATTTTGATTTTGGACTTGTATTGAAAAGTGACCTCTGACGCGCACCAGCATACACTTGAGTGCGCCGGCAGGTCATTTTTCACACGAGACCGACCAGAGCGGCGGGGAAAGTGACGGAAGGTGAGTATATGAAAGGGGACTTGCAATTAAAGCACCACTCCAGCCGTGCAATTAAAAAAAAAAAAAACACTAGAGTGGTGCTTTAAATAAAGTGGGTTTATTTTGGATACTTCCTGGTAGTTCCATTTGACCAAAACTTTATAACACAATTCTATGGGGAAAAGCCACATCTCAAACTCAGTGCAAAAGTGACAATGTGGATTTCAAACACGTTTTACAGGTCAGTTTACACAGCGGAAAAACACAAAAAACAGCATGAAATTTCTATAAATCCATTGCACTTTTCTGGAACTTTTAGGGTATGTGCTCACATTTACTGCAAAAATTCCTGCAGGTCTTGGCAGGAAAAACGCAGCGTAAAAAAATGCATGATTTTGCTGCATTTACTGGTGTTTTTGCAGCAGATTTTACAAGTCTCATTAGTTCATGTGAAATCTGCAGTAATAACCCTGAAAGGATTGACATGCTGCAAATTTAAGTTTGCTGTAAATCTGCAAGTCACAAATAAGCAACGTGTGCAAGAGACTTCAGGATCTTCATTCACTTTGCTGATACTATGAAATCCTTAAGGTTTTGTCACAAAACTGAATAAGAAAAATGAGACAAAAACAGTGTGCACAGCTCTTAAATGTTGCATTTTTTGAGCAGGGACAATATGTAGCGCTAAAAGCAAAACATGGAAACTTAACATTAGAGAGCAATTCTTTTCTCAGCAGAAATTTATTTTGTGCACTGTCTAAAATAGAGAAAAATGACAAAAGTTGACCTTACAAGATGCAGATGCCCAATGCTCTAATGCACTATCAAAATAAATACTACAAACAGAGGAAAATATTGGTAAAGCCATTAATTTGAGATGGACGGCAGGAAAGCTATTACTACACTGGGAGGCTACAAAAGAAAACCAACCGCTTTCCTGACAATGTGCACAGAAAACATCTATGGGCTGAAGCGCAGTTTTCCCAGGGCAATAAATTGGCAGCGCTCTTAAGTACAATTGACAGAATTGAATATGAACCTCCTTTTAACTCCGCTTTCTGTTACAATAAGCATTGGTGAGCAGAAAGTGGCGCACTGACAAAGCGCGCTCTCCAACAGGATGCCTCTTCTAATACCTTCACTGACTGTGCCGTCATAGCATTGTGCGCTCCACAGTCAGCGCCTTACTGCACGGCGCAGGGAGGAAACATGCACATAGACCTCGCAGATGGCAGAAGAGCCGCGAATACACAGGACAGAGAAGGGGAAAACAAAGGAAAACTGATCAAGCAATCATTCATGTACACTCATCCAATTAAAGAGCAGGAAGGGTTTGCAGGGAGTATTATCACAAAATGTTTACGCATACTATTTTTTCCTCCTTTTTAAAAGTTTATCTAAATTCCTTGACACCAGCCTTACAAAACGACATCCAGAGTGCACCATTTCACACAGCTCACTATGAAGCAGTGCTGTGAAGACTGAATGCCAAGTGTAATACTTTATTTCCCCTGTAGAGGTGCTGTAGTGGAAGTATACTTATAGAATCATAGAATGGTAGAGTTGGAGGGGACCTCCTGGGTCATCTGGTCCAACCCCCTGCTCAAAGCAGGATTCACTAAATCATCTCAGACAAATGTCTGTCCAGCCTTTGTTTGAAGACGTCCATTGAAGGGGAACTCACCACCTCTCGTGGCAGCCTGTTCCACTCATTAATCACCCTAACTGTCAAAAAGTTTTTTCTAATATCTAATCTGTGTCTCCTCCCATTTAGTTTCATCCCATTGCTTCTAGTCTTTCCTTGTGCAAATGAGAATAAAGATGATCCTTCTACAATGTGACAGCCCTTGAGATATTTGTAGACAGCTATTAAGTCTCCTCTCAGTCTTCTTTTTTGCAAGCTAAACATTCCCAAATCCTGCAACCGTTCCTCATAGGACATGGTTTGCAGACCAGTCACCATTCTGGTCGCTCTTCTCTGAACTTGCTCGTTTGTCTATGTCTTTTTTAAAATGTGGTGCCCAGAACTGTACACAGTATTCCAGATGAGGTCTGACCAAAGAGGAGTAAAGACCGATAATGACTTCACGTGATCTAGACTGTATGCTTCTGTTAATACATCCCAGAATTGTATTTGCCTTTTTTGCTGCTGCATCACACTGTTGACTCATGTTCAGTCTATGATCTATTAGTATACCCAAGTCTTTTTCACATGTACTGTTGCTTAGCTCTATTTCTCCCATTCTGTATATGCTTTTTACATTTTTATTGCCCAGATGTAGTACTTTGCATTTTTCCCTGTTAAAAACCATTCTATTGGTTGCTGCCCACTGCTCCAGTTTATTTAGGTCTTTTTGAATCCTCTCTCTCTCTTCTCTAGTATTAGCTATCCCTCCTAGCTTTGTGTCATCAGCAAATTTAATCAGTTTACTTTGCTGGTCTCGTTACAGAGTCAGTACTTCCCCATGTTGTCTTGAGCGCATTAGCGAGCTAGACTCTACAATGATGAGGGGCAAACACCTGGAAACAGGCTGATCGTAGGCAAGGTTCTGGATTGGCATTTATTGCCTTATCACCTTGCAAGGCTCGTTAAAGGGTTGGGCAATGACTAATAGGGGAGACACCTCTTTAGTGGAACTTGTGAGACCCACAGAACAGAAGACACCAAATTGCTTAGAGGGTTTAAAACACAAAAGCTTAGGAAACTTGGAGCACATTTCTGAAACCTTGTGTAGACAGCAGGTATGTGAGTCGTTTCTATGGACAACACATTTACCCTTGCATACTCCTACTCAATATTAAAATGCAACCCAAATGGACCTCTATAATAAAAACTAATAGAAATCACTGTTTACACCAGAAACATCTTAATAAAACCAGGGCTGCGGAGTCGGTGCCCAGTTTGGTGGAGTCGGTATAAAATGGACCGACTCAGACTACTAAAATATATAATAAACTGGGTACAGTAGTTCAATGCAGTTTGTAGGGAATATTTTTTCATAAGGATTTGGGAAAGTTATGAAATGTCCTATAAATGTCTGTCCTATTCCTGATCTAAGACTCTAGACTTTTAGCTGAGATGAATCTGTGCTACAGTAAATTTATCACTTAAACATGAGCCATGTATGAGGGAGTCGGAGTCGTGGAGTCGGTGTCGTGGAAATTGAGGAGTTGGAGGTTTGGCTTACCGACTCCACAGCCCTGAATAAAACACCATACCTACAAATTAACAAGAAAAGTAAACTGGACACAATCCTGCCCACACTGTCAGCCTCCTGAACTCGCTTATTGTTCCTTAGAGAATCTTGTAGAAATCCAGCAGAGAACCCAACAAAAATTCCTGATCTCTTCCATTTTAGCTAGGGGAGGGACTTAATTTTTTTTTGTCCTTTTGCAAACAGAGGGGAGGGGGGAGGCTCCGGCCACACCCACACACACACACACCCACACACACTAGTGAGGAGGAGGAGGGTGGGGGAAGGTCAATAAGGAAAATAAGAATAAAAAGGAAGAAGTAGAAAAAGGGAGGAATTGTTTGGGATTTATTTTGGGGAAATTTTATGTTTTCTGTTCTTTTAAATGGCCTCTGTGACGGTCATATCCCCAAAACCAAATTATTAATCCCGTACAGGATTTTTTGTTAATATCAGCATTTAAAAAAGTGATCTAAGGCGGTGTGCCCACGATGCGTTTAAGCGTTTCCGCAGCGGCAAAAAAAGCTGCAGAAATGCTTAAAAAATGCATGGTAGAAGGCCTGCCATGTTCCCCAATGATAATCCGCATGTGCTATGCACATGCTGCGGAAATTTCCGCTGCGGATTATCATTGCGGAAAAAAACGCTGCACTACCAATTATTTTGCGGAAGCGCTGCGTTTTCGCCGCCATTGACTTGCATTGAATCGCTTGGATTCCGCATCACTGCATCTGTAGATGCGCATTCCATGCATTCCAATGTGCGGATGGTGGCCGGGTGTGGAGGACAGGAGAGACTCCTCAGGACCCGGGTACCATAGAAATTATATATAAAAAAAGAATAAAATAAAAAATAAATATGATATTTACCTTCTGATGGCCCCCGGTTTCCTTGTCTTCACTAGCCGGCAGCTCGCGGTGGACTGAAGGACCTGCGCTGACATCATAGTCATGTGACGGCAGGTCCTTCAGTGTAGTGTACCGCGAGCTGCCGGCAAGCCAGGACGGAGCGAAGAAAGATTGCGCGGGCCATCGGAAGGTAAGTATAGATTTATTTTTTTATTTTTTAACATTCTTTTACGGTCACACTATATAAATCCATGCCGTTTGCATGGATTTATATAGTGTGACCGAGTTGACAAGCACTTTCCAAGTGATGCTAAAAATCGCTTGGAAAGCGCTTGTCAACCCGCATGCGGAACTGCAAGTGAAGAACGCTTCACATCCGCATGTCCCTGGCAGGAAAACGCATGTACAATCCGCATGTGCAATCCGCATGCGTTTTTTCTGCCAGAGAGATGCAGAAACGCTCAGGAAAAAATCCGGAGGATTTCTGCATCGTGGGCACATAGCCAAAAGGTCGCATGTATCCCAAAATGTTTTCAGGTTTTTTCCACAATTGCAGAAATTCGGAGAACTGTGTCTACAGAACACCACAATAAGTCACAACATAGAACAAATTCAGAGGTTACATTTTTCCCACTGACAGTAAAGAAACTGTGCTGAGGGAGCATCACAAAAACAGCAGTGCACAGCAAAGGGTGAAATCTGTATCAACTTGACAGGCGGATTTTAAACCCGCCTTACCGCTCAAAGGTTTTGAAAGAATGAATTACTATAACTTGTACAAAAGGAATAAGAGCTCTAATGGCCAGTGACACAAAGAAAACATGTAAAGCCAACAATTTATAAACCCATTTCTTCACAAGCTACTCATAGCTTTTACAAAAGTGTCAGCCATGATGAAGTAGAAGCCCTTATGGTCAGAGCGTATACACTTTATTTGTAGAGCGGTGATATATCACACATACTTGTATATGGTTTACTTAAGCAGTAGACAATAAGATCCTAGGAAAGGTCACAGACTTATTTCATGTTCCTTTCAGAATTCAGGGCCAAGTGAGTTGTAAGGATGGAAAAATATTAAGATTTGAGAGTCCTCATTGGTTGATACCTTTTAATGGCTAACTGAAAAGATGGTACATTGCAAGCTTTCGAGACTACTCAGGTCTCTTCATCAGACATTGTATAACAAAATCTGAAGAATCACATTTATACACAACAGGGCACAAGAATAATGCAACAGATGAGACAAGTGACATGAAGCAGAACTACGAGTATAAGAGGGGGGAGAAAGTTGTGGCTGTAAATATTGGGGCAGTCCATAGATAAGGAGTGGGAAAGTTTTATTGCCCTGTGATTGAAGTCTGGTCCATGGTTGTTATGATCCCACAGTTGTAAGGCTATGTGAGCACGAAGCAGAAATGCTCAGGATTTTTCCTGAGCATTTCTGCATCTCCCTGGCAGAAAAAAAACACATGCGGATTGTACATGCGTTTTCCTGCCATGGAGATGCGGAAGTGACGCATTCTTCACTTGCAGTTCCGCATGCGGGTTGACAAGCGCTTTCGAAGCGATTCTAGCATCACTTGGAAAGTGCTTGTCAACTTGGTCACACTATATAAATCCATGCAAACAGCATGGATTTATATAGTGTGACCCGAGAGAATGTGAAGAAATATATACTTACCCTCCGATGGCCCGCGCTGTCTTGCTTCGCTCGGTCCCAGCTGCCGGCAGCGGTAGACTGAAGGACCTGCCGACGTCAGCTTTGCGTGACCAGTCACATGACTCCGTCAGCGCAGGTCCTTCATTCCATCGCGAAGTGGCGGGAAGCAAGGAGGAGAGCATCGGGGGCCGCCAGAAGGCAAGTATATATTTTTTATTTTATTCTTTTTTTTACAGCTTTTAATGGTACCTGGGTGTGGAGGAGAGTCTCCTGTCCTCCACACCTGGGTACCATCCGCACATTAGAACGCGCCAGTTACGCAAGTACAGATGCAGTCTTGCGGAATTGGCGCGTTCTAATGCAAGTCAATGGCGGCGAAAACAGCGCTTCCGCAAAATTAATGGACATGCTGCGGAGTTTTGAGCGCAGCATAAACGCTGCAGAAAAATCCGCAGCATGGGCATTGAAAGTGCGAAATTGCATTGGAGACCATGGGGGAAGGTTTCCCAAGCGTTTCCGCTGCAGAAATTCCGCAGCATAAACGCTTGAAAAACGCATCGTGGGCACACAGCCTAAGGTTGAAAACTGATAATGATCACCAGCAGTAACCATTTACTATTACAGGCTGCATGCAAGGTGATGTGGACCACCACCATAGTGATCCAGCTGTTAAAAACATACAATTATATCATGCGCCACAACTAGACTATTCTCCCATGAAGTGAAGTCACAATGTATTGGCAATACAGATACAATCACTGCTACATGGCAATTACTGTCATAGCAGAAGTGCTGAAGCGCTGTGACAGGTGCATTGGCACCTGCAGGACTATGGGGCAATGCATCCGCTGTAGGTCTACATAGTCTCACTTTCTATGGCTACACAATAAGCTTTTCATGCCGTTTTAAAAGTTTTTTCAAAAAATTGTACAAGTGAAACTCAAAGTTTCAATAGCGATAAAGAGTCTGTCTTACACTGTGGGTAAGTGATAACTTGATCGATGCGTGTCCAATCGCGGGAACCCTCACAGACTGGCAGAAAGGGGAACTTTTACGCCTTTAGAATGGAGTGGCAGTGCCCACACCTGACTGCTGCTCCTTACGTTCTTTATGGGGCTACCAAGTGCTGTGCTTGGCTTTTTCTGCCAGCCCCACAGAATGAATAGACCACAGGTTGAGCGTCCGACCTGCCGCTCCATTTTGCAATGGGGATAAAAGATACCCAGTCAGGAATAAAAGGTCTACTGTAGAAGCCATATTCAAAGCAGGCTGAAAATGTATCGGGGAATGAGTCAATGCATATGAACGGCTTCCTGCAACCAAGTGCTTTTAGACGCCCCCCAGAGCACTTAGAGATTCATTCCCATACGGTTTATATACTAGCTTTCTCATGAGTGGAACATAATTTCTCAAAAATAAAAAAAATGTATATCTGATAAATGCCCACACAGCCATACCTCTACTTCCATATGTAAAAAGAAAAAAATATTCTCACAGGTTACCTATAATAAATAGATTCCAACTGACCGAAACAGAAGGTGCAAGCAGAGTCGACAGGTTACAAAAAGTGCGATGGATAAACCATGGGGATAAACATCACTAAGAGGAGCACACATTTATGACCATTTCAGGGATTTATTAGCAGCATTTTTTTTTTCTCAAAATTCTTATTAGGGAAATTTTACAATAAAGGGGAGGGGTGAAATCAAAATAAGTAAAGCATAATATGAGAATTAAACCATCTAAAAACAGAAAACATGGAACCACTAAGAAAAAAGGGGGGGGGCAGAAGGAGGAGGAATTAGGGAAAAGAAGGGGAAGGAGGAAGAGAAGTTGGGAAGGTAAAAGGAGGTGAATAAAAAAGTGTTTTTATCGGGTCACCAAATGCAGACAAGGGCACCTAGCAGCCCAATCTGTGCATGTGACGGACCCAAAAATTACAATGGCCTGAAAAAGGCTTAAAACAAATAACACATTTAGAATGTTAGAAAAGAAGTAAAAAATATATTAGAAATGCCACTAAAATCGAAATGATAGGTTTTGAAAATTAATAATAATAAAAAAAAAAATTATTTGGAAGTCTTACGTACATTGAATCAAAGCGTCAAGGAAAGCAACCTCACAGCTCAGAGGTGAATATTAAAAATGTCACAAAGATTACAGCAGAAATTACAGAATGCCTTCCCGCAATACAAATTCTTCCACCCAGTCAGCCATTTGTCTGCATGGACTGAAGTCGTTCTCCCACTGTGCTCCTTCTGAAGCCCAATATCAAGTTGCAGACTTTTTAATACAACATCTCAGCGCTCTCAGGTGATAGTAAAACATACAGTTATTGGCCAATATGTGGCTTCTTTGGAAGAATTCTAGAAGCATTTCTTCATTCCATGCCTGGTCACACTTCCATATTTTTGTACAATTCACTTTAATAAAGAATTCCCCGCACTTATAGCCTCACTGCATTTTAGCAATTACATATTTAGATATTTTCTATCACTTTAGCTGACTTCTCACCAACAATCATCTTACCCACAAGTTAGACAATAACGTCAGACGGATAGGTGCCCCATTGTTGGGAACTGGACCAGTAAGTAGTATGGCGGACGCAAATCACTAATAAATCTAAAAGGTTTAAAATGGATTTTGCAGTACAAGTCAAAATCTGTGGCAAGGCTGGTAACGTTCAAAGGGGTCACTCCTTCTCCCCATCATTCTTTGTTTATATGGCTGTGGTCTGGTCTACAAACGGAGACCCCTGCAGGCAATCCCTGGTCTCAACAGTAAAGCCAAGGTAGGCACTACCAGACCATGAAGTTACACATACACCAGTGGTCACTTCGCACCATGAAAACCGTGTTGGGCAGTCAGACACCAACTACCTAGAGAGCAACACAAAAAAATCTTGGTGTTACACAGGGGGTCACAGTTTTTTCTTTGTTTTTTTTATATATAAAGAAGCCAAGTGGAGACAGACATGCATCTGTAACTTATTTTAAGGACACACTATGATGTAAAATAAATGCATGCTGTTATTAGCATTAAAGCAGGTAGAGTGGTTTTTGTCCCCCAAAATTGTGCAGCCATAAAGCCCCCATCAGCTATTGAAAGATAAAAGATGATCCAGGTGATCTAATAACGTGAAGGAATTCCTGATACCAGCAAAATGGATGAGAATCCTGAAGCCTCATGCACACGTTGCTTATTTGTGACTTGCAAATTTAAAATCGGCAGCATGTCATTTCTTTCAGCATTTTTCCTGCATATTTCACCCATACTAATGAGTGGGAAAAAATCTGCACCAAAACACAAGTAAAAAAAAAATGCATCAAAAACATGCGTTTTTGCTGCCAAGAGATACAGAAATTCCTGCACAAATACTTACCATGTGCCCATAGCCTTACAGTGCGATAACGAAGCAGACTGCACTACTTTATACAGAAATAAAAAGGCAAACCAGTATTAACCCATGGCTCGGACAAACAGTTGAAACCAGAAGTTTACATACACTACATAAAAAGTCACATATGCAGGTTATTCTCAATATCTGACATGTAATCAGAATAAACCTTTCCCGTTTTAGGTCAATTAGGATTACCATCATTTTTAATATTTACCAAATGCCAGAATAATGAGAGGGCTTTGTGATGGCCACTCCAAAGCATTGACTTTGTTATCCTTAAGCCACTTTGTTACCATTTTGGCAGTATGCTTTGGGTCATTGTCCATTTGAAAGACCCATTACTGCTCAAGCTTTAACTTCCTGGCTGATGTCTTGAGATGTTGCTTCAGTATTGCCACATAATCTTCTTTTCTCATGATGCCATCTATTTTGTGAAGTGCACCAGTCCCTCTTGCAGCAAAACAACCCTACAACATGATGCTGCCACCCCCGTGTTCCACAGTTGGGATGGTATTCTTAGGCTTCCAATCTTCTTCCCTTTTCCTCCAAAAGCAACGATGGTAGTTATGCCCAAAAAATAGAATTAGACTTACCGGTAATTCGGTTTCCATGACCCTCCACGACAGCACCAACAGGAGGTTGTCTCCCCATTCTAATTAGGGGCAGGAAACACAAGAGGTTAAATAGCCCTCCCCTTCCCTCCATCCTCAGTGTTTTCCAAGCACCACACAGTATGAATGCTTGATTTATTAACATCAAGGAATTTTAAATGAACAAAGATTCATGGGGGAGAAATTACTTGTGCTGTCGTGGAGGGTCTTCGAAACTGAATTACCGGTAAGTGTAATTCTATTTTCTCTAATCTACTCCTGTTGGTGCTGTCGAGGAGGGATGCCAAAGAATATTGTTCAGGAGGGACTATAGCCTGCAGAACTTTTCTGCCAAAGGCTAAATCTTTTACAGACATCAAATCTAATCTGTAATGCTTGGTAAAGGTATGGACCGAGGACCAGGTGGCAGCTTTGCAGATCTGCTCGATGGAAGCGCTGGCCCTTTCGGCCCATGAGGCTGACATGGCTCTTGGTGGAATGAGCTTTTAGCGACACAGTAGGAGGCAGGTCTTGACTTTTATATGGCTCTGTGATTGCTTTTTTGATCCAGTTAGCTAGAGAACTCTTGGAGGCTTTCTTACCTGTGTTTGGTCCCCAGTACTGGACAAAAATGTTCTGATCTTTTCTCCAAGGCTCCGTCTGTTGTAGGTAGTAAAGGATGATTCTTTGGACATCAAGAGAATGGAATTTAGATTCTCTCATCTTTTGGATTCAGCCAAAACAATGGGAGAATTATCTCCTGTAACATGTGGAAATGAGAAGATACCTTTGGAAGAAAAGAAGGGTCTAGGCAGAGGATTATTCTGTCATCCAGGATTCTTAGATAAGGATCCCTGATGGAAAGGGCCTGGATCTCGCCGACTCCTCTTGGCATTGTGATGACTACTAATAGAGCTGCCTTCCAAGATAATTTGTCCATCTGAGTTTGAGACATAGGTTTGAAGGGTGGGATAGTTAGACCCTTTAGGACTATATTCAGGTCCCAGGTTGGAACCATGATGGACCTTCTTGGACATATTCTAGAGGCCGTTGTCATGAACCTCTATCCACCGGTGGGTCAGCCAGGTTTTGGTCAAAGAATGAGCTTAGAGCAGAGACCTGGACTTTTAGGGTACTGGGTTTTAGTCCTTTAGGTAGACCGTCCTGTAAAAAGTCCAATATCCTGGCAATAATCAGGATGAAGAGGATTGATGGGAGAAGATCCATACCATGTGGAGAAGGTCTTCCATATTATTAAATGGCATTAGTGACCTGCTTCCTGCTTTTTTGTAGGGTGTCTATTACAACATCCGAGAGACCTTTGGCATTCAGGATTAAGGTCTCAGAAGCCAGGCTGACAAACATAAGCTGTGGGGAGCTGGATGAAATATTGGACCTTGACGGAGTAGATTGCGGTCCAGAGGCAGGATAACAGGGCCCTCAGGGTTTAGGAGGCTCAGAGCCCCAAACCAACTTCTCTTTATCCATAGAGAGGCGAATGGTCCCGACTCTGTCCACTCTGATTTTTTGCAAGGTCCTCGGTAGCAATGGAATTGGAGGGAATGCATAGGCCAACCCAAAGTTCCATGGGTGAGAGAACGCATCTATCCTTGAATGGGTCTCTCTGGGGTCTATGGAGAAATATTGATTCACCTTTGCATTCTGTCGACTTGCAAACAGATCTACATCTGGGTGACGCCATTTCCTGGTTATTCGCTGAAACATCTCTGAACTGAGGCTCCATTCTCCCAGGTTTAATTGCGTCCTGCTTAGGAAGTCTGCCTGAATATTGTCGGCTCCTCTCAGATGAAGGGCTGATAGAGACAGGAGATTATGTTCTGCCCAGAAGAAAATTCTCGCTGAGACCTCTCGTAGGCTTCTGAACCTTGTACTGCCCTGATGACGAAGATGGGCCACCGTTGTCATGTTGTCGGAATAAATCATGACGCGAGTTTCCTGGAGAATGGGACCTGCTGCCTTCAGGGCCTCCTCTACAGATCTCATTTCTCTGAAATTTGAGGATTGGTCGTCCATCTCTTTGGGCCAGATGCCCTGGAAGATCTTCTGGGATATGACTGCTCCCCAACCCCTTTTGCTGGTGTCTGTTAGAGAAGAGATTGGGTGCTGAATCCACAAAATACCCTTGGTCAAATTTTCCAGGTTGAGCCACCAGTTGAGAGATACTTTCACATGCTGGGGAAGAGATATTTTTGAGTTGAGCATCTCTGGAGATTTGTCCCAGCGAGAGAGGATGAAGTTCTGAAGGATTCTTGTGCGAGCCTGGGCCCAGGGAACCGCTTGGATACATGCTGTCATTGATCCTAGAACAGACATGGCGAACCTTATGGATACAGTCTTTTGGTTCTTTAGCATCTGGACCCTTGACTTCACATTTAATTGTCCAGATGTTGGTAGCAAGGACCTCTGATCCTGAGAATCTAAGATGATTCTTAAGACGACCTTGTGTTGATGGGGTAAGGTCTGATTTTTCCCCGATTTATGATCCAGCCAAGGACCCCAGGGTCTGTAAGACTAATTGAAGTTGCTCTTTGAGGACAGGAGTAGAAGGAGCCATGATGAGGAAGTCGTCCAGTAAGGTACGATGCAGATATTTTTTTCCCCTGATGTATGCGACTACTTCCCCCATAATTTTTGTAAAGGCCTGGGGCGCCGAGGAGATGCCAAAAGGAAGAACTCTGAACTGGAAATGGCATACTGTCTGATTTAGTGAGACCGCAAACCTCAGATATCGCTGGTAACCTGGGTGAATGGGCACATGGTAATATGCGTCTTTTAGGTCTACGGTAGCCATGACAACGTTTTTCCCGATCAGTGGGATAGTGGTTTTTACTGACTCCATTTTGAACCTTTGGTAAAGAATGTATTGATTTAGCCGCTTCAGGTTGACAATCCGATTGGATCCGTTTGTTTTTTTTACCAGGATTAAATCTTGAATAATGGCCCTTGCCCTGTTCTGTTTCTGGCACAGGGACAATTACTGCCGAAGACAGCATCTGCTGGAGTTCTGATGTTAGAACCTTCTGGAGTTCTGCTGATGGGAGAGATGTTACTTCCAGTCTCTGAGGGGGAAAGGAGGAAAATTCTATTTTTATTCCTGATCTGACCCAGTCTAGGATCTTGCGGTTTGATGTTATTCTCCGCCATTGCAGAATCTGCCTTCCACCTGTCTGGCGTCATTGCCTGTTAGAACGTTGGGATTGAAAAATGCTTCTACCTCTTCCTCCTTTGGGGTAGCTCCAGCAACCCGATTTACCCTTTCCTCTGAATGAGGGATTTTGTGTTTGATGAGGACGAAATGGCCTCTCTTTGGTTCTGGGAGAGACTTCTTTTTATCGGATACCTTCTCCAATAAATCATCCAGTGCCGGACCTAAGACGTATTCTCTCTTGAAGGGTATGGAGCATAATTTGGTTTTAGATAGGATGTCACCGCTCCACATCTTTAACCACAGTGCCCTTCTTGCGGTATTGGAGAACTGAAGTTCTTGCTGCAATCTGGACGGATTCAGCGGAGACGTCCGCCAGGAATCCTGCTGCCTTTTGTAAGAGGGGCAGGGAGGCCAGAAGATCTTCTCTCAAGGTACCACCCTGGATATGATCCTCCAGCTGATGTAATCAGCGGAATAAGGTTCTTGTGACGCAGGTGGAAGCGACGTTCATCTTCAAGGCGGCAGCGGACGTCTCTCATTACTTCCTAAGTAGACTATCCATCTTGCGGTCAAGTGGATCCTTAAGGTGAGAAGAGTCTTCAAAGGGTAAGGTAGGTTTTTTTCCCCACTCTGGCCACCTGGATGTTGACTTTAGGTATCTCTGTCCAGCATTTAGAGACGTCCTCATCTAAGGGGAAGCGATCCTTTAGGTCAGATGGAATGCTCAGCTTCCTTTCTGGAAATTCCCATTCATCCAGAATTAAATTCTGGACGTGGTCATGAATAGGGAACACCATTTTCTTACTTGATCTCAATCCCCCAAACATCTCGTCCTGGACAGTGCAAGATGTTTTCTCCTATTCTACTCCCATTGTATTTCTGACAGCGAGTAGAAGTTCTTCAAGGTCATCCAAGGAGAAGAAAAACTTCCTATCATCCTCTAAACATTCCTCAGTGGCTGAATTTTCTGCCTCTGAGTCCGAGGTATCTTCTGGGGCGTACTTCCTCTTCCTGGATACTGAGGGACCCCAAGAAAAGGATTGTGAAAAGGTGGCCAAGGAAGATTGGATCTCCTATCGAACCATTCCTCTGACTTCATCCATTATGGAGGGTTGCTCCTCACAGATGATTTTTTCCGTACACTACTGACAGAGCCTTTTTGTGGGCGGATGGGAGCTTCTTACTACAAATGGCACATTTGCGACTTGCAGGTTTTTCTTTTGGCTTTGGTGCAGGATCTTTGTCACCCTAAAAGACAAGGGGAAGACCTAAGGATGGATCCTGCACCAAGACGGACCTCCCTTTACCAGATATACTCACTGGGCCAGGGTTTGCGCTGGGCTCTGCAGAGGCTTTAGGGGCAGACACATCCATCATTAGAACCTCAGTCCTACCTTATGGAGTCTTCCATCTGGGTCCTATTTGTACAGGAAACTGAGATCCAGCACCTTTTCCCATCCAATAGGATGAGGCTCCCCCTCTCCAGACATCAGGTCCAGCCACTTTTTTTTCAAATTTCCCGCCAAGATGGCAACCGGAAGCGACATTGCGCCCATTGCAATGCCGGCGCGCGTCACTTTCTGTGTGTGCTCTACGCTGCTGGCAAGACTCCGGAGGAGAGCGGTAGCAAGGTCTTTTGCCCTTAGGTTGATATGCGCATGTCGGACCAAAGCACGTTCCATCTCTGGGACACAGAACCAGTCTCCTTCTTGAGCGGTATGATGGCTGGACATTCCCATCTTGTTTGTACTTGCATATAATTGTTTGTACAGATGAATGAGGCACCTTCAGGTATCTTGCAATTATACCCAAGGATGAGCCAGACTTGTGCAAGTCCACAATTCTCTTCCTGATATCCTAGCTGACCTTTTTAGACTTTTCCATGATGCTACTTAAAGAAGCAGTGTTTCAGGTGTGCATTAAAATACATCCACAGGTGTGTCTCTAACTCAGATGTTGCCAAAAAACTGTAAGAAGCTTCCAAACACAGGACATCATCAAATGGGCAGTCCAGAATTGTTTAAAGGCATAGTAATCTTAGTGTATGTAAACTTTTGACTTTGCAGTAAGTAATAAAAATGCCTTAAAAACACTCTCTCATTATTCTGGCATTTGGCAAATATTAAGAATTATGGTAATACTAACTGACCTAAACCGGAAAGGTTTATTCTGATTGCATGTCAGATATTGAGAAACACTTACATATGTCTCTTTTTATATAGTGTATATAAACCTCTGGTTTCAACTGTATGTCCTGTCAAGTACTGCAAACTGGCAATACTAAATAGTATCGGATTACTACATTTGATACGAAGCTACAGATCACACAAAGCAAATCCCTGTAATCAAGTTTAATATATCCAACATGCCTTGCAGCCAACACAAGCCTTACACACTAAATGGGGATTACTGTACGACACATCACTGCGGCAATAATACTGTAATCTGAGTCCTCAACAATAACTGAAAATACAGAATGGATCACAAAGAGCATACAATAGTGCGATTTCATATCATGACAAGCAGGATAACTAGATAAAGATGTATGTGATGGGTATACCCATTTAACAGTCACTGATAGATGCGATCCTCCCAAACTTCGGGAGAATGGGGCCCTGACGTGATCCACTGTTGGTGGCATGGTGGTCAGAATTCCTATTCATTCGTATGGTAAACCCAACCACCTATAAGCAGTGTCCGGGATCCAATGGGGCTTGCATCTAACTATACATTTGTGGCAGAGTTTGTGGGTATGCAATAGATGTATAAAATAGGAATACAGCCCAGTAAGTGACCCAGCAGTGTAATCAGGGATTCCTTCCACTGCTCTGAAAAAGGCTCAGCATAAAGCTGATGACAGATTTCCTTTTAATTCCCATACATAATTTTAGCAGCTAACACCACAGCCTGGCAGCAGCAGCATTATTACTGTCCATGCGTCTGGACGGGTGGGATTCATGAACCCAGAAATAATCCTGCTGATGATTGATGAGAATGGTTAGTGATACATCGTCTGCCCCCCCCCCTTGCTCCAGCAGCTTCCGCTCCACAGCTTACCTTGTGCCTGTTGGTCTCAGTCTCCTGATTCAACGCAAAACAAACTGGTAATTTGCATATATTCCAGTGTGTTGAGGACGGAACCGGGAAGCCTATATTAGCGGAGACTGTGTAAATGACAAGACAGGACTGCGGTTGAGGATGGGGGAGGGGTGTTCGGTGATTTTGAAAAACGCAGACTAGACTTTTCTATGGGAAATTTTGACGCGGATCAAAAATGGACATCTGTTTGTGATTTTTTGCAGACAGCCAGCAAAAATACCAATGACATGTGAAAAGCTCCATAGCTTATAATGTGTGTGTTCTTTCAGGTATAACCACAGACCACATCCGTGTGGTGCGGTCTGAGTTGGACCACAATGCATAGACTGGACTCCAGTCTCTTAACCTGAACATGACAGCTTGATGATATATGACTGAAGTGAGACATGTGGATTTTGAAAGAGAAAATGAATACTCTGAACTAATTAGTCATGTTCTAACAATTCAGGAAAAATAATTTCAGCGTCTAATATTGGAAAAAATTCAAAATGTTTGTAAAAAACAAGCAACTGCAATTAAAAATCATCTCCTTTTTCAACATTTCAGCAGGATTTTTACACTCGTTTCCTGCTCTGTGTCTAGATTACGGCTACGGTTGCAGTCTAGTATTAGTTTGGATGTCATCAAAACGCCCCAGATGCTTAAAGGGATTGTCCAGGCTTGGAGTTCAAGTCTGCAGACACTGTGTGCATGCAGCAAGTATGTGATTTGCATGCGGTCACGTGCAGACTAAACATGTGCGTCCTTGCTCAATGCAAGTGAATTAAGAGAGGTCGGACAAGTCTAGTAGTAATGTGGCTAAAAGTATGTAAATCGCATACCTGTAGTCACATGACCGCCTGTTCCCAGCACCGGAGTACCCTGAAAGTGAAAACTGTGGATTCACAAGTCAGCAGTTACAGAATGACTGTAGACTTTAACCACAAGCCTGAACAGCCCACTTAAATTTGCCAATTTTTCCCACTTTAAAACTGAAAGGAGTTGTCTCCTTTCAGAAAATCCTGTTGGCTGGATGGTAAGAAAAAGCAAACCACGCTTTGCTTCCCAACAGCAGATCCACCACTCTCAATGTCTGACAGTAGTTGCAGTCCAACAGGTCGACAGTGCGGGAACCAATTACTGAGCTCAGCATAGTCAGAACGCCCCACATAGAGCCCCTGAGCTCAGTAATTGGCCTAGGCACTGTTGACATAAAAAAATAATTTTAAGCATTAGAAAATTTTTCAATTTTCACACTGGCCATTGACTCATAATTTTTGTTCTTCCAGGAAGAGTTTTAAGCAGTCACATTATTATCACGAGCAGGATTTCAGTGAACACCCCTGTACATAGGTCACCACATAATCCACCATTCACAATCTGCAATTTCACAGCTGACCTACCTCTCCCTTCACAATGACCTTTGCACGCTATTGTACATTTCTAGAAAAACAGCATAAATCTAGAATGGACAGTGTGAAAATTGCAACATTTCTATTTTTTAACACCGATAAAAGGGACTGAACCCAAGTCTAAACACAACCAAATCCTAGAAATGAGCACAAAAAGTAAATCGAAGACAGGAACAGATAGGGAGGCATTTATCAAACTGTCCAAACCTTGTTACCTCCACAGTGAAATGTATCCCAGCATGCATCCCTTAAACTTCTGATCAAGCTGGTCATACACATTACAAGTTCCAACAGCCCCGCGTCACTCCAACATCATTTGTAGGGCTGGAGTCCACAGACCACCCCCCCCCACACACATCTGATGGTTGGCCAGTCTCTCATCTTACATTTAATGTGCATGCCTGCTAAAATTTGGGAGAAGAGGAAACTGGAGGAAAAAAGCAGCAATTCCCAGGTGCTGCCAAGAAGGGTAGGAGACTGGATGTGCGTTAATGGAGAATTTATTCATACAACGCGTTTCAGAGCCAATTTGACTCCTTCCTCAGATAAGCCAAACTGACTCTGAAACAGGTTGCATGAATAAGTTCTCCATTAAGGCACATCCAGTCTCCTACACTTCTTGGCAGCGCCTGGGAATTGCTGCTTCCTTTTACTTACTCCCCACCAAGGTGTAGGCCAGCAGCCGGAGCAGCAGCCTCTCATTGTGCCTCACCTGTGATTCACAGAGTTGTGCTAGGTCACAAATCACTCAGGGGAGTGACGACACCCACTAGTTTACATACTTGTCCTCACAATATCACACATGGAGCGCCTCTTTTCTCTCTGTCTTACAAGATTTTGGATAAGGAATGGTACGACTGCTGATCTAGGACACTCTTGGGTTAGTGCATCCCTGGGTCCTGTGTTCATACACCATCAACTGCTCTTATTTAACAGGGTTCACTTTACTTGGGCTTGTAGAGACCGACAATGTCTGCCTGCAGAACTCTCCTGGACAATACAGAGAGATTAAAGGAGTTGTCCACTACTTGGACACCCCACCCTTCTCATATCCCACGCTTGGCTCCGATAAAATAAAAAAAAAAAAACACACTTACTTCCTGAGCTGGCACCGTTCCTGTAGTGTCAACATGCTCTCTCCCTGGGGCTCCCGTGCGTTTGTTGTGACACACGACACCGGCGACTAATGGGCGCTGACGTCACGGTCCCTCATCAAGTTCAATTCGACAGGAGGCAGGAAGTCAGATCAGCTGCAGCCCGGACTTCCGCATGTTTGATTTGTCCGAAGGCGGAGACAGTGACGCCAGCGCTGATGGGGGTCACGTGTCACAACAACCGTGCGGGAGCCCTGGGACCGCGAGTGCCGACACCGCTGAAACAGTGCCGGAATGGGAGGGGAGTATAAACTTTATTTTATCGGGGCCAAACATTTTAGATCAAGAAAAGGCTGTCCAAGTAATGGACCACACCTTTAACTGGTTTATCTAAAGGAACAGATCTCTGATGTATGTTACATTGAAGGCACACAGTGCCATTTTATGTATCAAAAAAACAAGATTCAACTTTTTTTTTTCTTTGCTGGATGCATAGTCAGAGGCTGCATAAATATGATGTATAGAAAGCTTTTTCTGTCTATTTGACAAACACACGGCCCAAATGTGATGTGAACAAAGCCTAAGAGATAGGAAAAAAATATTACACCAAGACTGAAAACACAAATCGTTAGGTTGGACTCGCATGCCAACGATGCCAGTCATATCTCACCAGCAAAGCAGCGCACACAATAGAATACTCTAACATATAATATTTACAGGCTCATTACTTCTACAAATGAATTGTGAAAAGACTCAAACCATATACAGAAAATAGAGCTAATACAGGGAACACAGGGCTACCTAGCCCTCTCTGCAATCAATGAGCGACGATCGCTCCAGTGCACTTGTTGGAAATAACCCTTTATTATCCACCTACTTGCCTGATAAGCACAATTCTTAAAGCTTTCATCATGGCCTTTCGGAAGTACAGGACCGAGGCTTTCAATGCTCAGTTTCTTACATGATCATTTTGGCAGCATTTACTTCCTTAAATCCAAAGCATGTGTCAAGGCCGCGCATTCCCTAATTCAATGTCAAGCGGACGAACGTTGACTCAAATAATTACTGAGAGTGTTTGTTTCCTTCTGGAACGTCGCCTTGTGAAAACCAAGGAACCATCAAAGCAAACCTACAAAAAAGGTGAACTCTACTTAAAAGGGATGTCTACTATTAAACCATCCCTGCTTGATCATTTCTGGGCCCCATAGAAAATAAAAACAACGTATACATGACTGCTGCAGCCAATCAGCAACCACTGATTTGCTGCAGCTCATCAATGTTTAGTCAGATCGAACGTCCACTCTGATGAAATAATAAAGGCTGCTGCAGTCACGTGAGACAATGTCACGTCACCTGGTGGCGTTAACCCTATTATTCCACGCTTCACATGACAAGCTCCCAGGCACCTGCAAAGTGTATAGCTTATTAAACACATCTTAAACCTGGTGTACTTACTTTGAAACTGGAAGTCTTAATGGATGCATAAACTGTATTTAGCCTCGGCCCACCCAGCCTGTCTTGACTGTTGCAGCTTGTACTGAGCAGGGTGAGATTTCAGCAGCAAGAAGGAAACACTGAGGAGCTGTCAATCAGGCTCCTTGAGTAAAGATGGAGCTTAAATTTCATAAAGGAATGTACAGCCATTCAAACATGGATTTATAAAGTAATTACACCATCATCAGGTCCAAGATCTATTTAATTACTGAATATATGCAGTTTGTACTGCCAAATCTGCTGAAAGAGCAGATAGAGGAGCTCTGCAGTATTATAGGAGATCTAAGAGGAAGAAAATGATTCTGTACATATGGCTATTTTGTAGCTTCAATTGAGTCCATCAAGGGTCAGCAACCCCAGAAACGTTATTAGGAGATTCTGGATGTTATGTCAGCTGGAAGCCCAATAAAATGGTATTCAGACCCATCAAGCAGCTCCAAAGCCAAGACCTAACAGATGGACAGGCAGTAATACTTTGGTATAAGGATTCTATATACTGTTTGCATTGCAGTAATTAGCTTACAGTAGTTGCCCAAAAATAATTAAATTGTAATAAAAATAAAACAGCAAACTATATATTTACACACAACAAAAGGTTTCTAAAGTACAGTTCACTACCTCCCCTCCCCCCAAAAAAGCTTTCAAATGGCTCCATCAAAGGAATGGTGAAATGAAGTGTCGCATGGTACAAATGTAGCACAACAAATATACTGTTCGTTTGACTGATCATACTGATCCCCCCAAATATAAACTAATAAACTTAGCAAGTCAGATATGAGCCAATATTGTGCATTATTCTGCAAACCAGCTATAATGTTAGTAATAAGTTAATCGATAATTTGAAGGAAAAAAAAAACAACCGTATATATACACGGTATATGCATTGTCTATAAGTTTCAAAATAAGTCAGCTCTAAAGCAGTTAAAACCCCTCGTAAATTAGAAAAATAACATTTGTATAACAATACCTGTACTTTTTACCATGCAGCAACCTGTAGTAAAGGGAATCACAAGTTCTATTACCACCTAATCTGATAGCGGCAGAGATCCTGATTCCGTGTGATGTCATTTACTGAGCGGCTTGCTGTAATTGTAATAAAAACACTTATCAACAGAAGATCACTCGAAAACGAATAAACCTGCTGCCAAGCAGTCCTCCATAGTCATGAGCAGGGCTGTGGAGTCGGTAAGCCAAACCTCAGACTCGACTCCGACTCCCTCATACATGGCTCATGTTTAAGTGATAAATTCACTGTAGCACAGATTCATCTCAGCTAAAAGTCTAGATCCTTAGATCAGGAATAGGACAGACATTTATAGGACATTTCATAACTTTCCCAAATTCTTATGAAAAATATTCCCCACAAACTGCATTGAATTACTGTACCCAGTTTATTATATATTTTAGTAGTCGGAGTCGGTCCATTTTATACCGTCACCGACTCCACAGCCCTGGTCATGAGCACTGTATACCCCCTCACCACTGATCAGCAGCTTTTTGCCTATGCAGCGTACACAGAAAGCTGCCAATAAGTGGTGGTGGGGTTATACAGAGCTCAGCATTCAGAGAACTGGTAGATCTGCAGCAGTTAGAACAGGGAGCAAGCAGCCCAGTGAGTGATACATCTCTGGAATCAGGGTCTCTGCCCCTCTATTATACTGCTCTCAGATTGGGCCAGCAAAGCCTGGTAACAGATTCCATTTCAAACCAAGTGATAGCAGGAAATGGAGCAGGGTAGTGACTGCACATGGTTACGGTGGCTCGGCCTAACATCTAAGGCCCCCCCTTTTGCTACCACATTATTTCATCAGAGAAAACTCCACATTACCCTGCAGATCACTGGTTGCAAGAAGCCTTTGAACAGGTACACAGAGCGATAAGTACACAAAAGTAATCCTTTAATCTGGCATCCGATGGTCCATTACCGAACTGCATAGTAATCTGGCAATAAAAAAGTCCAATTCTGAGCCTCCGGGGATTACACAGATTAACACAGCGGTAGTATCAGATTTTAGTTTGGGCTGACCTACTGGGGTTCTATCTACAAAGATCTAATAATCCAGAGCCCCTTCATGCTGGATTACACTGTATGTATTCTGTACTTTATAGATTTACAAACCTAAAGGAATTGATATTCCTGGTAAGCACCCTGTAATCACAAGGCAGGGCTGTAACCTGACCACAATCTCATAATCACTATAGTTTGAGCAGCCGCTAACTGAGGAGGCGGCTCTGGGTTCCATAGCACTGCGCTCCCTCCTGCCAGACAGCTATGTGACAGTGCACCAGAGAGAAGGGCATATGGCAGGGTGGGAGATCAGGCTCATCCTCACCCCCTCCATCCCTAAAAATCAAATCATCTCCTGCGGACAAGGAAAGTGCCGCAAACACAAAAACGTAGGAGTCATGAAGAGCAGGAAGGCAGCGGGCAGAAAGCTCATCACTTACATCAAAGAGCTGGAGGGCAACGGCTATCATCTCTCTCATAGGGATGAAGAACCCCCCTCCTTACCAGACAGATGCCCACAAGACCATGGGAAATTACACACTTCTAATAAAGACATTACACCATCTTGTCAAGAGGCAGAGCCTGACAGCCCCGGCTAACCAGTATATACCAGCGCTTGGCCAACCAGGGAACTAGAGAAGCAGTATATGACAGCAATGAATGGCTCCATAATACTTCAGAAAGTACCCAGCACCTAGTGCCAAGCAATACTTGGGGAGAAGTACACAGTATATGCCAGGAGATGGGCACCTCTATCTTATAGATACAGGGTACCCAGTGCTTGATCGCCCGGCACACACAGCACCTGCAAGTGTACGAGGGGCACAGTGACCAAGTACATGCCATTGCCCGACTTCCTCATATACTTCAGAGATGGCACATGCCAGCACATGAAAAAGCCTAGTGACCATGTACATGCCAGTCACAAACTTGCCAGTTCCTAACAATCCTGTATACTATAGACATAGCACACACCAGCATACGAAAAAGTGTAGTGACCAAGTATATGCCAGTGTATGGAAGTGCTAAGGTGCCAAGTCTATGCATCGCCTCATCGCGCAGTAAGTCTATACCCACCACAGTAGAAACCCTTGCAGAACAGTATATACCAGCAGCTAATAAACCAGTGTATGCCCAATGGTGGTCACCCAGTCCTCTGTACTACACGCCAGGTCTGATCACCTGCTTTAGACACTTGGCAGCAGTTTGTACCAATACATGCCAGCTCCGGATGGCCCGCTGGCATAAGAGGTGCCATTGTGACAGGCTCCAGAGGCTCATTTTCAACCATAACGTTTCAGTGAAGAGGAAGCCGAGCCTCTAACACATGGAGCCTCCCAGCCAGTGCCTGAAGGCAGCCGGGCACAGGTACCTGGGCACATTCAGTAACCACAGCCCAAGGCAGAGTGCAAGCAGTGCCAGACGGCCACAGAAGCCTCCTAGCCTGGCACATAGTCTGTAGAACATGATGCTATGTGCCTGGCACAACCATGGGACACAGTCTGCAGGGCATGGAGTGATCTGCCTGGCACACAGTCTGCAGGGCATGGAGTGATCTGCCTGGCACACAGTCTGCAGGGCATGGAGTGATCTGCCTGGCACACAGTCTGCAGGGCATGGAGTGATCTGCCTGGCACACAGTCTGCAGGGCATGGAGTGATCTGCCTGGCACACAGTCTGCAGGGCATGGAGTGATCTGCCTGGCACACAGTCTGCAGGGCATGGAGTGATCTGCCTGGCACACAGTCTGCAGGGCATGGAGTCTGGAGACCATGCTGAGATCAGGCAGCCTCCTGCACTTTGCCCATGAGGACAGAAGTGTGCTCGGCCTCCCCCTGGTGCCACCTCCCCAGCACTCGGCGGGCAGCAGCGGGCACTCACCAAGGGTCGAACTCGTGGATGATGCTCTCAAAGCGGATAACTGCAAAGAGCCTGGAGCTGAAGCCGGCCAGCCAGGCCAGGAAGAGGATGGTGAAGGAGAGCAGGGACTGCCAGCCCGCCGGCTGCGACAGGCCCCCCGAGAGCCCTCCCCCGGGGGAGTCCGAGCGCCCGGAGCTCAGGGCGGGGGAGGAGGCCCCGGAGTTGGCGGTTGCCGCTTTGTGCTTATTATCCAGGGCTGCGTGCTCCGCCATGTTGGATTCCCCCCCGCTGGCCGCTCCTCCTCCTCCTCCCGGGGTGGGGGTGTGTGTTGGGGGCGGGCGGGGGCTGAGGACGGTCGGTGACTGCTCGGGAATGAGGAGGGAGCTTTAAAATGCGCAGGCACGGGGCTCGTCCGCTGCAGGACACCGGTATCCTCCGCTGCTCCGTGCCGCTACTAGTCGAGGTTCCGTCGGAGCGTCCGCGCACGCCGTCCACATCACAGTCCCGGGAGTAATCCAGACGAGAGGCCGGCGGGACGGAGCCGCTCAGCGCTCCTCAGCTCTCAGCTCAAATGACATTTCCTAGTCAGAGCTGAGGAGAAGGAGGGGCGTCATGACAGACCCCGCCCACTGTTACAGTGCCTAAACTCCCCGCCAATAAACAAGCGACAGGTACGTGGGGGGCGGAGCTACGGAAACCCCAGAGCCAGTGGTAGACAATAGACCGCTAACGCCCGCCTTTTTCCGCTGCTGATGACGTCACGCAGAGGCGGGACCTCCCTGACACTTCCCTGTGGGCCTAAGGCACGTGCTGTCAGCTGAACTGGAAAAAGGAAAAGCGTGAAGTGATTGACGGGCCGTCTCGACCAATAGCAGTGCAAGGCGCACGGGAAAGGCGGGGACTCTACGGAGACTGCGGAAAATGAGCTGTGGCTGGGGGCGTGGCTTCTGGGCCCTCGTCATCCAATTATTTCTCTCCAATATGTGAGAATCTGCCGTCAACTCATTCATTGCCGGAAACGTGAGAGCGGGGCGGCTGCACCCGGTGGAGTCCAGGAGGGTCCTCTGCAGAACGACCTGGTCGTTACTGTATGCCGTGTGTGTGCAGCAGCGCAGCCTGGTCGCGTGCTGCTGGTCTACAGTCACATCGCATGGGGGCAGTGTCTGCTCATCCCAGGGACAGAGCCACGTCCTCACAGCTGTCAGCGATCATCCCCGAGCGACGGCCGATCACCGACATACAGTGATTGTACACGCGAGGCCTCACCGGGAGACACCGCCTCCTTGTGGCTAATGGGGGCAGGTGACTGTGATTACTGGGGTCTGGACCCTGAGACCCCACTGATCTCAGCAGCCAGCGCCCCAAGACGCCGGGGCAAGTAATCGTGCGACCTCCGCTACCTGTCAATAGCAATGGTCAGTGGGGTCTCAGGAGCCAGACCCCAATGTCACAGCCATTCTGTGAATAGGTGATGTGAATGGGACCACCCTGTAACAGGACCTGAGACCCCTCACTGGAGTATTAGTTTACATGAGTGCCTCCTCCAGATGCAGCTGCCTCACGATTCTGGAACAGTTATTCTCTTCCCTCTGTGCCCCTCCACCCCAGAGGTCTGCCCCCGCCAACCCCAGAGGAGTCCTGTGGTACACGCCCAGTTGGTTGAAGGGTAAATTTGTATTATTAGGGGGGGCATAACTGGCATAGGGGGGCACAAAAGAAAAAGGAAAACTTCCAGAATCAGTGGAACAGATGCAACTGTAGGAAGCACTTGGCTTACAGGAAAGACCCTGGAGGAGGTCTATAAGGAGGCAGACCCATTATAGTGTACCCACACAAAGGCACTAGAATCTGTCAGTGTATGGGCATTCTGCCCACCGCTACTGCTCCAATGGCAGATGGCCACACGGCTGGTGGGGGGGCCCGCACCAGATCCCCCCGTCAGTCATCACCCTTTCAACTGTATGGTAATCATGCAGCTCCCTCCTCCATCATTGTTCATCTGACGTTGCAGTACAGAGCTGCAGAAGACGCGTTGAGGAGACCGGAGCAGCGAGGAACGGGGAGAGGTAAGTATTTTATTTATTTTTAAATCAATAAGTACTTGTAGGGCCCATTACATTATATGAAAGGCTATGTGGGGCCCATTATAATATATGGAAGGCTATGTGGGAGGGGCATTATACTGTTTGGAGGGCTATGTGAGGACCAGTATACCGTGTTGAGGTTTGTTTGGGGGCCTTTATACCGTGTTGGGGTCACCATAGTTTGTCAGGTGGGTACAGTAGGGTCACCATATTGTAGATCTGGAGGGCGCTGTGTAGGAATTCACTGTGTGGGTATTGTACTGTGTCACCTATAACAGCAGGGGGAATCACTCAGATTTCCCGGCTGCTACATATTTGTCAAGGAGAACACCAATATGTCAAGGAGACGCAGCCCCGCTGCCTCCATTCATCAGCACAATTACGAAATTGACTGACAAGTGATGGACGAGGCCACAGCAGCTTCCACTACTGGGACAGTTATTGGAGAACTCAGTGAGCGTATGGTGTATACATCTCTGATTCCAACACAAGGACTACATACTGTACAGCTGAAACCAGAAGTTTACATACACTATATAAAAAGACACATATGCATGTTTTTCTCAATATCTGACATGACATCAGAACAAACCTTTCCCGTTTTAGGTCAATTAGGATTACCATAATTTTTAATATTTGCCAAATGCCAGAATAATGAGCGAGAGAGAATGTTTTAAGGCATTTTTATTACTTACTGCAAAGTCAAAAGTTTACATACATTTCATTAGTATTTGGTACCATTGCCCTTAAAGTGAATGACTTGGGTCAAACGTTTGGGATAGCCTTCCAGAAGCTTCTCACAATAGTTGGTCGGAATTTGGGGCCATTCCTCCTGACAAAACTGGTGTAACTGATCCAGGTTTGTAGGTCGCCTTGCTCTCACCTGCCTTTTCACAGCTTTGCCCATAAATTTTCAATTGGATTGAGATCAGGGTTTTGTGATGGCCACTCCAAATATTGACTTTATCATTAAACCATTTTCTTTTACCGTTTTGGCAGTATGCTTCGGGTCATTGTCATTTTGAAAAACCGATTTCTGCCCAAGCTTTAACTTCCTGGCTGATGTCTTGAGATGTTGCTTCAGTATTGCCACATAATCTTCTTTTCTCATGATGCCATCTATTTTGTGAAGTGCACCAGTCCCTTCTGCAGCAAAACAACCCCACAACATGATGCTTCTACCCCCATGTTGCACAGTTGGGATGTTGTTCTTAGTCTCCCAAGCTTCTCCCTTTTTCCTCCAAATGTAACGATGGTCATTATGCCCAAAAAGTTCAATTCTAGTTTCATCAGACCACAGGACATGTCTCCAAAAATTAAGGTTTTTGTTCCTGTGTGCATTTGCAAACATTAATCTGCCTTTTTTAGTTTCTTTTAGAGTAATGGCTTCTTCCTGGCAGAGTGGCCTTTCAGCCCATGGTGATACAGTACTCGTTTCACTGTGGTTATTCACGCAATCTTACCAGCTTCCGCCATCATCTTCACAAGGTCTTTTGCTTTTGTTATTGGGATGATATGCACATGTCGGACCAAAGCACGTTCATCTCTGGGACACAGAACCCATTTCCTTCCCGAGCGGTATGATGGCTGGACATTCCCATCTTGTTTTGTACTTGCGTATAATTGTTTGTACAGATGAACAAGGCACCTTCAGGTATATTGAAATTGTACCCAAGGATAAGCCAAACTTGTACAAATCCACAAATCTCTTCCTGATATCTTGGCTGATTTCTTTACACTTTCCCATGATGCTACAAAAAGAGGCAGTGTGTTTCAGGTGTGCATTAAAATACATCCACAGGTGTGTCTCTAATTAACTCAGATGTTGCCAAAAAACCTATTAGAAGCTTGCAAACACATGACATCATCATATGGGCAGTCCAGAATTGTTTAAAGGCATAGTAATCTTCGTTTATGTAAACTTTTGACTTTGCAGTAAGTAATAAAAATGCCTTAAAACATTCTCTCATTATTTTGGCATTTGGCAAATATTAAAAATGATGGTAATCCTAATTGACCTAAAACGAGAAAGGTTTATTCTGATGTCATGTCAGATATTGAGAAAAACATGCATATGTGTCTTTTTATATAGTGTATGTAAACTTCTGGTTTCAACTGCACATATATACCTTGGTACGGTCACTGCCATCTCCACAATAACAAATTAACCACTAGCTGCCACCACTAATCATTTATACAGGCTGATTGGACACCCATTACAGGTAGTATATGGCTTCAGGGGTGCGGTTTACAGAGCAAGAAGAGCAGAGCTATTACATTTTATATATTTAATCTGGACAGCTAAGCAGTGTTTATAAAAATATACAAAGATGTTACAAGATGGGAACAAAACAATACGGTATATACAATTATATGACATAAAAGGGATAACAAAAGAGAATTACTAAACCTGATGTTGCAGGAATGGCTCCTATCTTTATGGAGGGAAGCGCTTTGATTAGGAAAGTCGACTACTCTCACATTTTCTTCCAGAAAATGAACAATGACAGAAATCCAAACTCAGATTTTTTATTAGATCAAGGTTACGCCCACATACTACTCGTTGGTGAGCAGGGGGCTGGTCGTGGGATGTGCTCGGACTTTAGAAAGTTATAAGATCCCCAACTTTCAGGATATCTTTGCACCCGGAGGTCCCAGGCGGATGATATTGTCCTCATGTTTTCTGTCATGATTTTACCTTTCTATAGAGATGAAACATGGCATGGATAGCATCATCCATCTTCCTCTATTAAGTTGAAGGCGTTCGTCTGGCCTTACGGAGATGTGAGTGAATGTGTTATGTTTGTCCCTTTGCTAAGACGATGAAAATATATCCCCTGAATATGGGATTGATGCAAACCCCAATATTCATCATTGGCCACTGGCTCCTGAAAATCTGAGACCAGTCCTTTGAACAAAGCAAGCTCTTGCCTCGACAGTGTACTTCTCCACCTCTGTGTATACGAAACCTAGGCCTTATGTCTGGTTCTCAGCTTAGATCTCTGCTGTAATTACCTGATCACTGCAGGAGGTCATACTTCAATGGATTTTGAAGTGTTATCTCTTTCTCAATTCTCTTATTATAATTAATCCCATATATTCAATGTGAGGGTGATTTGTCCCCTCTCCGGAGATGTCTTTATGGAGGTTACAATTATTCTCTCCGACATACTGTGTTTGTGAGGCACTTTTGTTGACATCATACTTTATTGGGGCAATTAAAGGTTAATCTAGGGCTTCAATAGGAGGAAAATTACTCTGTAAGGGCTGCAAAGTTGTGAAATATGCTCGTCTGTGCCCCACATACTATTTTTTTTCTGTATGAAATAATAATTGTTACATATGAACTGTTCAGGTCAATTTGACCCAATAGTGTTTTATACTGATCTCTCATCATAATTTCAGTCACATAAACGATTTATAATAACATTGTGGATTATTTATTGCATCTACTATTATTTATCGATTTCTCCAGCTCTTGCAGGTCTGTGCGCTCGATGCATTTGCAAGTTACTGCAGATGGATGGGCTTTGAGTACAGGTCTGTGTAGGTGTGTTTCGCTGTAGTATATAAGCTCTTATTGTTGCTACACTGGTTAGGGTTTGCTGCAATTTTATTATTATTATTGTTGTTTGTTTATATAGCGCTATTTCATTCCACAACACTGATTTTTACCCCGTGAAAGTCGTGAGTGTCCATTTTTTGGAAAGTTGGATAAAAATGTGGCGACAATGTCCATAGATTGAAGCTGAAATGGGAAAGCTTGCAAATGCCTCAGATTCTGAAGAAGATATCCAACTGGAGAAAGTGTCTGAAGATGAGGACCACATAAATGGCAGGGAAAGGGATTATGAGAATTCTAAAGCTGAATCTGATGAGGCACGATACACAGACAACTAGTCCAATGCAAGCAATTCAGTCTAAAAACAAAGATGTAATATGGAACTTGCAGCCTTCTGCCCAGGCAGGAAAACTGTCCTCTGCTGGCAGCAGATAATAACTAGCCGCTATTAGAGAAGTTTTGGATAAATGGTTAGAGATTCTTCCAAAATGATACAATACTGGTGAGAATGTCACTGTGGATGAACCACTAGTGGCATTCTGAGGTAGGTGCCCTTCGCACCATATATACCGAGTAAGTCAGCAAAGTACGGCATCAAGATATGGACACTGTGTGACAGCAGCAGTTCATACGCTCAGGTATATACAAGAAAAAAGCCTGGAGAAAAACCTGAAAAGAATCAGGAAATGCAAGTCACTTCAGATTTGACATATGGACTAAAAGGGCAAAATGTGACAACTTTTTTACATCGCACCAACTTGGGCAGCTGTTGCCAAAACGAAAACTTACAAATATGGGCAATGTAAGAAAAAGCAAGAATGAACTGCTGCAAGGTATCCTTGGTAAAAGATGTTCATAGTTCAACGTTTTACTTTACTGGAAATATGACAATGGTTTCTTACATTTCCTAAAAAAACAAACAGGTCATTCTGATGAGCACGATGCACCCCGACAATGCAGTAAGTAGTCGAGATGACAAAAAGCCGCAGATATTAGATTATAATTCCACCAAAGGGGCAGTTGATACACAAGATCAACTAATAGCTACGTACACAAGCAAACCTAAAACCAATCTGTGGCCAATGGTTTTATTTTAGAGCATTGTTGATGTATCTGCCTACAATGCATTTGTTTTATGGCGTGAAATAAACCCTGATCGGAAAGCCAATAAACTGTATAAACGAAGACTCTTTCTGGAAGAATTAGGAAAGTCACTTGTTATGCCATCTATTTTAGGAAGAAAAGTAAAACCCAGAATTGAAGGAGCAGCAGCCATAGTAAACCGTATCCAGCAGCATGCTCAACAAAGCAAAGCCACAGCCTCCACCAGCACTGGAAAAAGCCTAAAAAGGAAAACATGCAGCATTTGTCCATCTTTATGTGATAAAGCAAATATTACATGTTGTAGTAAATATTTATGTAGAGCACACGTGAGTTATTTCTGTGCAGAAGGTAAGAATGCCTGAATATAGTAATAAGTGAACGTGTACAACCCTATTCTAAAGAACATAAAGCAACTGAAGTTTTGATTTTTATTTATTTTTTGTTTTTGACCAACCATGTTCACACACAGTTAAATAATGCAACTGGTATTCAAATAATATGCTTAGAGTAGCTAAATGTCAAAATTAGCAGACTTTAATAGGTTGAGTCATATTGACCCGAACAGTACAAGTGTATAGTCAATATGAACAGAACAGCAGGGTTAAAAGAGTTGTCACTCGGACAACTACTTCTCAATCCGTTTGTTTTCACCTCATAAAATAATAACACATACTTTCCTCTAGCACTGGTGGCTTTCCAGCAGTGTCAGCATGGGTTCTCTCGGGGATCGCGTCACATTGTTATGTTATGCGATCCCTCTCCTTGGCTTCAGACATACGGTGTCACATACATCCAGAGGAAGTGAGAGACCTCCGGAAGAGACAGTGCCGACACTGCTGGAAAAGCGTCGGCACCAGACGGAGTATAATTGGTATTATTTTTCTGAGGGCAAACATACAAATTAAGAAGTGGTTGTTCGAGTAGTGGACAATCTCTTTAAACGCTGCTGTTGGCGCACCAAATCCATGTTATGTGGTCCACCTGGGTGATGGGGCATGTCACAAAGGGGCATGTGCATGAGGTCTGTGGCTGTGTTTTCATGCAGTGGGTAAGGCCCTGTGTCTGTGATGGTCATTTAGTGTGTCCACTGGGTAAGCTCAATGTATATACACTAAAAATGTCCATAGGGTTAAATTAGCGACATGGAGGCTAAGAATAATAACCTTTATAGCATCAGCATACTGCAGAACTTTAAAAACCAAAAACAAGTAAAACACCCAAATAACTGGAAGTAAATGAATAAATCGCACAGTGCAAAAATAATGATAAATAATAAAGGGTATTTAGTTAACATCATTTTGATCAAAAGAATGTAAAAGCCATCCCACCACGTCACGGTAACCCTTATGGGACAGTTCTAACTCTAATATTAAAACCTTACCATTTGTCAAGTGACATATATATGGATAAGGGCAGAGAGACTGAACCCTTAGTAGAAGCATAGACCTGAGAGGCAGAATGAACCTTTCAGCTCAGACAAAGGGCGGCCACACCCTTATATGCACTAAAGCACACTAAACTGCAAAGTAAAAACCTGGGAGTCTGAACTGAAACGTAAATTGATGTGCATGCAAAATGTAAATGCATGTTCACATAAGGCCACTAGACAGAGAAAAACCAAAAACAAGCAAAATACCCAAATAACTGGAAGTAAATGGATAAATCGCACAGTGCAAAAATAATGATAAATAATAAAGGGTATTTAGTTAACATAATTTTGATCAAAATAATGTAAAAGCCATCCCACCATGTCACGGTAACCCTTATGGGACAGTCCTAACTCTAATATTAAAACCTTACCATTTGTCAAGTGACATACATATGGATAAAGGCAGAGAGACTGAACCCGTAGTAGAAGCATAGACCTGAGAGGCAGAATGAACCTTTCAGCTCAGACAAAGGGTGGCCACACCCTTATATGCGCTAAAGCACACTAAACTGCAAAGAAAAAACCTGGGAGTCTAAACTGAAACGTAAATTGATGTGCATGCAAAATGTAAATGCATGTTCACATAAGGCCACTAGACAGAGAAAAAACAAAAACAAGGAAAATACCCAAATAACTGGAACTAAATGGATAAATCGCACAGTGCAAAAATAATGATAAATAATAAAGGGTATTTAGTTAACATAATTTTGATCAAAATAATGTAAAAGCCATCCCACCACGTCACGGTAACCCTTATGGGACAGTCCTAACTCTAATATTAAAACTTTACAATTCAGGGGGGGCATGTACAGACAATATCAGACATCACCATGTAACACATAGTTCAACAGTTACAGTAGTGAGGGCTCACAAGCTTACAATCTATAAGGAAATAGGGGGGCACCAAAGGTAAAAAGCTCTTGTTGTGTAAGGTCCAGCCATCATTATAATAAATAAATATTGAGTGCATGCAGGTTGTAGAAACAGGTATTACAAGGGACCGGATTTCTGAAGAAAATTTAGGAAGGGAGAATAGTGAATAGCTGTATTAGTGAAGTGAGGTGACTGGCTGTCTAAAGAGATGTGTTTTTAGAGCACAACCGGATTGTCTGGGGTAGTGCATTACAGAGAACTGGGGACGGGATTGGGAGGTTTGGATTATGGAGGATGTTAAGCTTAGGTTATTAGCGGAACAGAGAGTACGGGTAGGGTAGTAGATTTAGATTAGAGAGGAGATGTAGGGTGGCGCAGCACTGTGGACAGCTGTGTGGGTGAGAGTGATGAGTTTACAGTATATTGTGCTCTGCAGCAGATGGGTAACCAGTATAATGACTGGCATAGGGAGGCATCAGTGTAATGGCTGAACAGAAATATAATCCTGGCTGCTGCATTTCTACGCTCATCTGCATGAGCCATAAGAGCGGGACTGATTAGTAGAGAGTTGGAGTATTCCAGATGAGAATGAATCAGAGCGACAGGAAGCGTGAACGTGACATGAGCGAGTGATGGATCGGATATAGGAAGGGAAAGATCTGAGTCAAATATAACACCTAGACAGTGAGCGTGCTGCTTGGGAGTTATGCTAGAATCACCAATGGAAAAGGCAATATCGGGATTAGGTAGAATAGTAGAGGGAGGTAACACGAGCTAAATTTTGGAAAGACTCAAATTCAGATAGAAGGAAGATATGATGATCGAGACAGCGGACAGACAATCACTTATATGTAGTATTACTGTGGGGTGATATCAGAAAAAGATGTAGATAATTGCAAAACACAATGTAGTGAATTGGGGCCAATAGGCCAAAGTATTTTTTGCGAGAAAACTGATGCAGAACACTTTGAAAACATTTTTTTTTTATTTAAAATGAGCTCTGGAGTCAGATTCTCCGGGAGATATATGGTCGGCCCATAGATCTTAACAACTCATTTACATATAAGAAAAATGAGAATTTCTCTGGAATAAGACATCAGATCGCAGATACCAAGTTTTTTTATTCAGCTTCCTATGGCCTGTGTGCCCCTATAGATGACTTAGGAGGGTGGATCCTACTGACAGATTCCCTTTAAAATTGATTTTACAGTTCTAATGTACAGTACCATATCTTGTGCTGGAAGTTCGGGTCCGACCAAACTTTAGTCCAAAGCGTTCTCTCTCTTTACAGTTAGGCTTCGCTTATCTTTAGTGAGGAGTCAGGACGTGTTTCTTGTGGAATGAGCTAGAGTTTTGAATGACACTTTTTATTTTACCATTCAATGTGCTGGAAAACAGGAAAAAAATTCCGAATGCATTGAAATGGTGAAAAAAAAAAATGATGTGATCCACGATTGTTTTTGGGGCTTTCTTTTTATGGTGTTCATTTTGTTATACAAAATGACCTCACAAAATTATTTTCCATGTCAGTATGACTACAGTGGTGCCAAACATACATAGATTGTTTTTTTTTTTATACTTTACTAAGTGGTGAAAAAAAATGTTGAAATTTTCTAAAAAAGTATATGACCCCCATGGTTTTACATGGAAATGACTTAGAGTTGAATTCGAGGTGCCTATACTCTGGTGAGACTGCGAAGGTGGAACATCGTTTTGGTCATAGCTCGTAAGCAGTGGAAAAAATGTTTGGTTAGTTCTCATCCCTATAGACACTTTTTTAAAGATTGCAAACTTGACCGGCTTTTTTGATGTTTATAGCAATTAAAGGGGTTGTCCACTTTCAGAAAACCACAAGCTGTAATCTGTGGTAGGTATAACAAAACAAGCTGAGCATTACTCACCGTCCCTGGTGCCAGTGCCCACTTTCCACCACTACCACAGTCTCTATTGTTGGTCTGCAGCACTAACGTCACATCATCAGCGGTGCAGGAAATCACTTAGCTCAGTGGCTTTGCCTGTGTGGACATGTGACAGAACAATGAATCAGACATGGCATTATCGCAGCCATGTATGTTTTACTCTGATACTCTGATGCATTTTAGAGAGAATATTTTTTGAAATGTCAGCCGCGGACCATGTGACTAGGATGACTAGACTGAGAGGCCGGTCCCCGGCGGCTTGTCACCGCCCCGCTTTGTCAGACTGACAGGTCTCTTTCTGCACACAGATGCAGACCAACCTCTGAGATGCATAGACCCCAGCCAGGTCTTCAGGTTATGTTTTCTCTGGAACCCCGCAGCAATAATACAGCCAGTGTGATTCATGCTGCCTGTGCTTCATGCGGCTTCAATCAGATGACAGGCAGAGACGCCGACCCCCTTACTGGCGCAGCCCGGGTCCTGTGCGCACCGCTCCTCCTTCTGGTCTTCACGCTGAGTATGTCCAGGGTGCACGCCGCTCGCAGTTGGTCCCGGAGTAGCACCTGGTCCACCTTTCCCGTCTTTCCTTGGTTCACGCAGTCGACTAAGCCACCATATAGCCAAAGTCGGTCTGGGTCAGGCCCCTAGTTACGCCCCTCCGGTCCCTCCTTGTACCACGGCACAGTGGTTCACCACCCGGCACCGTAATAACAGGTTGTTTTTAAAATAATTTTATTATTAGTATGAATAATAATTAAGTACAATTTATTATTAAAATAGCGGCATGAATATTTCCAAACTGACACAGACGGGTAGCACGAGTTGCTACTATACAGCTCACTGCTACTGTAAGACTTTTCTGACTCTTTCTACATCATAGAATTTAATGTTAATGTTTGTTTATGCCAGAGGGAAAGTAATGATGGAGCCAGTAGATCGACAGCAGAAGACAGGTATATTAATGAGAGGCTGAACAAACAGAAATCAGGAAAAGAAAACAATTCTTGTACTTTACCTTTGTATGTTTTACAATTTTCACATAGCAGCTTTATTTCTATGTATTATTACTCATGAAGAGCATTCTTATGAAAGTTAAAGGGGTTGTTCACTACATGGAGCGTCCCTTAGTCCGAAGAAGGTGAGAGCACAGCTGTCCAATATTGAGCGCTGAATGGCTGCAGGGCGCGCAGGGCATGACAATGTAATGAGACCCTCTGGAGACCCTGCGCTGACATTGCTAGGATGACGCTGGTACGAAGTTGGGAGCGATTAATATGGTTTCTATTAGGTTTGATACCCAGATTTACTAGACTCAAATAGCAAGTTGGTGTCATTCTACAAGCTTTATTATGGAACTGTATTATGAGCAATGTTTAATATCATGTTGTCAGAATCACTGATGCTTCTCTACAACCACCATCAGCAGAATGACGGTGTCATTTACGGTAGCCTGTATTCATTCAATGAATAGCTTGTGAAACACAAGTATAACAATGGTAGCATTCCGGGAGCAAGGGGAGGTAAGCGCTGCTTACTTACCTCTTCTCCGGCGTCCCACACTGTCTGTGCCAGGTTCCAGTGGTTGTCATGGTGACCCGATGTCGTCATGACAACATCCGGGTCATCAGTCAGCAGGAAGTTACTTTGATCATGCGTAGTGCGCGATCAAAGTAACTTCTGCCTGTGCAGTGCTGACAGGCTGTATAGCACAGGGATGCTACTGCATCTCTATGCTATACAGGCGATCAGACTGCAAAAAGTGAAAGTCCCATAGAGGGACAAAGTGTAAAAGTTCAAAAAGTGTCAGAAAGTGGAAAAAAAAAGTAAAAAAAAAAAAAAAAATGAAAAAAATAATTCCAAAAAAATAAAAATATACTGTACCCATGAATAAATATTATTCTGAAAAAAAAAACAATAAAAGTATACATATTTGGTATTGCCGTGTCCAGAACAACCTGACCTATAAAACTGTTCCACTAGTTAACCCCTTTAGTGAACACGGTAAAAAAATAAAAGCGAATCAAAAAACCATGGTTTATCATTATACCACCAAACAAAAAATGGAATAAAACGCGATCAAAAAGACGAATGTAAATTCAAATGGCACTGCTGAAAACGTCATCTTGTCCCGCAAAAAACAAGCCACTACACAGCTCCATCAGCGGAAAAATAAAAAAGTTACAGTTCTCAGAATATAGTGATGCAAAAAAAATATATTTTTTTCTATAAAATAGTATTTATTGTGTAAAAGCGCAAAAACATTAAAAAAGATATAAACGTGATACCGCTGTAAATGTACTGACCCGAAGAATAAAGCTACCTTATCAATTTTACCACACATGGAACGGCATAAAAAAGAAATTCCAGAATTGTTGTTTTTTTTGTTTATCCTGCCTCCCAAAAATCAGAATTGAAAGCGATCAAAAAATGTCACATGCCTGAAAATGGTACCAATAAAAATGTCAACTCGTCCCGCAAAAAACAAGCCATCACCTGACTCTGTCAGCCGAAATATGGAAAAATTATAGCTCTCACAATGTAGCGATGCAAAAACTAGTCTTGGCAAAAAAAGCGTCTTTTAGTGTGTGACATCTGTCAAATATAAAAACCCGATATGAATCTGGCATCGCTGTAATCGCTCCGACCCGAAGAATAAAGTCGTCTAATCACTTATACTGCACGAGGAACAGCGTAAAAAATAAACTTTAGGGTAAGGGTTGTGCTGGGGTTAGGATTTTTTCAAGAGTAAAGAAAAAAAATAATGACGATATGGCGACTAGTGTTGAGCGCAAGTGCTCGCTACTTGAGTTCGCATCAGGTGCACAGGGTATCGCGGGTGCTCAAGTGACATCCTCGAGTCTCCGCCCATATGCTTCGCGGCCAAAAAAAACTCGCGGGGATTGCATGCCATGCACCAGCGATCCCCGTAATGTTTTTTTTTTGGGTGTCTAACAACCATGAAACATGCAGGGCGGGGACTCGAGCATGTCACTTGAGCACCCGCGATACATGGTGCATACCTGAGTACCCGATGCAAACTCAAGTAGCAAGCACTTGTGCTCAAGACTAACGACAACTTATTCAATATGATGATCTAATGTTATCAGTTTCTGTGTCGTACCTCTGGGTTCAAAATGTTCACTATACCCCTTGATAAAATCCTTGAGGGGTGTAGTTTCCAAAATGGGGTCACTTGTGGGGGGTTTCCACTATGTAGGTGCATCAGGGACTCTCCAAACGCGACATGGTGTCCTCTCTCATTTCCAGCCAATTTTGCATTCAAAAAGTCACAGTGCTCCTTCCCTTCTGAACCCTGCCGTGCGCCCAAACAGTGCATTTTTCCCACATATGGGGTATTAGCGTACTCAGGAAAAATTGCAAAAAAATTTTGGGGTCCATTTTCTTCTCTTACCCTTGTGTAAATAAAAAATTTGGGGCTAAAAGATCATTTTTGTGGAAAAAGTTAGATTTTTTTATTTTCATGGCTCTACATTATAAACTTCTGTGAAGCACCTGGGGGTTCAGGGTGCTCACCACGCATCTAGATAAGTTCTCTGAGGGGTCTAGTTTCCAAAATGGTGTCACTTGGGGGGGGGTTTCCACTGTTTAAGCACATCAGGGGCTCTCCAAACGCAACATGGCATCCGCTAATTATTCAAGCAAATTTTACATTCAAAGAGTCAAATGGCGCTTCTTTCCTTCCGAACCCTGCCGTGCACCCGAACAGTGGTTTTCTCCCACGTATGGGGTATCGACTTACTCAGGAGAAATTGGACAACAAATAGTATGGCGCAATTTCTCCTGTTACCCTTATGAAAATGCAAAATTGGGGGCTGAAAAACATTTTTGTGGTAAAAATGTGAAAATTGTATTTTTACGGCTCAAGGTTATAAACTTCTGTGAAGCACCTGGGGGTTCAAGGTGTTCACCACACATCTAGATAAGTTCCCTGAGGGGTCTAGTTTCCAAGATGGTGTCACTTGGGGGTTTCCACTGTTTAGGCACATCAGGGGCTCTCCAAACGCAACATGGCGTCCGCTAATTATATACAAGCAAATTTTACATTCAAAAAGTTAAATAGTGCTCCTTTCCTTCCGAGCCCTGCCGTGAGGCCAAACAGTGTTTTTCCCCCACATATGGGGTATTGGCGTTCTCAGGAGAAATTGCACAACAAATTTTGGGGTCCATTTTTTCCTGTTACCCCTGCAAAAATAAAAAAAATTGGGTCTAAAGTAACATTTTTGTGAAAAAAGTTAAATGTTCTTTTTTTTCTTCAACATTCCAAAAATTCCTGTGACGCACTTGAAGGGTTAATTAACTTCTTGAATGTGGTTTTCAGTACCTTGAGGGGTGCAGTTTTTAGAATGGTGTCACTTTTGGGTATTTTTCTGTCATAAAGGCCCCTCAAAGTCACTTCAAATGTCCCTAAAAAATAGTTTTGTAAATTTTGTTGGAAAAATGAGAAATAGCTGGTCAACTTTAAACCCTTATAACTTCCTAACAAAAAAAAATTGGGTTCCAAAATTGTGCTGATGTAAAGGAGACGTGTGAAATTTTATTTATTAACTATTGTGTGTGACATATCTCTCTGATTTAAGGGCATGAAAATTCAAAGTTTGAAAATTGCGAAATACTCAAAATTTTCGCCAAATTTCCAATTTTTTCACAAATAACGCAAGTCATATCAAAGAAATTTTACCACTATCATGAAGTACAATATGTCATGGAAAAACATTCTCAGAATCAGTGGGATCCGTTGAAGTGTTCCAGAGTAATTCCCTCATAAAGTGACAGTGGTCAGAATTGTAAAAATTGGCCTGGCCATTAACGTGCAAACCACCCTTGGGGCTAAAAGGGGTTAAAGAGAACCTGTCAGCACCATTTAGCAATATAAAGTAATGACATGGCCATAATGGAGCTGTTATACTGATTAAATTGATACCTTTGTTTAAAAAATCAGTTTTATGGTTCTTGTTTAATCAGCATTTGAAGTTTTCTTCTATTACGATTTTGGTGCACAGGGGCCAGACTGCATATGGGGTCTTCTAATACTTCGGCCCTTTTGCCTGTCTTCTGTGTTTCGATGACAAATCACTAATTTTTCATAGACCTGCCTTCTGTTTGAAATTTCACGCCAGCGCCATCATTGGCATGGGCTGCGCATGCACAGTTTGATTTCATGGATGGTCTTCTTTAAAATTGCACCGAAGATGGGGCATGCACAGATCAAGATCTTGGCTTAATTATGTCTTAATGAAAAATCAGTCAACTGTCATTGAAACACAGGAGACAGGTGGAGAAGACCTTGCCCATAGTCTGGCCCCTGTGCACTGAAATCTTTTTAGAAGAAAACTTCAAACGCTGATTAAACAATATGAACCATAAAGCGGATTTCTTCACCAAAAGTGCCAATTTAGGCCGGGGGCACACAACTCTCGATTCTCTAATGTGAGAGAATCTGGTCGATTAAGCAAATGACACTCGGCTCAAACTCTGTTAGAGTTTGAGCCAAATGTCAGTGCTCTGTGCTTCTGTTCTCTCACTTTAAAGTCATACTCATTTATCAAAGATTTCATCTCCTTTCATGCTTAAACGCGTTGGATCACAAAGTCAAGTCAGATTTTTTGCTGATGTGGATTCATCAATGGGGCATGTGGCAATATTATTAAATCTTTTCCATTGTGATATAAATGACAAAATGACTATACTTTGGTAATTCTAAAATTAGTAATGATAAAATTGGGTGGTTTGAGCTTGGTTCACATTTGTCATTAATTTCATAAGTAATGTACATCACTGTGCATTGACGGTTTCACTGCACTATGGATACCAATGACTCCCGAAAAAAAAACATTGACTTAGAATTCTGGTTTTGACATGATATACAGAGCTATTCTTTCTGTCTAATCTGCTGGAATCTGCGATTGAGGCTCTGACATCAATGTGAACAAAGCCATAAAAGCAGATGATTTTGACAGTATTATGAAATGCAATTACATATAACTATGTTTGAATTGCATGTAAGTTTACTCTGGACTCGGAGTTTACATGAAAAGTTTGCATTATAAGCAAACATCATAACAAGTAATGATTCAGTTCTAGAGTCCATCAATATCTGTCCTTCAGAAATAAAAAATTACAAAGATTAAAAAGAATAGATCCTGAGAGCTGCATCTAGTAGACAGGATTGTTAGGTCATTGAAAGCTCTTTAATTAAAGTGAGAACCTGTGTATAGAAATCAAGGGCAGCGATGTATCTATCATTAAGCGTGCACACTAAGGCACATTTCTAAAAGCGTTATCTGGTACAACGCTAAATAATTAAACATTGTTTTAAGGTTCACTTTGAGACCAATTTTTATGTTTATTGCTTCAAAGTATCCAAAATGAAACAGTAACCCCTTAGTAACTTGTAAACTGGTTTTATTTTTATCTCACCATATTTCATTATTTTTATATTTTGTTTTTGCTCTGTTGGTGCCTTGCCTTCAATTATGTAGATAACAAATTTTTGTGAATACTTTATGTTGAAGTGTTTTTGTTTTCCTTTTTGACTATTTGCATTTCACACATCTTTTATATAATAAATGGGGAATAAAAAATGTTACGGACTTTTGGCAGTTATTTTTATTGATCCTATTTTTTACATGTTTAGTGTGCCCCTATAACATGCTTAGTGAACCCCTAGAACATGCTTAGTGAACAGATCACCCTGGGGTCCTTTTTAGGTCCATTACCAAGACTGAATATTCATGGGTCTCTGGTCCCTAATTACATTAGCGGCAAACCCAGTAACATAATCAATGGGAGATTCCCTTTTGATCAGTCTACAGTCTCTCTCTTGACTGTCATGATCAAGGGGTAAAACAGCCAGATCGATCCTGGTCATAAGAGCATAAGCCCATCTGCTTCATGACAGCCCTCATCAACAACTGCTTCAAAAACATGGATCAGTGGTCATTATTTTGATTAAAAACTTTCTAAAAATTTGTTTTTACAGCTCAAATGCAAAGCCAAGGTAACAGACAACAAACTAGCACTAAGTAAATAGATACTGAAATCATATGCGTCTACTTTTGTCTACAAGTGTGTCAGAGGCCGTTAGCTCAAAAAAAGTTTCCTTGGGCAGAATTGGTGGTAGCCATTCCGTCTGGCAGATCTCAGACAAACCATGGCCTTCGCTTTAAACCTCTGTGCAGGGATCTGGATCTGAGATCTCCTAAATTGCTTCTACAGAGGGGCTGCTGACTGGAGGAACAAGTATGAAGTGTGAAAAGTCAAACAAAACTGGTTTAGTATGAAAAGGGACAAAACTGGGACAGAATCCTAAAACTAAAGGGTAGTCTGTAGAATAACCGAGGTCAGATATCAGAAGGACAGACAAGAAACAAAGTCAAACAGGTCATGGTTAGCGTCAAGAGGGATCACAGAACAGACAAGGTCAGGATTTAGCCCAGTCAGTAACAGGATATCTGATAAGTAACACACCAGAGTCCAGGGAACTTCCAGGCTCAATATCTGACAACTACCTGGAGAATGCTGGGAGCTTAAGTAAGGTGTGGTACTGCCCCATTGGTCTCAGCAGGGATGTGATTAAATCCGCTGGACAGCACACATACCAATAAGGCTCTGTTCATATTGTGTTTTACCCTCAGTGGCCCTGTTGCAGCTTACGTAAAATGCTTTACATGTGAAAAAGGGGTATACATACAAAAACAATTACAATGATCTTTAACAAAACATGACAACGACTGGTTCAGGAGGAGCGAGGACCCTGCCCGTGAGGGCTCACAGTCTACAAGGGATGGTTTAGAATACAGTATGTGGGGGTAGAGCTAGTCGTGCAGTGGTATGGTGGAGCGATGGTTACTGCAGGTCAGATGGGGGGGGTGAATGGGAAGGTGGAAAGATGATGAATTCTGTTTTATCCATATTAAGTTTTAGAAATCTGGCAGAGAATAAGGATGACATAGTGGACAGACATTGTGGGATTTTGGTTAGTAGGGAGGAGAAATCGGGTCCAGAGAGGTAGCATAGAGGTGAGGTGTCATCAGCATAGAGGTGATACTGAAAGCCATGAGACTCTATGAGCTGTCCCAGGCCAAAGGTGTAGATGGAGAAGAGCAGAGGTCCTAGAACTGAACCTTGGAGGACACCGACAGATAGGGGGCGAGATGAGGAGGTGGTATGTTGTGGGAGACGCTGAATGTCCGGTCTGTTAGGTATGAGGAGATCCAGGATAGGGCCAAGTCTGTGATGCCGAGAGATGAGAGAGTCTGTAGTAAGAGGGAATGGTCCACTGTGTCAAAGGCAGATGACAGGTCTAGGAGAAGGAGGATAGAGTAGTGTCGCTTGTATTTGGTGGTTAGTAGGTCATTGGTGACTTTAAATACAAACCACAAAAGAAAGGTATAAAAGGACTACAATACTATCAAGTATAATTCATATATTTTATTACATTCAAATAAAGACAAATAAAAACAGACAACAAGACAGACAATTAAAAATGTATAAAACATAAATAAAATACTGCTCAGGAGGGGGGGAGGGGGATGCTCACAATAAATATTACACATGGATCTCCTATACAAATGATGTATATATTTTGTGCCAGCCAAATTTAGATTGTCAATAATTAAATATACATGATCACCTCTAATAGCAGCAAAAAATAGTAATAAATATACGTATTATAGGTAACACCAAAGGATGCCAAAAAATTAATACATATAAATTAACATGAAGTGCTTGTGCAATAAATAAATAAATATATATATATTGACGCTCACAGCAGCCTTGTTGAAGTGTGGCAAAAAGCCAAAGCGATGCCCAAACGCAAGATCACAAGAGCTAAAAAGAATGGAAAACCAATGTACATGTGCATGTTTTTAAAGAAATAATAATGATAAGAAATCAAAAACTCAAAGGGCACCTAAAAAATGGGAATATCCAGTGCTAAATCAATACCAACGTGCAAGGTGAGTATAAAAAAAAAATATATATATAGTTAATATAATCTCAAAAAATCAACATAAATTGTGCAAAAAAAGGTGATAAAAGGGAAGGGAAAAGGAAGAGAAAGAAAAAGGGAAATAAAGAAAGGGAAAAGAAGGTGAAAAAAGAAAGGAAAGGAAAAAATGTTAATATAGAAAAAGGTGTATGCAAATAAGTAAATATATATACATAAATGTAAATGCAAATGTGTGTTGAGACTAAAAATGTGAAGTGCAAAATTTATGCATAATAAAGTGCTTGATGCATAAAACCACAAATAAAGTGCATGTAATATAATAATATTGAAAGAGACAAACAAGAAGACATGAAAAAAAAAAGAGGGGGGAAGAAGGGGGGTACAAATAAAAGAGGTGATGGAGTGACAAAGTGAGTTAGGACCTGCTGGAAACACAGTGAAGAAAAACTATTATAAATTATTAAAAAGTACATACATACTCCCAAAATAAAAACATAACCATCCACATGTATCCATATTACCAATGCCATGCATACTGAAAAAATAAAAAAGAGAAAATGTAGAAAATGTGCATAAATACAGCATACTTACATACATGCTTACACCAATAAAAAAATAGTTACCAGAAACATGTCTAGCTCCATGTGAACGCCGTCCAATCTCTGTAAAACTTCAGTAGAGTCCCTCACATGGGAGGGCAACTCACTGACAATGGGTTTTAAATAAAAATCCAAAAACTTTGATATGGGTTAAGTCAGGCTCCCGTTACCTGATAAGATCGGGCGACCTGGTGGATTTTTCAAATCCTTGTCCACTTTTGGTAATAAATATAATGTTGAAACTAATGGGAAATGTACCGTGAGACCTTCCATCAGGCTTTTTGAAATTGTCCCTAGCTCAAAGGCTGAATCTAAAATATTGAAAAGTTAATTCTGAAAGACAAGGGTGGGATCATTGGGCAGGCATGTACAACATTTAATGTCTCCTAGTTGTCTAAATGCCTCCCTTTCGTAGAATTTCACCGGCCATGTCACAATGTTCCCACCCTTGTCAGCCGGTTTGAACACTGTATCCTTCAGCTTGCTCAGCTCCTCTAAAGCTCGCCGTTACCCCCTTGTAAGATTAACAAAGGGCCTATGTGAGGTAACATGTGCCAAATCCTCTCACACCATGTGAACAAAAATTTCAATGGAGGAGCTGAGACTAAGAGAAGGAAAACAGTTAGATCTTTTTTCCAAGAAGGTTGGTGTCTCACCAGTTGAACTTCCCATTTGTTCCGCTAAAAGGTCTTCTAGCGCTTGTAGCGCCACCAGTTCTTCTTCTGAGGAAAGAGGATGAGAGGAGTGTTTACTTTCATGGAATTTGCGAAAAAGGAGCTTTCTGGCAAATAGCAAGACATCTTTAGTGGCCACAAAACTATCATATTTAGCCGTAGGACTGAAACCTAAGCCCAAAGATAACACTGCAATCTGTTCAGCAGAGAAATTAATGCTGGATAGATTTTTTACCTTTAAGGATCCATAGTCATCATTGTCACGATCCAAAAAGGCTTTCCGCTTGTGGGTTGTATTCCTGGTGTAGTATCGGGATAGATCAGCCCCTAAATTCGAATCCCTGCTCACAGATTTGCTTGAGATGTTACTCACAGATGATGATATGGACACTGTCCTTTTTCCAGAAAAGCGTGTTTTCCACTTGTATACCCTGTCAGTCTGATAGTCCGTTACATCCCTTTGAAATTTTTAAATTTTTACCTGTTGAATATCCTTATCCCGTTTACTCAAAGCCTCTTCTAATTCTTGCTCAAGTTTTATTAATTGATCCTTGGTGAGATTATTTTTAATTTTATCTTGGAGGTTTTTAATCCTCTCTTCCAGGTCCTGTAGGCTTTTTTTTATCAATGTCAATCAAAATATTCAAAAAGGTGAATGGACATGAATCACATGCCTCCACCCATCTGTTCATCAAATCCATATCCTCAATCTGAAAGGAGGGAAACATGTGGATGTGTAGACCTCGGGGTATCAATTTTTGCTGCAAAAACTCAAAGGGCACCTAAAAAATGGAAATATCCAGTGCTAAATCAATGCCAAAGTGCAAGGTGAGTATAAAAAATACATATATATATAGTTAATATAATCTCAAAAAATCAACATAAATTGTACAAAAAAGGTCATAAAAGGGAAGGGAAAAGGAAGAGAAAGAAAAAAGGAAAGAAAGAAAGGGAAAAGAAGGTGAAAAAAGGAAGGAAAGGAAAAAATGCTAATATAGAAAAAGGTGTATGCAAATAAGTAAATATATATACATAAATGTAAATGCAAATGTGTGTTGCGACTAAAAATGTGAAGTGCAAAATTTATGCATAATAAAGTGCTTGATGCATAAAACCACAAATAAAGTGCATGTAATATAATAATAATGAAAGAGACAAACAAGAAGACATGAAAAAAAAAAAGAGGGGGGAAGAAGGGGGGTACAAATAAAAGAGGTGATGGAGTGACAAAGTGAGTTAGGACCTGCTGGAAACACAGTGAAGAAAAACTATTATAAATTATTAAAAAGTACATACATACTCCCAAAATAAAAACATAACCATCCACATGTATCCATATTACCAATGCCATGCATACTGAAAAAATAAAAAAGAGAAAATGTAGAAAATGTGCATAAATACACCATACTTACATACATGCTTACACCAATAAAAAAATAGTTGTATCCAAAATACAACACTTTAGTCAGGGCAGTTTCAGTAAAATGGTGCAGTCGGAAGCCAGATTGGGGCCGTCAAAAAGAGAGCAGGAGGAGAGGTGGGAGGACAGTTCAAAGAGGACATGTTGTTCCAGTAGTTTCGAGGCATAGGGAGAAGTGATATGCGGTGGTAGGTTGTCAGATAGGATCGGTCAAGGGAGGGCTTTTTAAGGATGGGTGTGATCGAGGCATGTTTGAAGCAATGATTGTAATGATGCAAACGTATTCACGATGTGCTCTGTAATTTTCATCCGTATCCACCTATTTGAGGCCATTGCTTAGAGCCTGCCTCAATAGGTGTCTACAGTGGAAAATTATGTCCAACAGAGCACACCGTTACTATGTCTGCATCATTACATTCAATGTCCTGTCAACGCATACACCCAAATCCTGTTTTCCCGAGATTCAGACATAAGCCAAGACGGAACCACTGATGTGAGGGTAAAATGCAATGTGGGCCTGACCTTAGCCTGGCTACGTGGAACCTCAGTAGACTAATCCCTGGCTGGACAGTGTCTGCAGACTGAAGCAGATGTAGCCGGAACAAATCCAGGATGTGACATTAACATATCAAATAAAACTTAGCAAAAAATAGGGGAGAGATGAAAGAAAATCTGACTGCAGGAGCAGACTACATGGAGTTTGTTTGTAGTCTGTTACCATGGAGATATATAAGAAACAGTAAGAACATTTTCAATCAGGCCTATTGCAAAACTGTTATGCAGATGCATCATATCAGTAAAAAAAAGTTTTTAATGATCAGATTGCTAAAAATGGTTCATACCAATATACAAATGTAATGTCGCCCCCCTGACAATCCCATAAAGTGATATAATTGCATGACTGTATTATCAATCATCTCCAGTTTTTCATGAACGTATACTCGTGTGATGAAGGCTTTACTTATCTGTAGTAACAGTCACTTTATGACTGACAGACTTAATCTCACATGGACATTTTAACCATGGAAAAAAATAGTTCTGAGGCATTTTATTGATAAAATAGTAAATTAAATGCCTTAACTTGTCATTATCAGGAGTTAGAATGATAGATGGGCAATCCTGGTAATTATGTTTGCTTCACTTACAAAGATATTGGCATCTTTATGGTTTATTTCAGTAGCCATTTTTACAAGAGTGACAGTAGGAAGTTCAGCTTTACACGTTGTCACCTTTGAATTAGCCTCTCAGGCGGACAATCTATTGCCATTATGTCTCTATGTTCATATAATAGCAAAGTGACAGGTTTTTTTTTAAAACTCTTTTTATTGAAAAATTCCACAGGATAATGATTACAAACACATACTGTCATAATATAAAGTCAGGGTAATCCAAACATTAACCATTCTCAGTTCAATACAATTTACATCACGTTCTCAATAATCAGAGTAAACAGTTAGAAGAAAGAAAAAGAAAACAAATAGCTTGAAACATAAGCTTTATTGTAGAGCACTGCACTCTTTACTAAACCGGCCCATTCCTTATCAGAATTCAGTATATATATCAATTATAGTTGCTGGGTAAGAGGGCAGGAGGTCACGGCAAGTGACGGGGACAGTCTCTTGACAGGCGGGTGGTCACGGCAAGTGATGGCTAAGCCTCCAGGTAGGCTAGCAGGCAGGTAGCGGGTGGACGCTCCCAGGTGAGCGGGCAAGAGTCTCTGGACAAGCGGGTGGTCACAGCAAGTGACGGCTGAGCCTCCAGGTAGGCAAGCAGGCAGGTAGCGGGTGGACGCTCCCAGGTGAGCGGGCGAGAGTCTCTGGACAAGCGGGTGGTCACAGCAAGTGACGGCAGAGCCTCCAGGTAGGCTAACAGGCAGGTAGCGGGTGGACGCTCCCAGGTGAGCGGGCGAGAGTCTCTGGACAGGCAGGTGGTCACAGCACGTGACGGCAGAGCCTCCAGGTAAGCTAGCGAGCAGGTAGCAGGTGAGCGCTCCCAGGTGAGCGGGTAAGATTCTCTGGACGGGCCGGTGGTCACAGCACGTGACGGCAGAGCCTCCAGGTAGGCTAGCAGGCAGGTAGCAGGTGAGCGCTCCCAGGTGAGCTGGCAGACGGATCCATAGACAGACTGGCAAGGCTGGTAGGCAGACTGTCGGACCGCAGGAATAACAGCAGATAGACATGAGTCAGGCAGGTATCAGGCAGGAAACTGGCAGGTAACTGGCAGGTAACTGGTAACGGGACCTGAGGGCTGAAGCAGAGTGATGAGCTATGCTACAACATTGCTCGGGCACCTCCATTTTGGAGGAGGTGCCATATATATGGAGAGATCCTCCGGCCATTGGCCGGGGACTCCTTAGGACGGCGCGCGCGGCCCCTTTAAGAGAGGGGGAGCGTGCGCGCGCACCCTAAGCACAGTGGCCGGGAAGGAGCGCGTGCTGCAAGCAGAGCGGGAGGAAGACGCCGGGCATGGAGCGGAGAGGTGAGGGGAACAGCGTCCCTGCCTAGCAGGAGGCAGGGACGCCGACGCTACAGTACCCCCCCCTTTAGGCCCCCCCTTCTTTAGACCAGACAGAAATTTATCAAGGATGAGAGGGGCATGGATGTTCTCCCGGGGCTTCCACGTTCTCTCCTCAGGACCAAACCCCTTCCAATCTACTAGAAAAAAGGTCTTTCCTCTTACCCTTTTGGTGGCCAGAATGTTCTCTACCTCAAACTCGTCTTCAGCAGAAACCGGAGCAGGAGGCGTACCTGTAGACTTGGAAAAAGAGTTAAGTACCACGGGTTTGAGGAGAGATACATGGAAGGAGTTAGGGATCCGCAAGTTGGCCGGGAGTTTCAATTTATAGGCCACCGGGTTGATCTGTTTGATAACCTCCAGTGGGCCGATGAACATAGGCCCTAACTTGTAGGAAGGAACCTTGAGCCGGACATACTTGGACGAGAGCCAGACTTTATCTCCAGGACGGAATTGTGGAGGATCCAGGCGTCTTTTGTCAGCGTGTTTTTTCATCTGCTCGGACGACTGAAGGAGTGCAGATCGGGTATTCTCCCAAATGGAGGAAAATTCGCTAACGAGGGATTCCGCAGCCGGATTGTCCACCGAGGTGGAGGCGGGAAATGGGATCCGAGGATGCTGACCGAAGACTACAAAAAACGGGGATTTGGAGGAAGATTTGCTATCGTGGTTATTGTAAGAGAATTCGGCCCAAGGTAGGAGATCCACCCAGTCTGAATGGTGGGCATTAACGAAGTGCCGGAGGTAACTGGTCAGGATCTGATTGATCCGCTCCACTTGACCATTGGACTGTGGGTGGTAAGCGGAGGAGAAGTCCAGGGTGACGTCTAGCAGCTTACATGTGGCTCTCCAGAAGCGTGAGGTGAACTGAACCCCACGATCCGACACGATGTGGAGAGGCAGGCCATGGAGACGGAAGATGTGGCGGATAAAGTCTTTAGCCAGCTCGGGTGCAGACGGGAGGCCTGTCAGGGGAATGAAGTGAGCCATCTTGGAAAAGCGGTCAGCGACCACCCAAATAACCGTACAACCGGCAGAGACAGGGAGATCTGTAATAAAGTCCATAGCTATATGCTGCCAGGGGGCAACAGGTACGGGAAGAGGAAGAAGGCGACCGGCTGGCAGGTGTCTCGAAACCTTGTTGCGGGCGCAGGACACACAGGCAGAAACAAAGTCTATAACGTTCTTGTGCAGGGTAGGCCACCAGTAGTGCCGGGTAATAAGCTGGAGGGTCTTTTTCTGACCGGCGTGGCAAGCTAACTTAGACGAGTGACCCCAGTGTAGGATCTTCTCCCGATCAGGTACAGTTACGAACGTCTTACCGGGAGGGAGACGATTTAGATTCAAGGGAGCCACCTGCATTACTCTGGCGGGATCGATGATGTGTTTAGGTTCCTCCCCGAGATCAGACACCAGGAAGGATCAGGACAAGGCGTCAGCTTTGATGTTTTTGTCAGCCGGGCGAAAATGAAGAACGAAATCAAAGCGAGCAAAAAACAAGGACCACCGGGCTTGGCGCGGGTTAAGTCTCTGGGCACTCTGGAGGTAAGCCAAGTTCTTGTGGTCCGTGTAAATTATTACCGGGTGAAGAGCCCCCTCGAGCAGGTAATGCCACTCCTCCAGTGCCAGCTTAATGGCCAATAACTCTCGGTCTCCTATAGAATAGTTGCGCTCAGAAGAGGAGAAGAGTTTGGAGAAGAAGCCGCAAGTTACCATTCTTCCGGAGGACGATTTTTGGGTAAGTACCGCTCCGGCTCCAGAGGAGGAGGCGTCAACTTCCAGGAAGAATTGCTTGTTGCCGTCCGGGCGATGCAGCACTGGGGCGGAAGAGAAAGCCTGTTTTAAGGAAAGAAAGGCTTCCTCTGCTTCGGGCGGCCATTCTATGGGATTAGTGCCCTTACGGGTGAGCGCAGAGATTGGGGCAGTCCGGGAAGAGAAGTGCGGTATGAAGAGGCGGTAGTAGTTGGCGAATCCCAGGAACCGCTGAATAGCCTTCAACCCCTCTGGTCGAGGCCACTTCTCGATGGCAGACAGTTTCTCAGGATCCATTCGTAGGCCGGTCTGAGAAATTATGCAGCCCAAAAACGGAAGCGAGGTCTGCTCAAAGAGGCACTTCTCATATTTAGCGTAGAGGTGGTTCTGCCTGAGCCTGAGCAGGACCTGACGAACATCCCTCCGGTGAGTGAGAAGATCCGGAGAGAAGACCAAGATGTCGTCCAGGTACACCACTACGCAGGAGTAGAGAAGGTCCCGGAAGATGTCATTGACCAACTCCTGAAAGACGGCGGGAGCGTTACAGAGACCAAAGGGCATTACCAGGTATTCATAGTGGCCGTCCCGGGTGTTGAATGCCGTCTTCCATTCATCCCCCTGACGGATACGGAACAGGTTATAGGCCCCACGGAGGTCCAGCTCGGTGAAGATTCTAGCCCCCCTCAGACGGTCAAATAATTCCGGAATGAGCGGAAGGGGGTATTTATTCTTCACCGTGATCTGTTTAAGGCCTCTATAGTCTATACAGGGACGGAGTGAGCCGTCCTTCTTTTTAACGAAGAAGAAGCCTGCTCCCGCCGGAGAGGTAGATTTCCGGATAAATCCCCGGGCCAGATTCTCCTCAATATATTCAGACATTGACCGGGTCTCAGCAGCGGACAAAGGGTAAATACGCCCACGGGGAGGAGTAGCGCCGGGTAACAGGTCGATTGGGCAGTCGTATGGTCTATGATGGGGTAATGTCTCTGCCTCCTTTTTGTTAAAGACGTCCGCATAAGACCAATAGGGAATCGGAAGTCCAGGTAGATTAGCTGGGGTAGGAGAAGGACGGACAGGATGGACGGGAACTAAACAAGTCTTATGGCAGTCCTGTCCCCAGCGAAGGACTTCTCCGGTCTGCCAATCAAGCACGGGTGCATGTCTCTGAAGCCAAGGTAGGCCTAGCAAGAGGGCGTGAGAGAGTCCAGGCAGAACATGAAAGAAGATGCTCTCAGAGTGCAGCATTCCCACCTGCAGAGTAATGGATTCGGTGATGAGTTGGATGGGACGTGGTAAGAGGCCCCCATCCACGGCAGCGACAGATAAGGGTACAGCCAGAGGTTTGGTGGGAATGCGGTATTTTTCTACCAGGGACTGAGAAATGAGATTTCCGGCAGCTCCAGAGTCAAGTTGGGCTAGTTCAAAATAACGGTTCTCCACGCAGATGATAGAGACCGACAGCAACAGAGATGGAGAGGGTTTATTCTTGTCTAGGACGACCTCTCTGAGCGATCCTAGACACAGGCGTTTCCCGACCTCTCCGGGCAGGTACGGATCCGGTGCTCCTTACTGCCACAGTAGAAGCAGCTCCCCTCAGCTCGGCGTAACTCTTGACGGGTTTTGACCATCTTGGTCTGGTCGACCTGCATAGTTTTGGGTGAGTGCACCTGGGGAGTAGCGGGAGAAGAGACGGGTTTCTGAAAGGTAGGGGCTAGACGTGGAAACCTCCTCTCACGCGCTCCTGGAACCGGATGTCAATCCGGGTGGCAAGAGTTATTAAGTCGTCGAGAGTGGTAGGAATGTCCCGACCGGTGAGTTCATCTTTAATACGGCCGGACAGACCCTCCCAAAAGACAGACACCAGGGCGTCGTTATCCCAGGCCAGCTCCGAAGCAAGGGTACGGAACCGTATGGCATATTGGCCCACGGTGAGATTTCCTTGATGGAGGCGTAGCAGAGATGATGCGGATGAGGTCTTCCGTCCGGGTTCGTCGAAGACCTTCCGGAAAGCCGTGAGAAAGGCTGGCAGGTCGGACACCAGGGGGTCTCCTCTCTCCTATAGAGGATTTAGCCAAGCCAGTGCCTCCCCTGTGAGATGGGACATGATGAAGGCTACTTTGGCCCGGTCGGAGATAAACTGGTGGGACAGGAGTTCAAAGTGCAGAGTGCACTGGTTTATGAAGCCCCGAGCTTGAGCGGGGTCGCCTCCGAAGCGAGGAGGTGCAGAAAGCCGGGGTCCGGGGCAGGATACTATGGTATTGGTGGGCAGCAGCGCTGCCGGGTTGCGAGTCATGACACTAGCGGTGGTTGCTGGTTGAGCAGTCACAGTGTCCAGGCGAGAGTTGACATTCGGCAGGTGACTCAGGATGGACTCCTGTTGGGACCTCTGACGGGATAGTTCATGACATAGGTCCGAGAGCGAGGGAGCTTGGGTGCCACCGGGTTCCATGGCCCGAGCAAACTGTAACGGGTCTGGGAGGTGGAACCACAGAGCAACTATACAAAGGGGCAGTCCTTGTAAGGAAGCGGGTGACACCCAGGGAAGGCGGGCAGGCAGTCACGACTAGTGACGGGGACAGTCTCTGGGTAAGAGGGCAGGAGGTCACGGCAAGTGACAGGGACAGTCTCTAGGTAAGAGGGCAGGAGGACACGGCAAGTGACGGGGACAGTCTCTTGACAGGCGGGTGGTCACGGCTAGTGATGGCTAAGCCTCCAGGTAGGCTAGCAGGCAGGTAGCGGGTGGACTCTCCCAGGTGAGCGGGCGAGAGTCTCTGGACAAGCGGGTGGTCACAGCAAGTGACGGCTGAGCCTCCAGTTAGGCAAGCAGGCAGGTATAGTTACATAGTTACATATAGTTACATAGTTAGTAAAGCCGAATAAAGACTTGCGTCCATCAAGTTCGACCTGTTAGTTCTGTAATTGCTAAAGTTGATCCAGAGGAGGGCAAAAACCCCAAATGATTTAGCCAATCTTCACCTGAGGAAAAATTCCCTCCCGACTCTGAAACCAGCAGTCAGAATAAATCCCTGTATCAACCTACTATTTTATTCTATTTTTAAGTATATGCAGAAATCTGCCTGGTATCTAGAAAAGCATCCAGTCCCCGCTTGAACTGGTTTAGTGAATCCGACATTACCGTCTCCTCACTCAGTGAATTCCATATTCTCACTGCTCTTACCGTAAAGAACCCCTTCCTATGCTGGTGCTGAAACCTTTTCTCTTCCAGTCTTAGTGAATGCCCTCTTGTTACCGTAATATCCCTCCTTTTGAACAAATCCCGGGCAAGGTCTCTATACTGTCCCCTAACATATTTGTACACATTTATTATGTCCCCCCTCAACCTTCTCTTTTCCAGGCTGAATAGTCCTAGTTTTGCCAACCTCTCTGGGTATTGCAGTCCCTCCATTCCCCTTATTAATTTTGTTGCCCTCCTTTGTACCTTTTCAAGCTCATTTATATCCTTTCTATATATTGGGGCCCATAACTGAGCACAGTATTCCAAGTGTGGTCTGACCAGTGCTTTGTACAGTGGAAGAACAATGTTCTCATCCTTTGCAGCTATACCTCTTCTGATACATCCCATTACCCTGTTTGCCCTTACAGCAGCGGCCTGACTTTGGGCACTCCAATTTAGTTTGCTATCAATCAAGATGCCCAAGTCCTTCTCCATCTCTGAATTCCCCAATGATTTCCCATTCAGTGAGTACTGGTGACTTCCATTTTTCCTTCCCATATGTATGACCTTACATTTCTCCTCGTTAAACCTCATTTGCCATTTAATGCTCCACCTACCCAGCTTATCCAAATCCCTCTGTAGGTCTTCACTATCCTCTTTTGTATTAATTGTTTTACATAACTTTGTGTCATCTGCAAATATTGATATTTTACTATTTATCCCGTTGACTATGTCGTTAATAAAGATATTAAATAACATTGGGCCTAGTACAGACCCCTGTGGTACCCCACTAGTGACGCTTACCCAATCTGAGTATATTCCATTTATAACCACCCTCTGCCTTCTATCCTTTAGCCAGTTAGCTACCCACTTGCAGACATTTTCGCCCAGCCCCATCATTCTCATTTTGTATACCAACCTATTATGTGGCACGCTATCGAACGCTTTTGAGAAGTCGAGATACACGACATCCACTGGTTCCCCCTGATCTACTCGAGAGCTAACCTCCTCGTAGAAGTCAATCAGGTTTGTTTGGCAGGAGCGATTCCTCATGAATCCATGTTGGTTCGGGGTTAATAGATTATTAGCATCAAGATGCTCCATGATTGCCTCATTAATAAAGCCTTCAAAAATTTTGCCCACAACGGACGTCAGACTCACCGGCCGATAGTTTCCGGTGTTACTTTTTGCTCCCCTTTTGAATATTGGCACTACATTCGCCTGTCGCCAATCAAGTGGTACAGACCCAGTCTCAACAGAGTCCTTAAATATAAGATATAACGGTCTGTCTATCACATTACTTAGTTCCCTTAGTACCCGTGGGTGTATGCCATCAGGTCCTGGTGATTTGTTTATTTTAATGTTACTGAGGCGTTTCTGTACCCCAGCTTGGGTTAGATTTGTCATACTTAGTGGAGGATTAAGCTTGTCACTTCTCATTTCGCCTGTTAGTTCTTTTTCCTTTGTGAAAGTTGACGAAAAAAATTTATTTAATAGATTAGCTTTATCCTCATCTTTCTCTATGATTTTGCCTTCATCACTTTTTATCGGTCCAATATTATTCGATTTAATCCTTTTACTATTTATATACGTAAAGAACAGTTTGGGATTTGATCTACTTTCCCTAGCAATACGTCTCTCTGTTTCCTCCTTTGCTATTTTTATTTGTTTTTTGCAGGTTCTCGTTTTTTCCTTGTAACACATTAGTGCCTCCTTGCTGTTTTCCTGTTTTAATCTCTTGAATGCCTCTTTTTTGCTATTTAACGCCCCTTTTACGTTCTTATTCAACCATATTGGTTTCCTCTTATTTCTGGCCCTTTTATTCCCATACGGTATATACCTCTCGCACTGAGTATTCAGAATTCTTTTGAAGGTTTCCCATTTACTATTCGTATTTCCTTGATTAAGAACTTTGTCCCAGTCTATAAGTTGAAGGTTTTCTTTCAGCTGATCAAACTTCGCCCTCCTAAAGTTTAATGTTTTAGTTGTTCCCTTATTGATAACCCTACTGAAGGGCATTTTGAAATTGATAATATTATGATCGCTATTACCTAGGTGCCCCCCTATCTGTACCTCAGTTATTCTATCAGGCCTATTAGTCAATATTAAGTCCAACACTGCCTTCCCTCTCGTTGGTTCCTGCACTAGTTGGGAGAGATAATTATCCTTGATATTTGTCAAGAACCTTTTTCCTTTCTGCGATCTACAGGTTTCTGTTTCCCAGTCAATATCCGGGTAGTTGAAGTCCCCCATTACAATCACCTCATTATGTTTTGCTACTTTGTCTATTTGTCCTAATAGCAGTTTCTCATTCTCCTCTGTTATATTGGGTGGCTTATAGCAGACCCCCAGTAATATTTTATTATTATTTTTTGCCCCCTCTATCTCTACCCACATGGACTCGACCCCCTCTTCTCCCTCTCCTATATCTTCCCTTAGTCTGGGCTTTAGACGTGACTTTACATATAAGCAGACTCCTCCGCCCTTCCCCTGTTTCCGGTCCCTTCTAAATAAAGTATAATCTGTTAAATTTACCGCCCAGTCGTAGCTATCGTCTAGCCAAGTCTCTGTTATACCTACGATGTCATACCTCTCCTCCGATATAAGCGCCCGCAGCTCATCCGCCTTATTGGTCAGGCTTCTTGCGTTGGTCAGCATGCAAGATAAAACTTTGGGGTTATTTAGCATCCTATTCTTCTCTAACGATCTAACTGTACTATCCCCACCCCCCTCTCCACCCTCATTATATTCACTTCTCCCCTGGACGCTCCCAGGTGAGCGGGCGAGAGTCTCTGGACAAGCGGGTGGTCACAGCAAGTGACGGCAGAGCCTCCAGGTAGGCTAACAGGCAGGTAGCGGGTGGACGCTCCCAGGTGAGCGGGCGAGAGTCTCTGGACAGGCAGGTGGTCACAGCACGTGACGGCAGAGCCTCCGGGTAAGCTAGCGAGCAGGTAGCAGGTGAGCGCTCCCAGGTGAGCGGGTAAGATTCTCTGGACGGGCAGGTAGTCACAGCACGTGACGGCAGAGCCTCCAGGTAGGCTAGCAGGCAGGTAGCAGGTGAGCGCTCCCTGGTGAGCGGGCAGACGGATCCATAGACAGACTGGCAGGGCTGGTAGGCAGACTGTCGGACCGCAGGAATAACAGCAGATAGACACGAGTCAGGCAGGTATCAGGCAGGAAACTGGCAGGTAACTGGTAACGGGACCTGAGGGCTGAAGCAGAGTGATGAACTATTCTACAACATTGCTCGGGCACCTCCATTTTGGAGGAGGTGCCTTATATATGGAGAGATCCTCCGGCCATTGGCCGGGGATTCCTTAGGACGGCGCGCGCGGCCCCTTTAAGAGAGGGGGAGCGTGCGCGCGCGCGCCCTAAGCACAGTGGCCATGAAAGAGCGCGCGCTGCAAGCAGAGCGGGAGGAAGACGCCGGGCACGGAGCGGAGAGGTGAGGGGAACAGCGTCACTGCCTAGCAGGAGGCAGGGACGCCGACGCTACAGTGTGTCCACATTTCCTCGTCCACAACACCTAAGACACATAACTCTGGACTGCATTCAATTGGTATCCCAATTATCCGTTCTAGTGTAGTTATCACTTCACCCCAATATTTGCGTATTATCCCACAATTCCAAATAAGATGCCAGAAATCCGCTCCTGATTCCCCACATCTGTGGCATTCATCAGATGCCATTCTACCAAATCTATACATTCTCACTGGGGTCAGGTAAGATTGATGTAGTACATTTAATTGAATTAATTTATTATTGGCGGCTGGTGACACCACCATATGCGCCTCCAGTTCATCATTCCACTGATCATCAGTTATAGAAAGGGTTAATTGCTGCCATTTACTCTCAACATCAAGTTGTGTAGAAGTGATTTTAGAATTCAGTAGAAAAGTATATAGAGAAGATACCACGCCTGTAGGTCCTTGAGTTTTAAGTACTCCTATCAATGGGTATTTATATATTCACCTTCTAGGATATGGGAATTGATGTGTTATGGCATGCCTCATTTGTAGATATCTGTAGAAATCCCTATGAAGTATTCTAAGCCTTATACGAATTTGATCAAATGATAATAAAATTTTGTTTTCAAAAATCTGATTAAGTGTTGTCCTGTAGGTTTTTAAGCTGTGGAAATTCAGGGTTATCTCACATTTGGGTTTCTCCCATTTGATCAATAAACCCACGATACGCTTACTCTCGCGCCACACCTGCATCGCTAGGCTATGTGCAAATAATAAGCCCTGTGGTGGTCTGTAAGAGCCTTCTAATATAGCCCATGGTGTATTCTCATTTAATAAATGTATAAGATGTGCTTCCGCATTAGTTTGTTTATCACTACTTATCCAACACTTCAAATATCGTATCTGACCAGCTAAATAATAGAGAAATAGGTCGGGCACCGCGCTACCCCCTTGATCCTTGGGTCTCTGCAGAGATCCAATACTTAGTTTGGGCCTTGCTGAGCCCCATATAAATGTCGCCATCATGCCGTGCAGTTTCCGAAAAAATTCTTTGGGGATTTTAATGGATGAATGTTCTAATACATACAGACATTTTGGAAGGATGATCATTTTGATTAAGTTAATTCTTCCCACCACAGACAATGGAAGTTGGGACCAACTTTCAAATTCTTTCCTCGTCATATCCTTTATGGGGTACACATTATCCTTCAGATCCATAATCAGATTTTGATTAATTATAATGCCTAGATATTTGAATTTTTGTACTACCTGTAATCCAAAAAAAACGGTTGTTATGTTATCTATAAGTGGCATAACCACAGATTTGCTCAAACTGATTTTAAGGCCCGATAATTCCCCAAGTAATTAATAAGGTCAATTGATCTTGGAAGGGATTGTTCTATTTTTTTTAGAAAGAGGATCAGGTCGTCTGCGTATAACCCCACTTTATCTATTCTTGAGTTTATATGCAAAGTGACAGTTTAACCATCACTTTCCAAGAAGATCGTTAAGAGGTGACAAACACATGGTGTATTTTGTCCCAAAAAGATAAGACATGTTCATGCCAAGTGCTATGCTATGTACGCTTCAGTGCAGTTGGGGCTGTGAGATCCTGATAGAATGCCAAATTTTGTAACTGTACCACTCCCAAGGTCTAAATACATTTTTAAGTGATATTCTGATCTGAGGTATATATCGACAGTACTATATATGACATAATCTAATAAGGGAGGGATACATTTCTGGGACTTCTGCTATTGTAGACCAAGAAGGTCCTCTGCTCCCCTATTTAGAATTTCAGAAAAAAGGAGTCAAGATGACCATACAATGAGCGCAGCTTTCCCCATAGTTTATGTGAGTTAGTGAACACAGAGGAGTCCGAGATGACAGGAAGCTGAACAAAATGGTATTTCAGCCCTCATGTGGCTCATGGTCCGCAGGTTGTGTACCCCTGTGATAGAACTTAGCCAACTGTATGAGACTAGGAAACCTTTTAATTTAGGTTTGCCCATCAAAATCTGTGGGAACATCAGGATATATATATTTTCTCTATGTAGTGTGTATGGTTCATATAGGGGAGAATCTTCATTAACCCTTGAAGTCTACAGACTGATTTACCACAATTGATGATTCCGTAAACAACAAATGGACAAATGAAAAATCTATTTACCGTGGAAGGATAGATTCATAGTTTATAGCCCCCTGCTGTACAAAAACAATTGATTTCTTTTATTTTTATAGCTGGTAATGATTTTCATGTGTTTGCATCTGTATCTGTTCACATTGTCCTCTAAAGCGAAGTGCTCTCTGCCATTTATTGATTTCTATTATGAAAACAGCTCTGGGAGGTTCATTTTTCATTCCCACTTCATGCTTCTGTTAATTATAAGGTAATTCTAATTAAAATCATTTATGGTTTGTGAGGAGTATTTAAGATGGAGTTCATTTACTTCCCTCTTCAGTAATCAACTCTTTGTGAGTCACATTCGAGGGCCTTGCTTTGCATCATACTATTGATGTGCCATGTTAGGAGCTTTCAGTTTGATTTTTTGTATCATTAGTGGACAAAATAACTATTAGTCAGGACGCCTGCTTGTATTTTCAAATGAGCAAGAAAAAAATGGATGCAAAAAAAGAGCCAGAATAAGAGCTCGTGCATCTGGACACATTAAAGGGTATTCCCACAATGGCACTCTTTTTAACAAAGCACATGCATACTTTTTGCTGGCAGGTGATGGCTATACTATTCAGCCATCATCTGCTTCCAACAGCCGATGGGGGATGCGCTGCTCCAACCACCCATTGGTGCCCCTGCGAAGTGATTGCAAGATGCCGATGGGTTGCCATGACAGTTAGGGGCTTTTCTTCTGCCGTTCATAGCAGACCTAGCTCTCGTTCACAGGAGACCATGATTTTTGCTATTCACAACAATACTGTTGTATTGATGTGTATAATACGAGTGCTTCATCAATTGCCATTTGAAATCCCCTAAGGGGACTACAAAATACAGTAAAATGTAGAAAAAAGTGTTTTTTAAAAATGAAAAAATACAATCGTTCGAATCACCACTCTTTTCCCTATTAAAAGTAAACCAATAAAAAAATACATGGGGTATTTCCATGTCTATAATAGTCTGATCTATCAGAATATAATATTAATTAACCCGATCGGTAAATGCTGGAATGGGAGAAAAAAATCTAAATGCCAGAAATGCATTTTATTGGCTGCTGCAACACCACAAGGAGATGAAAAAAAGAGGAGATCAAAACATTGTGCATCAACCATAAATTGAAAATGTTATGGGTCTTGGAAAATGGCATCACAATTAAAAGGTTTTTTTTTATGAGTTTCCAAATTTTTTTCACCACTTAAATAAAAAAAATAAATAAAATTAAAAATAAAATGCATGTTTGTGATGACTATAATCATATTGACCTGGAGAATGATACTACCAAGTCATTTTTATTGTATAATGAACGCTGTAAAAACAAAACCCTAAAAACCATGGTGACATTTTTTTCAAAATTTCTCAGCCCTTTAATTTTTTTTCTCACTTTCCAGTGCATCACAAAAATTGATTGATAGAGACATGCAAAAAACAAGCCCTTTTACGCCTATATTTACAGAAAAATAAAAAAAGGCTTTTGGAAGAAGGTAAGGAAAAAACTGAAGCATAAAAATGGAAAATTACCAGTTCGGAAAGGAGTTAATATACAGACTAAGCCCAATATAAAGATTCTTTCTTGTACGTTTGTGCCTTTTTTCATCTCTTTCTTCTCCTATGAGCATACAGCTTCACATAGCTGAATAGATAGTCCTCTTCTTACACTGCTAAAACTACACTTCTCAGTAGCACACTGCTTCTCAGTGCTGCAGGCCCCTTCCCCTGCTTTCCTGTGCACTCTTTATTAGCCCCAGATCTGATGCAAGTCAGCTGAAAGATAAATGTGTAAAACAGCGTTGGCTTTCAATTAATCTCTTCTGGGCAGTGCTGAGCTTTGCTGTACCTCCACCTGGGATATATGGTACATCAACAAGCTAATATACTGTTGAAACCAGACATTTATATACACTATATAAAAAGATACATATGCATCTTTTTCTCAATAGCTGACATGAAATCAGAATAAACCTTTCCCATTTTAGGTCAAATAGGATTACCATAATTTTTAATATTTGCCAAATGCCAGAATAATGAGAGAGAGAATGTTTTAAGGCAATTTTATTACTTACTGAAAGTCTAAAGTTTACATACACTAAGATTATTATGCCTTTAAACAATTCTGGACTGCCCATATGATGATGTCATGTGTTTGGAAGCCTCTGATAGGTTTTTTGGCAACATCTGAGTTAATTAGAGACACACCAGTGGATGTATTTTAATGCACTCCTGGAACACACTGCTTGTTTGTGTAGCATCATGGGAAAGTCTAAAGAAATCAGCCAAGATATCAGGAAGAGAATTGTGGACTTGCACAAGTCTGGCTCATCCTTGAGTACAATTTCAAGATACCTGAAAGTGCCTCCTTCATCTGTACAAACAATTATACGCAAGTACAAACAAGATGGGAATATCCAGCTATCATACCGCTCAGGAAGGAGACGGGTTTTGTGTCCCAGAGATGAACGTGCTTTGGTCTGACATGTTTATATCAACCCAAGGAAAAAAGCAAAAGACCTTGTGAAGATGATGGCTGAAGCTGGTAAGATTGTGTCAATATCCACAGTGAAATGAATACTGTATCAACATGGGCAGAAAGGTCACTCTGCCAGGAAGAAGCTGTTACTCCAAAAGAAACATAAAAAAAGCCAGATTAATGTTTGCAAATGCACACAGGAACAAAGACCTTAATTTTTGGAGACATGTCCTGTGCTGTCATGTGATAAAACTAAAACTGAACTCTTTGGGCATAATGACCATCATTACGTTTGGAGGAAAAAGGGAGAAGCTTGGAAGCCTAAGAACACCATCCCAACTGTGAAACATGGGGGTGGCAGCATCATGTTGTGGGGTTGTTTTCCTGCAGGAGGGACTGGTACATTTCACAAAATAGATGGCATCATGAGAAAAGAAGATTATCTGGCAATACTGAAGCAACATCTCAAGACATCAGATAGGAAGTTAAAGCTTGGGCAGAAATGGGTCTTCCACATGGACAATAACCCAAATCATACTGCCAAAATGGTAACAAAGTGGCTTAAGAATATCAAAGTTAACATTTTGGAGTGGCCATCACAAAGCCCTGATCTCAATCCTATTGAAAATTTATGGGCAAAACTGAAAAAGCAGGTGCGAGCAAGGCGACCTACAAACCTGGATCAGTTACACCACTTTTGTCAGGTGGAATGGGCCCACCAACTATAGTGAGAAGCTTGTGGAAAGATATCCCAAATGTTTGACCCAATTCATTCAGTTCAAGGGCAATGGTACCAAATACTAATGAAATGTATGTAAACCTTTGACTTTGCGGTAAGTAATAAAAATGCCTTAAAACATTCTCTCTCTCTCATTATTCTGGAATTTGGCAAATATTAAAAATTATGGTAATCCTATTTGACCTAAAATGGGAAAAATGGGAAAGGTTTATTCTGATTTCATGTCAGATATTGAGAAAAACATGCGTATGTGTCTTTTTATATAGTGTATGTAAACTTCTGGTTTCAACTGTAGGTTTAAAATATACTTTAATTCTATACAATTTATGATCGATCCTGTAAACTCCTCTGTCATAATGATTTTATCTTCAGCCATATACATTAAAGGGGTTTTCCCACGAAGAAAAGTTCATTTTAATCAATGGCTGTGTCTGACCGTGTACGGAACATGCCACAGCTGCTGGGCAGTGGAGGAAGCAAAAGAGGATACAGACATTACAGAATGGGATCGCAGCTGATTCTTTTTGTGAGGTAAAAAATGTCACTGCCTCTTTTTAAACAATGTTTTACTTCAAAGAAAATTGTTCCTTCAGAGAGGAAGAGGACTAGAACTCTAGTGTCACCTGTAGGAAGTAGCAATCCTAAAGGTCAATATCGACCCTTTAACGAGCCTTGTCATATGGATAAAAGCCAGAACCCTAATCTCAATTTGCAGACACTGTGTTGACATGCTTATCATGTCACTCTCCATAAGGAGAACGTTACCCCTTGGATACTTCAAAGAAAGAATCAGCTGCGATCCCCTCCTGTAATGTCTGTATACTCTTTTGCTTCTTTTTCTGCCCAGGAGAAGTGGAATGATCAGACCATGTTTCTTACATGGTCAGACACAGCCAATGATTAAAAAGAACTTTTGTTTGTGGGAAAACCCCTTTAATATAGCCGAATGAGTATTTTTACTTTGATGATTTGTTAGTCAACATCAAGCTTAACTCAGTGGTTCTGCACTTTGCTCTGTTATGCTTCCACTGAGCTTGAAATAACCATTATTGAAGCACAGCAGGACTAAATTGTGCTTAATGACTGCTGCTGATAGGTCAATTATGTGAAACTGCAAATGCTGATCTGTTGATACATATGGCAGAGGATCAAATGGGTGATTTTATCTTCTGCCATATGCATCTGAAGGAGGATGGTGGGCAGATGAAGACGCCGTGTCAACAAAGGGGTTAAGTCTGATTTGTTATGTTTTGTTCTACTGGTTAGTGTGATAAAAGTGTATTATATTTTATCCCTATGGCCGGTGCTGTGTTTCGGTTCTCCTCTAGGCTTTGCCTTAAAGGGGTTTTCCCACAAACAAAAGTTCAATTTAGTCAATAGATCTTGGAAAAAAAAGAAGTTCCATAATTGGATGTGATTAAAAAAAAATGTTCCTGTGCTGAGATAATCTTATAAATGTGCCCCTGCTGTGTACTGTGTAATGGCTGTGTCTGACCGTGCAGGAACATGGTCTAATCATACCACAACTCCTGAGCAGGGGGAGACACAAAAGACTATACAGATATCACCGCAGGGTATTGCAGCTGATTCTTTCTTTGAGGTAAAATATTGCTTAAAAACAGCCAGGGAAATGCTTTACATGACAAAAAGAATCAGATGTCATCCTGTGCTGTAATGTCTGTATACTCTCTTTTCTTCCTCCCCGGTCCAGGAGCTGTGATATGATCAGGCCATGTCCCTGTATGGTGAGACACAGCCATTACACAGTACACAGCAGGGCGCATTTATAAGATTATCTCAGCACAGGAACATTTTTTAAACACATCCAATTGTGGAACATATTATTATTCAAAGATCTATTGATTAAAATGTTGATTAAAATTAACGTTGTGGGAAAACCCCTTTAAAGCAGGGGAACATTTTTTATCACATCCAATTGTGGAAATTATCAAGATCGAGTGAATAAAACAAACCTTTGTTCTTGGGAAAATCCCTTTAAGGTGGTCCCTGGGAATGCGGGAGGTCTGTCCACTGGGGGAACCATACAGCAGATAGGTACATAGTTTACACGCATAGTACACTAGACAGTTAATAGTTGGGAATAGCCCACAGTTTGGGAGGAGTTAGGGAGTTTTTATTGAAAAGCTTTTTCCGGGTTAGGGAGTCGACACCAGAGTCCATGACTGAGACAGTTCACGTTCAGTGAAGGAGAGTGGAGTGGGAGACTGAACATACAGGGAAACAGGTTACTAGAAGCAGATACAGCAGGAAAGAAAGTGTTCTGTCGGTGTGCGTCCCTTAATAGAATAAGAACATGTTTAACACTCCATCTGGACACCGGGACAGTCTTGGACTTCAGGTCTGGAAGAGGGTCTGAGAAGCAGACCTCTGTCCCCCTGATGATGAAGATGTCGGCCCAGTCACAGAGGGAGAGGAAAATGGGTGGGTCTCAGGACAAGATGGGGACAAGGACTGTTAGGACACAGGACCAAGGGAACATCACTAAAAAGAGAATCTGTCTTAATCTGTATGCTGCAGCTGTGTGTAAATGAATTGCACCGTAAAACCGAATCTGTTAACGCGGACTCAAGGTCTCCTGTCTTGTTTGTAGCCTGAAACAGTCCCATGGACGAAGTAACAGTGAGTAAAAAACAAGCACCACCATACGGTACATTCCACTCTCATTCCTGTATAGAAGAGGGGCTTCAGGGCGGAGAGAACTCAGTTCCAGCCCACAGCAAACCGGCCCTGACACCCCCTTCATGTGGCGCTATATAATATGGCACTGTGTACTTACAATTGCTTATTTTATCCTTCTACCCAGTTAATTCTTCTCTTTTCCCTGCATGAGTCATCCCCATCTTAAACTCCTGACCTAGCTGCTCCGATCCTCTCCCCTGCCAGGGACTTTTGCAGTGATTTATGACTCATATAGGGAAAACTGACTTCTTGTTTCTACATAGAACTTAGAAGGATTCAGCTAATCTGTTTTTAATCACATGATGTCATAGACCTAATCGAAAAGAGATAAATAACTGGGTAGAAAGGCAAAACAAGCAATAGCAATTTTAAGTACACAGTGACATATAATATGACTGCAATATATTAAGAATATAATTTTGATGGGAGTACTTTTTTAAAAATGATCTTGACAACAGTGCTGAGAATATCTGTGACATTGGAACGTAGTTGTCATGAGTATCATGAGATCTAAATGTACTGCCACATCCAGTGAATGAGAACTTTGAGCTCAAGAGTTAAGAAAATGTTTGTATGAATGGAGTTGTTTTTTTTAAGTTATCTCAAATTCCTCAGGTAACCTTATATTCTGGCAGTTTATATATCATTGATTCTTATTATATACATACAAATAATACCAATAAACTCTTTACGAAGACTCTGCTGCATGGAATACTAACACAGCAGGATTCTGTTTATAGGATTAACAGTAAACCCCATAATAAACTGGCAAAACATCAAACTATTTACATATTTATTGCATTCCTACTGCATATTTTTTGTTACTAACTTCTGCATTAAAAGAAAACAATTTTAATTAGGAAACTTAATTTTTGAGAAGAACATATTATCCCTATGTGCAATAAAAAGGACAAGACTTTTATGCATTTATTTCATGATGCAGTTAGAATTAACAAATGATACAAAACCGTGTGTATGTGTTTTAAAACATTGAAAAAAAAATACAAATGGTTACAATATTAACAAAAATTCATCTTCTTCTATGCATGTATTATACCATACTGCTGTTGGTGCTACAGGGAACCATAGTAAAGCTGATTATAATCATTTCAAAATTTCTGTTGTGCGCACAAAAGACCCTGAAGTGCATCATAAAATCAACAGAGCTCATTTTCTGTGGATCAGTTTCATTGTGAATCCATATTAAACCCAAGCCATTTTAAGAATGATCTTGTGGGGTTTTCTTGAGAGTATGATGAGAATTATCGAGGAAAACATACAGTAAAAAGGATCTTAACAAAGTGACAAAAGAGGTCAGAGAAAAATGTCAAGAATTGTTTTGATGAACAGGTTGTGCACAGTCAAGCAAATTTCAGCAGAATACAGCGCTGGTGCTCAATCTAATGTGTCTGATTGCACAACTCATTCATTATCATGGATGGGCTATAACAGCAGACAACTAGTGCAAATGCCATTACATATTGGCCAAGGCAAGGGTCTCCAACCTGTGGCTCCCAAGCCCATGATGTGTGTCTCACGGCTGTGGGCTAGCTTTGTGCGTCAGCACCAGGTCTAGCAAATAGCTATAAAGAGCTGGTCTCCAGATAGTGACTTTTCTACGTAGTCCTGCACAAAAGAGCAGATCTGGATGTACAGTGAAGGAAATAATTATTTGATCCCTTGGTGTTTTTGTAAGTTTGTCCACTGACAAAGACATGAACAGTCTATAATTTTAAGAGTGGGTTAATTTTAACATTGAGAGATAGAATATCCCAAAAAATCAAGAAAATCACATTGTATAAATTAGATACATTTATCTGCATTTTGCAGTGAGAAATAAGTATTTGATCCCCTACAAACCATTATGAGTTCTGGCTCCTACAGACCAGTTAGACGCTCCTAATCAACTCATTACCTGCATTAAAGACAGCTGTCTTACATAGTCACCTGTATAAAAGACTCCTGTCTACAGACTCAATTAATCAGTCAGACTCTAACCTCTACAATATGGGCAAGACCAAAGAGCTTTCTAAGGATGTCAGGGACAAGATCATAGACCTGCACAAAGCTGAAATGGGCTACAAAACCATAAGTAAGATGCTGGGTGAGAAGGAGACAACTGTTGATGCAATAGTAAGAAAATGGAAGAAATACAAAATGACTGTCAATTGACAGCGTTCTGGGGCACCATGCAAAATCTCACCTCGTGGGGTTTCCTTGATCATGAGGAAGGTGAGAGATCAGCCTAAAACTACATGGGGGGAACTTGTTAATGATCTCAAGGCAGCCGGAACCACAGTCACCAAGAAAACCATTGGTAACACATTACTCCTTAAAGGTTTAAAATCCTGCAGTGCCCGCAAGGTCCCTGTTAGGGGGACGGTTGCAAACAACTTTATTAAATAATGGAAAGCAACCGAACACAGAGTCCGCGATGCAGCCTGGAGGACTGCGGCCGAACACCTTCTGGGTAAGAAGGTAAAATAACCAACTGAAATAACAATCCCTTTCGTGTTACTGCACACCGGAACGGGAAAAGGGATTCGCACTATCTCCGTTAACTGCACGAGAGATGTGCGATAAATAATGTATCTGTAGCCCTGTTTACAGCACAGGGACTACACAGCAGGCACTAGGATGCGTGTGTGATATACGCCGGCATATACGTGCTCCCAGCCGGCGTGCTACCAGACTGAGGAGTATCTCTCCACGTGGCTTACAGGCGGTGCTGGGAATACGGCGTCTGCAGACTGCTCGGGGTGTATGACGACCCCTTTGTCGGAGCCAGACTGTCAGACGAAGCTACCTGCCTCCTTCCATCTAAGGCTGCCTATCCCCCGCTAAACCTGCCTGACAGAAGCTAAAGCACACGTGGAGCCCAAACGACCAAGCGTCCACACAACAACACCATCACAGCTCAATGATCAGAGTGCGCCGCCATGTATGTGGGCGGGCTATTTAAAGATTAAGCCCTGCCGACCGTCGCACTATTGGTGACGTCACCCGCGACCAATCAGGCGGTGCCAGGTCACCGGATCAGCTGACTCCCAAACCACCAATCACGGTCCGCCATGTCACGGGCATGCTCAGTGCAGTGAATCCTGGACTTAGGCTGTAGCAGCCCTGTTTCCCTCCGCAACCTACGCTTCATGTTGCTAGGAACAAAGACCTGAGAGACAACTTGTACATCTCGTGCACCAGCTAGGCATTGGGACTGATGACAATGCTGACCAGCATCAACCCTGGCTGGATTGGAATGGGAGACCTCAGAATCCACTGATGGTTCTGAACCCATTTCGAATCCAGCAAACGCCTGACGCCTAACAGTCCCTTTGCTCAAGAAGGCACATGTGCAGGCCCATCTGAAGTTTGCCAATGACTACCTGGATGATTCTGTTAGTTATTGGGAGAAGGTGCTGTGGTCAGATGAGACAAAAATTGAGCTCTTTGGCAGTAACTCAACTCGCTGTGTTTGGAGGAAGGGAAATTCTGCCTTTGACCCAAAGAACAATGTCAAACATGGAGGGGGACTGTAGTGCCGGCGTCCCTGCCCTCTGCTAGGCAGGGACGCTGCTCCCCTCACCGCTCTGCCCCGTGCCCGGCGTCCCTCTCCCGCTCTGCTGTCAGCGCGCGCTCCTTCCCGGCGTCCTCCTCCCGCTCTGCTCTCAGCGCGCGCTCCTTCCCGGCCCCTGTGCTTAGGGCGCGCGCGCGCTCCCCTCCTCTTAAAGGGGCCGCGCGCGTCGTCCTAAGGAGTCCCCGGCCAATGGCCGGAGGACTTCATCATATATAAGGCACCTCCTCCAAAATGGAGGTGCCCGAGCAATGTTGTTTGCACCAGTGTCTCACCTGTGCTTCAGCCCTCAGGTCCCGTTGCCAGATACCTGCCAGTTACCTGCCAGATTCCTGCCTGATTACTTGTTACCTGCCTGCTAGTCTGAGGTCCGACGGTCTGCCTTACCATTCCTGTCAGTCTGTCTAAGGACCAGCCTGCCCGCTCACCTGGGAGCGCACATCTGCTACCTGCCTGCTTGCCTGCCCGGAGGCTCCGCTGTCACGTGCTGTGACCATCAGCTATTCCAGAGACTCTTGCCCGCTCACCTGGGAGCGCACATCAGCTACCTGCCTGCCTGCCTGAGGTCCGACGGTCTGCCTACCAACTCCTGTCAGTCTGTCTATGGACCAGCTTGCCCGCTCACCTGGGAGCGCACATCTGCTATCTGCCTGCTAGCCTACCTGGAGGCTCCGCCGTCACGTGCTGTGACCACCTGCCTGTCCAGTGACTCCTGCCCGCTCACCTGGGAGCGCTCATCTGCTACCTGTCTGTCTGCCTACCCGGAGGCTCTGCCGTCACGTGCTGTGACCACCCGCCTGTCCAGAGACTTCTGCCCGCTCACCTGGGAGCGCTCATCTGTCGCCTGTCCGCTGGTCTTCCTGGAGGCTCCGCCGTCACATGCTGTGACCACCCGTTCATCCAGAGACTCTCGCCTGCTCACCTGGGAGCTCTCGTCTATCTTCAGCCGCCACAGGTCGTACCAACCCTATACCTAGAGACTGCCCCGGTCACTTGCCGTGACCTCCAGCCCCGTTCACTCAGAGACTGTCCCGTTCACTCAGAGACTGTCCAGGTCACCTCCTGTGACTGCCTGCCTGGTCGCCACCCGCTCCCTTACAAGGACCGCCCCCTTGTATTGTAGCCCAGAGGTTCCGCCTCCCAGACCCGTTACAGGGAAGCATTATGTTTTGGGGGTGTTTCTCTGCTAAGGGCACAGGACTACTTCACCGCATCAATGGGAGAATGGATGGAGCCATGTACCGTAAAATCCTGGGTGACAACCTCCTTCTCTCCGCCAGGACATTAAAAATGGGTCGTGGCTGCGTCTTCCAGCAAGGCAATGACACAAAACATACAGCCAAGGCAACAAAGAAGTGACTCAAAAAGAAGCACAGTAAGGTCATGGAGTCTCCAGACCTTAATCCCATAGAAAACTTATGGAGGGAGTTGAAGCTCCGGGTTGCCAAGCGACAACCTCAAAATCTGAATGATTTAGAGATGATCTGCAAAGAAGAATGGACCAAAATTCCTCCTGACATGTGTGCAACCCTCATCATCAACTACAAAAAACGTCTGACTGCTGTGCTAGCCAACAAGGGTTTTGCCACCAAGTATTAAGTATTGTTTGCCAGAGGAATCAAATACTTATTTCTCACTGCAAAATGCAAATAAATGTATCTAATTTATACAATGTGATTTTCTTGATTTTTTGGGGGATATTCTAGCTCTCAATGTAAAATTAACCTACCCTTAAAATTATAGACTGTTCATGTCTTTGTCAGTGGGCAAACAGCAATAGATCAAATAATTATTTCCTTCACTGTACATATATTCGACATCGTAAGGTGGAGATAGTATGATACTCCAGTTATTAGGGTGCATGAAGCTGGATGCAATAGTGTGGTGGGAGCACTTGACGCGAGAATACTGAATTAAAATAAGGGGAGCTCCTAGAAGTATGCTGCCTATAAGGGAGGGCAGCACAATTTCTCAGATATGATTTCCATGGGATGCTCTGGCTGCCATTATCCGGCTAATAGGGAGCTCTGGATGTCACTACTATAGGTGGAACTGGATGTTAATACTCAAGGCGCCCTGGATGTGGCTCAAGACCATCTCTGAGTGCTGAATGTGGATCTTAAGAAAAGAAAGGTTGTGGACCACTGATCTAAGGAAAACAGAGAGACAAAGTTCTAGTGATCACAAGAGTGCAATAATTGGATCACTGAGCAGCGGAAAAACTTTGAGCTAGAATTTAGGACACCATGATTCAATGAACCTTCCTGCGGTGATAGCTGTGGATGAATGACTTGGCAGTAGGGCATGCCTAAGCAATATAGCCTACCAAGCTCATCACTTTCTGGCAGGTGTTTACTCTATGGCAGAAGGACACTTTCAGCAGGACAATGTGCCAGTCATTGGTTGCTGGAGCAAAACAGCGAGTTTTCCTTTCTTACCTAGACTTTACAATATCTCACAGGAGAGATGTTTCGGGCAACTGAAATTCCAACACCCCATTCTTTTGTTTTCAGGAGAGATAAGCTGCTAGCAGAAGTGTTTGTCAGCAGCTTTCTTCTTTCTCTCCCCATTAAAACATATCAATGCTCATCCAAGCGCTCATGTATATGTTGATGTTGGGATAGCAGCTTGTCAAAAGAAAGTATGGCTCAAAACTATTTCATGTTCATGGCCAGCTGTATTTTCAAAAGATACAGACTAATAACATAATAATTTCCTAGATGATTAATGTGATTGTCTGATTACAGACATTGACAAACTCTAGGACCACCTGCTGTGTCCCCAATGATGGCTAGGACAAAGTGTCAGCACTGTTGTGTTGGCCATTATTGTCATTCGGTATCTATTTGGTTAAAAAAAAAGCCTGGGGAAAGCTAATAGGGCAACGTGACTCTGTGCTTTCCTAAGGGTGTTTTCCCTTTGGGTTCCGCCACCCGTTCGTCGGTCCCATCGGGGCTTATGTCCGAACCCCCTGCAAAATGGGTTTTGGACGTGTATTAGCTGACAAGGACATAGACAGAGTGAACGTGCGCTCGGCCGTGCATCATTTTCGGAGCATATGCCTCCTGGAGGCGGACACCCAGACGCAGTCTACTACGTCTGATTGTCTGCCTCCAGTAGGCAGACACGGCCAAAAATTATAAACGACAGAGCGCATGTTCTCTCTGTCGGCACCATTACGGTCTATGGCCCTGTCGGAAAAAAATGTCCGAATCCTGCTTTGCTGGGGGTTTGGACGTAAGCCCCGACGGGACCAACAAACGGGTGCCGGAATGCAATGTGAAAGCACCCTTGCACTAATCTCACATCATTCTAGCAATCAGTCTAGGGACTAGATCACACTGATTGAATAGTCATCGATCAGACAATGATGGCATATCCTAATAATATGCCATCAATGTATTTAATAAAATAACCCTATTACATCTTTCCCCCAGAAAACCCATTAGCAATAAGCAAATCTATCGTGCAAAGAGGTCACTGTATTACATTATTGTCATTTGTCAACTTCATTACATTGCACCAGAACAAGCCCACACAGCAAAGTGAGATTGTACCATGCGCAAGCAAAATATGCACGCAATATTTCTGGTAGTACGATATATAATACACATGTACATTTACAGCTACAGTGAGGAAAAAAAGTATTTAGTCAGCCACCAATTGTGCAAGTTCTCCCACTTAAAAAGATGAGAGAGGCCTGTAATTGACATCATAGGTAGACCTCAACTATGAGAGACAAAATGAGAAAACAAATCCTGAAAATCACATTGTCTGATCTGAAAATAATTTTTTTTCAAAGTTTGGTGGAAAATAAGTATTTGGTCAATTACAAAAATTAATCTCAATACTTTGTTATATATCCTTTGTTGGCAATGACAGAGGTCAAACGTTTTCTATAAGTCTTCACAAGGTTGGCACACACTGTTGCTGGTATGTTGGCCCATTCCTCCGTGCAGATCTCCTCTGGAGCAGTGATGTTTTGGTGCTGTCACTGGGCAACACAGACTTTCAACTCCCTCCAAAGGTTTTCTATAGGGTTTAGATCTGGAGACTGGCTAGGCCACTCCAGGACCTTCAAATACTTCTTACGAAGCCACTCGTTCGTTGCCCTGGCGGTGTGCTTGGGATCATTGTCATGCTGAAAGATCCAGCCATGTTTCATCTTTAATGCTCTTGCTGATGGAAGGAGGTTTGCACTCAAAATCTCACGATACATGGCCCCATTCATTCTTTCATGTACATGGATCAGTCATCCTGGTTCCTTGGAAGAGAAACAGCCCCAAAGCATGATTTTGCCACCCCCATGCTTTCTAGTAGGTATGGTGTTCTTTGGATGCAACTCAGCATTCTTTCTCCTCCAAACATGCCGAGTTGTGTTTCTACCAAACAGTTCTACTTTGGTTTCATCTGACCATTTGACATTCTCCCAATACTCTTCTGGATCATCCAAATGCTCTCTAACAAGCTTCAGACAGGCCCGGTCATGTGATGGCTTAAGCAGGGGGACACTGCAGGATCTGAGTACCTGGCGGTGTAGTGTGTTACTGATGGTAGTCTGTGTAACATTGGCTCTCTGCAGGTCATTCACTAGGTCCCCCCCGTGTGGTTCTGGGATTTTTGCTCACCGTTCTTGAGATCGTTTTGGTAATGAGTGGAGGACAGAGGAGCCTCTTAAAGAAGAAGTTACAGGTCTATGAGAGCCAGAAATCTTGCTTGTTTGTAATTGACCAAATACTTATTTTCCACCAAAATTTGAAAAAAAGTTCTTTCCAAATCAGACAATGTGATTTGCAGGATTAGTTTTCTCATTTTGTCTCTCATAGTTGAGATCTACCTATGATGTCAATTACAGGCCTCTCTCATCTTTTTAAGTGGAAGAACTTGCACAATTGGTGGCTGACTAAATACTTTTTTTCCCCACTGTATGCAAAGAGTAATTGAAATTTGGCATAAATATTAGCAGGATTTCAATCTTGTATCTGATATATGATATTGAACTACAGTGGCTTCCGAAAGAATTCACCCCTTTGGCATTTTACCTATTTTGTTACATTACATCGTGTATTTAAATATTTTTGTAAGCTAAGTTGGTGAAGTGAAGTAAATATAGGCAGAAATTAAATTTATGGGATCAAATAACTAAAAATTGGCATGTGAATATGTATTTGCTCCCTTTTGCAATGAAGCCCCTAAAAATTTCTGATGCAAGCAATTACCTTCATAAGTCACATGCTTAGTGAAAGGAAGTCCACCTGTGTGCAATCTAAGTTTCACATGATCTGTCAGTATATACACACTTTTTCTGAAAGGCCACAGAGGCTACAACACCATTAAGCTAGAGGCACCACTAACCAAATAACACCATGAAGATCAAGGAGTACTCTAAGCAATTCAGGGACAAAGTTGTTGAGAAATCCAAGTAAGGGTTGGGTAAGGGCTAGCTCCAGGTTTTGTGGGCCATGGGCGAAAGAGTCTCAGTGGGCCCCTTTAACACATACTACGATTCATGATGCACAGATACCGCAGAGAAATATATATACAGTATAAATTAACACATGTGGAATTATATACTTAACAAAAAAGTGTGAAACAACTGAAAATATGTCTTATATTCTAGGTTCTTCAAAGTAGCCACCTTTTGCTTTGATGACTGCTTTGCACACTCTTGGCATTCTCTTGATGAGCTTCAAGAAGTAGTCACAGGAAATGGTTTTCACTTCACAGGTGTGCCCTGTCAGGTTTAATAAGTGGGATTTCTTGCCTAATAAATGGGGTTGGGACCATCATTTGTGTTGTGCAGAAGTCTGGTGTATACACAGCTGATAGTCCTACTGAATAGACTGTTAGAATTTGTATTATGGCAAGAAAAAAGCAGCTAAGTAAAGAAAAACGAGTGGCCATCTTTACTTTAAGAAATACAGGTCAGTCAGTCTGAAAAATTGGGAAAACTTTGAAAGTGTCCCCAAGTGCAGTTGCAAAAACCATCAAGCGCTACAAAGAAACTGTCTCACATGAGGACCGCCCCAGGAAAGGAAGACCAAGAGTCACCTCTGCTTCTGAGGATAAGTTTATCCGAGTCACCAGCCTCAGAATTCGCTGGTTAACAGCAGCTCAGATTAGAGACCAGGTCAATGCCACACAGAGTTCTAGCAGCAGACACATCTCTTCAACAACTGTTAAGAAGAGACTTTGTGCAGCAGGCCTTCATGGTAAAATAGCTGCTAGGAAACCACTGCTAAGGACAGGCAACAAGCAGAAGAGACTTGTTTGGGCAAAAGAACACAAGGAATGGACATTAGACCAGTGGAAATCTGTGCTTTGGTCTGATGAGTCCAAATTTGAGATCTTTGGTTCCAACCACCGTGTCTTTGTGCGACGCAGAAAAGGTGAACGGATGGACTCTACATGCCTGGTTCCCACCGTGAAGCATGGAGGAGGAGCTGTGATGGCGTGGAGGTGCTTTGCTGGTGACACTGTTGGGGATTTATTCAAAATTGAAGGCATACTGAACCAGCATGGCTACCACAGCATCTTGCAGCGGCATGCTATTCCATCCGGTTTGCATTTAGTTGGACCATCATTTATTTTTCAACAGGACAATGATCCAAAACACACCTCCAGGCTGTTTAAGGGCTATTTGACCAAGAAGGAGAGTGATGGGGTGCTATGCCAGATGACCTGGCCTCCACAGTCACCAGACCTGAACCCAATCGAGATGGTTTGGGGTGAGCTGGACCGCAGAGTGAAGGCAAAAGGGCCAACAAGTGCTAAGCATCTCTGGGAACTCCTTCAAGATTGTTGGAAGACCATTTCCGGTGACTACCTCTTGAAGCTCATCAAGAGAATGCCAAGATTGTGCAAAGCAGTCATCAAAGCAAAAGGTGGCTACTTTGAAGAACCTAGAATATAAGACATATTTTCAGTTGTTTCCCACTTTTTTGTTAAGTATATAATTCCACATGTGTTAATTCATAGTTTTGATGCCTTCAGTGTGAATGTACAATTTTCATAGTCATGAAAATACAGAAAAATCTTTAAATGAGAAGGTGTGTCCAAACTTTTGGTCTGTACTGTATATAGTACAATGCCAGCAATTTCACTTCTTACATTACATGAGCGATATCTATAGTAAATTTTACAATAGTTCAGAAACCGGCGAATTCTCGCAGCGCACAGTGCAGACTGGACATTATAGTCCTCCATACAGTACTATGGGCACCACATAGTCCTCCATACAGTATTATGGGTGCCACTAAGTCCTCCATACAGTATTGTGGTCCCCATATAATGCTCTATACAGAATACTGGCCCTCATATAATGCTCAATACAGGATACTGGCCCCCTTATAATGCTCCATACAGGATAGTGGCCCATAATAATGCCCCATGCAGGCTGTGCCCCCCTACATAATGTCCCATGCAGGCTGTTTCCCCCCTCACACATAATGCCCCATGCAGGCTTTTAATCCCCCCCCCACATAATGCCCCATGCAGGCTGTTTTCCCCCCACATAATGCCCCATGCAGGATGTCACTTTCCCCCCATATAATACCCCTATGCAGGATGTAATTTCCCCCCATATAATGCCCCATGCAGAATGTCATTCCCCCATATAATGCCCCATACAGGATGTCACTTCCCCACCCCCATATAATGCCCCATGCAGGATGTCATCTCCCCCCCATATAATGCCCCATGCAGGATGTCATTCCCACCCATATAATGCCCCATGCAGGATGTCATTCCCCCCCCATATAATTCACCTTGCGTCCATACATAAAGAAAAAAAAAAATCAAATGCTCACCTTACTTCTCGCCTGCTGCCGCTGCTCCTACCGGACTCCTCACCCGAGCCGCCGTCTTCCCGCTCTGCGCTGCCTGTGACGGCTCAGCAGAGGGCGCGGTAGTAAGATGTCACCACTCCCTCTGACCTGAGATGTCACAGTCAGAGGACATGGAAGACACCGGAGCTGCTGCGGAGGTACGGAGAGAGGTAAGTATTATGCCGGCTGCCGGGGCCCTGAGCAAGTGGGGGGTGGGGTGGCGGGCGCTGGCACCAGCACCGCACTCCTCCGCTCACGGGTCCCATAGCGTGCAGGGGTGCCCGACGGCGAGTGGGCCCCCCCCGCCTGCTCAGGGCCCTGGCACTTGCCCGGGTGCGCTGGGGGCTGACGCCGGGCCTGGGTTGGGTTATAAAAAAATATCCCAATCTCTGATGATCCCCCAGAGCACCATCAAATCCATATCATCAGATGGACAGAACATGGTACCACAACAAACCCGCCACGAGAGGGCCGCCCACCAAAACTCTCAGCCTGGGAAAAGAGGGCATTAATCAGAGATTCAGCACAGAGACCAAAGATAACCCTGAAGGAGCTGCAGAATTCCCAAGCAGAGACTGGAGTATCTGTCAATACCATCACAATAAGCCGTACACTCCATAGAAATGGCTTTTATGGAAGAGTGGGCAGAAAAAAACCTTTACTTACACGCAATAATTGTAAGGCTCGTTTTGAGTTTGCCGAAAGACATGTGGGAGACTCCCCAAAAGTATGGAGGAAAATGCTGTGGTCAGATGAGACCAAAATTTAACTTTTTGCCCACCAAGGTAAACGCTATGTCTGGCGCCAAACCAACACAGCTCATCACCCCAAGAACACCATCCCCACAGTGAAACATGGTGGTGGCAGCATTATGCTGTGGGGATGTTTTTCAGCAGCAGGGACAGGGAAAATGGTCTGAGTCAAGGGAAAGATGGATGGTGTGAAATACAGGGATATTATAGAGCAAAACCTATGTCAGTCTGTCAGTGATTTGAGAATGGGACAGAGGTTCATCTTCCAACAAGACAATGACTCAAAGCATACTGCTAAAGCAACACTCGGGTGGTTTAAGGGGAAACATGTAAATGTTTTGGAGAGGTCTAGTCAAAGCCGAGACCTTAAATCCAATTGAGAATCTGGGGTTAAACTTGAAGATTGCTGTTCACCAGAGGATCTTGAAGCAGCTGGAGCAGTTTTGCTTTGAGGAATGGGCAAATATCCCAGTGGCAAGATGTGGAAAGCTCATAGAGACGTATCCAAAGCAGTTTGCAGCTGTAATTGCTGCAAAAGGAGGCTCTACAAAGTACTGACTTTAGGGGGGTGAATAGTTATGCACACTGAAGATTTCAGTTATTTTGTCCTATTTGTTGTTTGATTCAAAATAAAAAGAAAACCAAATGTTCACAGTTGTTGGCATGTTCTTTACATGAACTGATGCAAACCCTCAAAAAAAAACAGTGAAATTCCAGGTTGTAAGGTAGCAACACATGGAAAATGCCAACATGGAATACTTTCGCAAGCCCTTGTATGTATATCACTATGTCATTTGTCAGTGAAGAGAATTCATATTTAATACACCTAACATTGATTTGATTCGGATGTTACTATAGGGACTCACAATACACCACAGTAGATTTCTGGTGCTCTTCTAAATAGGTACTTCCACTGCTTTCACTGTTGCCTCATCCAGCCTATGGTGGGTTCTACTCCCACTTTCTCTATTTTGTCTTTCCTACCAGCATCACAGCTTATTCTCAGAAATCCAGGGACACTTCAGTGTTGCAATGCTCCATTTTCAGCAGCTGCTAGAGTCCCTCTCTGATTTTTTGTCCAGAAAGTCTAACTGATTTGAAGGTTCAATGACCAATAAGGATCTAACACCGGTGTGGTGAGAATGTGCATCACATCATGAGGTCATGGTGCATGTGTTTGTACTAAGGGAAAGATTGTTTTTTCTCGATCTTCACAAATTCAGCAACAAACACAGTTACAACCCTTCACTGTTGCCTCCTGCTTTAAAGGAGTTTTCCCACAAACAAAGTTAATTTTAATCAACATTTTAATCAATCGATCTTTGAATAATAATATGTTCCACAATTGGAGGTGTTTAAAATTTTTCCCTGTGCTGAGAAAATGTTCTAAATGCACCCCTGCTGTATACTGTGTAATGGCTGTGTCTGAGCGGGCAGGAACATGGTCTGATCATACCACATCTCCTGGACAGGGGCAGATGTAAAAAAGTATACAGACATTATAACAGGGGATAGCAAATGTTTCTTTCTTGGAAGTAAAACATTGTTTAACCCCTTTCTTACTTCGGGCGTAATAATACCTGTGCCCTGGGCCTTAATGGCCAGGTACGGATTATTATGCGTTGGCGATCATGCCCACACAGAGGCTGTGCGGATGCGATCGCCGCCGGGTGTCAGCTGATTGTCACAGCTGACACCCGGTACTATGTGCCAGGGGCGGTCCCGCACTGCTCCCATCACATTAACCCTCGAAATGCTGCGATCGAACTCGATCGCAGCATTTCCTGGGTAAACAGAGTTAAGAGTGCCCCTCTTACCTTGTAATGGCGACCCCGTGCTGTGAGCACGGGGTCCTGATCGTTGCCATGGTAACCCAATGTCGTCATGACGACATCCGGGTCACCAGGCACCAGCAAGTTAAATAGATTGTGCTCACTGCACGATCTATCTAACGTGTCTGCAGGGTTGACAGCTTGCATAGCATAGTTACATAGTTTATAAGGCCGAAAAAAGACTAGCGTCCATCCAGTTCAGCCTATTTCTTGTGCACGGCAGCTATTCCGCAGCGTTGATCCAGGGGAATGCAAAAAAAAACATGCGGTATAGGCCAATTTACATCATTGAGGAAAAATTCACTTCCCGACTCCAATCTGGCAGTCAGATTAAATCCCTGGATTAATTAACTATCACTAAGCATAAGATGTAATTTTATTGTTCTCAAGAAAGGCGTCCAGGCCTCTCTTGAACTCATTAAGTGAGTTGGACATCACCACTTCCTCTCCCAGAGAGTTCCAGAGTCTCACGGCTCTGACCGTAAAGAATCCCCTTCTATGCTGGTGCAGGAACCTCCTTTCCTCCAGACGCATAGTGTGCCCCCTAGTCTTTGTCACCATCCTTGGTATAAACAGGTCATGGGAGAAATCTCTGCACTGCCCCCTGATGTATTTATACATGTTTATGAGGTCTCCCCTAAGCCTTCTCTTTTCCAACGTAAATAGGCCTAATTTTGACAACCTCTCTGGGTATTCTAGTCCCTCCATTTCCTTTATTACCTTAGTCGCCCTCCTTTGTACCCTCTCTAGCTCCAATATGTCTTTCCTGAGCACCGGAGCCCAGAACTGTGCACAATATTCTAAGTGCGGCCTTACCAGCGCTTTATACAGAGGAAGAACAATGTTCTCATCATATGCCCCTATTCCTCTTCTGATGCATGCCATGACTCTATTTGCCTTCGCAGCTGCTGCCTGACACTGGGCACTCCAATTTAATTTGCTGTTAACCAAGACGCCCAGGTCCTTCTCCATGTCAGATTTCCCCAACGGTTTCCCATTTAATATGTATGGGTGACTGCTGTTTTTCTTTCCCATGTGCATGACCTTACATTTATCGGCATTGAACCCCATTTGCCATTTTTTGGCCCAACTCCCCAATTTATCTAAATCCTCCTGTAGCTGTGCCCTATCCTCATCTGTATTAACTACTTTACAAAGTTTAGTATCATCTGCAATTATTGCTATTTTACTATGCAACCCTTCCACTAGATCATTAATGTAACGGGTCTGGGAGGCAGAACCTCTGAGCAACTTATACAAGGGGGCGGTGCTTGTAAGGAAGCGGGTGGCGACCAGGGAAGACAGGCAGGTAGACACAGCAGGTGACCGGGACAGTCTCTGGGTAAACGGGCAGGAGGTCACAGCAAGTGACCGGGGCAGTCTCTGGGTGAACGGGCAGGAGGTCACGGCAAGTGACCGGGACAGTCTCTGGGTGAACGGGCAGGAGGTCGCGGCAAGTGACCGGGGCAGTCTCTGGGTGAACGGGCAGGAGGTCACGGCAAGTGACCGGGACAGTCTCTGGGTAAAGGGTAGGTACGACCTGTGACGGCTGAGCCTCCAGGTAGGCTAGCAGGCAGATGGCAGATGTGTGCTCCCAGGTGAGCAGGCGAGAGTCTCTGGATAAGCAGGTGGTCACAGCATGTGACGGCGGAGCCTCCAGGTAGGCTAACCGGCAGGTAGCAGATGAGCGCTCCCAGGTGAGCGGGCAAGAGTCTCTGGACTGGCAGGTGGTCACAGCACGTGACGGCGGAGCCTCCAGGTAGGCTAGCAGACAGGTAGCAGATGAGCGCTCCCAGGTGAGTGGGCAAGAGTCTCTGGACTGGCAGGTGGTCACAGCACGTGACGGCGGAGCCTCCAGGTAGGCTAGCAGACAGGTAGCAGGTGGACGCTCCCAGGTGAGCGGGCAAGCTGGTCCATGGACTGACTGACAGGTGTCGGAAGGCAGACCGTCGGACCTCAGGCTAGCAAGCAGGTAAGCGGATAACAGGCAGGAATCAGACAGCAATCTGGCAGGAAACTGGCAGGTAACTGGCAGGTAACTGGAAACGGGACCTGAGGGCTGAAAGCAGAGTAGTGAACAGTGCAACAACATTGCTCGGGCACCTCCATTTTGGAGGAGGTGCCTTATATATGGCGAAGTCCTCCGGCCATTGGCCGGGGACTCCTTAGGACGGCGCGCGCGGCCCCTCTAAGAGGGGGGGAGCGCACTCGCGCGCCCTAAGCACCATGGCCGGGAAGGAGCGCGCGCTGCCAGCAGAGCGGGAGGAGGACGCCGGGCACGGAGCGGAGAGGTGAGGGGAACAGCGTCCCTGCCTAGCAGGAGGCAGGGACGCCGACGCTACAGTACCCCCCCCTTTAGGCCCCCCCTTCTTTAGGCCAGACAGAAATTTATCAAGGATGAGAGGGGCATGGATGTTCTCCCGGGGCTCCCACGTTCTCTCTTCAGGACCAAACCCCTTCCAATCTACTAGAAAAAAGGTCTTTCCTCTTACCCTTTTTGTGGCCAGAATGTTCTCTACCTCAAACTCGTTTTCAGCGGAAACCGGAGCAGGAGGCGTACCTGTAGACTTGGAAAAAGAGTTAAGTACCACGGGTTTGAGGAGAGATACATGGAAGGAGTTAGGGATCCGCAAGTTGGCCGGGAGTTTCAATTTATAGGCCACCGGGTTGATCTGACTGATGACCTCCAGAGGACCGATGAACCGAGGCCCTAACTTATAGGAAGGAATCTTGAGCTGGACATACTTGGACGAGAGCCAGACCTTATCCCCTGGACGGAATTGAGGAGGATCCAGACGTTTTTTGTCAGCATGTCTTTTCATACGCTCGGACGACTGAAGGAGTGCGGACCGGGTACTCTCCCACAAGGAGGAAAATTTGTTAACAAGAGATTCCGCAACCGGATTATCCACCGAGGTGGAGACGGGAAATGGGATCCGAGGATGCTGACCGAAGACTACAAAAAACGGGGATTTGGAGGAAGATTCGCTCTCGTGATTGTTGTAAGAGAATTCGGCCCATGGCAGGAGATCCACCCAGTCAGAATGGTGGGCATTAACGAAGTACCGGAGGTAACTGGTCAGGATCTGATTGATCCGCTCCACTTGACCATTAGACTGTGGGTGGTAAGCGGAGGAGAAGTCCAGGGTGGCGTCTAGCAATTTACAAGTGGCTCTCCAGAAACGTGAGGTGAACTGTACCCCACGATCCGACACGATGTGGAGGGGCAGGCCATGAAGACGGAAGATGTGGCGGATAAAGTCTTTAGCCAGCTCGGGTGCAGACGGGAGGCCTGGCAGGGGAATAAAGTGAACCATCTTGGAAAAGTGGTCAGCGACCACCCAAATGACCGTACAACCGGCAGAGACGGGGAGATCGGTTATGAAGTCCATAGCAATATGCTGCCAGGGGGCAGCAGGCACAGGAAGCGGAAGGAGGCGACCGGCTGGCAGGTGTCTCGGGACTTTGTTGCGGGCGCAGGACACACAGGCAGAAACAAAGTCTATTACGTCCTTGTGCAGTGTAGGCCACCAGTAGTGCCGGGTAATAAGCTGGAGGGTCTTTTTCTGACCGGCGTGGCCAGCTAGTTTAGACGAATGGCCCCAGTGTAGGATCTTCTCCCGATCAGGTACTGAAACGAACGTCTTACCGGGAGGGAGACGATTTAGACTCATGGGAGCCACTTGCATTACTCTGGCGGGATCAATGATATGTTTGGGTTCTTCCTCGAGATCGGACACCAGAAAGGATCGGGACAAGGCGTCTGCTTTGATGTTTTTGTCAGCCGGGCGAAAATGAAGAACAAAATCAAAGCGAGCAAAAAACAAGGACCACCGGGCTTGGCGCGGGTTAAGTCTCTGGGCATGCTGGAGGTAAGCCAAGTTCTTGTGGTCAGTGTAGATTATTACCGGGTGAAGAGCCCCCTCGAGTAGGTAACGCCACTCCTCCAATGCCAGCTTGATGGCCAATAACTCTCGGTCTCCTATGGAATAGTTGCGCTCAGAAGAGGAGAAGAGTTTGGAGAAGAAGCCACAAGTTACCATTCTCCCGGAAGACGATTTTTGGGTAAGTACCGCTCCGGCTCCAGAGGAGGAGGCGTCAACTTCCAGGAAGAACTGCTTGTTGCCATCCGGGCGATGCAGCACCGGGGCGGAAGAGAAGGCCTGTTTTAAGGAAAGAAAGGCCTCCTCTGCTTCGGGCGGCCACTCTCTGGGATTAGTGCCCTTACGGGTGAGCACGGAAATTGGGGCAGTCCGGGAAGAGAAGTGCGGTATGAAGAGGCGGTAGTAGTTGGTGAAGCCCAGGAACCGCTGAATAGCCTTCAACCCCTCCGGTCGAGGCCATTTCTCGATGGCAGACAGTTTCTCTGGATCCATTCGGAGGCCGGTCTGAGAAATAATGTAGCCCAAAAACGGAAGCGAGGTCTGCTCAAAGAGGCACTTCTCATATTTAGCGAAGAGGTGATTCTGCCTGAGCCTGAGCAGGACCTGACAAACATCCCTCCGGTGAGTCTGGAGATCCGGAGAGAAGACCAAGATGTCGTCCAGGTACACCACTACGCAGGAGTAGAGAAGGTCCCGGAAGATGTCATTGACCAACTCTTGAAAGACGGCAGGAGCATTACAGAGACCAAAGGGCATTACCAGATATTCATAGTGGCCGTCCCGGGTGTTGAATGCAGTCTTCCATTCATCCCCCTGACGGATACGGACCAGGTTGTACGCCCCACGGAGGTCCAGTTTGGTGAAGATTCTAGCCCCCCTCAGACGATCAAATAACTCCGGAATGAGCGGAAAGGGGTACTTATTCTTCACCGTGATCTGGTTAAGGCCTCTATAGTCTATACAGGGACGGAGAGAGCCGTCCTTCTTTTTAACGAAAAAGAAGCCTGCTCCCGCCGGGGAGGTAGATTTCCGGATGAATCCCCGGGCCAGATTCTCCTCAATATATTCGGACATCGACCGGGTCTCAGCAGCGGACAATGGGTAAATACGCCCACGGGGAGGCGTAGTACCGGGTAACAGGTCGATAGGACAGTCGTATGGTCTATGAGGGGGTAATGTCTCTGCCTCCTTTTTATTAAAGACATCAGCAAATGACCAATAAGGAATCGGAAGTCCAGGTAGATTAGTTGGGGTAGGAGAAGGACGGACGGGATGAACGGGAACCAAACAAGTCTTATGGCAGTCCTATCCCCAACGAAGGACTTCTCCAGTCTTCCAGTCAAGCACGGGTGCGTGTCTCTGGAGCCAAGGTAGGCCTAGTAAGAGGGCGTGAGAGAGTCCAGGCAGAACATGAAAAGAAATGCTCTCAGAATGCAGCATTCCCACCTGCAGAGTAATGGATTCGGTGATGAGTTGGATGGGACGTGGTAAGAGGCCCCCATCCACGGCAGCGACAGATAAGGGTACAGCCAGAGGTTTGGTGGGAATGCGGTGTTTTTCTACCAGGGACTGTGAGATAAGATTCCCGGCTGCTCCAGAGTCAAGTTGGGCTAGTTCGAAAAAACGGTTCTCCCCGCAGATAATTGAGACTGACAGCAGCAGAGATGGAGAGGATTTATTCTTGTCTAGGTCGACCTCTCTGAGCGAACCTAGACACAGGCGTTTCCCGACCTCTCCGGGCAGGTACGGATCCGGTGCTCCTTGCTGCCACAGTAGAAGCAGCTCCCCTCGGCACGGCGTAAGTCCTGACGGGTTTTGACCATCTTGGTCTGGTCGACCTGCATAGGCTCAGGAGAGTGTACCTGGGGAGAAACGGAGGGAGTGACGGGTTTCTGGAAGGTAGGAGCTAGACGTGGAAACCTCCTCTCACGTGTGACCTCTTTGGCACGCTCCTGGAACCGTAGGTCAATCCGGGTGGCAAGAGTTATTAAGTCATCGAGAGTGGTAGGAATGTCCCGACCGGCGAGTTCATCTTTAATACGGTCGGACAGACCCTCCCAGAAGACAGATACCAGAGCGTCGTTATCCCAGGCCAGCTCCGAGGCAAGGGTACGGAACCGTATGGCATATTGGCCCACGGTGAGACTTCCCTGACGGAGGCGTAGCAGAGACGATACGGATGAGGTTTTCCGTCTGGGTTCGTCGAAGACTTTCCGGAAAGCCGTGAGAAAGGCAGGCAAGTCGGACACCAGGGGGTCTCCTCTCTCCCATAGAGGATTTAGCCAAGCCAGTGCCTCCCAGGTGAGATGGGACATGATGAAGGCTACTTTGGCCCGGTCGGAGTTGAACTGGTTAGACAGGAGTTCAAAGTGCAGGGTGCACTGGTTTATGAAGCCCCGAGCCTGAGCGGAGTCGCCTCCGAAGCGAGGAGGTGCAGAAAGCCGGGGTCCGGAGCAGGATACCATGGTATTGGTGGGCAGCGGAGCTGCCGGGTTGCGAGTCATGACACTAGCGGAGGTTGCTGGTGGAGCAGTCAGAGTGTCCAGGCGAGAATTGACATTCCGCAGGTGACTCAGGATGTACTCCTGTTGGGACCTCTGACGGGACAGTTCATGACAAAGGTCCGAGAGCGAGGGAGCTTGGGTGCCACCGGGTTCCATGGCCCGAGCAAACTGTAACGGGTCTGGGAGGCAGAACCTCTGAGCAACTTATACAAGGGGGCGGTCCTTGTAAGGAAGCGGGTGGCGACCAGGGAAGACAGGCAGGTAGACACAGCAGGTGACCGGGACAGTCTCTGGGTAAACGGGCAGGAGGTCACAGCAAGTGACCGGGGCAGTCTCTGGGTGAACGGGCAGGAGGTCACGGCAAGTGACCGGGACAGTCTCTGGGTGAACGGGCAGGAGGTCGCGGCAAGTGACCGGGGCAGTCTCTGGGTGAACGGGCAGGAGGTCACGGCAAGTGACCGGGGCAGTCTCTGGGTGAACGGGCAGGAGGTCACGGCAAGTGACCGGGACAGTGTCTGGGTAAAGGGTAGGTACGACCTGTGACGGCTGAGCCTCCAAGTAGGCTAGCAGGCAGATGGCAGATGTGTGCTCCCAGGTGAGCAGGCGAGAGTCTCTGGATAAGCAGGTGGTCACAGCATGTGACGGCGGAGCCTCCAGGTAGGCTAACCGGCAGGTAGCAGATGAGCGCTCCCAGGTGAGCGGTCAAGAGTCTCTGGACTGGCAGGTGGTCACAGCACGTGACGGCGGAGCCTCCAGGTAGGCTAGCAGACAGGTAGCAGGTGGACGCTCCCAGGTGAGCGGGCAAGCTGGTCCATAGACAGACTGACAGGTGTCGGAAGGCAGACCGTCGGACCTCAGGCTAGCAAGCAGGTAAGCGGATAACAGGCAGGAATCAGACAGCAATCTGGCAGGAAACTGGCAGGTAACTGGCAGGTAACTGGAAACGGGACCTGAGGGCTGAAAGCAGAGTTGTGAACAGTGCAACAACATTGCTCGGGCACCTCCATTTTGGAGGAGGTGCCTTATATATGGTGAAGTCCTCCGGCCATTGGCCGGGGACTCCTTAGGATGGCGCGCGCGGCCCCTTTAAGAGGGGGGGAGCGCGCGCGCGCCCTAAGCACCGTGGCCGGGAAGGAGCGCGCGCTGCCAGCAGAGCGGGAGGAGGACGCCGGGCTCGGAGCGGAGAGGTGAGGGGAACAGCGTCCCTGACTAGCAGAGGGCAGGGACGCCGACGCTACAATTAATAAATACATTAAATAGTATAGGGCCCTTGAGGCAGCCCGCTAGTAACCCTGACACACCCTGAGCTTACTCCATTGATAACCACCCTCTGCTTACTATCACTCAGCCAGCTATTTACCCACTTGCACACATTATCCCCCAGACCAAGCATTCTCATTTTATATACCAACCTTTTGTGCGGCACGGTATCAAACGCTTTGGAGAAGTCAAGGTATACAACATCCACTGACTCTCCCCGGTCCAGCTGTGAGCTCACCTCCTCGTAGAAGGCGATCAGGTTTGTTTGGCAGGAGCGATCCCTCATGAATCCATGTTGATATGGAGTTAGACAGTTATTATCATTAAGATATTCTACAATAGCATCTCTAAGAAATCCTTCAAACAATTTACCCACAACAGACGTTAAGCTTACTGGTCTATAGTTCCCAGGGTCACTTTTAGACCCCTTTTTGAATATTGGTACCACATTTGCTTGGCGCCAGTCTAGTGGGACAGTCCCTGTCCATAAAGAGTGCTTGAATATAAGATACAGCGGTCTGTCTATCACATTACTCAATTCTTTTAGTACCCGGGGGTGTATGCCATCTGGGCCTGGTGACTTGTCTATTTTGATATTATTTAGGCGTTTCTGAACTTCCTCCTGGGTTAGGTGGGTGATATTTAGCGGAGGGTTTACTTTATCACTCTGCATTTCCTCCAATAAATTGTTTTCTTTTGTGAAAACAGTGGAGAAGAAGCTATTGAGTAGGTTTGCTTTACCCTCATCGCCCTCTATGATTTTACCCAGGTTATTTTTCAATGGGCCAACTCCATCAGTTTTAATCCTTTTACTGTTTATATAGTTAAAGAACAGTTTGGGATTCGTTTTACTTTCCTTGGCAATTAGTCTCTCTGTCTCCTCTTTTGCTATTCTTATTTGTTTCTTACAGATTTTGTTTTTTTCCCTATAAGATATTAGCGCTTCCTCGCTGCCTTCTTGTTTAAGTTTACCGAAAGCCCTTTTTTTGTTTTTCATTGTCCTCTTGACTTCCTTATTTAGCCACATTGGCTTCCTCCTATTCCTAGCCCTTTTATTCCCATAAGGTATGTACCTTCTACAGTGACTATGTAGGACTGTTTTGAAAATTTCCCATTTTCTATCCGTGCTCCTATTACTGAAGATACTATCCCAGTCTATAAGGTGAAGGGCATATCTTAGCTGATCAAACTTTGCCCTCCTGAAGTTCAGTGTTTTTGTGACTCCCTTGCTGGGCACCCTACTGATGCTGCTGCATCTCTATGCTATGCAAGCGATCAGCTTGCAAAAAATGAAAGTCCCATAGAAGGAATAAAGTATAAAAGAGCAAAAAAATGTCAGAAAGTGAAAAGAAAATGTAAAAAAATTGTAAAAATATAAAAAAAAATGAAAAATTAATTAAAAAATAAAAATATACTATACCCATAAATAAATATTATTATGAAAAAAAACAAAACAATAAAAGTACACATATTTGGTATCTCCATGTCCGGAACGACCTGACCTATAAAACTGTCCCACTAGTTAACCCCTATAGTGAACACGGTAAAAATAAAAAATAAAAAGCGAAGCAAAAAACGATGCTTTATCATCACACCACCAAACAAAAAATGGAATAAAACACGATCAAAGAGTCAAATGTAAATAAAAATGATATCACTGAAAACATTATCTTGTCCTGCAAAAAACAAGCCACCATACAGCTCCATCAGCCGAAAAATAAAAAAAGTTATAGCTCTCAGAATAAAGCGATGCAAAAAAAATATTTTTTTTCTATAAAATAGTTTTTATTGTGTAAAAGCGCCAAAACATAAAAAACTGATATAAATGTGGTACCGCTGTAAATGTACTGCTCCGAAGAATAAAACTACCTTATCAATTTTACCACACGCTGAACGGCATAAAAAAAACCCAAAGAAACAATTCCTGAATTGTTAGTTTTTGTTTATTCTGCCTACCAAAAATCGGAATAGAAAGCGATCAAAAAATGTCACGTGCCAAGAAAAACGTCAACTTGTCCCGTAAAAAACAAGCCCTTACATGACTCTGTCAGCCTAAATATGGAAAAATTATAGCTCTCAAAATATGGCGATGCAAAAACTAGTCTTTGCAAAAAAAAAGGTTTTTTAGTGTGTGACAGCTGTCAATCATAAAAACCCGATATAAATCTGGTATCGCTGTAATCGCACTGACCAAAAGAATAAAGCTGTCTAATCACTTATACTGCACGAGGAATGGCGTAAAAAATAAACGCTAGGGTTAGGGTTGTGTTAGGGTTAGAGTTGTGCTGGGCGTAGGGTTGTGCTAGGGTTAGTGCTGTGCTAGGGGTAGGGCTGGGCTAGGGTTAGGGTTGTGCTAGGGTTAGGGTTACGGTTAGGGTTGTGTTAGGGTTAGGGTTGTATTAGCGTTGGGGTTAGGGTTGTATTACTATTGGGATTAGGGGTGTGTTAGGGTTGTGTTGGGATTGGGATTTTGTCAAAAGTAAAGAAAAAAAATGATGATGATATGGCGACTAGTGTTGAGCGCAAGTGCTCGCTACTTGAGTTTGCATCGGGTATGCACCGAGTATCGGGGGTGCTCGAGTGACATGCTCGAGTCTCCACCCCATATGTTTCACAGCTGTTATACAAAAAACATGCGGAGATTGCCTGCACTTGTGCTCAAGACTAATGACAACTTATTCAATATGATGACATAATGTTCAAATCAAATTCTGTGTCATACCTCTGAGTTCAAAATGTTCACTATACCGCTTGATAAAATCCTTGAGAGATCTAGTTTCCAAAATGGGGTCACTTGTGGGGGGGTTTCCACTGTTTAGGCGCATCAGGGGCTGTCCAAACGCAACATGTCGTCCACTCTCAATTCCAGCCAATTTTGAGTTAAAAAAGTTACACAATGCTCCTTCCCTTCTGCACCCTGCCGTGCGCCCAGTGTATTTTCCCCACATATGGAGTGTTGGCGTATTCAGGAGAAATTGCACAACAAATTGCATGGTGCAATTTCTCCTCTTACCCTTATGAAAATGCAAAATTGGGGGCTGAAAAACATTTTTGTGGGAAAAATGTGAACATTTTATTTTTACGGCTGAATGTTATAAACTTCTGTGCAGCACCTCGGGGTTCAAGGTGTTCACCACACATCTAGATAAGTTCCCTGAGGGGTCTATTTTCCAAAATGGTGTCACTTGTGGGGGTTAACACTGTTTAGGCACATCAGGGGCTCCCCAAACGCGACATGGCGTCTGCTAATTATTCTAGCAAATTTTACATTCAAAAGTCAAATGATGCTTTTTATCTACCGAGCCCTGCCGTGTGCCCAAACAGTGGTTTTGTCCCACATATGGGGTATTGTCGTGCTCAGGACAAATTGCACAACAAATTTTGGGGTCCATTTTTTCCTGTTACCCTTGTGAAAATAAAAAAAATTGGATCTAAATTAACATTTTTGTGAAAAAAAATTAAATGTTTATTGTTTTAAATTTCTTGAATGTGGTTTTGAGCACCTTGAGGGGTGCAGTTTTTAGAATGGTGTCACTTTTGGGTATTTTCTGTCATATAGACCCCTCAAAGTGAGTTCAAATGTGATGTGGTCCCTAAAAAAAATGGTCTTGTAAATTTTGTTGGAAATTTTTAACCCTTATAACTTCCTAACAAAAAAATTTTGATTCCAAGATTGTGCTGATGTAAAGTAGACATGTGGGAAATGTTATTTATTAACTATTTTGTGTGACATATCTCTCTGATTTAAGGGCATGAAAATTAAAATTTTGAAAATTGCGAAATTTTCAACATTTTCTCCAAATTTCAGATTTTTTCACAAATAAACGCAAGTCATATCGAATAAATTTTACCACTATCATGATGTACAAGATGTCATGAAAAAACAATCAGAATCAGTGGGATCCATTGAAGTGTTCCAAGTTATTACCTCATAAAGTAACAGTGGTCAGAATTGTAAAAATTGGCCTGGTCATTAACGTGCAAACCACCTTCAGGGGTAAAGGGGTTAAAAACAGGCAGGGAAATGTTTACCTCACAAAAAGAATCAGCTGTGATCCCCTGCAGTCCTGTCTGTATACTCTCTTTTGTTTCCTCTTCTGCCCAGGAGATGTGGTACTATCCGACCATGTTCTTACACAGTAAGACACCGATTACACAGTACACAGCAGTGGCATATTTATAAGATTATCTCAGCACAGGAACATTTTTTTAAGACATGCAATTGTGGAACTTAATTTTATTCCTATTGATTAAAATGTACTTTGTTCATGGGAAATCCCCATTAAGGAAACCTCTAGTCATGTACAGTGGTGCAGAATTTTCCATGTTTTCAATAAATTTGTAACACAAATGCAGGATAACAGGTTACTGTGGCAGCTGGTTGCTGCCATCTTTTTCTCCTGTGAAGCTCAGCCACAAGCTGGGATTGATAGGAGAACTGCAATTTTTCTATATATTGTAATACTGTTGTATAGTATAGGTATATAGTGTAAGTGATCAGACATGGCTCAAGTCAGCTAGAGGGACTAAAAAATAAAACTCTCACACTACTCCATTGTAAGAAAACTAAAAAAGTTATGGGTCTCAGAAATGGCGACATAAACAATTTTTTATTTTTACAAATTTAAGTTTTTTTTTGTTTGGTATCACTATAGTCATACTAACCTGGAGAATCATTTCACCGCGTAATTTTTACAACACAATGAACACCGTAAAAACAGAATAAAAAAGAAACAATGGCAGAATTGAGGTTTTTTTTTGCAATACCACCAAATTTAGAATTTTTTCATGTTTACCAGTACATCAGTTGATAAAATGAAAAAAGATGCAGGTAAAAACACCCAAGAATGGCTAAGAGGAAAACATTGGACTATTCTGAAGTGGCCTTCTATGAGCATTGACCTAAATCCTATTGAGCATCTTTGAAAAGAGCTGAAACATGCCGCCTGGAAAAGGCAACATTCAACCACGAGACAACTGGAGCAGTTTGCTCATGAGGATTGGGCCAAAATACCTGTTGAGAGGTGCAGAAGTCTCATTGACAGTTACAGGAATCGTTTGATTGCAGTGATTGCCTCAAAAGGTTGTTCAACAAAATATTAAGTTAAGAGTACCATCATTTCTGTCCAGGCCTATTTCATGAGTTTAATTTTTTTTTAAATTCCATGAAAGCAGGGATGAAAAGCAATGACTGACTTTCATTTCATCATTTTCATAGATTTTTAATTTATTATTACTTTTGTCAGATTCAAGTTATTTCTGTGACCATTGTGGGTTTTTCTTTCATTAAACGAGGGGTACCAACAATTTTGACCACCTGTGTACACCAGGAAGGAACCCAGGATGAGGGACATATATAAAAGGAAGGAGTCCAGGATGGGGGACATTACTACATAAAGGGGTGGACAACACGTATGTCCTTATAGGACTGCTTAAGGACTTTGGTGACTTCACGGTCATGTGATCATGATATAACCAAAGGTTCTTTAACTGCAGAAGTCTAGAAGAACTGAAGAGGAGACATGCTGGTATGTATGTGCTGTGTGTGTGTACACATGTGTATTTATGTGCAGTGTGTGTATATACATGTGTATGTATGTGCAGTGCATTTATATACATATGTATGTGCAGTATCTACTATATAATTGTCTTATCCCGTCTGTCTGTCTGTCTTTCTGTCTGTCTGTATGTCCTGGAAATCCCGCGTCGCTCATTGGTCCGGCAGCGGCCCATCAGCGCCGCAGGATTTCTGAAAAAAGATGGCGGCTGTTAGCGGCTCATCTGGCAGACGGAGGTCAGCGGCGATGCAGCGGGGAGATGAGCGGCGCTAGCAGCACAACTACTCCGACCGGCGCCGCTGACCTCCATGCGGCTAATGTCGGAAGATCAGCGGCTTGGCCCGCTGATCTCCTGACAGCAAGTGTGAACGGAGGACCGGGGAGCGGTGCCGCCGGTCGGGATGCTTCTGCTGCGAGCAGCTGCTCATCTCCCGGCTTCTCGCAGCAGAAGGAGCCGCACAGGCAGCGCCGCTCCCCGATCCTCGCTAATACGGAGCCGCACAAGCAGCGCCGCTCCCGGGCCCACACTAATACGACGCTGATTGGTCGCGGTGGCCGGCCGCGACCAATCAGCGAGATGGGCGGCAAATTTAAACGCCGCTCTGCTGATTGGTAGCGGCCGGCCACCGCGACCAATCAGCGAGATGGGCGGCAAATTTAAACGCTGCTCTGCTGATAGGTCGCGGTGGCCGGCCGACCGCGACCAATCAGCTAGATGGCCGGCAAATTTAAACGCCGCTCTGCTGATTAATAGCGGCCGGCCACCGCGACCAATGAATGAGATGGGCGGCAAATTTAAACGCCGCTCTGCTGATTGGTCGCGGTGGCCGGCCGACCGCGACCAATGAGTGAGATGGGCGGCAAAATTAAACGCCGCTCTGCTGATTGGTCGCGGTGGCCGGCCGCGACCAATCAGCGAGATGGGCGGCAAATTTAAACGCCGCTGTGCTGATTGGTCGCAGTCGGCCACCGTGACCAATCAGCACAGCGGCGTTTAAATTTGCCGCCCATCTCGCTGATTGGTCACGGCCGGCCACCGCGACCAATCAGCAGAGAGGCGTTTAAATTTGCCGCCCATCTCGCTCATTAGTCGCGGTGGCCGGCCGCGATTAATCAGCAGAGCGGCGTTTAAATTTGCCGGCCATCTCGCTGATTGGTCACGGCCGGCCACCGCGACCAATCAGCACAGCGGCGTTTAAATTTGCCGCCCATCTCGCTGATTGGTCGCAGTCGGCCACCGTGACCAATCAGCGAGATGGCCGGCAAATTTAAACGCCGCTCTGCTGATTAATCGCGGCCGGCCACCGCGACTAATGAGCGAGATGGGCGGCAAATTTAAACGCCTCTCTGCTGATTCGTCGCGGTGGCCGGCCGTGACCAATCAGCGAGATGGGTGGCAAATTTAAACGCCGCTCTGCTGATTGGTCGCGGTGGCCGGCCGTGACCAATCAGCGAGATGGGCGGCAAATTTAAACGCCGCTCTGCTGATTGGTCGCGGTGGCCGGCTACCACGACCAATCAGCGAGATGGGCGGCAAATTTAAACGCCGCTCTGCTGATTGGTCGCGGTGGCCGGCTGTGACCAATCAGCGAGATGGGCGGCAAATTTAAACACCGCTCTGCTGATTGGTCGCGGTGGCCGGCTACCGCGACCAATCAGCGAGATGGGCTTCAAATTTAAACGCTGCTCTGCTGATTGGTCGCGGCTGGCTACCGCGACCAATCAGCGAGATGGGTGGCAAATTTAAACGCCGCTCTGCTGATTAATCGCCGCTGGCCACCGCGACCAATGAGCGAGATGGGCGGCAAATTTAAACGCCTCTCTGCTGATTGGTCGCGGTGGCCGGCCGACCGCGACCAATCAGCGAGATGGGTGCCAAATTTAAACGGCGCTCTGCTGATTGGTCGCGGTCGGCCGGCCGTGACCATTCAGCGAGATGGGCGGCAAATTTAAACGCCGCTCTGCTGATTAATCGCGGCCGGCCACCGCGACCAATGAGCGAGATGGGCGGGAAATTTAAACGTCTCTCTGCTGATTGGTCGCGGTGGCCGGCCGACCGCGGCCAATCAGCGAGATGGGTGGCAAATTTAAACGCCGCTCTGCTGATTGGTCGCGGTGGCCGGCCCCGACCAATCAGCGAGATGGGTGGCAAATTTAAACGCCGCTCTGCTGATTGGTCGCGGTGGCCGGCCCCGACCAATCAGCGAGATGGGCGGCAAATTTAAATGCCGCTCTGTTGATTGGTCGTGGTAGCCGGCCACCGCGACCAATCAGCGAGATGGGCGGCAAATTTAAACGCCGCTCTGCTGATTGGTCACGGTGGCCGTCCGCGACCAATCAGCGAGATGGGTGGCAAATTTAAACGCCGCTCTGCTGATTAATCGCGGCCGGCCACTGCGACCAATGAGCGAGATGGGCGGCAAATTTAAACGCCGCTGTGCTGAATGGTCGCGGTGGCCGGCTACCGCGACCAATCAGCGAGATGGGCGGCAAATTTAAACGCCGCTCTGCTGATTAATCGCGGCCGGCCACCGCGACCAATGAGCGAGATGGGCGGCAAATTTAAACGCCGCTGTGCTGAATGGTCGCGGTGGCCGGCTACCGCGACCAATCAGCGAGATGGGCGGCAAATTTAAACACCGCTCTGCTGATTGGTCGCGGTGGCTGGCCGCGACCAATGATCGAGATGGGCGGCAAATTTAAACGCCGCTCTGCTGATTAATCGCGGCCGGCCACAGTGACCAATCAGCGAGATGGGCGGCAAATTTAAACGCCGCTGTGCTGATTGGTCCCGGCCGGCCACCGCGACCAATCAGCGAGATGTCCGGCAAATTTAAACGCCATTCTGCTGATTAATCGCGGCCGGCCACCGCCACCAATCAGAGATATCGGCGGCAAATTTAAACGCCGCTCTGCTGATTGGTCGCGGTCGCCGGCCGCGACCAATCAGCGATATAGGCTGCAAATTAAGACGCCGCTCTGCTGATTGGTCGCGGTGGCCGACCGTGACCAATCAGCGAGATGGGCGGCAAATTTAAACGCCGCTCTGCTGATTGGTCGCGGCCGGCCACCGCGACCAATCAGTGAGATGGGCGGCAAATTTAAACGCCGCTCTGCTGATTAATCGCGGCCGGCTACCGCGACCAATGAGCGAGATAGGTGGCAAATTTAAACGCCGCTCTGCTGATTGGTCGCGGTGGCCGGCCGACCGCGACCAATCAGCGAGATGGGCGGCAAATTTAAATGCCGCTCTGCTGATTGGTCGCGGTGGCCGGCTACCACGACCAATCAGCGAGATGGGCGGCAAATTTAAACGCTGCTCTGCTGATTGGTCGCGGTGGCCGTCCGCGACCAATCAGCGAGATGGGCGGCAAATTTAAACGCCGCTGTGCTGAATGGTCGCGGTCGGCCGGCCGTGACCAATCAGCGAGATGGGTGGCAAATTTAAACGCCGCTCTGCTGATTGGTCGCGGTGGCCGGCTACCACGACCAATCAGCGAGATGGGCGGCAAATTTAAACGCTGCTCTGCTGATTGGTCGCGGTGGCCATCCGCGACCAATCAGCGAGATGGGCGGCAAATTTAAACGCCGCTGTGCTGAATGGTCGCGGTCGGCCGGCTGTGACCAATCAGCGAGATGGGTGGCAAATTTAAACGCCGCTCTGCTGATTGGTCGCGGTGGCCGGCCGTGACCAATCAGCGAGATGGGCGGCAAATTTAAATGCCGCTCTGCTGATTGGTTGCGGTGGCTGGCTACCATGACCAATCAGCGAGATGGGCGGCAAATTTAAACGCCACTCTGCTGATTGGTCACGGTGGCCGTCCGCGACCAATCAGCGAGATGGGCGGCAAATTTAAACGCCGCTGTGCTGATTGGTCGCGGTGGCCGGCCGTGACCAATCAGCGAGATGGGCGGCAAATTTAAACGCCGCTCTGCTGATTGGTCGCGGTGGCCGGCTACCGCGACCAATCAGCGAGATGGGCGGCAAATTTAAACGCCACTCTGCTGATTAATCACGGCCGGCCACCGCCACCAATCATAGATATCGCTGGCAAATTTAAACGCCGCTCTGCTGATTGGTCGCGGTGGCCGGCCGCGACCAATCAGCAAGATGGCCGGCAAATTTAAACGCCGCTCTGCTCATTGGTCGCGGTGGCCGGCCGCGACCAATCAGCGAGATGGGCGGCACATTTAAACGCCGCTCTGCTGATTGGTCGCGGTGGCCGGCCGCGACCAATCAGCGAGATGGGTGGCAAATCTAAACGCCGCTCTGCTGATTGGTCGCGGTGGCAGGCCGCGACCAATCAGCGATATAGGCTGCAAATTTGAACGCCGCTCTGCTGATTGGTCGCGGTGGCCGACCGCGATCAATCAGCGAGATTGGCGCTAAATTTAAACACCGCTCTGCTGATTGGTAGCGGCCGCCGGCCGACCACGACCAATCAGCGAGATTGGCGCCAAATGTAAACACCGCTGTGCTGATTGTTTGCGGCCGACAGCCGCGACCAATCAGCGAGATTGGCGCCAAACTTAAACAACGCTCTGCTGATTGGTCGCGGCTGCCGGCGACCGCTACCAATCAGCGATTTTGGCGCCAAATTTAAACACCGCTCTGCTAATTGGTCCCGGCCGGCCGAGACCAATCAGCGAGATTGCCTCCAAATTTAAACAACGCCCTGCTGATTGGTCGATTTTATCGCCAAATTTAAACAAGCTCTCCGGTCCTCACTAACACAGTTCGCTGATTGGTCGCGGCCGCCACCCGTGACCAATCACCGATATTGCCGCCAAATTTAAACACCTTTTTGCTGATTAGTCACGGTTGCCGTCCGAGACCAATCAGCGATTTTGGCGCCAAATTTAAACAACGTTCTGCTGATTGCGCCGGTCGGCCGTATACATATTCTAGAATACCCGATGCGTTAGAATCGGGCCACCATCTAGTTATGTATATACTCTTGTGTGTATGTATGTGCAGTATGTGTATATACAGTGAAGGAAATAATTATTTGATCCCTTGCTGTTTTTGTAAGTTTGCCCACTGACAAAGACATGAACAGTCTATAATTTTAAGGGTAGGTTAATTTTAACATTGAGAGACAGAATATCCAAAAAAATCAAGAAAATCACATTGTATAAATTAGATACATTTATTTGCATTTTGCAGTGAGAAATAAGTATTTGATCCCTCTGGCAAACAACACTTAATACTTGGTGGCAAAAGCCTTTTTGGCAAGCACAGCAGTCAGATGTTTTTTGTAGTTGATGATGAGGGTTGCACGCATGTCAGGAGGAATTTTGGTCCACTTCTCTTTGCAGATCATCTCTAAATCATTCAGGTTTTGAGGCTGTCGCTTTTGTATTTCTTCCATTTTATTACTATTGCACCAACAGTTGTCTCCTTCTCACCCAGCGTCTTTCTTATGGTTTTGTAGCTTATTCCAGCTTTGTGGAGGTCTATGATCTTGTCCCTGACATCCTTAGAAAGAGCTTTGGTCTTGCCCATGTTGTAGAGGTTAGAATCTGACTGATTAATTGAGTCTGTAGACAGGAGTCTTTTATACAGGTGACTATGTAAGACAGCTGTCTTTAATGCAGGTAATGAGTTGATTAGGAGCGTATAACTGGTCTGTAGGAGCCAGAACTCATAATGGTTTGTAGGGGATCAAATACTTATTTCTCACTGCAAAATGCAGATAAATGTATCTAATCTATACAATGTGATTTTCTTGATTTTTTTGGATATTCTATCTCTCAATGTTAAAATTAACCCACTCTTAAAATTATAGACTGTTCATGTCTTGGTCAGTGGACAAACTTACAAAAACAGCAAGGGATCAAATAATTATTTCCTTCACTCTACATCCAGATCTGCTCTTTTGTGCAGGACTACATAGAAAAGTCACTATCTGGAGGCCAGCTCTTTATAGCTATTTGCTAGACCTGGTGCTGACGCACAAAGCTAGCCCACAGCCGTGAGACAGACATCATGGGCTTGGGAGCCACAGGTTGGAGACCCTTGCCTTGGCCAATAAGTAATGGCATTTGCACTAGTTGTCTGCTGTTATAGCCCATCCAATATAATAAATGAGTTGTGCAATCAGACACATTAGATTGAGCACCAGCGCAGTATTCTGTTGCAATTTGCTTGACTGTGCACAACCTGTTCATCAAAACAATTGTTGACATTTTTCTCTGACCTCTTTTGTCACGGTGTTAAGTTCCTTTTTACTGGATGTTTTCCTCAATAATTCTCATCATACTCTCAAGAAAACCCCACAAGATCATTCTTAAAATGGCTTGGGTTTAATATGGATTCACAATGAAACTGATCCACAGAAAATGAGCTCTGTTGATTTTATGATGCACTTCAGGGTCTTTTGTGCGCACAACAGAAATTTTGCCCATGTTGCAGAGGTTAGAGTCTGACTGATTAATTGAGTCTGTAGACAGGAGTCTTTTATACAGGTGACTATGTAAGACAGCCGTCTTTAATGCACGTAATGAGTTGATTAGGAGCGTCTAACTGGTCTATAGGAGCCAGAACTCATAATGGTTTGTAGGGGATCAAATACTTATTTCTCACTGCAAAATGCAAACAAATTTATCTAGATTTTTTTTTGGATATTTTATCTCTCAATGTTAAAATTAACCTGTCCTTAAAATTATACTGTTCATATCTTTGTCAATGGGCAAACTTACAAAAGTAGCAAGGAATCAAATAATTATTTCCTTCACTGTATGTGTATGTGACGCGCCCCCTGGGCCAGTGCTGTTAGGGATACCCGGAGCCGGATCAGATGGGGGTTGTAGTCTCCGAGTGGCTGTGACCCGGTCCGTGCCCAGGGTGTCAAGCTCAGTGTGTGGCAGTCCTTATGATGTTACTAGATGTTCTTTTGTGTCGACTACGCCACCCGTTGAATTGCGGTCAATACGGCCGCCGCTGCAGCAGGGTCCGCTGAGGCTGGTGATGTATGTGCAGCTCAGGTAGTATAACCCCCAACGGGAGGGGTATAGCCTCAGGGGGTCAGTTGCAGAGGATGGGGGTTGTGGTGGTGCAGCGAGGATGAAAATGAGACTCAGAGTCGGGCTGTGCAGTTCAGGGTTTTTACTTACTGCAGTTGTTCTGGTCACTCCGGCCTTGAGTGACCACCCGAGCCGTGCTGCGTCCACCAGGTCCTGGACTCGGCCAACCCCCAGGTGATTCTGGAGCGTGGTCCTGAGCTCCCTTTCTGTCCTGTCCTCTTCTCTGGCCTTCCCCACCAGGGATCCACCTATGTCCGGCTCCCTCGGGCCTCTTGGTGGTAAACCCTTGTCTCTGGGTTCCCTGACCCTATTCCTGGTCTGCCTTCCGGGTGGATTTAGTGGGTGGTCGTGGCAGATCCTGCCCACGACCTCCGGTCTCTGGCTGAGGATTAGTGCCCTCCACCAGCTTGGGATCCGGTACCCTTGTGCCAACTCTTCACCCTCTGGTCTAATTTGGGCTCTTGGAGTTCCTTCTTTCTCCCCCTCTGGGTCTTTCTTTCTCCTCTCTCTCTCTTGGCCTTGGAGCTGCTCTTCTCCTCTGCTCTCTTCCTCTGACTCTGCACAAAGACTGACAGACTGACTGACGTCTCACAGACTGACCCTGATCTAAGATGGTGCCCACCTTATATACTCCCTCTATGTGTGAGCTCAGGTGACCAGCACCCAATGAGCTCCTAGCACTACCCAGACTGCTCCCCCTATCTGCCCCTACACTACTGGGATGTTCCACCCCCCTCCCACTCCAGCCAGGAACAGACACTGTTGTACCTGCACATTTCTCTAGTGGGAGTACCATCGGTCTGTTCCTCGGAAATGGGATGTGTGTAGTGCATGCAGCTAACTGAGCTCAGTTCCACACTCCATCCTTACCCGGGAGTGGAATATCACACCTCTGGGTTGAGGTGCAATACCCCTGTAGCAGCCGAATCCTCAGGGTGCTACATTCCCCCCTGGTAAATCACAGCACGTCCTCGGGCTGTAAGATATAAAGATATAAACATCCACAAACATACAATTTTTTTTTTTTCATAAAACATAAACATATAAAACATCATATATTATCAGCATAAACTTTTCATATAAAACTTATCATAAATAACACTCTTGTTCCTCCGGCCACGGTGCAACTTGTGACCGGGTAAAGTGCGACAGTCTCTTGAAGAAACACGGTTTCCTATAAAACCGGTAGGGGGCGCTTTAGGAAGCGCAACTATATACAAGGGAATTATGGCCGCTCTCAGTCCTCGACCAGGTATTAGGAAAGGAATGACCGCTCTCAGTCCTCGGTCAGTGGGAATAGGGACACACGGGATTAACAGTTCAATTGGCTGGTCCCAACGGGGACTATATTTTAACCAGAACAGTTCTTATACCCTGACGGGTAACTTTATACAGTCTCTTCACTACCGTACTCAACGACGGCGTCCTCCTGCTCTTTCTTTGTGGACAGTTTCAGTTTCAGACCCGTCCGGGTCCTCTTGCTCCTCCTCACACCGCAGCTCCTCCTCCGTCAGGCGATGCACATGGAGGTCGTAGGGTCCTTTGGCACACTTGTGCCGGGTGAAGGTGACCTCGTCCCCTACATACAGGTCACGACCTCTGTGTCCCTCCGGTAGGTGGGACTCAACGTCTCTCCTGGTCACGAAGACGTCGCCTGGGGTGCGGTGATCCCTGATGAAACCCCACCCATGCTGCAGATTGAACTTTATCACAGTCCCGATGGTACGGGGACCATGCGCTGCACGGGGGTTTCTCCTGGTCCGGCTCTTCTGCTCCGCGCTCCTTATTTGGGCTTGTTGTTCCCGGACCCGCCTCTCTCTCCGCTCCCTCTCAAAGACCTCGAGCTGCTGGCGGCAGCACTCTGCACGCTCCGCTGCGGCTGCCCGAGTCTCCTGAGTGAACCCCATGAGGTCTTCTCCAGTGGGATCCCACTCAAACTGGGTCTCTTCTAGCGGGGGCGAGATCCTCTTTATGGGCTTTGGAGCCGGGATCAGGGGTTCGCACATGGCCCTTGCTTTTTGCAGCTCCAGCTGGATGTATTCCTGGGGCCATACGAAGGGCTGCCCATCCGGGCACGTATGCTGGGCGAACAGGTCCTCACCCAGGTGCGGTACTTTAGGTGTTATGGGCGCCGTGGTGGTAGCGGCGCCCGGGTTAACCAGGCCTTGCGACCAGGCCTGGGGCACCTTGAAAGTAAAGGGCACCGTAAGAACGGCGGCGCCCTGTGTTACTTGGCCCTGCGACCAGGCCGGGGGCTCCGTGGAGGTAGGGGGCGCTGTTGGTATTGCGGCGCCCGGGGGTACTAGGCCTTGCGACCAGGCCGATGGTACTTCCTGCTTGGCCACGCTCGGGGTCGAGGCGTGTGACGTCACAGGGGTCGCGGCTTCCGTTTGAGGCCTAGTCTGCGGCGGTGACGTTGCAGCGACGGGCACGGCAGGGGGTACTTCGGGCTCTGCGACGGGGAGCTGGGGCAGGCACGCGGTTTCCCGGCTCGGGGTAGTGACGTCCCCTTTACCTGCCTCCATTCGTTCGGCTCCCTTCTCGGCGCCGTCTCCGGCCTTCAGTCCTCCTGCGCCATCCTCAGAGGCGGTCTGTCTCCTCGTCTCGGGTGGCGTGCTCCGCTGACGAGTCTCGGTCTGCTGGGCCATCTCTCGGCTCCACTCCGCCAACGTCTCTCGCTGCACCCGGGCCATCCTCCGTGCGAGGCCCTCCAGCGCGGTCTGTGCACACTCCCGGTCTCGGGGGAGCTGTGCTAGGATCTCCAGCAGGCCTTCTGGAGTGGCGACCTGCAACAGGCTCCTGACCACTGGGTCGGTGCTGCCTGACTCTCCCTCCATCTCCGGGTAGGCTCTCTCTGGACTCTCTTCCAGACGTCTTGTCTCCGGGTGCGCTCTCTCTAGACTGCTCCAGGCGACACCCATCTTTGTTCTCTTCTTCTGTCTCCGCCCACATTGAGGGTGGTCCCGGGGCAACTTCAGTTCCAGGGGCAGTTCTCTCACGCTGATGGACACTTCCAGCATCACAGTCTCTGTTGGTGGGCGCGGTTTCCGCTTTTGGCGCCATTCTTCGACCTGGCCCACGATGGGAGGTGGCCTCTTGCCACCCTCTGGCACGCCCATAAGGGCGTCCGCTCCCCCAAGGCGGGAAATCTTCGGAAATGGCGGGAATCGTCTCCCAGTGGCGGGAAACTCCATGGATGGCGGGAAAAAGCTGCAAATGGCGGACAACCGGCGGGAAACGACCTGTGATGGGGTCCGTTGGCGGGGACCCTCCGGAACCGGCGGGAGACTTCTTTTTGAGGTAACGGTGAACTTTTCTTCAGGCACGCAGTACCCGGTTGTTGCGGGCACGTAATCCTGCTGACTACGCCAAAGTTGACGCGCCCCCTGGGCCAGTGCTGTTAGGGATACCCGGAGCCGGATCAGATGGGGGTTGTAGTCTCCGAGTGGCTGTGACCCGGTCCGTGCCCAGGGTGTCAAGCTCAGTGTGTGGCAGTCCTTATGATGTTACTAGATGTTCTTTTGTGTCGACTACGCCACCCGTTGAATTGCGGTCAATACGGCCGCCGCTGCAGCAGGGTCCGCTGAGGCTGGTGATGTATGTGCAGCTCAGGTAGTATAACCCCCAACGGGAGGGGTATAGCCTCAGGGGGTCAGTTGCAGAGGATGGGGGTTGTGGTGGTGCAGCGAGGATGAAAATGAGACTCAGAGTCGGGCTGTGCAGTTCAGGGTTTTTACTTACTGCAGTTGTTCTGGTCACTCCGGCCTTGAGTGACCACCCGAGCCGCGCTGCGTCCACCAGGTCCTGGACTCCGCCAACCCCCAGGTGATTCTGGAGCGTGGTCCTGAGCTCCCTTTCTGTCCTGTCCTCTTCTCTGGCCTTCCCCACCAGGGATCCACCTATGTCCGGCTCCCTCGGGCCTCTTGGTGGTAAACCCTTGTCTCTGGGTTCCCTGACCCTATTCCTGGTCTGCCTTCCGGGTGGATTTAGTGGGTGGTCGTGGCAGATCCTGCCCACGACCTCCGGTCTCTGGCTGATGATTAGTGCCCTCCACCAGCTTGGGATCCGGTACCCTTGTGCCAACTCTTCACCCTCTGGTCTAATTTGGGCTCTTGGAGTTCCTTCTTTCTCCCCCTCTGGGTCTTTCTTTCTCCTCTCTCTCTCTTGGCCTTGGAGCTGCTCTTCTCCTCTGCTCTCTTCCTCTGACTCTGCACAAAGACTGACAGACTGACTGACGTCTCACAGACTGACCCTGATCTAAGATGGTGCCCACCTTATATACTCCCTCTATGTGTGAGCTCAGGTGACCAGCACCCAATGAGCTCCTAGCACTACCCAGACTGCTCCCCCTATCTGCCCCTACACTACTGGGATGTTCCACCCCCCTCCCACTCCAGCCAGGAACAGACACTGTTGTACCTGCACATTTCTCTAGTGGGAGTACCATCGGTCTGTTCCTCGGAAATGGGATGTGTGTAGTGCATGCAGCTAACTGAGCTCAGTTCCACACTCCATCCTTACCCGGGAGTGGAATATCACACCTCTGGGTTGAGGTGCAATACCCCTGTAGCAGCCGAATCCTCAGGGTGCTACATATGTTCAGTATGTGTATATATGTGTGTGTGTATGTCTAGTGTGTGTATATACATTTGTATGTGCAGTGTGTGTACATACATGTGTATGTATGTGTATATATGTATGAATGTATAGTATGTGTATATATACATGTGTATGTATGTGCGCTGCGTGTATATACATATGTATGTGCAATGTGTGTATATACTTGTGTTTATGAACAGTACAGGCCAAAAGTTTGGACACACCTTCTCATTTAAAGATTTTTCTGTATTTTCATGACTATGAAAATTGTACATTCACACTGAAGGCATCAAAACTCTGAATTACAGCAACACATGTGGAATTATATACTTAACAAAAAAGTGTGAAACAACTGAAAATATATGTCTTATATTCTAGGTTCTTCAAAGTAGCCACCTTTTGCTTTGATGACTGCTTTGCACACTCTTGGCATTCTCTTGATGAGCTTCAAGAGGTAGTCACCGGAAATGGTTTTCACTTCACAGGTGTGCCCTGTCAGGTTTAATATGTGGGATTTCTTGCCTTATAAATGGGGTTGGGACCATCAGTTGTGTTGTGCAGAAGTCAGGTGGATACACCGCTGATAGTCCTACTGAATAGACTGTTAGAATTTGTATTATGGCAAGAAAAAAGCAGCTAAGTAAAGAAAAACGAGTGGCCATCATTACTTTAAGAAATTAAGGTCAGTCAGTCCGCAAAATTTGGCAAACTTTGAATGTGTCCCCAAGTGCAGTTGCAAAAACCATCAAGTGCTACAAAGAAACTGGCTCACATGAGGACCGCCCCAGGAAAGGAAGACCAAGAGTCACCTCTGCTTCTGAGGATAAGTTTATCCGAGTCACCAGCCTCAGAAATGGCAGGTTAACAGCAGCTCAGATTAGAGACCAGGTCAATGCCACACAGAGTTCTAGCAGCAGACACATCTCTACAACAACTGTTAAGAGGAGACTTTGTGCAGCTGGCCTTCATGGTAAAATAGCTGCTAGGAAACCACTGCTAAGGACAGGCAACAAGCAGAAGAGACTTGTTTGGGCTAAAGAACACAAGGAATGGACATTAGACCAGTGGAAATTTGTGCTTTGGTCTAATGAGTCCAAATTTGAGATCTTTGGTTCCAACCACCGTGTCTTTGTGCGACGCAGAAAAGGTGAACGGATGGACTCTAAATACCTGGTTCCCACCGTGAAGCATGGAGGAGGAGGTGTGATGGTGTGGGGGTACTTTGCTGGTGACACTGTTGGGGATTTATTCAAAATTGAAGGCATACTGAACCAGCATGGCTACCACAGCATCTTGCAGCGGCATGCTATTCCATCCGGTTTGCGTTTAGTTGGACCATCATTTATTTTTCAACAGGACAATGACCCCAAACAAACCTCCAGGCTGTGTAAAGGCTATTTGACCAAGAACGAGAGTGATGGGGTGCTACGCCAGATGACCTGGCCTCCGCAGTCACCAGACTTGATCCCAATCGAGATGGTTTGGGGTGAGCTGGACCGCAGAGTGAAGGCAAAAGGGCCAACAAGTGCTAAGCATCTCTGGGAGCTCCTTCAAGATTGTTGGAAGACCATTTCTGGTGACTACCTCTTGAAACTCATCAAGAGAATGCCAAGAGTGTGCAAAGCAGTCATGAAAGCAAAAGGTGGCTACTATGAAGAACCTAGAATATAAGACATATTTTCAGTTGTTTCACACTATTTTGTTAAGTATATAATTCCACTTGTGTTAATTCATAGTTTTGATGCCTTCAGTGTGAATGTACAATTTTCATAGTCTTGAAAATACAGAAAAATCTTTAAATGAGAAGGTGTATCCAAACTTTTGGTCTGCACTGTACTTAACAAAAAAGTGTGAAACAACTGAAAATATGTCTTATGATGGTTTTAATGCCCCTTGGAGAGACATGGAGGTCGCAGTGGAATAAAAAGACAATATCAATGCCCCTGGGAAAAGTGGTGGAGGTCGCAGTAGCTTAACAAGACGGTTTTAATGCCCCTTGGAAGAATGGTGGAGGTCGCAGTGGAATAAAAAGACAATATCAATGCCCCTGGGAAAAGTGATGGAGGTTGCAGTAGCTTAATAAGACGGTTTTAATGCCCCTTGGAAGAATGGTGGAGGTCGCAGTGGAATAAAAAGACAATATCAATGCCCCTGGGAAAAGTGGTGGAGGTCACAGTAGCTTAACAAGACGGTTTTAATGCCCCTTGGAAGAATGGTGGAGGTCGCAGTGGAATAAAAAGACAATATCAATGCCCCTGGGAATAGTGGTGGAGGTCGCAGTAGCTTAACAAGACGGTATTAATGCCCCTTGGAAGAGACGTGGAGGTCGCAGTAGCTTAACAACACAGTTTTGATGCCCCTTAGAAGAGACGTGGAGGTTGCAGTAGCTTAACAAGACGGTTTTAATGCCTTTTGGAAGAGACGTGGAGGCTGCAGCAGCTTAACAAGACGGTTTTAATGCCCCTTGGAAGAGACGTGGAGGTTGCAGTAGCTTAACAAGACGGTTTTAATGCCCCTTGGAAGAGACATGGAGGTCGCAGTGGAATAAAAAGACAATATCAATGCCCCTGGGAAAAGTGATGGAGGTCGCAGTAGCTTAACAAGACGGTTTTAATGCCCCTTGGAAGAATGGTGGAGGTCGCAGTGGAATAAAAAGACAATATCAATGCCCTTGGGAAAAGTGGTGGAGGTCGCAGTAGCTTAACAAGACGGTTTTAATGCCCCTTGGAAGAGACGTGGAGGTCGCAGTAGCTTAGCAAGACGGTTTTAATGCCCCTTGGAAGAGACGTGGAGGTTGCAGTAGCTTAACAAGACGGTTTTAATGCCCCTTGGTGTTAGAACCTTGCTGTTAGGTTTTTTTTCCCTTTGCTGGTCACATGACCTTGTTGGCCTATTTAATCCTGCTCCGCCCTTCTGGCTTTGCTGGACTTCATTGTATATCTACTTTCTAGCTAGCCTGTGCTCTGTATCTAACTCTGTTAGTTTGCTTGGTCTACGGACCTCTATGTTCTATCTATTTTGTTTGTTCGTCTGTCTGCTACTATTTCTGTTAGGAGGTGTCCCATATTCCTCCCAGTCCTTAGTACTTGTAGGGATTCCCTCCCCACATCTATAGGTCTTCGTACAGACTAGATTAGGACTTTAGCAGGTCTGATCGCAGGATCAGGTTCCCTGTTACATCGTAGGGATTCAGCTGAGTCTTATAGTAGGGACAGATCTCCTCTCTTTCCTTAGCTTTGGTAGCAGAACATAACAGTAAGTCCAGCCAGCAAATTCTCTAAGGAAAGATTTTTCTGTTCCATCATGGTGTCGGTTCAGGATTTGGCTCATCGCCTGCAGGGACTCTCTCTGGAGGTGGCCGAGCTCCGTCAGCACGTGAGTAACTGTCCTGGAGCACATTTCTTGGAGCCTAAGGTATGTTTGCCGGATTTATTTTTTGGTGAACACCGAGAATTTTTTTCATTTAAAAATGCTTGCCTATTGTATTTTCGTTTGAGACCTAAGTCCTCTGGGGATGAATCCCAGCGCGTAGGGTTCATAATGTCACTTTTGCGCAAAGAGCCTCAGGAGTGGGCCTTTTCTTTGCAACCTAGTGATTCATGCTTCAGATCAGTGGATAGTTTTTTTTCTGCTTTGGGACTATTATATGATGATCCTGACCGTGTCGCATCAGCTGAGACTGAGTTGAGACGTCTAAAACAAGGATCGGGTAATGTGGAAAAATATTGTACACATTTTCGTCGTTGGTCCACTCAAACAGGGTGGAACGATTCTGCTCTGAAAAGTCTATTTCTTGCTGGGCTCAGTGAAAGGGTTAAAGACCTGCTAATTGCTTATCCTACACCTGAGGATTTGCAACAGGCTATGCAATTAGCTATACGGGTGGATAGAAGACTGCGTGCTAGGGTTAATGAGAGCAAATCCTCTGCTATGTCAGTTTCTGGTTATGATAATGTGTGTACTAACAGTGGTGAACCGATGGAGATTGGATCGGTGGCACCTCGCTCTCAAGAAAAAGACCGTCGTTTTTCAGAAGGCTTGTGCTTCTATTGCGGAAAATCTGGTCATTTGATTAAAGGCTGTGAGCTTCGGATGAAGAAAGAAAAAAAAATGGTCAGTCACGCCCGTATTGCCTGTTTAAATTCCAAGGGTATATTTTTAGCTGCTTCCACGATTGCTCAGGAAAAATTAATGGAATTTCGGGTGTTTGTTGATTGCGGGTCTACACTGAATGTAATTGATGGGGGATTCGTGGAAAAACTCAATTTAAAACCTGAACCTTTATCATCCCCCATTGCTGTGGTTTCTGTGGATGGCTCCCCTTTGAAGAATATTACTCTCAAGGTCAGTGAATTTCCTCTCACTATTAATGGTGTTCACCATGAGAAATTGGATTTGGTAGTGTTGAATAACTTGCCTTCTCCAGTAATATTGGGTTTGCCCTGGTTAAAATTTCACAATCCTGTACTGGATTGGTCTACCAGTGAAATTAAATCCTGGAGCCATAAATGTTATGACAAGTGTTGTAATGGGCGTATTGCAGCTTTGGATAGGGGAGAATTGCCTGTTCCTATTCAGGATTTTTGGAGAGTTTTTTCTGAGAAGGAATCGCAGGTTTTGCCTCCCCATAGAGACTATGATTGTTCTATTGAATTTGTCCCTGGAGCGACTCTTCCTAAAAGTCGTTTATTTAACCTTACTATTCCTGAGAGGAAGGCTTTGGAGGAATACATACAGACAAGTTTGGCCGCCGGTCACATTAGGCCCTCTAAGTCTCCTGTGTCGGTTGGATTTTTTTTTGTAAAAAAAAAGGACGGCGGTTTACGTCCTTGTCTGGATTTTCGTGAGATTAACAAAATTACGGTACGCAATCCTTACCCACTGCCATTGATTCCTGATCTGTTTAACCAGTTATTGGGGGCCAAGTGGTTCTCTAAAATTGATCTTAAGGGGGCATACAATCTGTTGCGCATGAAGGAGGGTGATGAATGGAAGACTGCTTTTAACACTCCTGTGGGTCATTTTGAGAATCTGGTTATGCCTTTTGGTCTTACTAATGCTCCTGCATTTTTTCAGAATCTGATTAATGACATCCTTAGACCTTTGATCGGTAAAAATGTGGTTGTGTATTTGGATGACATTTTGATTTATTCGCCAGATCTGGAGTCTCATTGGCGGAGCGTGCGTGAGGTATTACAGTTATTAATGGACAATTCGCTTTTTGCTAAGCTGGAGAAATGTGAGTTCGCTGTACAGAGAATTAGTTTTTTGGGCTACATTATCTCCAGCAAAGGTTTTGAGATGGATCCGGTTAAGGTTCAGGCTGTGCAGGAATGGCCTAGGCCTATTGGTTTGAAATCGATACAGAGGTTTTTGGGTTTCGCCAATTACTACAGAAAATTCATAAAAAATTTTTCTAGTATTGTCAAACCTCTGACTGATCTCACCAGGAAAGGTGCTGATGCGGTTCAGTGGTCTTCTGAGGCCATTGAAGCTTTTGTGTATCTCAAGGAGAGGTTCACCTCTGCTCCCATCCTTATGCAGCCTGATGTTACTAGGCCGTTTTTGGTTGAGGTTGATGCTTCCTCTGTGGGGGTTGGCGCAGTATTGTCTCAGGATAACGGGGATGGATTACATCCCTGTGCCTTTTTTTCAAAAAAATTTTCGGAGACTGAACTGAATTACGATATTGGTAATCGGGAATTATTGGCTATTAAACTCGCATTTGAACACTGGCGCCACTTCTTGGAAGGTGCGGAATTTCCCGTTCAGGTTCTTACGGATCATAAAAATCTGATATATCTTGATGCTGCCAAGCGCCTGAATGCCCGTCAGGCTAGGTGGGCACTGTTTTTCTCGCGGTTTAATTTCTCCGTTACTTACATCCCTGGTACTAAGAATGTTAAGGCGGATGCCTTGTCTCGCAGTTTTTCTCCCATAGTCGGTGCTGAGAAAGAGGAAAACATTCTACAAGAAGGTGTTGTGATAGCTGCTTTAGACTCCGTTTTGGAAGATGAGATTCTTAAAGCTCAGGAGAATGCCCCATCTAACACTCCTCATGGGAGGTTGTTTGTGCCTGGGACCTTTAGGAGAGATTTGTTTGTTGAGTGTCACGAATCTCGATTGGCAGGTCATCCCGGAATCTCTGAGACCAAGAGACTGGTGGGTCGCAGTTTTTGGTGGCCTGGATGGCAGAAGGAAGTCATTAAGTGGGTGCGCCAATGTACTATATGTGCTAGATCTAAGTCCTCACATACTCCTGCTGCGGGGTTGCTTTGTCCTTTGGAGGTCCCCAGTGCTCCTTGGACACATTTGGCTATGGACTTTATAACTGACCTTCCCCCCTCTGAGGGTTTTACTGTCATCTGGGTGGTCGTGGACCGTTTTAGCAAGATGTGTCACTTGGTTCCCTTCGTCAAACTGCCCTGCGCTAAAACTCTCGCTAAGGCCTTTGTCAAGGAAATTGTCAGACTTCATGGCGTTCCTACTGACATTGTTTCTGATAGGGGTCCTCAGTTCGTGGCTCGTTTTTGGCGTGCCTTTTGTGACAGGTTGGGAATTCATTTGTCGTTTTCGTCCGGATATCATCCTGAATCTAATGGCCAGACAGAAAGGAAAAACCAGGATGTTGAGCAGTTCTTGCGTTGTTTTGTGGCAGACAATCAAGAGGGGTGGTCTGAGTTTCTGCCACTTGCCGAATTTGCTCTGAACAATCATACATCTTCTTCTGCTGGTTGTTCGCCTTTTTTTTGTTGTTCTGGGAGACATCCGTCGTTTGGGTCGTTCTCCAAGTTGGGATCTGCCGTGCCTGAGGAGGAGAATTTTTCCGGTGATTTGGAAAGAGTTTGGACGGATGTGCGTGGTAATCTTCAGGAGGCCAACAGAAAATCTAAAGACTACTTTGATAGGAAACGACAGGAGGTTTTGTTCGCTGTTGGTGACATGGTTTGGTTGTCCTCTAGGAATCTGCGGTTGAGGATTCCTTCTAAGAAATTGGGTCCCAAGTTTGTAGGGCCCTTTAAGGTGCTTCAGGTTGTCAACCAATCTGCTGTTAGGTTGGAGGTTCCTACCTCCTGGAGAATTAATCCGGTCTTTCATGTCTCTCTGTTAAAAAAAGCTGTTGTGTCGGATGGTGACGCCTCTGCCTCTGTTCCTCCGGTGGTGGAGGACGGGGAATATGAAATTTCTCGCATCCTTGACTCTAGACGGTATAGAGGTAGTTTGCAGTATCTTGTGGCCTGGAAAGGTTTCGGACCCGAGGATAACTCTTGGGTGAGGTCAGATGATGTTTCCGCGTCCAGACTTATCAGAGCGTTTCACAGGAGATTTCCTGATAAGCCTGGTCCTAGGGGATCCGGAGGATCCTCTTAGAAGGGGGGGTACTGTTAGAACCTTGCTGTTAGGTTTTTTTTCCCTTTGCTGGTCACATGACCTTGTTGGCCTATTTAATCCTGCTCCGCCCTTCTGGCTTTGCTGGACTTCATTGTATATCTACTTTCTAGCTAGCCTGTGCTCTGTATCTAACTCTGTTAGTTTGCTTGGTCTACGGACCTCTATGTTCTATCTATTTTGTTTGTTCGTCTGTCTGCTACTATTTCTGTTAGGAGGTGTCCCATATTCCTCCCAGTCCTTAGTACTTGTAGGGATTCCCTCCCCACATCTATAGGTCTTCGTACAGACTAGATTAGGACTTTAGCAGGTCTGATCGCAGGATCAGGTTCCCTGTTACATCGTAGGGATTCAGCTGAGTCTTATAGTAGGGACAGATCTCCTCTCTTTCCTTAGCTTTGGTAGCAGAACATAACACTTGGAAGAGACGTGGAGGTTGCAGTAGTTTAACAAGACGGTTTTATTACCCCTTGGAAGAGACATGGAGGCTGCAGCAGCTTAACAAGACGGTTTTAATGCCCCTTGGAAGAGACGTGGAGGTTGCAGTAGCTTAACAAGACGGTTTTAATGCCCCTTGGAAGAGACATGGAGGTCGCAGTGGAATAAAAAGACAATATCAATGCCCCTGGGAAAAGTGATGGAGGTCGCAGTAGCTTAACAAGACGGTTTTAATGCCCCTTGGAAGAGACGTGGAGGTTGCAGTAGTTTAACAAGACGGTTTTATTACCCCTTGGAAGAGATGTGGAGGTTGCAGTAGCTTAACAAGACGGTTTCAATGCCCCTTGGAAGAGATGTGGAGGTTGCAGTAGCTTAACAAGGCGGTTTTAATGCCCCTTGGAAGAGACGTGGAGGTTGCAGTAGCTTAAAAAGACGGTTTTAATGCCCTTTGGAAGAGACGTGGAGGTCGCAGTGGAATAAAAAGACAATATCAATGCCCCTGGGAAAAGTGGTGGAGGTCGCAGTAGCCTAACAAGACGGTTTTAATGCCCCTTGGAAGAATGGTGGAGGTCGCAGTGGAATAAAAATACAATATCAATGCCCCTGGGAAAAGTGGTGGAGGTCTCAGTAGCTTAACAAGACGGTTTTAATGCCCCTTCGAAGAGACGTGGAGGTCGCAGTAGCTTAACAAGACGGTTTTAATGCCCCTTAGAAGAGACGTGGAGGTTGCAGTAGCTTAACAAGATGGTTTTAATGCACCTTGGAAGAGACGTGGAGGTTGCAGTAGCTTAACAAGACGGTTTTAATACCCCTTGGAAGAGACGTGGAGGTTGCAGTAGCTTAACAAGACGGTTTTAATGCCCCTTGGAAGAGACATGGAGGTCGCAGTGGAATAAAAAGACAATATCAATTCCCCTGGGAAAAGTGATGGAGGTCGCAGTAGCTTAACAAGACGGTTTTAATGCCCCTTGGAAGAATGGTGGCGGTCGCAGTGGAATAAAAAGACAATATCAATGCCCCTGGGAAAAGTGGTGGAGGTCTCAGTAGCTTAACAAGACGGTTTTAATGCCCCTTGGAAGAGACGTGCAGGTCGCAGTAGCTTAACAAGACGGTTTTAATGCCCCTTAGAAGAGACGTGGAGGTTGCAGTAGCTTAACAAGACGGTTTTAATGCCCCTTGGAAGAGACGTGGAGGTTGCAGCAGGTTAACAAGACGGTTTTAATGCCCCTTGGAAGAGACGTGGAGGTTGCAGTAGCTTAACAAGACGGTTTTAATGCGCCTTGGAAGAGACGTGGAGGTTGCAGTAGCTTAACAAGACGGTTTTAATGCCCCTTAGAAGAGACGTGGAGGTTGCAGTAGCTTAACAAGACGGTTTTAATGCCCCTTGGAAGAGATGTGGAGGTTGCAGCAGGTTAACAAGACGGTTTTAATGCCCCTTGGAAGAGACGTGGAGGTTGCAGTAGCTTAACAAGACGGTTTTAATGCCCCTTGGAAGAGACGTGGAGGTTGCAGCAGGTTAACAACACGGTTTTAATGCCCCTTGGAAGAGACGTGGAGGTTGCAGTAGCTTAACAAGATGGTTTTAATGCGCCTTGGAAGAGACGTGGAGGTTGCAGTAGCTTAACAAGACGGTTTTAATACCCCTTGGAAGAGACATGGAGGTTGCAGTAGCTTTACAAGACGGTTTTAAAGCCCCTTGGAAGAGACATGGAGGTCACAGTGGAATAAAAAGACAATATCAATGCCCCTGGGAAAAGTGATGGAGGTCGCAGTAGCTTAACAAGACGGTTTTAATGCCCCTTGGAAGAATGGTGGCGGTCGCAGTGGAATAAAAAGACAATATCAATGCCCCTGGGAAAAGTGGTGGAGGTCTCAGTAGCTTAACAAGACGGTTTTAATGCCCCTTGGAAGAGACGTGCAGGTCGCAGTAGCTTAACAAGACTGTTTTAATGCCCCTTAGAAGAGACGTGGAGGTTGCAGTAGCTTAACAAGACGGTTTTAATGCCCCTTGGAAGAGACGTGGAGGTTGCAGCAGGTTAACAAGACGGTTTTAATGCCCCTTGGAAGAGACGTGGAGGTTGCAGTAGCTTAACAAGACAGTTTTAATGCGCCTTGGAAGAGACGTGGAGGTTGCAGTAGCTTAACAAGATGGTTTTAATACCCCTTGGAAGAGACGTGGAGGTTGCAGTAGCTTAACAAGATGGTTTTAATGCCCCTTGGAAGAGACATGGAGGTCGCAGTGGAATAAAAAGACAATATCAATGCCCCTGGGAAAAGTGATGGAGGTCGCAGTAGCTTAACAAGACGGTTTTAATGCCCCTTGGAAGAATGGTGGAGGTCGCAGTGGAATAAAAAGACAATATCAATGCCCTTGGGAAAAGTGGTGGAGGTCGCAGTAGCTTAACAAGACGGTTTTAATGCCCCTTGGAAGAGATGTGGAGGTCGCAGTAGCTTAGCAAGACGGTTTTAATGCCCCTTGGAAGAGACGTGGAGGTTGCAGTAGCTTAACAAGACAGTTTTAATGCCCCTTGGAAGAGACATGGAGGTTGCAGTAGTTTAACAAGACGGTTTTATTACCCCTTGGAAGAGACGTGGAGGCTGCAGCAGCTTAACAAGACGGTTTTAATGCCCCTTGGAAGAGACGTGGAGGTTGCAGTAGCTTAACAAGACTGTTTTAATGCCCCTTGGAAGAGACATGGAGGTCGCAGTGGAATAAAAAGACAATATCAATGCCCCTGGGAAAAGTGATGGAGGTCGCAGTAGCTTAACAAGACGGTTTTAATGCCCCTTGGAAGAATGGTGGAGGTCGCAGTGGAATAAAAAGACAATATCAATGCCCTTGGGAAAAGTGGTGGAGGTCGCAGTAGCTTAACAAGACGGTTTTAATGCCCCTTGGAAGAGACGTGGAGGTCGCAGTAGCTTAGCAAGACGGTTTTATTGCCCCTTGGAAGAGACGTGGAGGTTGCAGTAGCTTAACAAGACGGTTTTAATGCCCCTTGGAAGAGACGTGGAGGTTGCAGTAGTTTAACAAGACGGTTTTATTACCCCTTTGAAGAGATGTGGAGGTTGCAGTAGCTTAACAAGACGGTTTCAATGCCCCTTGGAAGAGATGTGGAGGTTGCAGTAGCTTAACAAGGCGGTTTTAATGCCCCTTGGAAGAGACGTGGAGGTTGCAGTAGCTTAAAAAGACGGTTTTAATGCCCTTTGGAAGAGACGTGGAGGTCGCAGTGGAATAAAAAGACAATATCAATGCCCCTGGGAAAAGTGGTGGAGGTCGCAGTAGCTTAACAAGACGGTTTTAATGCCCCTTCGAAGAGACGTGGAGGTCGCAGTAGCTTAACAAGACGGTTTTAATGCCCCTTAGAAGAGACGTGAAGGTTGCAGTAGCTTAACAAGACGGTTTTAATGCCCCTTGGAAGAGACGTGGAGGTTGCAGCAGGTTAACAAGACGGTTTTAATGCCCCTTGGAAGAGACGTGGAGGTTGCAGTAGCTTAACAAGACGGTTTTAATGCGCCTTGTAAGAGACGTGGAGGTTGCAGTAGCTTAACAAGACGGTTTTAATACCCCTTGGAAGAGACGTGGAGGTTGCAGTAGCTTAACAAGACGGTTTTAATGCCCCTTGGAAGAGACATGGAGGTCGCAGTGGAATAAAAAGACAATATCAATGCCCCTGGGAAAAGAAAAGTGATGGAGGTCGCAGTAGCTTAACAAGACGGTTTTAATGCCCCTTGGAAGAATGGTGGCGGTCCCAGTGGAATAAAAAGACAATATCAATGCCCCTGGGAAAAGTGGTGGAGGTCTCAGTAGCTTAACAAGACGGTTTTAATGCCCCTTGGAAGAGACGTGCAGGTCGCAGTAGCTTAACAGGACGGTTTTAATGCCCCTTAGAAGAGACGTGGAGGTTGCAGTAGCTTAACAAGACGGTTTTTATGCCCTTGGAAGAGACGTGGAGGTTGCAGCAGGTTAACAAGACGGTTTTAATGCCCCTTGGAAGAGACGTGGAGGTTGCAGTAGCTTAACAAGACGGTTTTAATGTGCCTTGGAAGAGACGTGGAGGTTGCAGTAGCTTAACAAGACGGTTTTAATACTCCTTGGAAGAGACGTGGAGGTTGCAGTAGCTTAACAAGATGGTTTTAATGCCCCTTGGAAGAGACATGGAGGTCGCAGTGGAATAAAAAGACAATATCAATGCCCCTGGGAAAAGTGATGGAGGTCGCAGTAGCTTAACAAGACGGTTTTAATGCCCCTTGGAAGAATGGTGGCGGTCGCAGTGGAATAAAAAGACAATATCAATACCCCTTGGAAAAGTGGTGGAGGTCGCAGTAGCTTAACAAGACGGTTTTAATGCCCCTTGGAAGATAAGTGGAGGTTGCAGTAGCTTAACAAGACGGTTTTAATGCCCCTTGGAAGAATGGTGGCGGTCGCAGTGGAATAAAAAGACAATATCAATACCCCTTGGAAAAGTGGTGGAGGTCGCAGTAGCTTAACAAGACGGTTTTAATGCCCCTTGGAAGATACGTGGAGGTTGCAGTAGCTTAACAAGACGGTTTTAATACCCCTTGGAAGAGACGTGGAGGTTGCAGTAGCTTAACAAGACGGTTTTAATGCCCCTTGGAAGAGACATGGAGGTCGCAGTGGAATAAAAAGACAATATCAATGCCCCTGGGAAAAGTGATGGAGGTCGCAGTAGCTTAACAAGATGGTTTTAATGCCCATTGAAAGAATGGTGGAGGTCACAGTGGAATAAAAAGACAATATCAATGCCCTTGGGAAAAGTGGTGGAGGTCGCAGTAGCTTAACAAGATGGTTTTAATGCCCCTTGGAAGAGACGTGGAGGTCGCAGTAGCTTAACAAGACGGTTTTAATGCCCCTTGGAAGAGACGTGGAGGTTGCAGTAGCTTAACAGGACAGTTTTAATGCCCCTTGGAAGAGACGTGGAGGTTGCAGCAGGTTAACAAGACGGTTTTAATGCCCCTTGGAAGAGACGTGGAGGTTGCAGTAGCTTAACAAGACGGTTTTAATGCGCCTTGGAAGAGACGTGGAGGTTGCAGTAGCTTAACAAGACGGTTTTAATACTCCTTGGAAGAGACGTGGAGGTTGCAGTAGCTTAACAAGATTGTTTTAATGCCCCTTGGAAGAGACATGGAGGTCGCAGTGGAATAAAAAGACAATATCAATGCCCCTTGGAAAAGTGATGGAGGTCACAGTAGCTTAACAAGACGGTTTTAATGCCCCTTGGAAGAATGGCGGCGGTCGCAGTGGAATAAAAAGACAATATCAATACCCCTTGGAAAAGTGGTGGAGGTCGCAGTAGCTTAACAAGACGGTTTTAATGCCCCTTGGAAGATAAGTGGAGGTTGCAGTAGCTTAACAAGACGGTTTTAATGCCCCTTGGAAGAATGGTGGCGGTCGCAGTGGAATAAAAAGACAATATCAATACCCCTTGGAAAAGTGGTGGAGGTCGCAGTAGCTTAACAAGACGGTTTTAATGCCCCTTGGAAGATACGTGGAGGTTGCAGTAGCTTAACAAGACGGTTTTAATACCCCTTGGAAGAGACGTGGAGGTTGCAGTAGCTTAACAAGACGGTTTTAATGCCCCTTGGAAGAGACATGGAGGTCGCAGTGGAATAAAAAGACAATATCAATGCCCCTGGGAAAAGTGATGGAGGTCGCAGTAGCTTAACAAGATGGTTTTAATGCCCATTGAAAGAATGGTGGAGGTCGCAGTGGAATAAAAAGACAATATCAATGCCCTTGGGAAAAGTGGTGGAGGTTGCAGTAGCTTAACAAGGCGGTTTTAATGCCCCTTGGAAGAGACGTGGAGGTTGCAGTAGCTTAAAAAGACGGTTTTAATGCCCTTTGGAAGAGACGTGGAGGTCGCAGTGGAATAAAAAGACAATATCAATGCCCCTGGGAAAAGTGGTGGAGGTCGCAGTAGCTTAACAAGACGGTTTTAATGCCCCTTGGAAGAATGGTGGAGGTCGCAGTGGAATAAAAAGACAATATCAATGCCCCTGGGAAAAGTGGTGGAGGTCGCAGTAGCTTACCAAGACAGTTTTAATGCCCCTTAGAAGAGACGTGGAGGTTGCAGTAGCTTAACAAGACGGTTTTAATGCCCCTTGGAAGAGACGTGGAGGTTGCAGCAGCTTGACAAGACGGTTTTAATGCCCCTTGGAAGAGACGTGGAGGTTGCAGTAGCTTAACAAGACGGTTTTAATGCGCCTTGGAAGAGACGTAGAGGTTGCAGTAGCTTAACAAGACGGTTTTAATACCCCTTGGAAGAGACGTGGAGGTTGCAGTAGCTTAACAAGACGGTTTTAATGCCCCTTGGAAGAGACATGGAGGTCGCAGTGGAATAAAAAGACAATATCAATGCCCCTGGGAAAAGTGATGGAGGTCGCAGTAGCTTAACAAGACGGTTTTATTGCCCCTTGGAAGAGACGTGGAGGTTGCAGTAGCTTAACAGGACAGTTTTAATGCCCCTTGGAAGTGACGTGGAGGTTGCAGTAGTTTAACAAGACGGTTTTATTGCCCCTTGGAAGAGATGTGGAGGTTGCAGTAGCTTAACAAGACGGTTTTAATGCCCCTTGGAAGAGATGTGGAGGTTGCAGTAGCTTAACAAGGCGGTTTTAATTCCCCTTGGAAGAGACGTGAAGGTTGCAGTAGCTTAAAAAGACAGTTTTAATGCCCTTTGGAAGAGACGTGGAGGTCGCAGTGGAATAAAAAGACAATTTCAATGCCCCTGGGAAAAGTGGTGGAGGTCGCAGTAGCTTAACAAGACGGTTTTAGTGCCCCTTGGAAGAATGGTGGAGGTCGCAGTGGAATAAAAAGACAATATCAATGCCCTGGGAAAAGTGGTGGAGGTTGCAGTAGCTTACCAAGACAGTTTTAATGCCCCTTGGAAGAATGGTGGAGGTCGCAGTGGAAAAAAAAGACAATATCAATGCCCCTGGGAAAAGTGGTGGAGGTCTCAGTAGCTTATCAAGACGGTTTTAATGCCCCTTGGAAGAGACATGGAGGTCGCAGTAGCTTAACAAGACGGTTTTAATGCCCCTTAGAAGAGACGTGGAGGTTGCAGTAGCTTAACAAGACGGTTTTAATGCCCCTTGGAAGAGACGTGGAGGTTGCAGCAGCTTGACAAGACGGTTTTAATGCCCCTTGGAAGAGACGTGGAGGTTGCAGTAGCTTAACAAGACGGTTTTAATGCGCCTTGGAAGAGACGTGGAGGTTGCAGTAGCTTAACAAGATGGTTTCAATACCCCTTGGAAGAGACGTGGAGGTTGCAGTAGCTTAACAAGACGGTTTTAATGCCCCTTGGAAGAATGGTGGCGGTCGCAGTGGAATAAAAAGACAATATCCATACCCCTTGGAAAAGTGGTGGAGGTCGCAGTAGCTTAACAAGACGGTTTTAATGCCCCTTGGAAGATACGTGGAGGTTGCAGTATCTTAACAAAACGGTTTTAATGCCCCTTGGAAGAGACGTGGAGGTTGCAGTAGCTTAACAAGACGGTTTTATTGCCCCTTGGAAGAGACGTGGAGGTTGCAGTAGCTTAACAGGACAGTTTTAATGCCCCTTGGAAGTGACGTGGAGGTTGCAGTAGTTTAACAAGACGGTTTTATTGCCCCTTGGAAGAGATGTGGAGGTTGCAGTAGCTTAACAAGACGGTTTTAATGCCCCTTGGAAGAGATGTGGAGGTTGCAGTAGCTTAACAAGGCGGTTTTAATTCCCCTTGGAAGAGACGTGAAGGTTGCAGTAGCTTAAAAAGACAGTTTTAATGCCCTTTGGAAGAGACGTGGAGGTCGCAGTGGAATAAAAAGACAATTTCAATGCCCCTGGGAAAAGTGGTGGAGGTCGCAGTAGCTTAACAAGACGGTTTTAATGCCCCTTGGAAGAATGGTGGAGGTCGCAGTGGAATAAAAAGACAATATCAATGCCCTGGGAAAAGTGGTGGAGGTTGCAGTAGCTTACCAAGACAGTTTTAATGCCCCTTGGAAGAATGGTGGAGGTCGCAGTGGAAAAAAAAGACAATATCAATGCCCCTGGGAAAAGTGGTGGAGGTCTCAGTAGCTTATCAAGACGGTTTTAATGCCCCTTGGAAGAGACATGGAGGTCGCAGTAGCTTAACAAGACGGTTTTAGTGCCCCTTAGAAGAGACGTGGAGGTTGCAGTAGCTTAACAAGACGGTTTTAATGCCCCTTGGAAGAGACGTGGAGGTTGCAGCAGCTTGACAAGACGGTTTTAATGCCCCTTGGAAGAGACGTGGAGGTTGCAGTAGCTTAACAAGACGGTTTTAATGCGCCTTGGAAGAGACGTGGAGGTTGCAGTAGCTTAACAAGATGGTTTCAATACCCCTTGGAAGAGACGTGGAGGTTGCAGTAGCTTAACAAGACGGTTTTAATGCCCCTTGGAAGAATGGTGGCGGTCGCAGTGGAATAAAAAGACAATATCCATACCCCTTGGAAAAGTGGTGGAGGTCGCAGTAGCTTAACAAGACGGTTTTAATGCCCCTTGGAAGATACGTGGAGGTTGCAGTATCTTAACAAGACGGTTTTAATGCCCCTTGGAAGAGACGTGGAGGTTGCAGTAGCTTAACAAGACGGTTTTAATGCCCCTTGGAAGAGACATGGAGGTTGCAGTAGCTTAGCAAGACGGTTTTAATGCCCCTTGGAAGAGACGTGGAGGTTGCAGTAGCTTAACAAGACGGTTTTAATGCCCCTTGGAAGAGACGTGGAGGTTGCAGTAGCTTAACAAGACGGTTTTAATGCCCCTTGTAAGAGACGTGGAGGTTGCAGTAGCTTAACAAGACAGTTTTAATGCCCCTTGGAAGAGACATGGAGGTTACAGTAACTAAACAAGACAATTTTAATACCCCTTGGAAGAGACGTGGAGGTTGCAGTAGCTTAACAAGACGGTTTTAATGCCCCTTGGAAGAGACGTGGATGTTGCAGTGGAATAAAAAGACAATATCAATGCCCCTGGGAAATGTGGTGGAGGTCTCAGTAGCTTAACCCTCCGTCACATACAATATCGGTTCTAACGAGTTCACATACAATGTGACTGTCAGGCGTAGGCTAGAAAAATACCTATAATATCTAATGTTTGCAATTTCAGTGCTCTAAAAGTGATCAGTGACCTTCATAGGGATGTAATAAAAGAGACTACACATAATGATGTGCAAAAAAAAACATTTACTTAACATAAAACTAATAACTCTGAAATACAAACATTTCAAAACTCCCGCCAAATAGTCCCCAGTTCGACTCTGTCAAAAAACTCTACAAAGAAAATTCATGGAAACAAACTTAATTTTAAGGTACCTTAAGTACTATTAAACACATCTTCAATCAGAATTAGATCCTGAAGTTTCCCAAAAAAAATTACACTTGCAGAGCAAAGAGCAAGAATTACACATCATTTTTGCATGTATCAGGCAGATTGCATTATGACATTTGTGACATTCATAATTAGAAAGCATTCTGATTCCGCTTTCCGTGGTGCAGGTGGTGCATCTCCTTCTTTTGGGAGGTGGTGCAGGTGGTGAATTTTCACTATCATCTTCTGGGCGGAATCTTTTGAGCTGAACTTGAAGGCGAGAGGGGATACCAATTGTTTTCATACTTCTCCTGCGTAGCTCTCCAAGCACTAGTTCATGGGCCAATTTTTTCAGATAGAATCATCTACGGAGTGGTTCAAGCTTGTTTTCAAGGTAAATGACTTGTGAATTTATACCACCCAAATTCAACATAGCAAAAAATATGACCATTGGCCAGCGTTTGGTGTTTCTGCTGACGTTGAAAGTTGAGCACATCTGATCAGCTGTATCAACACCCCCTTTGGTTGCATTATAAAATGTAATTATCTCCGGGTTTTTTTGTGCCTCAGTCCCAGGATCGATGGCATCATCATCATGAAGTGTTGATAGAAGTACAATTTTTTTTGCTTGTGGTACATAGGAAACCAAAACCTTTCCATTATGGAATGCAAACATACTGCTGTACTGTTGTCTCCCTTTCACACTTACAAACTGTGTAGGCAATTCTTTTTTATTTTTTCTTACAGTTCCGACATATGAAAGCTTCTGCATTTTCAGATAATCAATCAGATCACAATTTGAAAATCAATTGTCAGCTGTTATATTGCGACCCGATCCAAATAAGGGCTCAGCCAGTCTTTTTACAACATCACTGGGTTTGTTGCTGACACAGTAAGAACCTTCTGGTTGTTTTCTTGCATAAACTTCCAGGTTGTAAGTGTAGGTCTTACTGGCATCAACAAGGGCATACATTTTTATTTCATATTTGTTAGGCTTTGATGGAATATATTGACGAAAGGCACATTTACCACGAAAAACAGGGAGCATTTCGTCAATAGTGAGATTCTCCCCAGGGCAATAGCTTTTTTTACAGTTTTCAACAAATTTTTGGAATATATCACGAATTGGAGCAAGTCGGTCATGTGTTTTACATTCGGTTCGGGTAGTTCTGTCGTCAAACCGAAGGCAACGAATTAGAAGCTTGAATCTGTTTATGGACATAACAAGGCCAAATTTTTCAACTCCATCCCCATCTTTACTCCAAAGTTCCTCCAAACGTTGTCTATTTGCCCTATAAGCTCCTGCAAGCTATAATAATCCAAAAAAAGCACGCAGTTCTATTTCATCTGTGGCCTTGATGGTTCTGTTGCAGATGAACTTGTCCTTTATAATGTCTATATATTGGTTGGTATATGTGACAATAGAGTCCAGAATGTCATCTGTGAATAAACTATTCCAGCATTCAACTGCAGTTTTTGCATTACTTGCAGTTCCTATAACTGCAGGAAGGTGAGTAATAATGTTTTGAGGTTCCCTACATTTTTTCTGGAGTGGCTTCTTGTTCCATTGTTTTTTTTTATCTTTTCCCATATAATAAGATTCTACATCTTCATCCTCATCACTGTCACCATCTTTCTCTGTTTCAGAATCCACTTCACATACTTCCACCTCATCATGAGAATCAATCTCACTTTCCTCTCCTAAATCCTCATTCAGTGTGGGGTCTGCATCATCTAACAGCATGCTTGTTACTTCCTCAACATCAAGGTTTTTTGATAAATTGTACATTTTCCTCTCCATTTCAGCAGATAATCTGAAGCAAGAGAAGGAATATGTGTTAGGGAACTACTGTATATGCCTGAGCAGCACACTTTCTTTTTTAATCTGCCTTATTTCTATGAAATATCCTCACACTTTGTGCTATACATTCATAAAACAAGCTAAATAAACAATTGTGATGAATAAAAACATAAAATACCAACCTTATTGAGTGTGACGTGTTCACATACAATGAGCCTGAGAGATTAGCGCAGTTATATCTGTCCTCCTGAAGCTCTGCAATCCAACTGTGGTATGAGGTTTCACAGAGCTGCTAGAGACAGGAGACTACCTGGAGGGAGGGGATTTCCTCACAATCTGGTGAGGAAGGAGAAATGAAAGTAAAAGAGATGTGCCTGTCAGACGTATTGTATGTGACGGAGGGTTAACAAGACAGTTTTAATGCCCCTTGGAAGAATGGTGGAGGTCGCAGTGGAATAAAAAGACAATATCAATGCCTCTGGGAAAAGTGGTGGAGGTCGCAGTAGCTTAACAAGACGGTTTTAATGCCCCTTGGAAGAGACGTGGAGGTCGCAGTAGCTTAACAAGATGGTTTTAATGCCCCTTGGAAGAGACGTGGAGGTTGCAGTAGCTTAACAAGACGGTTTTAATGCCCCTTGGAAGAGACGTGGAGGTTGCAGTAGCTTAACAAGACGGTTGAAATGCCCCTTGGAAGAGACGTGGAGGTTGCAGTAGCTTAACAAGACGTTTTTAATGCCCCTTGGAAGAATGGTGTACGTCGCAGTGGAATAAAAAGACAATATCAATGCCCCTGGGAAAAGTGGTGGAGGTCACAGTAGCTTAACAAGACAGTTTTAATGCCCCTTGGAAGAGACATGGAGGATGCAGTAGCTTAACAAGACAGTCTGCATGCCCCTTGGAAGAGCCATGCAGTACAGCATCTTAAAAACATTATTCCCATTATTTGGGAGTGGGTCTCCCATAGTCTTTGCCTATGCCTTCCAAGCAAAAGCTGCCAAAAATTAGGACGGGGGAACTTGCAATGCTGGCAAACAAGAGCCATGCAGTACAGCATCTTAAAAACATTATTCCCATTATTGGGGAGTGGGTCTCCCATAGTCTTTGTTTATGCCTTCCAAGCAAAAGCTGCCAAAAATTAGGACGGGGGAACTTGCAATGCTGGCAACTCGGACCAAGGTCACCCTGGTGGTGGAGGCTGAGGATAAGGAGAAGAGCAAAATACAGCCGAAATGAGGGTGTGAAGCGATGCATGGGAATACACCTCCTGAAATAACACAGTGGATTTGACTTTATGTTACTCTGCTGTCATTTGGTGGTGATGAGAAGTCTGGCCCAATGCAGCCCTTGTTCATTTTGATAAGGGTCAGCTTGTCAGCATTGTCAGTTGACAGGCGAGTGCACTTATCTGTTACAGTTCCCCCAGCGGCACTAAAAACACCCTCCGATAACGCGCTAGCGGCAGGGCAGGCCAGGACCTCCAAGGCGTACAGAGCGAGTTCATTCCAAGTGTCCAGCTTGGATACCTAATAATTAAAAGGCACAGAGGAATCACGGAGGACGCTGGTACGGTCAGCAAGGTACTCCCTCACCATCTTTTGCAACTTTCCCCTCCTTGTGAGAGTACCCCGCGCCTCAGGGCCTGTAAGCTGGGTGGGTCTCAGAAAACTGTCCCAGAACACTGACAGTGTTCCCCTGCCTCTGCTGGATTGGAGTTGCGTCTCTCTCGCCTGTACACCTTGGTTGGGCAACGAACTGTGACCTCTGCCGCTAGCGTGTTCAGATGGGAATTTTTTTAACAGTTCTGCAGCAAGGGCCTTCTGGTACTGCCCCATTTTTGTAGACCTCTCCACCTCCGGAATAAGAGAGTGAAAGTTCTCCTTGTAGTGGGGGTCTAAAAGTGTCACCAACCAGTAATGACTGTCACCCAACATTTTGACAACGAGAGGGTCACGGCTGTATTGCCTCCTCTTTAATTCTCTGCAGAGAGCATTGCAAAAGACAGTCAAGTGGGATGCTGACGCTAATGATGGCGTCATTGCCACTCACCATCTTGGTGGACTCCTCAAAGTTTGCCAGGATGGTACATATGTCAGACATCCAGGTCCACTCCTGAGGTCTTTTGTGTGGAGTCTGACCTGAATATCGACTGCCTTGTTACAGCTGGTACTCCACAACTGCTCTCTTCTGCTCACAAATCCTTTGAAACATGTGGAGGGTAGAGTTCCAACGTGTGGGGACATCACTCACCAGTCGGTGTGCCGGAAGCTGCAAACGCTGCTGCAACACAGCAAGGGTGGCGGAAGCTGTAGCCGACTTGCGAAAATGAGCTGACAGGCGGCGTACTTTGACTAGCAGATCTGGCAACTCGGATTACGATTTAAGAAACCGCTGAACCACGAGGTTAAGCACATGAGCCAGGCATGGTACGTGTGTGATCTCGCCTTGCCTAAGAGCCGCCACCAGGTTACCACCATTGTCACACATGACCATGCCTGGATGTAGGTTCAGCGGTCTCAGCCACAGATCTGCCTGCTCTTTCACAGCTGTCCTCAACTCACAAGCAGTATAAGGTTTATCACCTAAGCTTATGAGTTTCAGCACAGCCTGTTGCCGCTTGGCTGAGGCAATACTGCAGTGCTTCCAGCTTGTAACTGATGTGGTGATATCTGAGATGGAGGCTGAACATGAGGAGGAGGAGGAGGATGATGCGCAGGAGCTGTACACTGTGGGGGCAACTCTGACTGACATAGGGCCCGCAATCCTCGGTGTGGGGAGGATGTGTTCCATCCCAAGGTCCGATTGAGTCCCGGCTTCCACTATGTTTACCCAGTGTTCCGTCAGGGAGATGTACCGTCCCTGGCCACAAGCACTTGTCCACGTGTCCGTTGTCAGGTGGACTCTCCCAGTAACTGCGTTATTGAGGGCACGGCAGATGTTTTGGGACACGTGCTTGTGTAGTGCGGGGATGGCACACCGGGCAAAATAGTGTCGGCTGGGGACCGAGTACCGAGGGATGGCCACCGCCATAAGGTTGCGGAAGGATTCCGTCTCCACCAGCCTAAAAGGCAGCATTTCCAACGCAAGCAGTTGTGAAATGTGCGAATTTAGGACTGTGGCCTGTGGGGCGTTGGCTGCGAATTTGCGCTTTCATTCAAAGCTCTGGGATATGGACAGTTGAACGCTGCGGTGAGACGTGGACGTGGACGTTGATGCTGTTTCTTGAGAAACTGCCATAACAAGTGAAGACTGAGAGGAGGGGGCATCTTTGCATGTCGTATGGACAGGGGATTGCCTTGCACACACAACAGGGGTTTCTATCACACGCACAACAGCAGAAGAAGCAGTGGTGACACCCGCTGACACTGGTTGTGGACCCTGGGGTTCGCCCCACAAAGTCGGGTGCTTTGCTGCCATATGCCTGCTCATGCTGGTGGTGGTCAGGCTGGTAGTTTTGCCACCCCTGCTGATGCTGGCATGGCAGGTGGTACAAATGGCCTTTTTGGGGTTATCAGCAGAGTCTTTAAAAAAATTCCAGACTCTGGAAGGCCTACCGGTTGTACTGGCAACGTCCCTCGTGTTGGTGTTACGGGGAACTGCTGCCCGCCTTTTGTGTGCGGCTACAACACTGCTTCTTCCTGCCTGTTGGGGTACTCTGCCTTCCTCCCCCTGTGTGCTGCTGGCCTTGCTCTGCATGTCCTCCTGCCACGTTGGGTCAGTTACTAGATCATCCACCACCTCCTCCTCTTTCACTTGCGCACCACGATCCTCCTCCTCACTTCGTGGCAATTGTGTCTCGTCATCATCCACCTCTTGTGAGAAATTGCCAGCGTCGACTTCCTGTGGCCGTGGCTGTTCAAATATTTGGGCATCGCTACATGGGATCTTCTCTTCCACCACTTCAAGCGTAGCAGGCGAGGGGCACAAATATGGAAATGGACCAGTGAACAGCTCTTCAGAGTGTCCAAGTGTGGGATCAGTTGCTGTCTGACGACACTCGGCATGGTGGGAGGAAGGAGCATCAGGGTGAGGAGGAGTATGCGGTTGAGACTCACGGCTACTAAAACTTGACCGTGTGGAAGACAGACCAGAGGTGGTGGTGCCCAGGTAACTGGAAGTATTATCTGCTATCCAATTAATAACCTGTTCACACTGATCAGTTCGCAATACTGGTGTTGTAGTGTGCTTCCCTAGTAATTCGGTCAAGAAGTGGGAGCGAGAAGATGTGGCTGTTGGTTGTGGCACATTTTCACCTTGGTCATGGCCCGTCCTCTACACCAGGGTTCCCCAACTCCAGTCCTCAAGGCCCACCAACAGGTCATGTTTTCAGGATTTCCTTAGTATTGCACAGGTGATGGAATTATTGCCTGTGCAGGTGATGCAATTATCACCTGTGTAATACTAAGGAAATCCTGAAAACATGACCTGTTGGTGGGCCTTGAGGACTGGAGTTGGGGAACCCTGCTCTACACGCACCATCACCAGAACGTCCAGTTCCACGTCCCTTGCCACGCGCCTTGCCCATTGTAAATGAAGTAAAATAGCTTACACTCGCACTATCAATGGAAAAAGGGTAATAAAAAGGAGATTACAACTGTGGAAGAGGAAAACCACAGTTCTATTTGTCTGGCCTACACCAGAATCTTTTAAACAGATATATTTGTGACTGAACAGATAGGGAGACACTATTACTGTTTTTTTTAATGTAAAACAGGCCAAAAGCTGGATAATACAGAGATTTGACCCGTGGAACTGCAAAACCACAGTTCTATTTTTCTTGCCTACACCAGACTCTTTTAAACAGATATATTGGTGTCTGAATAGTCAGGGAGACACTATTATTGCTTTTTTTACGGCAAAAAATGCAAAAAGCAGGATAATACAGAGATTTGACCCGTAGAACTGCAAAACCACAGTTATAGTTATGTGCCATACACCAGACTCTTTTAAACAGATATATTGGTGTCTGACCAGTCAGGGAGACACTATTACAGTTTTTTTTTTACGGCAAAAAATGCCAAAAACAGGATAATACTGAGATTTGACCCGTGGAACTGCAAAACCACAGTTCTATTTTTCTGGCCTACACTAGACTCTTTTAAACAGATATATTGGTGTCTGAACACAGACACACTCAATTTTTTTTTTGTGGGGGGGGGGATACCAAAAGGTTAATAAGACGCGTATTTGGACAGTCTGACTAAGGAAAAAAAAAATACAGGATTTAGATGAAAAAAAATTTTTTTTCCTGGCCTCTGAGACCAGGGTGATAAGTCTAGCAATTTGACTAACAGGAGCACACAGGACTGTAATGCAGCTTTTGCTGGTATAACCACTGAGTCTCCTATACAGCTTGCCTGCCTGTCTGATATCTGGGATGGACATTAGTCCTGAGAAGGACTGTTTGTTTGATTTGGCAGGCTTTAGAGACCCTACACTACCTATTTCGCACTATATATCTCTCCCTAACTTAGCAGCACTGACCCTACACTGTCTGATCCGGAGCGACTGTGTCCAAGATGGCGGCGCCCGGTTTTAAATACTCGAGGTGATGCTGTGCGGCCAGCCAATCACTGTAATGCCTACAAACAACATGGCTGCGGCATTACAGTGACTGGCTGGCAATCCCTGCATGTTCATTGGCTCTGTAAAGAGCGCCAAACGTGCAGGGTGGAGACCCGAGCTCCCGCCCAAGTAACCAGGAAATGCTCGGTGCTCGCCGAACATCCCGAGTAGCGTGATGCTCGGGCGAGTAACGAGCAGTGTCGAGCATGCTCGCTCAACACTAGTCAGGAGGAATGGGCCCAAATTCCGACCAACTATTGTGAGAAGCTTGTGGAAGGATATCCCAAACGTTTGACCGAAGTCATTCAGTTTAAGGGCAACAGTACCAAATACTAATGAAATATATGTAAACTTTTGACTTTGCAGTAAGTAATAAAGAATGGCTTAAAACATTCTCTCTTTGTCATTATTCTGGCATTTGGCAAATATTAAAAATTATGGCAATCTTAATTGACCTAAAACGGGAAAGGTTTATTCTGATTTCATGTTAGATATTGAGAAAAACATGCATATATGTCTTTTTATATAGTGTATGTAAATTTCTGGTTTCAACTGAATGTGCAATGTTTGTATATATATATATATATATATATATATATATATATATATTTATATATATATATATATATATATGTGTGTATGTATGTGCAGTGTGTGTATATATATGTGTTTGTGTATGTATGTGTACAGTGTGTATATACGTGTGTATATATGTGCACTGTGTGTATCCTAAGGGATCAGATCTCTATTAGGTGCTGGTACACACACAGGGATCCAGTTTCTTCAGTTCAAACAAAGAAGCAGTTTATTGTGTATCCAAAAACTGGCCAGGATAACAAAACAAAACAGCCTTTTCCTGCACAAAGTGAAAACATAAAGTAAATAGTCCATACAGTAATGCGGGCTCGCCCGCTCAGGTTAGAGACCAGCTCTTTAGCCTTTAGCACAGACAGAAAACACTGGAGGTCTGCACACCTCCACTCACAGACACTAAATGAGGCATGTGAACTGCCTTTATAGCACGTTTCAAGACCTGGAACAGGAAGTAAATGAGCGGCCGATCCCACCCAGCTCTTTCAGCTGCTTGTAAAACTCAGATCCTTGAATCCAGGCCCATGGGAAAACCTCTCAGCACTATATGCGCTGGTGCCGGCTTTTCTGGGTTCTACATCACCGAGGCTTGGCACCTCGGGGACACATACCTCTCATTCAGGACCTGTCCAGCTGCTACCTTACAGTATATACATGTGTATGTATGTGTAATGCGTGTATACACACGTGTATGTGCAGTGTGTGTATATACATGTGTACAAGTGTATGTACAGTACAGACCAAAAGTTTGGACACACCTTCTCATTTAAAGATTTTTCTGTATTTTCATGATTATGAAAAGTGTACATTCACACTGAAGGCATCACAACTATGAATTAACACATGTGGAATTATATACTTAACAAAAAAGTGTGAAACAACTGAAAATATGTCTTATATTCTATGTTCTTCAAAGTAGCTACTTTTGCTTTGATGACTGCTTTGCAACTCTTGGCATTCTCTTGATAAGCTTCAAGAGGTAGTCACCGGAAATGGTTTTCAATTCACAGGTGTGCCCTGTCAGGTTTAATAAGTGGGATTTTTTGCCTTATAAATGGGGTTGGGACCATCAGTTGTGTTGTGCAGAAGTCTGGTGGACACCTAGCTGATAGTCCTACTGAATAGACTGTTAGAATTTGTATTATGGCAAGAAAAAAGCAGCTAAGTAAAGAAAAACGAGTGGCCATCATTAATTTAAGAAATGAAGGTCAGTCAGTGCGAAAAATTGGGAAAACTTTGAAAGTGTCCCCAAGTGCAGTTGCAAAAACCATCAAGCGCTACAAAGAAACTGGCTCACATGAGGACCGCCCCAGGAAAGGAAGACCAAGAGTCACCTCTGCTTCTGAGGATAAGTTTATCTGAGTCACCAGCCTCAGAAATCGCAGGTTAACAGCAGCTCAGATTAGAGACCAGGTCAATGCCACACAGAGTTCTAGCAGCAGACACATCTCTTCAACAACTGTTAAGAGGAGACTTTGTGCAGCAGGCCTTCATGGTAAAATAGCTGCTAGGAAACCACTGCTAAGGACAGGCAACAAGCAGAAGAGACTTGTTTGTGCTAAAGAACACAAGGAATGGACATTAGACCAGTGGAAATCTGTGCTTTGGTCTGATGAGTCCAAATTTGAGATCTTTGGTTTCAACCACCGTGTCTTTGTGCGACGCAGAAAAGGTGAACGGATGGACTCTACATGCCTGGTTCCCACCGTGAAGCATGGAGGAGGAGGTGTGATGGTGTGGGGGTGCTTTTCCGGTGACACTGTTGGGGATTTATTCAAAATTGAAGGCATACTGAACCAGCATGGCTACCACAGCATCTTGCAGCGGCATGCTATTCCATCCGGTTTGCGTTTATCTGGACCATCATTTATTTTTCAACAGGACAATGACCCCAAACACACCTCCAGGCTGTGTAAGGGCTATTTGACCAAGAAGGAGAGTGATGGGGTGCTACGCCAGATGACCTGGCCTCCATAGTCACCAGACCAGAACCCAATCGAGATGGTTTGGGGTGAGCTGGACCGCAGAGTGAAGGCAAAAGGGCCAACAAGTGCTAAGCATCTCTGGGAACTCCTTCAAGATTGTTGGAAGACCATTTCCGGTGACTACCTCTTGAAGCTCATCAAGAGAATTCCAAGAGTGTGCAAAGCCGTCATCAAAGCAAAAGGTGGCTACTTTGAAGAACCTAGAATATAAGACATATTTTCAGTTGTTTCACACTTTTTTAGTATATAATTCCACATGTGTTAATTCATAGTTTTGATGCCTTCAGTGTGAATGTACAATTTTCATAGTCATGAAAATACAGAAAAATCTTTAAATGAGAAGGTGTGTCCAAACTTTTGGTCTGTACTGTATGTGCACATACATGTGTGTGCATGCACACCAACTTATATTCTAGATCACCTCTTTAAGTTTGTGTTTCATATTCAGCTTTAGTAAACAACTTAGTGGAGAGGGCAATCCTAATATATTCTGGTAACTACCGGTATGTTATTACTTAATTTTAGATCCCTGCAATAATTTATGTACAGCTTTGATAATAGTAAATACACATTTTATATACTGTCATTTATTATAATAAGTTCATCATGTTTAATTGTCCTGTGTTATATTTATTTCTTTTATTGCAACTGGACATTGACAATTTTATTACGTTGTGCCATAAGATTCTGCATGATTGATGTTATTTCCTAGAAACAATGTTTCTGTTTCACAACTGATGACAATAGAATTCATCATTTGTCTGACTCTTTGGCTTTATTAATTGAAAAAAAATGTTTAACTCTCTTATAGACCCGAGGGCATTTTGCAGACTATTTCCATCATTTATGATATGAAACAATTACAGTCTACAATTTCTAGAAAGTAATGGCAACCCTAACACACTCAGGAAAACATTTTTATGGCTACAGATAGCCTAGCATATCTAATGAATGTTATTATATTAAACGGGTTGTCCAATACCAATAATGCCCTTTATAAATATCGGTTTTTAACCCCTTCGCAACCTTGGGTTTTGTCGTTTTTGCTTTTTCGTTTTTTGCTCCCCTTGTTCCCAGAGCCATAGCGTTTTTATTTTTTGGACAATATGGCTATGTGAGGGCTTATTTTTTGCGGGACAAGTTGTACTTTTCAACGCCATTACTAGTTTTACCATATCGTGTATGGGAAAACGGGAAAAAAATTCCAAGTGCGGTAAAATTGCAAAAAAAGTGCAATACAACAGTTGTTTTTTATTTATTTTTTTTACCACGTTCCCTGAATGCTAAAACTGACCTGCCATTCTTATTCTCCAGGTCATTACGAGTTCGTAGACACCAAACATGTATAGGTTATTTTATATTTAAGCGGTGAAAAAAAATTCCAAAATTTGGTAAAAAAACTAAAAAAAAAATAGCGCCATTTTCCGAGACCTGTAGCGTCTCCATTTTTCGTGATCTGGGGCTGGGTGAGGGCTTATTTTTTGTGCGCCGGGCTGACGTTTTTATTAATAACATTTTGGGGTAGATCCGATGTTTTGATCGCCCGTTATTGCATTTTATTGCAATTTTGCGGCGACCAAAAAACTTAATTCTGGCGTTTAGAATTTTTTTCTCGTTACACCGTTTACCGATCGGAATAATTCTTTGTTTATTTTGATAGATCGGGCGATTCTGAACACGGCGATACCAAATATGTGTATGTGTTTTTTTTTTTTTATATTTTATTTTGAATGGGGCGAAAGGGGGGTGATTTAAACTTTTATATTTTTTTTATTTTTTTTATATTTTTAAAAACATTTTTTTTTCACTTACTGCATGCTTCAATAGTCTCCATAGGAGACTAGAAGCAGCAGTTGTCTGATCGTCTCTGCTACATACAGGGGACGAGCAGATCCCCTGCATGCAGCAGAAATGGTCCTGTGCTATGAGCGCCGACCACTAGGTGGCGCTCATAGCGACCAGATCATGACAACCACAGGCGCCTGCTGCAGACCCTGGGTTGTCATGCACGGCCATCGGCGACCCGCTATCACGTGACGGGGTCGCCGATGGGCGGGGCTTATGACGCGCAACCCGGAAGAGCGCGTTAAATGCCGCTGTCGAAGATTGACAGCGGTATTTAACATGTTAACAGCCGCGGGTGGATCGCGATTCCACCCGCGGCTGTTGCGGGCACATGTCAGCTGTAAGAATCAGCTGACATGTGCTCGGTTCAGTGAGGGCTCAGCGCAGCAGCCCTCACTGAACCGGGGGTACGCAAATGTGCGTACTAAGACGTCATGGGTTGGAAAGGGGTTAAACCCTGATCACTTTTGGAATTATTATTTTTATTTATTATTATTTTAGTGCCATTTATTCCATGGAGCTTTACATGTGAAAAAGGGGTATACATAATAAAAAACAATTACAATGATCATTAACAAAATGTGACGGCGACTGGTACAGTAAGAGCAAGGACCCTACTTTATCTTAAAATTCCCTACTATCCTACCTATGCAGCTAATCTCTATATGTTTTTTTTTTTCACTTTACTTCCTGTGACGTTAGGGAGGGAAATCTCAAACGAAATGTCACTGAAGGATGGTGGTCACTTATCACAGCTTCTTTCACCACTTCTTCCTGATGACGTCCGGAATTATTCTTGATGGTGGCATGGAGAAGAGACTGAAGCGTCATTCTCTGCTACCATATTTCTCCTATCCCCGCCAGCTTCATCTTCATTCCCCACCGCCACACTGCTCCTGTCCCTACCTCGTTCACTGAAACAAGATGTCATCAGAGGTTGGTGATAGAAGCAGTGTGAGTGCTGTCCCACAGCTTCTATCACTGCCCTGAAACGAATCGTCATGAGTTGGTGGTGATGCGGTCACTCTCACTGCTTTAATCACTGCCCACTGATGACTCATCTCATTTCAGTGAACAATGCTGCGGAATGAGAAGCTGTGTGGCAGTGGGTATTGAAAATGCGGGGCAGCAGACACAGAAAAAGTATGGCGGCAGTGAAAGAAGCTGCGGTCACTTCTTCTTGCCTCCATCGCTATAACCACGATTGATGACATCACTAGTCTTCAGAGCTTTTGAGTCACACTGCGCTCTGCATGACCTGGAAGTGGCTTTTTCTATGTTTGTCTATAGAGCGTCAGAAAGAGGATCCATAGACTTATATTGTAAAAGAGACTTCTGGCTTACACATAGAGCATAGAGTGAGCCAAAGAGTCTAGAGAGCGGTGACAACACATATAATAGGACTTGAGTGGTGCTGGATATTGGAGAAGATGGTGGTAGGTGAGTATATTAACATACTGACAGTACACTACATATACACAGATTTAGAGAGAAAAAAATTCATGGGAGGGCTTCTGTAAATAATTGGTGTATATTTAGTGTCACAATTCTGCCTCTTGGTGTTTCTCGAAGTGTTGAGTGACAATTCAGTCATCCAATCCAGGACAGGGGCGTGCTGAGCTGTCAGTATGGTGATGGACAACTCAGTCATCTAATTGGAGATGAGGCATGCTGAGCTGTCAGTGTGTTGAGTGACAGTTTAGTCATCCAATCAGGACAGCGGCTTCCTCCATGTGTTTGCTATTCGAGTGATTACCTGACTATTTAGCTGGCTATCTGCCTTCAATTAATGCCAGTTGTCGCTTAGCTCAAATGCTGTGCGCTTGCTCTGCTCTCTGTGTTCCTGTGTTTGATCTTTGTTGTCCGACATTGGACCTTGCCTTTGACCGTTTGTTTGCCTTGCCATTTTGCCTTGATCCGTTATCTTCTCAGAATTCTTACCTCAACTACATCCAGTAAGGTATGGAAATAGGACCCCTGCCCATTGCTCTGGGGGCAGTTTCTCCCTGTCTGCCACCCTTTCAAAGACAGTCAGGAAAACCTTTACATCATCCTCCAGAGTAATTTTCAGCAAGGCCTCCTGTACTGTTCACCTCACACGGATACCTTCACTTTGGCTGGAGGGTGCCTTCTCCCTGGCTCGGACAGTTTCTGCCAAGAGAGCCATCTGCTCCTGATGGTACTGCTGAAACTGTTGTTGCAACTTCTGGATCAGAAGTTTGTTAGTTTCTTGTTGGGCCTGCTGCTGCTGGACCAGTTGCTTAACAAGCTCCTCCATGCTTTCAGACCATGATTGCAATGCTGTAGCTACCTTTACCCAGGACATTCAGTCTTTAAACGGTAATCACCAGTGCTCTTGGGTCTTGCTGCCCGCAATTCTCTACCAATTGTAGGGATTCACTCTCTCATTTAGCTGCTAGTAGGAATACAAAGGCACAGGTTTTTGATCTAAAGAAAAATGGAATAATGATTATTTACACTAGTTGCATAGTACCCAAGCAAAAAACCCAGAAAAATAAAATCCCTAGCCTTGTCCAGGCACTAACTAAATAATACAGACTCTGGCTACTCAGGCACAGCTGAGCTAGTCTCAGTTCGATCACAGAAAACAGCTATTATCTATAGGAACCAGTGATATTTGAAGTTTGGTGCACATGGCCTATGCAGTCTCTATTCAGAGAGATTCTGACTGGTCTCTCTCCAGCTCCAACACAACCCACTGTGCTCAGCTTCTCCAGCTGACTAATCAGTGAACAAATGGTGTGGTTCTAGTCATAGCTATGAAGGTGCACCTAATGAGGACCTGCAGTGCTAGTGTGGCACCCCAGGGGTCTGGTTTCCACAGTAACAAGCAATGTTATGTCTGAGAGCAGGTGGGAGGTCTCTTGGTCAGGGATCCTGTGCATGCCACACCTCCTGCCCAGTCCTGGGAGGGGAAGAACTTCCCCTATATAAACCTAGGGCTGAGGCAGGGTTAGTGAGTAGAGAAGAAGTAGAGACAGAGAAGCAGATATAGGAAAAGAACATCAGGAGCTCTGTGGGAGCAGTACTACAAGGAGTCAGGGGCTGTCAGCTGCAGAGCTCGCCCTGACTGGAAAGTTATCACCGGACCCGGAGTCCGAGGCTGTGGGGACTAACTCCTATCCAGCAGCAGAAACCGACCGGCAGGGGATTGCAGGTCCTCTGGCCCAGAAACCCGAAGGCACTGTCACACGCGTGGGACCAGCACCGCCGTCGTGGAGCGGAAGCTACTAGAAGGCCCCGAGTCACCGGCCATACGGGTGAGCACCACACGGTACACTCAGGGACGTGGGCTACTTATACCCGCCTCTAGCAAGGTAGCCGAAAGAGTATCGTTAGTTTGGGAGGCCTACAACTCCGCCTGGCCAGGGGAGATCCCATCTGCTCAAGGACTGACCAGGCCCCAATCGCTAGCCAGTACTCCGGGAGGGTCTATCTTTGTCACCAGTAAAGACCCTGAACTACACCGTACCGTCTCCGAGTGGTTCCTGCTACCCCCATCATCCACGTCAGCTGCCCTGAGGCCATACTCCTCCCGTTGGGGGTTATACTATCACGCTGCACAATCCTACCACCGGCCTCAGCGGTCTGCCCTGCAGCGGCAGCTCCTTAGCTGTACTCAATGGGTGGCGTAGTCGTCCAACATCTACCGCTAATACAGCGCCACTTAGTCTGACTCCCTGGGCACGGACCGGATCACCGCCACGAGACTACAACCCTCAAGAGATCCGGCTCCGGGTAAGCTCCCGCGTGCGCAACGCAGCGCGACACAGGCCCAGGGGCGCGTCACTAGGATTTAACCCCAGCCTCCCTGGCTTTCCTACAATGTGTATATGTGCTTATTGTGTTCATGCATCTATAATGTGAGTATGCACAATGAGTAAATGTGTGTTTATTTATATGTGTGCTTGCATATGTGTACATTCACAATCTGTATGTGTATGCATTATGTATACAGAGATATTATATTTATACTTGTGTATGTCAGTGTAATATATATACACGTGCATAATAAATATATGTATGTGTATTGTGAATATTGATTTTGTATTCTCTCCAGACATTTATCCCGCACAGGAACCTTTTGCTGTAAGTGTCCGGCCCTAGTAGATGCTATCAAACAAGAAGTTATAAACAAGAAGATAATTTATACTTATCAAAATGAATATTGCTACTCCTTCATGGTAAGTACAATATCTCTTTACTGCGATAATGGTAATGTTGTGGAGAATACATGAGTATAACCCCACAACATTGCATGTAACCCAGGTCAGTCAAAATGCATAAGTGCCTTTAATATCTCCTTACTATCACACAAGTGCCTTGAACAAGCAATTATAAATAATCAGATTACTGAGGTTGTAAATGAAGTCCCCTGTGCATCAGATGGCAATTCAATGATGAATGATTGTTCTTCCAAAACTCCGTTTACATGATTACACCATACACATGTTCGATTACATTTGTTAGGATCATTCAGCCATGGAGGGTCCTTGTTGGAGTCGGGGTATCCCCGTAACAAGAAATACACAGACACGTAGTGTATAATCAAGTACTGGGAAGCCCCTGAGCGCGTCTGCCTCTATTGGAGCTGTCCCTTTTATTTATACTAATAATCTTAGTTTGTTGTCATACATGCGCAGTAAAATGCCTTTGTTCTACAAGCAGCGAAATAATGATTCATTACAGTGGAATGTTAATAAGAAAGTTTCATAAAAAGTGTTAATTCATAGCAGTAGAAGGTTACTGAGACAGCTAAAAACAGGTTACAATCTAGTTTCCGGGCGTCAGTCCAAATGTCCAGATAAGGAAAGAATTACTTCATCTGTGTCTTACATCGTAATCTTGCGTGAAGCATCACTCCCATCATCCTCTCAGTCCCCCCTTTGATTCTTCCTTATGGACTTTTGGTAGAAGACCTGGTCCGGGATTTCTTTTCTTTCATATTCTTGAGTCCGTGTTACAAAGCTTATTTATGCATATTAAAATAATTTTTAATCCTATTTTAAACACTACATATATGACTACTATAATTAGCACAATCTGTAATATACCTTGCAGAATTCCAGCCACCCAACCTCCAATACCCTTAAACCAGTTCTTTGGGTTGAGAAAGGAGAAGGTGTCTGACCACCAGCTATCTTTATTTTGGTCATTGTGTCTGTCATATTCATCCCGTAATCGTTGTATATCTGCCAGCCTGAACCTCATACTCATTGTACTGTTTGGATCTATGTAATGACAACAGGTTGGACCAATAATTTGACACATTCCTCCCTGGGCCGCAGTTAGGTAGTCTAACACTACAGTATGTTGATTAGTAACAATTATAAGTTGATTTTGTACAGCTATACTAGTATTAAGTATATCCATAATATCCCATATCTGATCATCTAGATAGTCGGTGGCCTGAACTAATTTATCCCACATCTGCATCAACATTGGATACACAAAGAAAGTGCTGAATATTTTATTAGGAATTCCCATTTGGACCACATGTGGCCTACCTGAAGGTCTAGGCGAGTTGTCGGCTGCTCTTTTGTATAGTGTGTGTTTAGGTACTGCTTGCATATCTACCTGCTGATTCTGAACTATAAATGTGGCCGGTGTTAAGCGTCCTAGAGTACATGTACCTTTTATTCCTACTGGGAGCCATTTGTATGCTCCATTTCCACAAATCCAGAAGGTTCCTTCAGGCAGATCCCATATTGCAGAGTGTTGGAGCACCAACCTATGTACCAAATCTAAAAATTTAGATACATTCTGAAGTATACACCAAGGGGGTTTTTGACCTAATGGACTACAGTATCCTGCATCTGGATTTTCACAAGTCGGTGTACCTGGGTCATATGCACTTGACTCATTACATAATATATTACCTGGTATCTTTGAACATGTATCATTGTTTCCATCGGGGAATAATTGTGAATATTTCCAACCATTATTGTGTATGTATTTTTCTACTATATCAGGTTTAAAAGGTTGAGAAGAAGATACTGTGCTACTAAAACTGAGTTGTATATTTTCTGTAGGAATTAACCCTAAGTCTGTTAGTCCCGTCTTATTTCTAGGAACCCATACACCTCCTTTAAACGCTAAATATTGTAAGTTGTTTATTTTTCCGGTCATATTACCTTGCCACCAGGGAAATCCCACCCACCCCACAACTGGGATGGCAACAGTGGTGTTCCATAATCTAGAATTAACGGTTTGGTTATTTGCTAATTTGTCTGAGCAATTAGTCCATGTAAACACTTCCTCAGGGGTCATGGGTACGGCCAGGAAGGGTATGCTCGTGGCTGATATTGGAGAATGCGTACAAATCCAACAGTCTGCTATTTTCTGTCCGCCATCGAGCAGCCCGTTTACCAATGTCTCATGATGTTTTATAAATTTATTATCTGTAGGTTTTGGGGAACTTAGTTTATCCCACAGGTCTCCCTGATCTATCGTTATAGCTAACACAAGTACAATCACCACTATTTCTTTTTGCAATGGCTTGCATGTACCCATGCTGATTTTCCTTCCAATTTTACTGCAGTTGGAGTTGTCAATAACACCTGATATGGACCCTCAAATCTGGGTTCTAGCGTTCTTCTGTTATGTCTTTTTACGTAGACTTCGTCTCCTGGTTGCAGCTTGTGCGTTCCCTCAATGGAATCTGGATCTGGAATGGAAGAGAACACTAAAGAGTGTATTTTAGACACATGCTTACATAAATTTTGCACATAAGCAGTTAAGCTTTCAGTTTCTAACATTAAAGTCTGTGGGAAATACAATCCTGTATTGGCAACTCTACCAAACAATATTTCATGGGGGGTGAGTTTGCTCTTTCCCTGGGGGGTGTTTCTGACTGAATACAATGCTATTGGGAGACACTCAGTCCATGGTTTCTGTGTTTCTGCCATGGCTTTCTGTATTTTTAACTTAAGTGTTCCATTCATTCTCTCAACCTTACCAGAACTCTGTGGGTGGTAAGGGGTGTGTAGTTCACTTTTTATACACAACATTTTCATTACATTCTGAAAGATCTCTCCAGTAAAATGTGTACCTCTATCTGACTCGATCACTTCTGGGATACCATAACGGGGTACCAGTTCATGTGCTATTTTTACTGCAGTGACTTTAGCCGTGGCTGTATGAACTGGATAAGCCTCTGGCCACCCCGAAAACATGTCCACACATACCAGTACATACTTATAGTGTCCATGCTTAGGCATCTGGATGTAATCGATCTGAAGTCTCTGGAACGGATATAGTGGTCTTACATGGTGCTTCTGGGGGGTCTTAACAGTCTGTCCTGGATTGTGGGCTAAACAGATTTCACAAGAACCACATTTTGCTCGAGCTACCTGACCGAACCCTGGGGCTAACCACTTCTGTCTGACCCTCTGTATCATACCGTTTGCAGACACATGTGTAGGTCCGTGGGCTTCACTGACCACAACAGGGTACCATGCTCGGGGGAGACAAAGCTCATCTCCTTTTCTCCATAGTCCTTCTTTTTCTTCTGCCCCCTGTTTCTGCCACTCTTCTTTTTCTTCTCTACTCACCTGCTGGTGGGCTTCTTTGAGCCGTGTAATTAAGTCAAATTCTGATACTGCACTAATAGTGTGGTCAGTTGTCAGAGGTTTTACTGCAGCTCGCTTAGCAGCCTTGTCGGCTCGGTCATTACCCCTAGCTATCTCGGTGTCGAGTCTTACATGTGCAGGTACTTTTATTACTGCTACTTGTTTGGTTAAGGCAGCTGATTCTAGGATTTGTCTAATCATTTGTCCATGTTTTACTGGTTGACCTGAAGCTGTCATATAACCTCTAGCTCTCCATATACATCCAAAATCATGTACAATACCATATGCGTATCTAGAATCGGTAAAAATATTAGCGTTTTTTTCTTTTGCTAACTGTAATGCTCGTATTAGAGCTAATAGTTCAGCTTCCTGGGCTGAACAGCTGGCCTGCATTGGCTCAGCTTCAATAACATCATAATCTGATACAATGGCATAACCTGTGTGAAAGTTACCAGTTTCATCTGCATACCTACTACCATCTATATACATATGTAGGTCTGGATTGTCAAGAGGGGTGTCCTGTACATTAGGTAGCCCTTGTGTTTCTTGTTCTATACACTGTAAGCAATCATGTATTATATTGTCTTGTTCGTGGTATTGTAAAAAATTTTCATCTTCGTCTTCCTGACCTCCTTCCACTCCCCCCTTTGTCTCTAGTGGTAACAGAGTGGCTAAATTTAGAGACAATATGCGGCGAAAAGTGAGGTTTGGTGGCATTAGTAAGGAGCATTGTAATCTAAGATGTCTAGCCATTGAAATGTGTTTTGGCAATACCTGATTCAGTATGCCATGTACATCATGTGTAGTTTGTACTATTAGGGCATGGTCTAGTACTATTTCTGAGGCTTTTTCTACCAAAAGAGAGACAGCTGCTACTACTCTGACACATGATGGTGCAGCTTTGGTAACATTATCTAATTGAGCAGAATAGTATGCGACAGGTCTTTGTTTATTTTCATGTTTCTGTGTTAGTACTCCTGTAGCATGATTAGACATTTCCGCAGCCATTAATTGGAATGGTTTGGCGTAGTCTGGGATTCCCAAGGCCGGGGCTGACATGAGACCTTTCTTGAGGTCTTGAAAGGCTATGAGTGCTGATTCAGTTAACTGGAAAGGTTCGATTTTTAAACAATCATATAGAGGTTGCATAAGCTGACTAGCATGTATAACCCATTGTCTGCAGTGTGATACTATTCCCAAAAATGCTCTTAATGTTTTGTAGTTCTTGGGAGGAACAAGATCTCTAATGATTTTTAGTCTGTCGGCGGTGAGGTGCCGAATACCTTGTGAAATGCAGTGTCCTAGAAATACTACCGTAGTCATACAAAGTTGTACTTTTTTCTTGTTAACTTTACAGCCCATGTCTGCTAGAAATATTAACAACCTTATTGTGTTGCTGTTTGCGGACTCTTGAGCAGGGGCACATAACAATAGGTCATCAACATATTGGAGAATTACAACCTCATCCGTAGGTTTGAAATTTTGAAGAACTGATCTCATAGCTTCTGAGTACAAGGTAGGTGAATGTATCATACCCTGTGGTAATCTTGTCCATGCTAATTGTCTATTCTTAAATGTAAATGCAAACAGTTTGTAACAGTCTGGGTGTAATGGTACTGAAAAAAATGCATTTGATAAGTCTATGACAGAAAATACTCGTGCTGTTGCTGGGATCTGTGATAGCAACGTGTGTGGATTTGGCACAACAGGAGTAATAGGTTCCAAAATTTTATTTATCTCTCTTAGATCATGTACCATCCGGTACCTAGCAGCTGACCCCTCAGTAGATTTCTTTTTTACGGGGTACAACGGTGTATTGGCTGGTGACTTTACTTCTATCAGTACTCCAGTTTTTAGATAATCTTTTATCTGTTCTCCTATGGCGTGTTCTTGTTGGGCACTAATAGGATACTGTCTCAATTGGGGTAGTGTCACACCTGGAACAGGAGTGACTTTTACAGGAGCTATTGGCATTAGTCCTACATCGGTGTCATGTTGTGCCCATAATTTTTCTGGTACCTCAGAAAGATCTAAAATAATTTGGGTAGGGGCAGGATCTTTCTCATCCTCTAAGGCTTGGACTTTTACAATGTTTTCTAGAGACTCTTGGTCATCAGGCACCAAAATTTGGACTCTACCATCCTCCAAAAATTGGATATTCATTTCTGTCTGCTTTAATAGGTCTGTACCTAGAAGACAAGTAGGTGCCCCTTTGACAAAAAGAAATTTAGATAAAAATATTTTAGATCCTATCTTTGTTTCAAGGGGAATACTATATGGGAGTGGCCTGATTCCTCCATCATACCCTTCGGTATAGGTTACATCATCTGATAAACAATCAGCATTTGGTAAGGCGTCTTCATTGAGGACGGAGGAAGTTGCTCCGGTATCTATTAGAAAAGGGCATTGTTTTCCTGCTACTTTTATCTGAATTATTGGGCGCCTTCCAGTCAAAGTGGTTTGCATCACGTCTAGTCACTCGCTTGCTGCAGGAGCAGAAGCCTGTACTGTCTTTTCTTGTGATTCTCTTGGGACATAGGTACCATCTTCTATATCCCTGGCTTTTTTCCTGCATTCTCTAATCCAATGTCCTGGTTTCTTACAGTAGTGACATGGATTAGTTTTCTTATCCAAATTCCCTTTGTCATAGGTCTGATTTGATCTGTTGTTTTTATTGACCAGACTATTATTTGCTGCTACTCTGATGGGTTTGGATGCTGCCTCACGCATATCCATTTCTATCCCTAATAGTTTTTGTCTGACTATCTGGGGATCATCTAGTGTTCTCCAATCAGGAGTTGCAGCCTTGAACTTTTCCCTAATTTTTGGGTTAAGATTCTCTATAAAAGTTTTTGTCATCAGTCGAATGACTCCTTCATTGGTAAGGTCCATTCCCTCGTCTCTGTAACTGTTTTCTACTGCTAAGTAGTATTCATCTACAGGCTGTCCTGACTTCTGGGAGACAGTTCCTGAAGTCCCTCTCATTCGTTGTTTAGTTCTCATAAACTCCATAAGTCTGATCATAAAATTCTGTCCTGACAGTGCGGTATTTGGATCCTCACCATCTACTGGTTGAGGTCTATGAGGTTCTATAACTGTCATCAATTCCTGATACAACCCTGGTGTCATTTTCATTCTACATAATTCTGTCCCATCTGACCATGTTCCATTATGGGTGTGTATTATCTGCTGTATGTACGTAGCAAATCTTAGTGGGCATTGTATTGGATCTGGTGCATTCTGAAGTAGGGACATTCCCTCAGCGGGGGTCCATGGAAAATATTGTCTAGTCTGATGGTATCTAGTTACTCTACGCGGTGGATTGCCACCATCTTCTTCTCTGTATGGTCGACTGAGGATACGCACTGGTGCCAACATATCATGTGGTCGTGGTGCTCCACATCCTGCACATGTGTCTCTCCAGTCTGGATTCTGGAGTCCACAGTTTGTACATGTCCATCCACCCGGACCCCGAAGATCAGGATACGGTGTGGGTTCTGACCTGGGCTGATATGGTGGTGCCAATGGGTTCATTTGTTTACTGTTTTCTGTTTGTACAATGGGACCCTGTCTGACTGGAGTTCTCCATAATCCATTGTCTTTATTAAAAGTCCAATGGTCTGTCTCTGCTGTTTTTGATAGTTCGACCATGGCCTCTACTTGTTCCTGCCATCCTTTGTCTCTTATCACTCCTGCTTTTCTAACCCGAATGTCCTCCCATAGTTTCCTGTTAAACCTGTCATGCCTTGCTACCTGAAAAGTTTTGCAAACTTTCCCTAAATTCTTAGTTGCTTCTACACCACACCTTTCTTTCACGATTGTATAGACATCTTGTTCATCATTTGTGGTCTTAGTCTGTTTGTTGCCCATTTTTCCTGACTATTCTTACCTTAGGAGGCTTTTTGGGTTAGATAAAATATATTCTATATTCTACCTTTCCTCGTTACCTATTCTGTCCTAAGGAGCCAGTATCTGAAACGGTTTCTCTGGACCGTTTTGTCTGAAGTGTAGAGTAATTCTAACACACATATATATGGCAACAAGGGCAAGACCAACAATACATAAAATGAACCATACAGTCTCCATTATATATCGTGTCCCTGGAGTATTATCATTACTTCCATGGGCTCATTCTGTCAATCTCTTATCCGTCAAAAAGGAGGACAAAGGTTCGGGAGTTAAGCGTGAGCGAAGGTTTCCCCGAAAGGACACAACCTTATGACTCAGTTAGGCAATCTCCGTAATACTTATGTCATCTACCTTAGTGCGGCTTATGAGGCTATTCCCGACATCCCTCTCACATTGTATAAATGTCGTTATGAAGCCATATATTTTCAATATATAGCAAAGGAAAACGTTCGATAATCATAACTTGATACACCCGAAGGCGGAGCTAGAAATAAGAGATTGTTTGGAAAATGAACAATCAGCACAAGCACATTATGCCATGGATGATATAAAAATACAAGACTTGCTCAATCGATCTTTTGGGCTGCTGTGAACGTTCTTCACCCAAAAATCGAATGTTTGCCATCTAAAAAGCCAAACTACAATCGATTTGGTTTAATTTGGAAATCGTCCATTTGGTACAACTTTGATCTAATGTGTATAGGGGCCTTTAGGATCTTTTTTCCTGGTACTATTGTTTGCAAGTCTGCTGAAAATTTTGCCTTATTTATCTTTGGTAATCCATAGAAAATAGATGTTACCTGACTCACTATGAATAAACTAATTAGACGTAAGGGCCCCTAAATAATCCCCATCTTGTAGTACTTTTTTCAATTTGAGTTTACATGTATATTTAGGGTTTTCATTTAATCTGCAGTATGTGGTCGAATTATTTAAGACTTTCATAATCAGTCTATGTTAGAGGATAACATCTAGGATCGTAATTACGCCCACTTTATCAGCCTTCCTAAAAATCATATTGTTCTTATTTCATAATTCCTTCATATCCGTGTAAGAGGGTGACCGGGACGGTCATGCGCCTCTTTCCCTTGTGTGAATGTATTGTTCTACTCTGTGTTTATATATGAATATGTAAATGTCTATTGTCTAATGTTAGTTACAGGGACACTATATGTTAGGAGTGGATGGTATATTAGATTAGGAATTGGGTACAGTGCAGTGGTGGGCACAAGAGTTTAGGATAGAAATAGTTAATGTGTTTAGCTATAGCTTCAGTGTAAGAGGAGCTGGGGTAATAACGGGAAGTCTGCCCAGCAACCTAAGGGGGATTGGTGATTGGCCCAGTCTTAAGGGGGAGGAGTTTAGGCCAGGGCAGAGCAACGGTTTTCCCTGTCAGTCAGTTAGTTAGAGTCTGAAGGAGAGATGTGACAGAGCAGTAGTTGGAGGCCCAGGGGGCACAGAAACCATGGCTATGTCACAGCAGCTAACGATGCGGTCCGACCCGCAATCAGCAGAAGCGGCGGCTGCCACCTCTGAAACAAGCGGTCCCGATTAAGGGCCTACATATTCAGGACATTGAAAAAGTTGTGCTGGTTGCACTAAAAATAAAAAATAGGAACTGTTCCACGTTCCCTGGGGACAGGAGTCTCTGAAGAGTTTGAGGGTTACTGAAGTGGCCAAAAGTACGGTCACTGTTGTAGAGACTGTTCCGTGCCTCTCAAAGGATAAGCAGCCCTGATGGCACCGAGAAGGGATCAGTGCTGACTGGGTGGCTGAAAGTTCAGTGAGTTTATTGTTTTACCCCCATCTAAGTTTTTGCACTCGTTGCGCATTTCCCTGCTGGATTACAGGACTACAACCCTGAAAAGGGTTAAAAGCCTTTTGTGCCTTGACTATGTGCTACTGCTCTACAGACTGTGCCCTTTTTATTCACGGACTGCCTTTGTTCTATCTTGAACTCATTTTGCTGGAACTGATAAGCAGCACACTTGCTTTAAAGGGGGCCGTAGCCAGCAAAAAGGAAGGAGAGGGGAAACTGACAGGGCGACCCGAGGATCGTGCCGGGTCACTGCTCCTGGACTGTTGGAGCTGATATAAGTTGACCAACGGGCCGGGTGTGTGTTAAAATGGATACTTTCATGGGCCCCAGGAGCAAGAGGGACAGGGTAAGTCGGACCCATGTTTAAAAAGGAACTTGGACACTCTGTGTCAGATTCCCCGGAGCTGAGGGACCGGGGTCATATGGACCCATGGGAAAAATGGACGACCCAATGTGTGTGCCGGGTTGAAGAAATGAAGGACTATGCCCATGGATGATTGGGCGACCATTACTTGTGTAGCTCAGAGGGCCAGTTTAAAAAAAAAAGAAAAGGACTCTATCGAAGAGTGTTATAATTATATGTGTGAGAATGTTTAACAGATACTTTAAATGTAGTTTTATCTGCTAATGAACACGTTGGTATTCTACCGGTACTATATGGTTGGGGACGAACATATTTTAGGAGGGAGGTATGTAAGGGTGTGACAGGGGCTGTCATAGGCCTCGCCCTCTCTAAACAGTGTTTGTACCAAGTGTATGGTTTTATTATATTTTGGGGACTATATTAATATATAAATCTGCATTTTTTATAGGCATTAATGTACACAGTTAATGTAATGTATTGTGATTAATGTATAATGTTATTTATATAGGGAAAGCATAGGACTCTGCCTAGGGTTTAGTTAGTGATAGAAAGAAACATTGGGGCTGATAAGCAGTGCTGGGCCTATTAGTATACAGTAGATAAGGCATAGTTTAGAGTATAGGAAGTTTACTGTACGTTATTAGTGGGTGAATACGGCAGTTCATTGGTGAAGGGAGAAGTTTGCCCAGCGACCAGGGGAGACGGTTGCTGATTGGTCCAGTTAAAAAGGGGGAGGAGTTTTGGCCAGAGGGGAGCAACGGTTATTTCGGTCAGGAATCAGTTCAGTCAGAGCAGTTGTTGCTGTTGGTAACGTTAAAGTATGTGCTGGAGGAATACTGAGGAGAAGCTCGGGGCCCTTAGGGCTGAAGGTCAATAAGGATTCCGATGGTCGATGATAGAAAGAGCTAGGCAGCTTGGGGAACGTTGAAGCGGTAAACGCTGAGGAAAATTACCGAAACGTCTGAGGCCTGTAGAAGGACTGATGGAGCCAGTCTTCACAACTCCCAAAGAGGGGAGAGCGGACGGGGACTTACCTGAGCTGAGTAGCACCGTATTTGGGAAACGTTGCGGTACCGGGGAAAAACTAACTCTGCAAATAGGACCGAAAGGGACAGAAGAGAGGATGGCAAATGTAATTGTGATGTGCCAAAAAACAGTATCTGTGACCAGAACTGAGCAACAAAAGGAGTTTAGTAAAGTTGTTTTTAATAAAAAAGAAACTGAGCATGAAAGAGATTATTTGCCTGCAACAACTGAACTCCTGAAGAAAATGGAGATTTCCCGGGAAACTGTGTTTCACACTACATACAAATGACAAGACTATCTGGACATTACTTTTTAAAGTGACCGCTTCACTTAGGGATCTCCGTGCAGCCGCCATACTTTATACTGCAGCCTTAATCTCTCTAGTCACTTCAGACCTCTCGATGACTTGCTGCTCCTTCCCTATCATTCTCACCAGCAATGCCGCCGGCCCGCTCGATTTTAAGCGTACTCTTCTGGGGTGGGTATTCATCCGTCTCACCTGCTCGTTTCTTGGGAGTCCCCTCCCATTCTCCATTCACTCACAGCAATCGGTAGGATTTATTTTTCTTCCGTTGCGCCCACCTGGAGCGGGCACCACTCACGATGGGTGATCTTCTGGGCACAGGCCACTGCCCTGGCCTGACAGATTTTCGCGCCATTTTGCTGTTACAATGCCCATGATGGGCGGGGCTATCATCAGCCTCAGCATCACCATTCACCATTTTAAAATCCACAACGGCCGCCATTTTGGGACTACTAACGGCCACCATTTTAACTGTTTCTGGGGTTCCTCTGCTTTCTATATGCAAGGACTCTGCATCCTGCCAACTACACCAATTTTGTGAGGGATGCAGGGTGTTGGTCATGGCGAGTGGTTGCTGCTGGGCTTTTCACACCCTGACTCCCCACAATTAAAAAAGTAATGTCCAGATACTCTTGTCATTTGTATGTAGAGTGAGAAACACTTACAATTTCCCGGGAAATCTCCATTTTCTTCAGGAGTTCAGTTGTTGCAGGCAAATAATCTCTTTCACGCTCAGTTTCTTTTTTATTAAAAACAACTTTACTAAACTCCTTTTGTTGCTCAGTTCTGGTCACAGATACTGTTTTTTGGCACATCACAATTACATTTGCCATCCTCTCTTCTGTCCCTTTCGGTCCTATTTGCAGAGTTAGTTTTTCCCCGTTACCGCAACGTTTCCCAAATACGGTGCTACTCAGCTCAGGTAAGTCCCCGTCCGCTCTCCCCTCTTTGGGAGTTGTGAAGACTGGCTCCATCAGTCCTTCTACAGGCCTCAGACGTTTCGGTAATTTTCCTCAGCGTTTACCGCTTCAACGTTCCCCAAGCTGCCTAGCTCTTTCTATCATCGACCATTGGAATCCTTATTGACCTTCAGCCCTAAGGGCCCCGAGCTTCTCCTCAGTATTCCTCCGGCACATACTTTAACGTTACCAACAGCAACAACTGCTCTGACTGAACTGATTCCTGACAGGAGTAACCGTTGCTCCCCTCTGGCCAAAATTCCTCCCCCTTTTTAACTGGACCAATCAGCAACCGTCTCTCCTGGTCGCTGGGCAAACTTCTCCCTTCACCAATGAACTGCCGTATTCACCCACTAATAACGTACAGTAAACTTCCTATACTCTAAACTATGCCTTATCTACTGTATACTAATAGGCCACCACTGCTTATCAGCCCCAATGTTTCTTTCTATCACTAACTAAACCCTAGGCAGAGTCCTATGCTTTCCCTATATACCATATATAAATAACATTATACATTAATCACAATACATTACATTAACTGTGTACATTAATGCCTATAAAAAATGCAGATTTATATATTAATATAGTCCCCAAAATATAATAAAACCATACACTTGGTACAAACACTGTTTAGAGAGGGCGAGGCCTATGACAGCCCCTGTCACACCCTTACATCCGAGAATTGTTAAGTGATCAAGTTAGTATTAAAAAGGCCAGAGGTTGAGGCGCAGAAATGATCATATATATAACCCAACAGACGCAAAACCGAACAAAAAAGATCAAAGGTAAACAAATAATTAAAAAACCTTTAATGAATCATGGTTTAGCCAAAGATGGCACTGCAAAAAGAGACACTCACACAACACTGATACATGTATTTAAAAAGGTATCATATCCAAACATGATATGAGTATAACAATGTATACACTATGCATAAGTCAGTGCAATAATTGACAGTATAATACATAATTGTCCAGACATCACAGAAATTTTTATATATATTATTTGTATCGTTAATACTAGAGATAGCACAAAATAACTTATTTTGTTAAAATTTGTACAGATTATGTATATACGTGGTGCTTAGTATAATCACTAGAATGTCCTTTAAAAGTGTACACAGCACCACAATAAATCAGTTTTAACCATAGACAAAAAAGTGCTATGTGCAATAACTATTGGACTGAACCAAATAAGGATGGAATTAGTAGATCATAGATTATATATATATGTAAAGATATAATATACTATACCATCCTGTACTGACAAACCATATCATCAGCACAGGAAAGAAAGGGTGCTCAATTTGTCCAGGTCAAAAGAAGTACAAGTCATATCATACCCTTAATCACTAAGTAGTCAAGTATTGCTCACATCTCTAATGGACAAAAGAGTCCAACATGGAAAGTTCTATGTGCTGCAAGGTCTAAGACATACTCATACCTGTATACCATACCAGAATTGAGTGGCGTCTACCCCGACGCGCGTTTCGGTATTGCACCTTCGTCAGGGGGTAGGGCTACAAAGGGAAGAGGGGTTTAAAAATCCTTCCGCAACCAATAAGGAATAAGGGGGAGGAGGAACGAATCCCCACAGACCTATGTGACGTACGCGCTGTCAAGGAGACGCCGGAAGACACAACTAGCAGCGGCGTCACGTGCGTGCCGCATCAGGTCACATGACCCGATGACGCGCGCATCGTAGAGACGCCGATGCCGGAGCCCCCGGATCCGAAACAGCACATGCGTGCCGGTCATACTAGTTTAAGGGCGGAAGTAGGCATACATCCATATTTCATAAGGGCACACAATAGGTTAATATAGTTCTATGCACAATATAATTAATCTCCAAGAGGGGGGGGGTGGGTTGCAGGTCAAAAAAAAAACCAACCCTATATTTCCAGACGATCACTGAAAAGATCACGCTAAACATCGGGTTTAATAGTTGTGAATCAAGATTATAAAGAAGAAGAAAAAGCCACATTCAAAAGGGAACAGGGAGTGATCTCCCAATCAACCTCTGTAGTGTATATTATAATTCGATCCATATTCATGTCTATTTAAACCACCATAATGTATTTATCGGTAGATTAGACATAAAAATAAAACAGAAATAAACTGCAGAGTATACTCCTCCCAAAGGCTTGCAGAACATATATCGCACACAACCTGGATGTATACCCACATAGAAAATCCAAAGAATGCAAAGTCCACACTGCATATCAGTGGCCCATCTCAAATGTAAACCCATAACTAATGTAGTATAACAGGGGGACTATAAAATGCCCATAAATGGCCCATCCAATATAGACACATACCCACTGTATATAGGGTCATTATAATATTATCATGGGATATAGTTCCTATCTATATTATCTATTTTCTCCATCCAGTGGATATCTCCACAGGGTACACATCCAGGACAGTTGCCAGCAGTACATAAATTGATAAAACCTAATACAATAGATCATATTACAGGGATATGTCCCTTTTGATATATCCAAATCCAGTCTGGAACGATAGACGCATGCATATTACTCCCCAAAGTGGTTTGATGTATCCTTATCGTATGCCCAACTTCAACATTCAGGATCCAAATATAAATCTCTGTGGGTACAGTATCCATAAATCCACCCAATCAAATATTAGGCCGAACATATGGGGCCAACTTTTTCTGAATTAGCTGCGGATAAAGCAATAATTAAGAACAACATAACAATACACTAATAGTAATATATAAAAAACTAGCCCATATTAAAACTGGAAAATTGTTCACAGGAATGGAACGAAGCTGAGGTTTTCGTTGAGGCCACGAGGACATACAGTATCAAGGGTCCAAATCCACTTGGCTTCAAGTCTCGCCAATCGATTACTGACATTGCAACCACGTTCTTGTGGCAGTATCATATCAATCCCTCGTACTTGTAACTGTGTAGCATCACAATCATGACATTTCTTAAAATGTCTCGGTATTGTTTTAAGCAATGAGACATCCACAACTTCTTTGGCAGCAATAATACCATTCACGTGCTCCCTGACCCGGACCTTCAACTGGCGCGTAGTAAGTCCAATATAGACTAGGGGACAAGGGCACGTGGCATGGTATATTACCGCTTTAGATGTACATGTAATAGAGTGTGTGATTTTGAAATTCCTGGACCCATTGGCATTGGTGAAGAAATTAGTACGTGTGATATTTGGTCAAGCAACGCATCTCCCACAGGGTTTGCATCCCCATGTTGGCCTCATATTATCCAAAAACGTTGATGGATTGTTTATGTAATGACTTTTTACAAGATTATCACCCAGATTTCTTGATCTCCGGTACGTGATATTTGGTAACTCCCCTATATATTTAGCAATGGTGGCATCAGCTAACAACAGGGGCCAAAATTTATTTAAACTCTCCCGTACTGCAGCTGTTTGCCCATGATATGAAGTAATAAACCTTACTTGTTTTGATGGTGGTGGTGTTATCTTTCGATACAGCAATTCCTCTCGAGATGTATATCTTGCCCGATTATACGCTTTTTTAATAGAGCGGTTGCTATATCCTCTCTCCACAAATCTTTGTTTCAATTCAGCGGCCTGCTGTTCAAAATCTTCTTTAGTGGAACATATCCTACGGATATGAAGAAATTGGCCTGTTGGAATTGATCTTATCATGGCCGGTGGATGTGAAGAGGATGCTTGAAGTAATGCATTAACTGCTGTTGTTTTACGGAAGAGGTTTGTCTGTAAGTAATTGTTCGTATCTTTCCTCACCAATACATCCAAAAATTCTATCGCTGTCCTATCATAATGGTAGGTTAAATGTATGTTCAACGAGTTTTGGTTAAGCTCAGTCATAAATCGTTCAAGAGATTCAACCGAGTCCTGCCAGATCAAAAATACATCATCAATGTACCGCACCCGAAATGGGATGCGGTCCATTGATGTGTATCGATACGGCAGGAAGAGGTCTCTCTCCCACAGCCCCAGGAAAAGGTTGCCACAGGACAAAACCTCAGGCCTTTACCCAATACCGCTAACTCAGATGGAGTAAATGAGTATGTACTCAAATTAATTACCTTTGAGCCAGTGGCACCGCCTTCTCCTAGTCCATACGTTCTTTTATTAGGTTGGAATCTCAGATTCCTTTTTCGTTTCAGTGTCATATTTGCCACACTGGAACTTGCAACGGATGAGTCAGAAAGGTCACTCACGGATGGAATAGATATTAGGGATGTGCTTCTCATTGTGTCTTGTGGGATTATCTTCCTCCATTTATATACATTTCCCAAATTAAAATCCTTTAAGTCTCTTGCAAATTTCATTGCCTGGACCTCCTGTATATTTTTGACCCATCCATCAATCAATTTGTCCATCTGAGTGGCAATACTTTGGAATTGTTCAGATGGTAATTCCGTTTTCGCTGTCAAATACGTTTGTTCTAATGATTCATCCACCTCTGCCAATGTTTTGGTGTTAAACTTAATTAGTAGGTCCATGAATTTGTTTGATGTCTCATTGCAAACAGACTCCCATTGTTGTATAAATTCTACATCATTGATTGGGAAAGAGGGTATGACCCTGACTCTAAGTCCTCTAGGTATCAATTTTTTGAGAACATAGCTCTCTAAGAAAGCCCTGTTCCACCACAGCTTCGTTCTTTTATGTAAAAGATTCCTGATCGTATTTAAAAACATTTCATTCTGTGCACCAATAAAACCAGTTGTAGCAGTATCACCATTACCAAACGTTTGATTCACATGGCTTTGCCAAGAGATTTCTCTGGCCTTAAAGTCCATACTCAAGTACACTGTAGGCCCTGTGCAAAACACAGCAAAATATACATAAGTTAATATACTTGAACAAAAACTGTATTACACAGATTTCCTGTATGCATCTCTACTTGTCATGTGACATATGCATTGGACTCGATCTATTCGGAACATATATAAAACCCAACAGACGCAAAACCGAACAAAAAAGATCAAAGGTAAACAAATAATTAAAAAACCTTTAATGAATCATGGTTTAGCCAAAGATGGCACTGCAAAAAGAGACACTCACACAACACTGATACATGTATTTAAAAAGGTATCATATCCAAACATGATATGAGTATAACAATGTATACACTATGCATAAGTCAGTGCAATAATTGACAGTATAATACATAATTGTCCAGACATCACAGAAATTTTTATACATATTATTTGTATCGTTAATACTAGAGATAGCACAAAATAACTCATTTTGTTAAAATTTGTACAGATTATGTATATACGTGGTGCTTAGTATAATCACTAGAATGTCCTTTAAAAGTGTACACAGCACCACAATAAAGCAGTTTTAACCATAGAGAAAAAAGTGCTATGTGCAATAACTATTGGACTGAACCAAATAAGGATGGAATTAGTAGATCATAGCTTTATCCGCAGCTAATTCAGAAAAAGTTTGCCCCATATGTTCGGCCTAATATTTGATTGGGTGGATTTATGGATACTGTACCCACAGAGATTTATATTTGGATCCTGAATGTTGAAGTTGGGCATACGATAAGGATACATCAAACCACTTTGGGGAGTAATATGCATGCGTCTATCGTTCCAGACTGGATTTGGATATATCAAAAGGGACATATCCCTGTAATATGATCTATTGTATTATGTTTTATCAATTTATGTACTGCTGGCAACTGTCCTGGATGTGTACCCTGTGGAGATATCCACTGGATGGAGAAAATAGATAATATAGATAGGAACTATATCCCATGATAATATTATAATGACCCTATATACAGTGGGTATGTGTCTATATTGGATGGGCCATTTATGGGCATTTTATAGTCCCCCTGTTATACTACATTAGTTATGGGTTTACATTTGAGATGGGCCACTGATATGCAGTGTGGACTTTGCATTCTTTGGATTTTCTATGTGGGTATACATCCAGGTTGTGTGCGATATATGTTCTGCAAGCCTTTGGGAGGAGTATACTCTGCAGTTTATTTCTGTTTTATTTTTATGTCTAATCTACCGATAAATACATTATGGTGGTTTAAATAGACATGAATATGGATCGAATTATAATATACACTACAGAGGTTGATTGGGAGATCACTCCCTGTTCCCTTTTGAATGTGGCTTTTTCTTCTTCTTTATAATCTTGATTCACAACTATTAATCCCGATGTTTAGCGTGATCCATTCAGTGATCGTCTGGAAATATAGGTTTTTTTTTTTTTGACCTGCAACCCACCCCCCCTCTTGGAGATTAATTATATTGTGCATAGAACTATATTAACCTATTGTGTGCCCTTATGAAATATGGATGTATGCCTACTTCCGCCCTTAAACTAGTATGACCGGCACGCAAGCGCTGTTTCGGATCCGGGGGCTCCGGCGTCGGCGTCTCTACGATGCGCGCGTCATCGGATCATGTGACCTGATGCGGCACGCACGTGACCCCGCTGCTAGTTGTGTCTTCCGGCATCTCCTTGACAACGCGTACGTCACATAGGTCTGTGGGGATTCGTTCCTCCTCCCCCTTATTCCTTATTGGTTGAGGAAGGATTTTTAAACCCCTCTTCCCTTTGTAGCCCTACCCCCTGACGAAGGTGCAATACCGAAATGTGCGTCGGGGTAGACGCCACTCAATTCTGGTATAGTATACAGGTATGAGTATGTCTTAGACCTTGCAGCACATAGAACTTTCCATGTTGGACTCTTTTGTCCATTAGAGATGTGAACAATACTTGACTACTTAGTGATTAAGGGTATGATATGACTTGTACTTCTTTTGACCTGGACAAATTGAGCACCCTTTCTTTCCTGTGCTGATGATATGGTTTGTCAGTACAGGATGGTATAGTATATTATATCTTTACATATATATATAATCTATGATCTACTAATTCCATCCTTATTTGGTTCAGTCCAATAGTTATTGCACATAGCACTTTTTTGTCTATGGTTAAAACTGATTTATTGTGGTGCTGTGTACACTTTTAAAGGACATTCTAGTGATTATACTAAGCACCACGTATATACATAATCTGTACAAATTTTAACAAAATAAGTTATTTTGTGCTATCTCTAGTATTAACGATACAAATAATATATATAAAAAATTCTGTGATGTCTGGACAATTATGTATTATACTGTCAATTATTGCACTGACTTATGCATAGTGTATACATTGTTATACTCATATCATGTTTGGATATGATACCTTTTTAAATACATGTATCAGTGTTGTGTGAGTGTCTCTTTTTGCAGTGCCATCTTTGGCTAAACCATGATTCATTAAAGGTTTTTTAATTATTTGTTTACCTTTGATCTTTTTTGTTCGGTTTTGCGTCTGTTGGGTTATATATATATGTTCCGAATAGATTGAGTCCAATGCATATGTCACATGACAAGTAGAGATGCATACAGGAAATCTGTGTAATACAGTTTTTGTATCAAGTATATTAACTTATGCAGAAATGATCATGTAAAGCTTTAATTCTTTCTCCACCAAGTGTTGGAAATTTTTCAATCAGTTTGGACTTGTAGCGGTTAAAAAGTGTTATTAGAGGCTCTAAACGCAATATTTTGTGTGCCTGCCATCAAGATCTTGTGTCCTCAGCTCAATCTGTGTTAAATTGCAGTGAACAGTAGCATTGCCCGGCTTACACTATGTTTAAGAACATTCCTGTTTGAGACGTGGAGGTCTAGTCCACGCCACACGGTGCTGTCTGTCTTTTGAATATGTGTTTTAAATGAATACAATAAAAGAAGGTACTTTTTTTTTTAAAGAATTACTGGATTGCATGATTCTGTTAGTTTGGAGACATTTATGTTTATTCTCCTGTTGGCTTGCAGGCTCCATTGAATTTAATTAATATGGGACAAGCAGGCAACAAGATGAAGAGAAAAATTGCTTTTATTTTCCAAAATATTAGATATTGCCATTTTTTAAATGAGAAAAATTATCCAATATCAAATGTCCATGAGTTGCAAAAGTATGTCAACCTGTGCTTTCAGTATTCTGGTGTGATCCCCTTGAGCAGCAATAAATATATATTTCCGATAATTGTTGATCAGTCCTGCTTGGAGGAATTTTAGCCCATTTCACCCTACAAAACAGCTTCAACTTTGTTATGTTTGTGATAGAGATGAAGAGATGAGCAGATGGATCTGCTGAGGATCGAGTTTGAGTCGAATTTCCTGAAATTCTTGGTTTCACCCAAATTCGAATATTTTGATATTCAATTCTCGGTTTGCAAGAAAAAAAAAATTGCCTTGCACCATTTCTCACTCTTCTAAAGCAGCAGAGAGCTGGCTATTGTGTTTTGGTGTTGCCACATGGGCTTCACCGTAGTAGCCTGCAGCTATGACATCTAGCAGATTATCATACCTTTTATAGTGTGTTCAGTATCTGGGCCATCACAGATCATCGGTTCCCACTGCAGCACAGTTTGTATGGAAAAGTCGTTTTCAATCTCCAAAGACACTGGGTAAGTCTCTCTCCTCTGTAGAGTGTAAGCCATTATGGTCAGCAAAGTCCTCCCACTCTCTCTCTCCTGTAGAATGTAAGCTCTTATGGAGTCCTCTCTCTCCTCTCCCCCATGTATATTTTCCAAGCAATTAAAAGCTTTCTAGTATTGAGATTCACACAAATTTATTCATCGCAAATGTAATTTTTGGGGAAAATGAAGAGAAATTAAAAAGTTCTACTCATCTCTAGATGGTAGGTTGTCTCTACTTAAGGTCCTTTGACAATATTTCTATAAGATTAACCCCTTTCCAACCTTGTCAGTAATAGTACGTAGCTGTGCCCTGGGACTTATGGACCAGCTACGTATTATTACGCGCGCTGCGATTGCGCCCGCACACAAGCGGTGCTGGGCGATCGCCGCCGGGTGTCAGCTGATTGTCACAGCTGACACCCGGTGCTATGTGCTGGGAGCGGTCCCACACCGCTCCCGGCACATTAACCCCCACAATGCTGGCAAGGGGGGAGGTGATCTGTATACTCACCTCTCCTGCCGGCGTCCAGCGATGTCTGCGGCGGCTTCCGGATGTTGCCATGATGACCCGATGTCGTCATGACAACATCCGGGTCACCAGGAGGCAGGACATTCCTTGGGTCATGCGCAGTGTGCGACCAAAGTAATGTCTCCCCTGTGTGCAGCGCTGACAGGCTGCATGGCAAACAGAGCTGCTGCTCTCTATACCATGCAGTCGATCAGGCTGCAAAAAGTGAAAGTCCCATAGTGGGACAATGTGTAAAAGTTAAAAAAAAAGTAGAAAAGTAAAAAAAAAAATTAAAAAAAATTTGTAAAAATATATATAATAAAGAAAAAAATAATCCCCCAAAAATAAAAATATATTGAACCCATAATATTTATTTATTATGAAAAAAAAAATAAACCAATAAAAGTGCACATATTTGGTATCACCGCGTCCGGAACAACCTGACCTATAAAACTGTCCCACTAGTTAACCCTTTTAGTGAACACGGTAAAAAATAAAAATAAAAAACAAAGCAAAAAACAATGCTTTATCATCATACCGCCAAACAAAAAATGGAATAACACACGATCAAAAAGACAAATGTAAATAAAAATGGTACTGCTAAAAACATAATCTTTTCCCGCAAAAAACAAGCCACTACACAGCTCCATTGGCCAAAAAAAAAAAAGTTATAGCTCTCAGAATAAAGCGATACAAAAAATTTTTTTTTCTAGAAAATCCTTTTTATTGTGTAAAAGCGGCAAAACATTAAAAAAACTATATAAATGTGGTGCCGCTGTAAAAGTACTGACCCAAAGAATAACGCTGCATTATCAATTTTACCACACGCAGAACGGCATAAAAAAAACGCAAAAAAACAATTCCTGAATTGTTGGTTTTTGTTTATTCTGCCTCCCAAAAATCTGAATAGAAAGCGATCAAAAAATGTCACGTGCCCGAAAATGGTACCAATAAAAACGTGAACTTGTCCGGCAAAAAACAAGCCATCACATGACTGTCAGCCAAAATATGGAAAAATTATAGCTCTCAAAATATGGTAATGCAAACACTAGTCTTTGCAAAAAAAGCGTCTTTTAGTGTGTGACAGCTGTCAGTCATAAAAACCCGATATGAATCTGGTATTGCTGTAATCACACCAACCCGAAGAATAAAGTAGTCTAATCACTTATACCACGCGAGGAATGGTGTAAAAAAATAAACTCTAGGGTTAGGGTTGGGGTTGTATTAGGGTTGGGGCTGGGGTTGGGGTTTTTTCAAAAGTAAAGAAAAAAAAAATGATGACAATATGGCGACCAGTGTTGAGCGCAAGTGCTCGCTACTTGAGTTTGCATCGAGTGCTCAGGTATGCATTGAGTATCGCTCGAGTCTCTGCCCCATATGATTCGCGGCCAAAAAAAACGTTGCTGGGATCGCCGGCCATGCACGAGCGATCCCTGCATTTTTTTTTTGGGTGTCTAACAACCGTGAAACATGCGGGGCGGGGACTCGAGCATGTCATTCGAGCACCCGCGATACTTGGTGCATACCCGAGTACCCGATGCCAACTCAAGTAGCGAGCACTTGCGCTCAAGACTAATGACAACTTATTCAATATGCTGACCTAATGTTATCAAATTCTGTCGTACCTTTGGGTTGAAAATATACACTATACCCCTTGATAAAATTCTTGAGGGGTCTAGTTTCCAAAATGGGGTCACTTGTGGGGGGTTTCCACTATTTCGGCACATCAGGGGCTCCAGAAATGCGACATGGTGTCCGCTCTTGATTCCAGGCAATTTTGCGTTCAAAAAGTCACACAGGGCTCCTTCCCTTCTGAACCCTGACGTGCGCCCAAACAGTGTATTTTCCCCACATATGGGGTATTGGCGTACTCAGGAGAAATTGTACAACAGTTTTTAGGTTCCATTTTCTCCTCTTACCCTTGTGAAACTAAAAAAATTGGGGCTAAAACATAATTTTTGTGGAAAAAGTTAGATTTTTTTATTTTCACGGCTTCATGTTCTAAACTTCTGTGAAGCACCTGGGGGCTAAGGGTGCTCACCACACATCTAGATAAGTTCCCTCAGGGGTCTAGTTTCCAAAATGGTGTCACTTGTGGGGGTTTTCCACTGTTTAGGCACATCATGGGCACATCCGCTAATTATTCAAGCAAATTTTACATTCAAAAAGTCAAATGGCGCTCCTTCCCTTCTGAACCCTGCCGTGCACCCAAACAGTGGTTTTCCCCCACATATGTGGTATCGGCTTACTCAGGAGAGATTTCACAACAAGTTGCATGGTGCAATTTCTCCTGTTACCCTTATGAAAATGCAAAACTGGGGGCTGAAAAACATTTTTGTGGGAAAAATGTGAAAATTTTATTTTCACAGCTCCATGTTATAAAATTCTGTGAAGCACCTGGGGGTTCAAGGTGCTCACCACACATCTAGATAAGTTCCTTGAGGGGTCTAGTTTCCAAAATGGTGTCACTTGTGGGGGGTTTCCACTGTTTAGGCACATCAGGGGCTCTCCAAATGCAACATGGCGTCCGCTAATTATTCAAGCAAATTTTACATTCAAAAAGTCAAATGGCGCTCCTTCCCTTCCGAACCCTGCTGTGCGCCCAAACAGTGGTTTTCCCCCACATATGGGGTATCTACGTACTCAGGGGAAATTGCACAACAAATTTTGGGGTCCATTTTTTCCTGTTACCCCTGCAAAAAAAAAAAATTGGGGTCTAAATTAACATTTTTGTGAAAAAAGTTAAATGTTCATTTTTTTCTTCCCCATTTCAAAAATTCCTGTGAAGCACGTGAAGGGTTAATAAACTTCTTGAATGTGGTTTTGAGCACCTTGAGGGGTGCAGTTTTTAGAATAGTATCACTTTTGGGTATTTTATGTCATAAAGGCCCCTCAAAATGGCTTCAAATGTGATGTGGTCCCTAAAAAAATGGTTTTGTAAATTCTGTTGGAAAAATGAGAAATCGCTGATCAACTTATAACCGCACTAATAAAAAAAAAGTTTGGTTCCAAAATTGTGCTGATGTAAAGTAGACATGTGGGAAATGTTATTTATTAACTATTTTGTGTAACATATCTCTCTGATTTAACGGAATAAAAATTCAAATTTTGAAAATTGTGAAATTTTCAAAATTTTCACCAAATTTCCAATTTTTTCACAAATAAACGCAAGTGATATCGAATACATTTTACCACTATCATGAAATACAATATGTCACGAAAAAACAATCTCAGAATCAGCGGGATCCGTTGAAGCGTTTCAGAGTAATTACCTCATAAAGTGACAGTGGTCAGAATTGTAAAAATTGGCCTGGTCATTAATGTGCAAACAACCCTGGGGGGGTAAAGGGGTTAAGGTCATGATTTTGATTTATCCATTACAAAACTTTAACTTTATCCCTCTTTAACCATTCTTTTGTAGAAAGACTTGTGCTTTGGGTTGTTGTCGTGCTGCATGACCTATGTTCTTTTGAGAGACAGGTCATGTACAGATGTCCTGACATTTTACTTTAGAATTTGTTGGTATTATTCAGAATTAATTGTTCCATCAATGATTGGAAGCCGAAATGCAACAAAAAAGGCCCAAACCATGATACTATCTCCGTGTGAGGTTTTAATGCTTTAATGTATTGTTTTCTTTATGCAAACTTAATACTTCTCATTTAAACTAGAAAGCTCTATTTTAGTCTTATCTGTCCACAAAACATAACATTGTTCCAATAGCCTTCTAGCTTGTGCCGGTGATCTCTAGCAAACTTCAGATGGGCAGCAATGTTCTTTTTGGAGAACAAGGGCCTTAGAAAAAGCTAGTACCCCCGGCAAAACGCGCGTCAGGGACGTTGCCCTGACTGCAAGCCAGATAGTTATAGTCAGATTGTCATCTCATCGCACGCTGCAGAGTGCGGTGCATTGATTGATTTGAGCCCAAGACCTACACCAGTGAATGCCGCGTGTTGGGTCTCTCGCACACCAGAGAGACTGCGAGCGCAGCTAAGGCCCTCACACATAATCTCTCCTATTGGCCGCACAAACACATGTGCAGACAACGTGGGAGGGTGCCGATGGCAGCATACACGGAGCTGTTAGATACATTGTGCCATAGATGCATATGACCATAGTATACATGAAAGTGACAGAATATCCGATCACAGTGTCAATTTCATGACATCTTGCTAAGCATTGCTGTACATTGCCCTTTCATGTATAAAAACATGGCAATTAGTTATATCCAGGGTTAATGGACCTGTTGTCCTTTTCAAACTTTTCATCATCCATTAGCCTATGGGCTATGTGTCCAGCATCTCATAGCTCATTTGTACATTGGGCATAAGTCCACCCTGTGATAAAGTATAAATCAACTCTGAATATCAACTAAGTGACACAATTATATATATGGCAACTAGTATATGGATATATAAACCCAACCATCAATTTAAGTAGGGACACTGGTTAAGGATCCACAATAGACTAAATCCCCACTATCTGGTTTCTATCATGACCTGAGTAGATCATGATCACCAATAATATATACTAACTCACCAACTGTGATCCAATATACATCCTCAACTGGATCTATAATATAACCAGCCAAGCATCCCTCTGTCTGAAGCCTCTATAGACTGCGCATGCACGGCGCGTAGTCTGGCTCCAGACAGAAGAACGCTTGGAGCTGTTACAGGTAAGAGGACTGTATGGCGCCGGAGTTTGCGGTATGCAGTGTGTCTTCAGCAAAATGGCGCTGGACAGCGTGGTGCTCTGGCACCGCACACCTCCCCCGGCCTCCAGTAGAACAGGACACAGCAGTGCTGGAGCACAGGGAAGAAAGGTGAGTATAATTGTTTGTTTTTTTTGTATGTGTGCAGAGGAGTACCATGCATACCAGGATTGGGGGGGTGAGGGAGCCACGCATACCAGGATTGGGGGATGAGGGGTACCATGCATACCAGGATTGAGGGATGAGGGGGCCACACATACCAGGATTGGGGGATGAGGAGGCCACACATACCAGGATTGGGGGATGTGGGGGCCACGCATACCAGGATTGGGGAATAAGGGGTACCATACATTCCAGGATTGGGGGATGAGGAGTACCATGCATACCAGGATTGGGGGATGAGGGGTACCATGCAAACCAGGATTGGGGGATGAGGGGTACCATGCATACCAGGATTGGGGGATGAGGAGTGCCATGCATACCAGGATAGGAGATGGGGGGTGCCATGCATACGAGGATTGGGGATGAGGGGTGCCATGCAAACCAGGATTGGGGGAAGAGGGGTGCCATGCATACCAGGATTGAGGGGTGAGGGGTACCATGCATACCAGGATTGAGGGGTGAGGGGTACCATGCATACCAGGATTGAGGGGTGAGGGGTACCATGCATACCCGGATTGGGGATGAGGGATACCATGCATACCAGGATAGGGATCTGGGGGGGCCATGCATACCAGGATTCGGATGAGGGGCCATGCATACCAGGATAGGGATGAGGGGTACCATGTATACCAGAATAGAGATGAGGGGTACCATGCATACCAGGATGAGGGATGAGGGAGCCTTGCATACCAGGATGAGGGGCGCCATGCATGCCAGGATTGGGGATGAGGGGTGCCATGCATACCAGGATTGTGAGTGAGGGGTGCCATGCATACAAGATTGGGGGTGAGGGGTGCCATGCATACCATGATTGAGGGTGAGGGGTGCCATGTATATCAGGATAGGGATGAGGCGTGCCATGCATACCAGGATAGGGATGAGGGGTGCCATGCATACCAGGATTAGTGGTGAGAGGTGCCATGCATACGAGGATTGGGGGTGAGGGGTGCCATGCATACCAAGATTAGTGGTGAGAGGTGCCATGCATACCAGGATTGGGGGTGAGGGGTGCCATGCGTACCAGGATTGAGGGTGAGGGGTGCCATTCGTACCAGGATTGGGGGTGAGGGGTGCCATGCATACCAGGATTGAGGGTGAGGGGTGCCATGCGTACCAGGATTGGGGGTGAGGGGTGCCATGCGTACCAGGATAGGGATGAGGCGTGCCATGCATACCAGGATAGTGATGAGGGCAGCACATAACAGGATGGGGAAGCAGGATTGGGGAGCACAAATACCAGGATTGGGGAACACAAATACCAGGATGGGGGCAGCACAAATACCAGGATGGGGGCAGCACAAATACCAGGATGGGGGCAGCACATACCAGCATGGGAGATTTTATACCAATAAAAATGCTCGCCACCCGGGCATAGAACAGGCTCAATAGCTAGTGTATGTATAATTCCCATTAATAAATTAGCAATATTTTATTATTTAATAATCCATAAAAGTTAATTTTTATTCACATTGCTTCCCTCTCTTTTCCTGTTTCCCATATCTGTCTAGCTTTGGTGGTGTCCACCTATGTGAATACTGCCATATGAGATCGGACAATATAATCACTATGATGAAGTAGTTGATGAAAAAGTAAAAAAAAACGACACATTTTTTGATCCCTCTAAAATTTAAAAAACAAAAAAAATTAAAGAAACAATTTTCTTACGCTTTTCAAGCCCATGCAGAGCCCTTAGTCATAGCACTATAACAGTGTGAAAGAGCCTCTTAAATAGTCAGGTCAATAATGACATGAGTCAGTAACTCCATCTCTTCCAAAGCAAATATATTGTTTCATTTAATTGGTTAGTACTAAATAGGATAATACAATATTATAAACTACATATTTTCAGTAATAAAATATGCCTAAGGAATAGGCATTCCTCACATGTATTAAAGCTATCAAACAGTCGCAAATCATGTGCTCGGAGTGACTCAAAAATAACACCCGAGCACGCTGAAGGTACTCGGAAAACACCCGAGCATGCTCGTAAATCTTGAGTAACGCGCATGCTCGCTCATCACTAGAAATTAATAGTAGTACATTAGATCTGTTTTATAGTTCAAATCTGATGGAGTCTCCATACATAATATCCAACATGCCTCATGAGCTAATAGAAGACCTGTCCAGCCTCCTCCTCTAGGTGGACAGTTAACCCTTCAGTACATACCATCAGGTGAGATAGATCACCTGCATGTTTATCTCTAAAAAATGGCGAGATAGGCCAGAAAGAAAACGTTTGGTTTGTTTGGAGTTTGGTGTAGGATGTGCCCCATTCATATGTTCAGATATTCTAATTTTCGTGTAGTACAGCTGATGTACAGTAAATGACATGACTGACACTTCATTAAATATTCAAATATACCTCATAAGTTGTGTTACAGTTGATGAATGATTTTATAGGAAATTGTTTTTGATGGAACAGGATGTGTAACTCATAATTTTATTTATAAATGTGCATAAATTGCAGCGCTGTAAACCACATTTAAAACAACCTTTAAAGGATAGCCACGTGTCATTGGGTTTTGAATGTTGTAAATACAGGCTTGGGGATAAAATATTGGCCAAAGAGTGATTTTTTGGCCATAAATCTGACACCTGATTCCAATATTTTAGATAATTTTTCATCCTGATATAATATAAGCAAATGTTTCTTAATAAGTGCTATTTTGCCAAAATAATCAGTTATGTGAAGAGCAGAAAAAGTCACCTGGGAAGAAAAGAATGAAAAAGATTTTTTATGGTTATATCTAGTACACACCTAGTTTTGGATTCTGCGATGGATAAAGCTCTGTTCGGACTTGGTAGTTTGTAGCTCCAACTTTTAAGTTTACACTATACACATTAGATGAATGTTGACTGAACCCCCGATATCAATGGGTTGGGCCAACAAGCTAATGTATATTGGGTTGCTGGCCAGTTGATGGTCAGGGGATATGTCTATCGGCATGTCCGATTTCAGACTGCCGATCACATTGTTCTCCCAGAGATAAGCTGCTGGTCGACGTGTCAACTGGTAGCTTTCTCACTCAGAACTCAGGAGTGCTCAGTGAAGTGAGTGCCCTGTGCATGGGAGAGTCAGCTGAAATCATTGTCTGCCAAACAATTGTCCGAAGCATTGTTCCGCCGACAGCAATCTAATGTGTCTGGGGACCTTAAAGAACCACTCCAGCAGTTTTTTTTATATTTTACTGCTGGAGTGATGTCATTAATGTAAGTTCCCTGTCCCTAGTATCATACGTACGAGCTGCCGTCTTCTTCTGTTATCGGCGCCACTTCAGTCATCTTCTGCAGTTTGTGACCAGTGATTGCTGGACGAGTGGGAGGTCACTTCTCAATGTAACGATGATCTCATAGACTTACATTGAGAGCTTGTGACCGTTACTTTTGACTTCCGGTCAGTCAGAAGTCGTGGTTAAGATGGAATATCGGGACTAGAGCTGCGCCTCTAACAGCTGAAGATGGTGGCTGGTAAGTATAAGACTAGGAGTAGGGAACAAGCATTAGTGCCATCACTCCAGCACTAAAATCAAAAAATAAATCTCATGATGAAAACACTATTGGATAGAAACTGAATGAGGTGTAAACATGTATGTGAGACCGCTATAGTCACTAGAAAAAGTGTTACCCTAATTCAGTGTTCCCCAACTCCAATTCTCAAGAGCCACCAACAAGTCATGTTTTCAGGATTTCCTTAGTATTACACAGGTGATGGAATTATTGCCTATGCAGGTCTATCGCCTGGGCCATACTAAGGAAATCCTGAAAACATGGCCTGTTGGTGGCTCTTCAGGACTGGAGTTGAGGAACACTGCCCTAATGGATCAAAGCCAAAAAACAACCATTTAGGTATTGACATATATAATTTCTAAGACAATTGGTCTGACATTTGCTTTATGGCATATTTATTCCCCTCCAAATCTACATACATTTTTTATTTTCAATAAAAAAACAATATTTTCTACTTTCTAATTTTCTACTTTTCTTTTAATAATTAGAGATTGGTACAAGGTAGAATGAGAAAATTAAAAAGAACCCAGACTGGAGATGGAATTGATAATCTTATATTGTATAACAGCTAAATATTGCATTCTTTCATCCAACCTTCAATATCATTAGTAAAAAAGTACATATGATTGCTGCAAGCATTATATAAGTTACAATTAACATCAATTATTAAAGCTTTAATCCAGTAAACACTCAAAAGATATTAGTACATTTCAAAATCTAGATACGCACAACTTCAAAAAGCACTTGAGCTTTTATATATTAATGGACTAATTAGTAATTGCTCGGCAGCACAATAAAGCTAATAATATGACACTGAAAACCACATCAATATAACAGTGGTTTTATATTCCAGTTCCTTCTGACATCCCAAAAATAATTGAATTGTTAATTTCCTAGACCTGAGCTAGTGGGGGTTTAACTGGCAATGAGTTCATCTATAAAGCTACTATGTATCCGCTACTTATGAAAGGTATTTAATCCATAAAGCAGCTAAATAGATCATAAAGCTAATGTTAAAATAAACAGTGATCCTGTGGCTGCATTTCCAAAATTTACTACTCAGCAGATTTAGCTGAATTTATTAGATTCATTTACTTACAGCCTGCTTTCTTAATGCCTTTCAATAGATGGCAGAACAACTGGAGACTCAAATTACTGCAGTTCATAACTTCCCTCTATGCTGAGTGAGAAATGATTGGCAGCAAAATATTTTGGTAAAAAAAATGTTCTTTTTAGCTATGGTCCTCTCAGTAAGGAAAGGAAAAAAAGAGGAATGGAAGGGGAGAAGAAAACAAATTGTAGCAGAGGGATTTTTTTTTTTTACACTCGGACTGGCCTTCGGCTATCATGACCTAAGCATGACAGGCTGTACAGTTGAAACCAGAAGTTTACATACACTATATAAAAAGACACATATGCATGTTTTTCTCAATATCTGACATGAAATCAGAATAAACCTTTTCCGTTTTAGGTCAATTAGGATTACCATAATGTTTAATATTTGCCAAATGCCAGAATAATGAGAGAGAGAATGATGATGGGTATATCTCTTTATCTAGCTATCCTGCTTGTCATGAAATGAAATCGCACCATTGTTTTGCTCTGTGTGATCCATTTTCAGTTATTGACTATGAGGCCTCCGATTACAGTATTATTGCCGGAATGATGCATCGTATAGTAATTCCCACTTAGTGTGTAAGGCTTGTGTTGGCTGCAAGGCACATTGGATATATTAAACTTGATTACAGGGATTTGCTTTGTGTGATCTGTAGCTTCGTATCAAATGTAGTAATCTGATACTGTTCCGACATTATTTAGCATATCTTGGCATTGCCAGTTTGCCGTACTTGCCAGTACATACAATTGAAACCAGAAGTTTACATACACTGTATAAAAAGACACATATGTAAGTGTTTCTCAATATCTGACATGCAATCAGAATAAACCTTTCCCGTTTTAGGTCAATTAGGATTACCATAATTTTTAATATTTGCCAAATTCCAGAATAATGAGAGAGAGAGAATGTTTTAAGGCATTTTTATTACTTACGTCAGACATAAGTATTAAAGTCAAAAGTTTGCATACACTAAGATTACTATGCCTTTAAACAATTATGGACTTCCCATATGATGATGTCATGTGTTTAGAGGCTTTTTGGCAACATCTGAGTTAATCAGAGACACACCTGTGGATGTATTTTAATACATACCTGAAGCACACTGCTTCTTTGTGTAGCATCATGGGAAAGTCTAAAGAAATCAGCAAAGATATCAGGAAGAGAATTGCTGGCTTGCACAAGTCTGGCTCATCCTTGGATACAATTTCAAGATACCTGAAGGTGCCCTGTTCGTCTCTACAAACAATTATACGCAAGTACAAACAAGATGGGAATGTCCAGCCATCAAACTGCTCAGGAAGGAGACGGGTTCTGTGCCCCAGAGATGAACGTGCTTTGGTCCGACATATGCATATCAACCCAAAGGCAAAAGCAAAATACCTTATGAAGATGATGACGGAAGCTGGTAAGATTGTGTCAATATCCACAGTGAAACAAGTACTGTATCAACATGGGCTGAAAGGCCACTCTGCCAGGAAGAAGCCGTTACTCCAAAAGAAACATAAAAAAGCCAGATTAATGTTTGCAAATACACACAGGAGCAAAGACCTTAATTTTTGGAGACATGTTCTGTGGTGTGATGAAACTAAAATTGAACTTTATGGGTATAATGACCATCGTTATATTTGGAGGAAAAAGGGAGAAGCTTGGAAACCTAAAAAACACCATCCCAACTGTGAAACACGGGGGTGGCAGCATTATGTTGTAGGGTTATTTTACTGCAGGAGGGACTGGTGCACTTCACAAAATAGATGGCATCATGAGAAAAGAAGATTATGTGGCAATACTGAAGCAACATCTCAAGACATCTGCCAAAAATTAAAGCTTGGGTTGAAATTGGTCTTCCAAATGGACAATGACCCAAAGCATACTGCCAAAATGGTAACAAAGTGGCTTAAGGATAACAAAGTCAATGTTTTGGAGTGGCCATCACAAAGCCCTGATCTCAATCCTATTGACAATTTATGGGCAAAGCTGAAAAATCAGGTGCGAGCAAGGTGACCTACAAACCTGGATCAGTTACACCAGTTTCGTCAGGAGGAATGGGCCCAAATTCCTACCAACTATTGTGAGAAGCTGGTGGAAGGATATCCCAAACGTTTGACCCAAGTCGTTCAGTTTAAGGGCAATGGTACCAAATACTAGTGAAATATACAGTATGTAAACTTTTGACTTTGCAGTAAGTAATAAAAATGCCTTAAAACATTATCTCCTTCTCATTATTCTGGCATTTTCCAAATAATAAAAATTATGGTAATCCTAATTGACCTAAAACAGGAAAGGTTTATTCTGATTTCATGTCAGATATTGAGGAAAACATGTATATTGATGAGCAAAAGGTAATAATGTTTTGAACTTTTGACTTTCAGGCTCCATATCTCACCATCCAACACTGATTCCAACGTGAGACTACCATCACTTTATAGACAATCATCTTGGCAATCTCATAAATAGATTTTACTTGCAACTATTTAGCATATGATTAGTTATGCAGATTCATGTCATGCCACTGCATTGTTACTGTTTTGCTTTTAAAAATCAAAATTAAAATTTGTATTATTTTGTTAGTATTTCTATGCAGCTATCATGCTCGGGGCAGTAGAGCTGCTGGCCAGTCAGTGCACTGAGATGCGATTGTCGTCCATGTTATACGGCCATCTGACGGCGCCCTTAACCCCTTTACCCCCGTGGGTGGTTTGCACGTTAATGACCGGGCCAATTTTTAGAATTCTGACCACTGTCACTTTATGAGGTAATTAATCTGGAACTCTTCAACGGATCCCGCTGATTCTGAGATTGTTTTTTTCGTGACATATTGTACTTCATGATAGTGGTAAAATTTCTTCGATATCACTTGCATTTATTTGTGAAAAAAATGGAAATTTGGCAAAAATTTAGAAAATTTTGCAATTTTCAAAATTTGGAATTTGTATACCCTTAAATCAGAGAGATACAGTACAGACCAAAAGTTTGGACACACCTTCTCATTTAAAGATTTTTCTGTATTTTCATGACTATGAAAATTGTACATTCACACTGAAGGCATCAAAACTATGAATTAACACATGTGGAATTATATACTTAACAAAAAAGTGTGAAACAACTGAAAATATGTCTTATATTCTAGGTTCTTCGAAGTAGCCACCTTTTGCTTTGATGACTGCTTTGCACACTCTTGGCATTCTCTTGATGAGCTTCAAGAGGTAGTCACTGGAAATGGTCTTCCAACAATCTTGAAGGAGTTCCCAGAGATGCTTAGCACTTGTTGGCCCTTTTGCTTTCACTCTGTGGTCCAGCTCACCCCAAACCATCTCGATTGGGACTGTGGAGGCCAGGTCATCTGGTGTAGCTCTCCATCGCTCTCCTTCTTGGTCAAATAGCCCTTACACAGCCTGGAGGTGTGTTTGGGGTCATTGTCCTGTTGAAAAATAAATGATGGTCCAACTAAACGCAAACCGGATGGAATAGCATGTCGCTGCAAGATGCTGTGGTAGCCATTCTGGTTCAGTATGCCTTCAGTTTTGAATAAATCCCCAACAGTGTCACCAGCAAAGCACCCCCACACCATCACACCTCCTCCTCCATGCTTCACGGTGGGAACCAGGCATGTAGAGTCCATCCGTTCACCTTTTCTGCGTCGCACAAAGACACGGTGGTTGGAACCAAAGATCTCAAATTTGGACTTATTAGACCAAAGCACAGATTTCCACTGGTCTAATGTCCATTCCTTGTGTTCTTTAGCCCAAACAAGTCTCTTCTGCTTGTTGCCTGTCCTTAGCGGTGGTTTCCTAGCAGCTATTTTACCATGAAGGCCTGCTGCACAAAGTCTCCTCTTAACAGTTGTTGAAGAGATGTGTCTGCTGCTAGAACTCTGTGTGGCATTGACCTGGTCTCTAATCTGAGCTGCTGTTAACCTGCGATTTCTGAGGCTGGTGACTCGGATAAACTTATCCTCAGAAGCAGAGGTGACTCTTGGTCTTCCTTTCCTGGGGCGGTCCTCATGTGAGACAGTTTCTTTGTAGCGCTTGATGGTTTTTGAAACCGCACTAGGGGACACTTTCAAAGTTTGCCCAATTTTTCGCACTGACTGACCTTCATTTCATAAAGTAATGATGGCCTCTCGTTTTTCTTTACTTAGCTGCTTTTTTCTTGCCATAATACAAATTCTAAAAGTCTATTCAGTAGGACTATCAGCTGTGTATCCACCAGACTTCTGCACAACACAACTGATGGTCCCAACCCCATTTATAAGGCTAGAAATCCCACTTATTAAACCTGACAGGGCACACCTGTGAAGTGAAAACCATTTCCGGTGACTACCTCTTGAAGCTCATCAAGAGAATGCCAAGAGTGTGCAAAGCAGTCATCAAAGCAAAAGGTGGCTACTTCGAAGAACCTAGAATATAAGACATATTTTCAGTTGTTTCACACTTTTTTGTTAAGTATATAATTCCACATGTGTTAATTCATAGTTTTGATGCCTTCAGTGTGAATGTACAATTTTCATAGTCATGAAAATTTAGAAAAATCTTTAAATGAGAAGGTGTGTCCAAACTTTTGGTCTGTACTGTATGCCGCACAAAATAGTTAATAAATAACATTTCCCACATGTCTACTTTACATCAGCACAATTTTGGAACCAACTTTTTTTTTTTATTAGGGAGCTATAAGGGTTAAAATATGACCAGCGATTTCTCATTTTTCCAACAAAATTTACAAAACCATTATTTTAGGGACCACATCACATTTGAAGTCACTTTAAGGGGTCTTTATGACAGAAAATACCCAAAAGTGACACCATGCTAAAAACTGCACCCCTCAAGGTGCTCAAAACCACATTCAAGAAATTATTAACCCTTCAGGTGCTTCACAGGAATTTTTGCAATGTGGAAGAAAAAAATTAACATTTAACTTTTTTCACAAAAATGTTAATTTAGACCCAATTTTTTTTATTTTCTCATGGGTAATAGGAAAAAATGGACCCTAAAATTTGTTGTGCAATTTCCCCTGAGCACATAGATACCCCATACGTGGGTTAAAACCACTGTTTGGGCGCACGGCAGGGTTCGGAAGGGAAGGAGCGCCATTTGACTTTTTGATTGTAAAATTTGCTTGAATAATTAGCGGACAACATGTTGCGTTTGGAGAGCCCCTGATGTGTCTAAACAGTGGAAACCCCCACAAGTGACACCATTTTGGAAACTAGACTAGACCCCTCAGGGAACTTATCTAGATGTGTGGTGAGCACCTTGAACCCCCAGGTGCTTCACAGAAGTTTAGAATATTGAGCCATAAAAATAACATTTTTACATTTTTGCAACAAAAATGTTTTTCAGCCCCCAATTTTGCATTTTCATGAAGGTAACAGGAGAAATTGCACCATGCAATTTGTTGTGCAATTCATCCTGAGCACGCCGATACCCCATATGTGGGGGAAAACTACTGTTTGGGTGCACAGCAGAGCTCAGAAGAGAAGGAGCACCATTTGATTTTTTAAATGTAAAATTTGCTTGAATAATTAGCGGACGCCATGTTGCGTTTGGAGAGCCCCTGATGTGCCTAAACAGTCGAAACCCCCCACAAGTGACTCCAGACCCCTCAGGGAACTTATCTAGATGTGTGGTGAGCACCCTGAACCCCCAAGTGCTTTGCAGAAGTTTATAACATGGAGCTGTGGAAATAATTTTTTTTTCACAAGGGTAAGAGGAGAAAATGGACCCCCAAAACTTTTGTACAATTTCTCCTGAGTATGTCAATACCCCCATATGTGGGGAAAATACGGTGTTTGGGCACACGGCAGAGTTCAGAAGTGAAGGAGCATTGTGTGACTTTTTGAACGCAAAATTGGCTGGAATTGAGAGCAGACGCCATGTCGCGTTTGGAGAGCCCCTAATGTGCCTAAATAGTGGAAACCCCCCACAAGTGACCCCATTTTGGAAACTACACCCCTCAAGGATGTTATCAAGGGGTATAGTGAACATTTTGAACCCAGAGGTACGACACAGAATTTGATAACATTAGGTCATCATATTGAATAAGTTGTCATTAGTCTTGAGCGCAAGTGATCGCTACTTGAGTTTGCATCAGGTACTCAGGTATGCACCAAGTATCACGGGTGCTCGAGTGACATGCTCGAGTCCCCGCTCGCATGTTTCACTGTTATTAGACACCCAAAAAAAAAAACATGCGGGGATCACTCGTGCATGGCAGGCAATCCCTGCAAGGTTTTTTTGGCCGCAAAGCATATGGGACGGAGACTCGAGCATGTCACTTGAGCACCCGCGATACTCAGTGCATTCCCGAGCACCCGATGCAAACTCAAGTAGCGAGCACTTGCACTCAACACTAGTCGCCATATTTTCATCTTTTTTTTTTTTACTTTTGAAAAAAATCCCTATCCCAACCCTAACCCTAGCCCAACTCTAACCCTAACACAACCCTAACCCTAGCACAACCCTAGAGTTTATTTTTTACGCCGTTTCTCGTGCGGTATAAATGATTAGACGACTTTATTCTTCGAGTCGGTGCGATTACAGCAATACCAGAATCATATCTGGTTTTTATGATTGACAGCTATCACACACTAAAAGACGCATTTTTTTGCAAAATCTAGTTTTTGCATCTCCATATTTTGAGAGCTATAATTTTTCCATATTTTGTCTGACAGAGTCATGTGACGGCTTGTCTTTTGAGTGATGACTTGATGTCTATATTGGTGCCATTTTCAGGCACTTGACATTTTTTAATCGCTTTCTATTCCAATTTTTGGGAGGCAGAATTAACAAAAACCAGCAGTTCCAGAATGGTTTTTATGTTTTTTCTTTATGCTGTTCCGCGTGTGGTAAAATTGATAAGGCAGTGTTATTCTTCGGGTCAGTACATTTACAGCAGTACCACATTTATATAGTTTTTCTATGTTTTGGCGCTTTTACATAATAAAGCTATTTTATAGAAAAAAAATATTTTTTTGCATCGCTTTATTCTGAGAGCTATAACTTTTTATTTTTCGGCTGATGGAGCTGTATGGCACCTGTTTTTTTGTGGGACAAGATGACGGTTTCAGCTGTACCATTTTTATTTATATTTTTCTTTTTAATCGCGTGTTATTTCATTTTTTGTTTGGCGGTATGATGATAAAGCATTGTTTTTGGCTTAGTTTTTTATTCATTTTTTTTTACCGTGTTCACTAAAGGGGTTAACTAGTGGGACAGTTTTATAGGTCAGGTCATTCTGGACGCGGCGATACCAAATATGTGTACTTTTATTGTTTTTTTGTTTTTTTTCCATAATAATATTTATTGATGGGTACATTATATTTTTATTTTTGGTGGATTATTTTTTTTATTTTTTTTTAATATATTTTTAAATTTTTTTTTTTATTTTTTTAAATTTTTTTAACACTTTTTGGACTTTTATTCTGTGTCCCACTCTGGGACTTTCACTTTTTTTATTCTGATCGCCTGTATAGCACAGGAATGCAGCACCATCCCTGTGCTATACAGTCTGTCAGTGCTGCAGATGCAGAAGATATTTTGGTCATGCACTGCGCATGACCAAAATATCTTCCTGCTGTCTGGCGACCCGGATGTTGTCATGACGACATCGGGTCATCATGGCAACATCTGGGAAGCCGCGGTAGACAGCGCTGGAGGCCAGGAGAGGAGGTGAGTATTGCGACCACCTCCCCTTGCCCCCCAATGCTGCGATCGACTTTGATTGCAGCATTGAGGGGGTTAATGTGCCGGGAGTGGTGCGGGACCGCTCCCTGCACATAGCACTGGGTGTCAGCTATGACACCCGGCGGCGATCGCCCTGCACCGCTTGTGTGCGGGCGCGATCGTAATATGACCTAATAATACGTCATTGGTCCAATCGGCCTAGGTCACCATGACGTACTATTAGGTCATACATCAGAAAGGGGTTAAAGTAAAAATAAAAAATATATACACTTCTTTATTTTTTTTATTTATGATTGTCAAACCTATATTTTGGTAAAAAAATAGTTTTTTTATGGCCTTCTCAGGAAAAAGGCCAATATACACAATAAAATAGGGGAGATAAAAATTTGTTATAGAATAATCTAATCTAGATGGATTGAGATAATGTTAAAACATATTAAACATGTGTTACCTAAACTAAAGCTGCCTGTGTGTCCTAGGGAACTTGCCAATTGATATAGTCTGGGGATCACAGCAGCATTGGCACTGATTTAAGTAGGCAGTCTCTCTTTTTTCTCAATATAATAGGCATTATGGAAGGAACGAGTAGTAAGCGTAATGAAAGCTAGCTAGCAGCTTCACTTTGTCTAATTTATGGAAGGAGAACAGCACAAACAGCTGAATTTTGAAAGGAAAAAAATCACTGTAAGTGCTGTAAAGTTTTTTTCATTTACCTGTAGTTACTAGTGATGAGTGAGCATGCTCGCTACTGCTCGGTACTCGCTTGAGCATCTCTCCGCTCGAGATGCTCGGAGCTCGCGAAGTATTTCCGGGGTTGCTCGGCGGGAGTTCGGATCCCCTCCCTGCATGTTTGGCGTTCTTTAGAGAGCCAATGAACATGCAGGGATTGTCTGCCACACACTGTAATGCCACAGCCATGTTGGTTATGGCATTACAGTGATTGGCTGGCCACACAGCGTCATTAGGTCTATATCAGACCTGGCGCCGCCATGCTCGTCACAGTCTACTCCGGAATCAGGCAGTGTAGGGAGAGGTTCTGCTGAGCTAGGGAGAGATTTGCTTGTTTCTTAGTTAGTGTAGGTATACCACAATATATTATACACATATCCATCTCAGCCAACAGTCCTTCTGAGGACTAATCCAGCTGCATAGATATCAGTGCTAGGCAGGCAGTGTATGTGGCAAACTGCAGTACATATAGCAAGAGGGTCCATTTCAGTTCTGTCTGCTGCTGGTGCTTTTACAGATATTTCTAGAGATAGCCCCAGGTGTCAGGGGCCAGGAATAATTTTTTGGGCATCTTAATACTGATTATTTGCTTAAAAAGTAATCCAGAGAACACCAAGTTTCTGCTCCATTTGCTTGTTAGCATTGCAGAATACAGCCAGATCCTTTCCATATTACAGCGCTAAAAATCCATCTATAGATCACATATAAGTGCACTGAAAATTCTGCCATTTCTGGTGTGTTAGCAAAGTTATTGACACCAGTTCATTGTTAAAAATAGTTACCTACAGGCCAGCTATTTAAAACTGTGGTTTGTTCATCACACGGATCACATATAAGTGCGCTCAAAATTCTTCAATTTCTGGCCTCCATTTAAATTTTGTTGCAGTGTTAGCGAAGTTATTGACAACAGTTCACTGTTAAAAATAGTTACTTACAGGCCAGCTATTTAAAACTGTGGTTTGTCTGTCACACGGATCACATATAATTGCGCTCAAAATTCTGCCATTTCTGTCCTCCATTTAAATTTTGTTGCAGTGTGTTAGCGAAGTTATTGACACCAGTTCGCTGTTCAAAATAGTTGCCTACAGGCCAGCTATTTAAAACTGTGGTTTGTCCGTCACATGGATCACATATAAGAGCGCTCAAAATTCTGCCATTACTGGCCTCCATTTAAATTTTGTTATTAAAAATAGTTACCTACAGGCCAGCTATTTAAAACTGTGGTTTTCCATCACATGTATCACATATTACTGTGGTTCAAATCCAGCTATTTGTAGTGAATGTGGAAAATATTGTCCTCCATTTAAAATGGGCAAGGCACGTGGCAAGGGACGGGGAAGTGAACTTGATGGTGATGATGGTGCATGAAGAGGACGAGGCTGAGGCCGTGGGCTAGCTGAAATTGTGCATCAACAAACACCCACATCTTCTCGCTTGACCTTCCTTTCCCAATTAATAGGGGACCCCAGAACACCACTATTGAACACAGAGCATTGTGAAAAGGTTATTGGTTGGAAAGCAGATAATGCTTCCAGTCACTTAGCCACCACCACCACTCTGTCTTCCACATGGTCAAGTCTCAGTAGTCGTGAGTCTGGACTGCATATTCCTCACCCTCATCCTCCTTCCTCTCACCATGCTGAGTGCCCGGAGACAACTGATCCCACACTTGGACACTCTGAAGAGCTGTTCACTTTTCCATTTATAGATTCGTGCCTCTCGCCCGGTCCACTTGAAGCGGGGCTAGAGGAGATCACATTTAGTGATGCCCAAATATTTGAGCAGCCACGGTCACATGAAGGCGACGGTTGGAAACTGTCACAAGAGGTGGACGATGATGAGACACAATTGCCAGAAAGTCGGGAAGAGGACGAGGGTGCGAAAGTGGAAGACGAGGTGGTGGATATTATAGTAACTGACCCAACCTGGCAGGGGGACATACAGAGCGAGGAGAGCAGCACACAAGGGGAGGGAAGAAGAGCACCCCAACAGGCAGGAAGAAGCGGTGTGGTGGCCGCAGACAGAAGGCAGGCAACCGTTCCCCGTAACACCAACATGACGGAAGTTGCCAGTACAACTGTTAGGTCTCCCCGAGTCTGGTTGTTTTTTAAAGACTCTGCCAATAACCCCAAAAAAGATCTTTTGCACCACCTGCCAGTCCAGAATCAGCAGGGGTGGCAAAACTAGCAGCCTAACCACCACCAGCATGATCAGACACATGGCAGCAAAGCACCCGACTAAGTGGGCAGCACCAAAGGGTCCAGGAACAGTGTCTGCGGGTGTCACCACTGCTTCTTTCGCTGTTGTGCGTGCAAGTCAATCCCCTGTCCATGGCACATGCAAAGATGCCTCCTGCCCTGCACCTGTCATTGCACACTCTCAACTAGCACCATCAGCAAGCACGTCCACGTCTTTGTCCCAGTGCAGCGTTCAGTTGTCCCTACCCCAGTTCTTGGAATGCAAGCGCAAACACGCAGCCAATGCCCCACAGGCCACACTACTAAATTCACACATTTCGCGACTGCTTGCGCTCGAAATGTTGCCTTTTAGGCTCGTGGAGAAGGAAGCTTTCCGCAACCTGATGGTGGCGGCCGTCCCTCGGTACTCGGTCCCCAGCCACCACTATTTTTCCCGGTGTGCCATCCCCGCATTACACAAGCACGTGTCCCACAACATTAGCCGTGTCCTCAACAATGCAGTTACTGGGAAAGTCCACCTAACCACGGACACGCGGACAAGTGCTTGTGGGCAGGGATGGTACATCTCGCTGACGGCACACTGGGTTAACATAGTGAAAGCCAGGACCCAGTCGGACCTTGGGACGGAACATGTCTTCCCGATGCAGGGGATTGCGGGCCCTATGTCAATCAGGGTTGCCCCCACAGTCTACAGCTCCTGCACCTCATCCTCTTCCCCCTCTTCAGCCTCCATCTCCGAAATGACCACATCAATCACAAGATGGAAGCACTGCAGCACTGCCTCAGCCAAGCGGCAGCAGGCTGTGCTGAAGCTAATATGCTTAGGTGACAACCGCACAATGCTGAAGAGTTGTGGACAGAAAGAGCAGGCAGATCTGTGGCTGACACCGCTGAACGTACAGCCAGGCATGGTTGTGTGTGACAATGGCGGAAACCTGGTGGCGGCTCTGAGGCAAGCCAAGAACACACACGTACCATGCCTGGCCCATGTGCTTAACCTCGTGGTTCAGCGGTTTCTCAAAACCTACCTGGAGCTGCCGGATCAGCTTGTCAAAGTACGCCACCTGTGTGCCCATTTTAGAAAGTCACCTATAGCTTCGGCCGCCCTTGCCGTGTTTCAGCAACATTTGCAGCTTCCTGCTCACCGACTGGTGTGTGATGTCCTCACTCGTTGGAACTCTACATTTCAGATGTTGGGAAGGATTTGTGAGCAGAAGAGGGCAGTTGTTGAGTACCAGCATCAACAAGGCCATCGGTATTCAGTTCAGACTCCACACATAAGACCTCAGGAGTGGACTTGGATGTCAGACATATGTACCATCCTCCAAAACTTTGAAGACTCCACCAAGATGGTGAGCAGCATTGACACCATAATTAGCGTCACCATCTCGCTTCTCTGTCTACTGAAACGCTCTCTGCTCACATTCAAAGAGGATGCATTGCAGACGGAGCACGATGAGATGCAGCAAGGAACCATACAGGGTGATAACACACAGCCCAGCCTCATCTCATCCTAACGTGGGTTGGGTGACAATGAGGAAGAGGAGGAGGAGGAAGAACAGGAGCTAGTTTTATGCGCTACAGACGGTACTACCTGCACATCTGTCATACTGTCTGTTCAACGTGGATGGCTTGAGGACAGGGAGGAGGAGGAGGAGGAGAGCATGGTCACTCATCCTCTTGGTGAGGACACAGAAGTCTTGCCTGTTAGCAGTCTGGCACACATGGCTTAGTTTATGTTACGCTGCCTTTCCTGTGACCCTAGCGTTCTCAAAATTTTGGGTGACAGTCATTACTGGTTGGTGACACTTCTAGACCCACGCTACAAGGAGAACTTTGTATCTCTTATTCTTGAGGTGGACAGGTCTACTAAAATGGGGCAGTACCAGAAGGCCTTTGTTGCAGAATTATTAAAAAAATTCCCATCTGAAAATGCAGGCAGCAGAGGTCACAGTTCGTTGGACAACCAAGGAGTACAGGCGAGAGAGACACAACTCCAATCCAGCAGAGGCAGGGGAACACTGTCAAAGTTCTGGGACAGTTTTCTCAGACCCTCCCATCTTACAGGCCCTGAGGCGCGGGGTACTGTCACAAGGAGGGACAAGATTCGGAAGATGCTGAAGGAGAACCTTACCGACAGTACCAACGTCCTCCGTGATTCCTTTGTGCCTTATAATTATTGGGTATCCATGCTGGACACGTGGCACGAATTGGCTCTCTACGCCTTGGAGGTCCTGGCCTGCCCTGCCGCTAGCGTTTTGTCAGTGGGTTTTTAGTGCCGCTGGTGGAATTATAACTGATAAGCGCATCCGCCTGTCAACTGAAAATGCTGACAGGCTGACTCTTGTAAAAATGAACAAGGGCTGGATTGGGACAGACTTCTCAACACCACAGAATGATAGCAGTGTAACATAAACTCAAATCCAGTGTCTTTTTTTGGGAGGTCTATTCCCATGCACATCTTCACACCCACACATGGGTATACGCTTCCTGATTTTGTCTATTTTCTCTTGTCCTCCTCCTTTTACTCATCCTCCATCACCATATCATTCACCACCATATCTACCATATCACCTCCTCTATGTGTCTTTCAAGGAGCATTGGAGTTCCTCCAAATTTTTGGCAGCCATTGCTTCCCTGCATAGGCAAACACTATGGGAGACCCACTTCCTAATAATGGGAACATTTTTTCATGAGGCCCTCTACGTCTCTTCCAAGGAGCATTGGAGTGCCTCCAAATTTTTGGCAGCATTTGGATTCACTGCATAGGCAAACACTATGGGAGACCCACTTCCTAATAATGGGAACATTTTTTCATGAGGCCCTCTACGTCTCTTACAATGGGGCATTGGAGTGCCTCCAAATTTTTGGCAGCCGTTGTACTCACTGCATACCCTATAACTGTATAGCAGAACCGCTCCTTTGTAATGGGAACATGTCATTAGTGTGGCCCTGCTCTATGTGTCTTTAAATTGGTAGTGGGGTTTTACCCAAATTCTGTCAGGCCTTGCAGTCACAGCATCGGCATTTCCACTATAGGAGACCCTCTCCTTTATAATGGTAACATTTTTTTTACTGAGACCTTCCTCTATGTCTCTTCAAAGGGGTATAGGGTTACGTGCGTCCAAATTTTTGGCAGCCCTTGCGGTCACTGCATACGCAATAACAGTATAGGAGACCGACCGGCTTTGTGACTTTCAGAGTCCCTCCATCATAAATGAAACAGGATGTGTCTGATGATGTGTCACACACCACATGGCCAGATAAGGTTGTAAAATGTTAAAATTACATTTCCTAGTGAATGCATTTGTCTTGGTTGAAAGCAATGCAAAAGTGCAAAAACGCATCAAAAACATTACGTGTGAACATAGCCCAAGGTGTGGAGGAGCATTTTTGTTTTTGGTTATTTATTTTGCCTTATATACAAGTCATTACCCTGCAAAGATGTTCCTTAACATTTTTCCCAGGAAAATCCATTTTGGTTTCGTTTTTGTATGTTTTATTGTGAGTCCGTAAAAGTGGCGTAATACCTCTGACATTGTTGTTGACAACAGTGACCTGGGAGTCAGAAATTCTTCCAGGGGTCTTCCCCATGCTGTTCCCATGTCATTTGAGCACTGTTCCCATCGATTTCCGCAATTTCTAGTCCCTCTGCAGACCGCCAGGGGGGGTACCGGAAAAATGCTCGAGTTTCCCATAGACTTACATTGGGCTCGTTGCTCGGGTCGAGCACCCGAGTATTCCAATTTGCTCGATCCGAGCAACGAGCACCCGAGCATTTTAGTGCTCACCCATCACTAGTAGTTACTAGTGTTGAGCGAGCACTAAAATGCTCGGGTGCTCGAAGCTCGGGCCGAGCTCGCCGTGATACTCGGGTGCTCGACCCGAGCAACGAGCCCAATGTTAGTCTATGGGAGACTCGAGCAGTTTTGCGGTGGCACCCCGGGCAGTCTTTTAAAAGCCTAACAATTGCCCAAAACGATAGTGACAGTGCTCAAATGACATGGGGACAGCATGGGGATCGCCCCAGGAAGCATTTCTGACCCCCAGGTCACTGCTGTCAACAACGTGGTCAGAGGTATTAAGCCACTTTTACGGGCTCACAATAAAACGTTCAAAAACGAAAGTGAAACTTTTTTCCTGTGAAATATGTTAAGGAACATCCTTTTCAGGGAAAAGACTTGTGTATAAGTTAAAATAAATGACCAAAAACAAAAATACTCCTCCACACCTTCGGCTATGTTCACAAGTAGCATTTTTTATGCGTTTTTGCACTTTTGTATTGCTTTCAACTATGACAAATGCATTCACCGGGAAATGTCATTTTAACATTTTACAACCTTATCTGGCCATGTGCTGAGTGACACATGCATAAAGTGCTGAAAAGACATGGGAACAGCATGGGGAAGACCCCTGGAAGCATCTCTGACTCCCTGGTCACTGTCTAAAAGTGTGCCCATCATAAGTGATCCTTGCCGCATCAGTAGATGCAGACTTGCAACTATCCCCATGCAAGTTCTAGTCCCAGGGCAGCGTTCAATTGTACCTCCCCATTCTTTGCAATACAAGCGCAAGTATGCAGCCTGCCACCCCCCCACCCCCAGGCTGCAATACCATACTGCTTGCTTGCTTGAACTTGAAATTGGGCCTTTTAGGCATGTGGAGGCGGAATCTGGCCACCACGTCATGGCTGTGTTGGCGGCCTGGAATCCATACTCAGTCCCCAGCCGCCCCTATTTCTCCTTGGAACATCCCCCCACACACTTTCCTTAGCCCGGCCTGCTTTAGGCAGCATTGGACGAGCCCACCAGAGAACCAGACTCCTCCGGTGGGCCCTGACTTCTCCATCGGTGGAGTTGAGAGTGCCAAGGTGAGGAGCATGATGATGATGACAGAAGTTAGCATCTGCTATGTTTTCTTTTAATGCAAGTGTAAGTGTGCAGCCTGCCACCCACTCACCCCCAGACTGCAATTCCATACTGCTAGCTTGCACTTGAAATGGGGCCTTTTAGTTTGGAGGAGGCCGAAGCTGGCCACTACCTCATGGCTGCTTCGGCAGCGAGGTATCCATACTCAGTCCCCAGCCGCCCCTATTTGTCCTGGTGTGCCTTATACATAAGATTAAGCGCGTATACCAAAACATTACCTGTGCCCTCCCCAGTGCATTTAGTGGGAAGGAGAGCCTATTCCGCTGTAGTGTGTGCATGCCAAACCCCTGTTCATGGTACATGCGAAGATGCCTCCCACCTTGCACTTGTCGTTGCAGGCTTGCAACTATCCCCATTCAAGTCCTTGTCCCAGGGCAGTGTTCAATTGTACCTCTCCCATTCCTTGCAATGCAAGCGCAAGTATGCAGCCTGCCACCCACCCTCCCCCAGGCTGCAATACCATACTGCTTGCTTGCACTTTAAATTGGGCCTTTTAGGCATGTGGAGGCGGAATCTGGCCACAACGCCATGGCCGTGTCGGCGGCCTGGTATCCATACTCAGTCCCCAGCCGCCTGGTGGCCGGGTGTCCCCGCTTGCTCCCCAGCCTCCAGGGGGTGGCCGGGTGTCCATACTCGGTCCCCAGCCACCCCTATTTGTCCCGGTAACCTTTCCCACACTTTTCTTAGCCTGGCCTGCTTTAGGGCAGCATTGGCCGAGCCCACCGGACTATCAGACTCCTCCGGTGGGCCCTGGCTTCTCCATCAGGGGAGTTGAGACTGTCAAGGTGAGGAGCATGATGAGGATGATAGAAGTTAGCATCTGCTTTGTTTTGTTGTAATGCAAGCGCATGTATGTAGTAGCGGCTAGGCCTGAGGTGGTCAGCGTTTTGGCGCATATCCTACCTCCTCCGAGGATTGCTGGATGTTTTCCTGCTACTATCCAAGTTCTATGACTCCCGTTAAAACAAAGCTTCAAGTGATAAATGATGGATGAGGTAGTGGCAAAGGAGAAAGAGCAGGAGGAACAGGGACCATTCACATCAATATCAGGCCAGTCAACCAGATATGTCTTGTAGGATATGTTTCTGTAACAAAAGGAGCGGTTCGGCTACACAGTTATAGGGCATACAGTGAGTGCAATGCCTTCCAAAAATTTCGAGGCACTCCAATGCCCCTTGGAAATGACATGGCGGTCAGAGGGCGTTAACTAAACCTTTTTTTCCATTTATAGCAACTGGGTCTCCTGTGCACTGTTGGCCTAAGCAGTGAATGGAAGGCTTTCCAAAAATTATGAGGAACTGCAATGCCCCTTACAAGAGCCATGTGTGGCACCCCAGGGGTCTGGTCACCACAGTAATAGAGATATTACTGCGGAGAGCAAGTGGGAGGTTTCCTGGTCAGGATCCATTAAACATGCAACATCCTCCTGCCACAGTCCTGGGAGGGGAGAATTCTGCCCTTATAAACTGGATCTGGGGCGGGGTTGAGTGAGTCAGAGAACAGAGAACAGTCAGAGTCAGAGTGAGAGCAAGGGAAAGTAACAGCAAGGAGCTCTGTAGGAGCTAGGAGCTAAAGACCAGGGGCTGGAAGCTGAGCAGAGCTCGCCCTGGCAGAAGACAATAGGAACCGCACACAGGAGTCCGAGGCTGTGAGGACTTATATATCCAGCAGCAGAACCCAGCCGGCAGGGGATTTCAGGTCCTCTGGCAATAGAAGCCTGGAGGCTCAGTCACAAGCAAGGGACCAGCACCGCCGTCGTGGAGCGGAGGCTAACAGAAGGCCCCAAGTCACCAGCCATACGGGTGAGCACTACACGGTACACTCAGGGACGTGGGCTACTTCTACTCACTTACAGAAAGGTAGCCAGGAAGAGTGCAGACAGACGGGGAGGCCTACAACTCCACCTGGCCAGGGGAACTCCTGCTTGCTCACAGACTGACCAGGCCTCTTATGCTAGCCAGTACTCCTGGGAGGGTCTACCTTATAATAATCAGTAAAGACCCTGAACTGCACTGCAAAGACTCTGAGTCGTTCCTGCTGCGCTCGTGCACCATCACCCCCATCATCCACACTCACTGCCCTGAGGCTATACTCCTCCCGTGGGGAGTTATCCCATTCTCTGCTGCGCACACAACACCAGCCTCAGCGGTCTGCCTCGCAGCGGTGGTACTCCCTGACCGCAATCCACGGGTGGGCAGTCGGACAATTAACCTCAAAACCTAAGAAAGACTGCCACTGGTTTGATCAGCCTGAGCCACGGGACCGGGTCACCGCCACGGAGACTACAGACCCCAGAGACCCGGCACCGGGTATCCCACACACGTGTACACACGGCCCAGGGGGCGCGTCACATGCAGTACAACATATTACAAACATAAGTCCCATTATTGGAGAGTGGGTCTCCCATAGTATTTGCTTATGCCTTGCAAGCAAAAGCTGCAAAAAATTAGGACGGAGCAACTTGCAATGCCCCTTACAAGAGCCATGCAGTACAGCATATTACAAACATAAGTCCCATTATTGGGGAGTGGGTCTCCCATATTATTTGCTTATGCTTTCCAAGCAAAAGCTGCCAAAAATTAGGATGGAGCAACTTGCAATGCCCCTTACAAGAGCCATGCAGTACAGCATATTACAAACATAAGTCCCATTATTGGGGAGTGGGTGTCCCATAGTATTTGCTTATGCCTTGCAAGCAAAAGCTGCCAAAAATAAGGACGGAGGAACTTGCAATGCTGGCACCCTGGTGGTATAGTGGTGGTGGAGGTTGAGGATAAGGAGAAGAAGATAAAACAGCCGAAATGAGGAAGCGTATACCCATGTGTGGGTGTGAAGCGGTGCATGTGAATACACCTCCCGAAATAACACAGTGGATTTGACTTTATGTTACTCTGCTGTCATTTGGTGGTGATGAGAAGTCTGGCCCAATCCAGCCCTTGTTCATTTTGATAAGGGTCAGCTTGTCAGCATTGTCAGTTGACAGGCGAGTGCGCTTATCAGTTATAATTCCCCCAGCGGCACTAAAAACACGCTCCGATAACACGCTAGCGGCAGGGCAGGCCAGGACCTCCAAGGCGTACAGAGCGAGTTCATTCCAAGTGTCCAGCTTGGATACCCAATAATTAAAAGGCACAGAGGAATCATGGAGGACGCTGGTACGGTCGGCAAGGTACTCCCTCACCATCTTTTGAAACTTTAAAATCCTTGTGAGAGTACCCCGCGCCTCAGGGCCTGTAAGCTGGGCGGGTGTCAGAAAACTGTCCCAGAACGTTGACAGTGTTCCCCTGCCTCTGCTGGATTGGAGTTGCATCTCTCTCGCCTGTACGCCTTGGTTGGGCAACGAACTGTGACCTCTGCCGCTAGCGTGTTCAGATGGGAATTTTTTTAAGAGTTCTGCAGCAAGGGCCTTCTGGTACTGCCCCATTTTTGTAGACCTCTCCACCTCAGGAATAAGAGAGTGAAAGTTCTCCTTGTAGCGGGGGTCTACAAGTGTCACCAACCAGTAATGACTGTCACCCAACATTTTGACAATGCGAGGGTCACGGTTAAGGCAGCGTAACATAAAGTCAGCCATGCGTGCCAGACTGGTAACGGGCAAGATTTCCGTGTCCTCACCAAGATGACGACTGACCATGCTCTCCTCCTCCTCTTCCTCCTCCCCACTGTCCTCAGGCCACACACGCTGAACCGACGGTATGACACTTGTACAGGTACTACCGTCTACAATGCATGATAGCAGCTCCTGTTCTTCCTCCTCCTCCTCCTCTCCCTCATTGTCCCCCAATGCACATTGGGATGAGAGGAGGCTGGGCTGTGTGTAATCGCCCGCTAGAGCTTCCTGATCCATCTCATCATACTCTGGCTGCAATGCCTCCTCTTTAATTCTCTGCTCAGAGCGTTGCAAAAGACAGACAAGTGGGATGCTGACACTAATGATGGCGTCATCGCCACTCACCATCTTGGTGGCCTCCTCAAAGTTTGTCAGGATGGTACATATGTCAGACATCCAGGTCCACTCCTGAGGTCTTATGTGTGGAGTCTGACCTGAATATCGACGGCCTTGTTGCAGCTGGTACTCCACAACTGCTCTCTTCTGCTCACAAATCCTTTGCAACATGTGGAGGGTAGAGTTCCAACGTGTGGGGACATCACACACCAGTCGGTGTGCCGGAAGCTGCAAATGCTGCTGCAACACAGCAAGGGCGGCGGAAGCTGTAGCCAACTTGCGAAAATGAGCTGACAGGCGGCGTACTTTCACGAGCAGATCTGGCAACTCGGGGTACGATTTAAGAAACCGCTGAACCACGAGGTTAAGCACATGAGCCAGGCATGGTACGTGTGTGATCTCACCTCAACTCAGAGCCGCCACCAGGTTACGGCCATTGTCACACACGACCATGCCGGGATGTAGGTTCAGCGGTCTCAGCCACAGATCTGCCTGCTCTTTCACAGCTGTCCACAACTCACAAGCAGTGTGAGGTTTATCACCTAAGCTTATGAGTTTCAGCACAGCCTGTTGCCGCTTGGCAGAAGCAGTACTGCAATGCTTCCAGCTTGTAACTGATGTGGTGATATCTGAGATGTAGGCTGAACATGAGGAGGAGGAGGAGGATGCGCAGGAGCTGTACACTGTGGGCGCAACTCTGACTGACATAGGGCCCGCAATCCTCGGTGTGGGGAGGATGTGTTCCGTCCCAAGGTCCGACTGGGTCCCGGCTTCCACTATGTTTACCCAGTGTGCCGTCAGAGAGATATACCGTCCCTGGCCACAAGCACTTGTCCACGTGTCCGTTGTCAGGTGGACGCTCCCAGTAACTGCGTTGTTGAGGGCACGGCAGATGCTTTGGGACACGTGCTTGTGTAGTGCGGGGATGGCACACCGGGCAAAATAGTGTCGGCTGGGGACCGAGTACCGAGGGACGGTCACCGCCATAAGATTGCGGAAGGATTCCGTCTCCACCAGCCTAAAAGGCAGCATTTCCAACGCAAGCAGTCGTGAAATGTGTGAATTTAGGACTGTGGCCTGTGGGGCATTAGCTGCGAATTTCTGCTTTCATTCAAAGGTCTGGGATATGGACAATTGAACGCTGTGGTGGGACGTGGACGTGGACGTTGATGCTGTTTCTTGAGAATCTGCCATAACAAGTGAAGACTGAGAGGAGGGGGCATATTTACATGCAGTATGGACAGGGGATTGCCTTGCACACACAACAGGGGGTTCTATTGCACGCACAACAGTGGAAGAAGCAGTGGTGACACCCGCTGACACTGGTCGTGGACCTTGGGTTTTGCCCCACAAAGTCGGGTGCTTTGCGGCCATGTGCCTGATCATGCTGGTGGTGGTCAGGCTGGTAGTTTTGTCACCCCTGCTGATGCTGGCATGGCAGGTGGAACATATTGCCTTTTTGGGGTTATCAGCAGAGTCTTTAAAAAAATTCCAGACTCTGGAAGACCTACCGCTTGTACTGGCAACGTCCCTCGTGTTGGTGTTACGGGGAACGGCCACCACACTGCTTCTTCCTGCCTGTTGGGGTACTCTGCCTCCCTCCCCCTGTGTGCTGCTGGCCTCACTCTGCATGTCCTCTTTCCACGTTGGGTCAGTTACTAGATCATCCACCACCTCCTCCTCTTCCACTTGCGCACCACGATCCTCCTCCTCACTTCCTGGCAATTGTGTCTCGTCATCGTCCACCTCTTGTGACAGATTGCCAACCTCGACTTCCTGTGGCCGTGGCTGTTCAAATATTTGGGCATCGCAACATGGGATCTCCTCTTCCACCACTTCAAGCTTATCAGGCGAGGGGCCCAAATATGGAAATGGACCAGTGAACAGCTCTTCAGAGTGTCCAAGTGTGGGATCACTTGCTGTCTGACGACACTCGGCATGGTGGGAGGAAGGAGCATCAGGGTGAGGAGGAGTATGCGGTCGAGACTCACGGCTACTAAGAGTTGACCGTGTGGAAGACAGACCGGAGGTGGTGGTGCCCAGGTAACTGGAAGTATTATCTGCTATCCAATTAATAACCTGTTCACACTGATCAGTTCTCAATACTGGTGTTGTAGTGTGCTTCCCTAGTAATTTGGTCAAGAAGTGGGAGCGAGAAGATGTGGCTGTTGGTTGTGGCACATTTTCACCTTTGCCACGGCCCCGTCCTCTGCACAAACCATCACCAGAACGTCCACTTCCACGTCCCTTGCCACGCGCCTTGCCCATTGTAAATGAAGTAAAATAGCTTACACTTGCACTATCAATGGAAAAAGGGTTAGAAAGAGTAGATTAGAACCGTGGAAGAGGAAAACCACAGTTATTGTTTACTGGGGTATACCACACTTTTTTAAATAGAGATATTTGCGGCTGAACAGTGAGCGACACACTCAAACTGCTTTTTTTTTAGATACCAAAGGCCCAAAACTGGATAGTACAGAGATTTGACCCGTGGAACTGCGAAACCACACTGGGATGTCGGGCCTACACAAGACTATTTTCAACAGATATATTTTTGTGTCACAACAGTCAGGAGACACTACTGTTTTTCTTTACGGAAAATAAATCAAAACCTGAATAATAGAGATTTTTTACCGTGGGTTGGCAAAACCACAGTTATTGTTTACTGGGGTATACCATACTTTTTTAAATAGAGATACCTGAATAATAGAGATTTTTTACCGTGGGATGGCAAAACCACAGTTATTGTTTACTGGGGTATACCACACTTTTTTAAATAGAGATACCTGAATAATAGAGATTTTTTACCGTGGGATGGCAAAACCACAGTTATTGTTTACTGGGGTATACCAGCCTTTTTTAAATATATAGATTTGCGGCTGAACAGTGAGCGACACACTCAAACTGGTTTTTTTTTAGATACAAATGGCCCAAAATGGATAATACAGAGGTTTGAACCGTGGAAGTGCAAAACAACACTTCTGTTTCTCTAGCCTACACCAGACTATTTTCAACAGTTATATTTGTGTCTGAAAAATCAGAGACACGCTTTTTTTTGGGGGGGGGGGGGGGACACGCCAAAAGGTTAATAAGACGGGTATTTGTACAGTGTGAAGGAGGAAAAAAGAACGAGGATTTATATGAAAAAAAAGGATTTTTCCTGGCCCCCGACACCTGGTGCTAAGTCCAGCAATTTCAGCAACAGGAGCACACAGGACTGTAATGCAGTGTTTGCTGGTATAACCACTGTGTCTCCTATACAGCCTGCCTGCCTGGTATCTGGGATGGATATTAGTCCTGAAAGGGACTGTTTGTTTGTTCAGGCAGCCTTTACAGACCCTACACTAACTATTTCACAGTTTATATCTCTCCCTAAATCAGCAGCGCTGTCCCTACACTGTCTAATCCGGAGCGACTGTGTCCAAGATGGCGGCGCCTGGTTTTAAATACTCGAGGTGACGCTGTGCAGCCAGCCAATCACTGTAATGCCCACAACCAACATGGCTGCAGCATTACAGTGACTGGCTGGCAATCCCTGCATGTTCATTGGCTCCGTAAAGAGCGCCAAACATGCAGGGCGGAGACCCGAGCTCCCGCCCGAGTAACCCGGAAATGCTCGGTTCTCGCCGAACATCCCGAGTAGCGTGATGCTCGGGCGAGTACCGAGCAGTGTCGAGCATGTTCGCTCAACACTAGTAGTTACGCTTCATATTTTTCTATTCCTAGATTGTTTAATTGTGTTAAGTCTCATTGCAATGACTGAAGCACAATGCAAGATTTTTCATTAGCTATAATTTCTCTTGTCCTTCAGACATAAGGTCATGTAGACTGCAAATCAGTTCATTTCAGAATAACATTTATATCACGGTTCAGCAGGATAAATGAATACAAAATACTGCAGATAGATACATAAGTAGTACTATAAGTTGGGAGGAGAATAAAAACATTAAAAATAAAGAGCCATTGTTATTGAAATGAAATCAATACAATGATTAATTGGAAACTGGAAGCCAGCCACAGAATTTATTAATCCCTCCCTGACATGACTATTTTCCATTCATTTTTTTCTCATCTTCTTCCAACAGCCATAACTTTTTATTTTTTCCTTTGACATTACCATATGAGGGCTTGTTTTCTTGCGGGAACTTTTGAAAAACAACATCCATTTTATCATGTGATGCACTGGAAAGGAGTTTAAAAATTTCAAAGTGCAGCAAAAATTTGTAAAAAAATTTTGCTTGTGTCACCATTTTCCAAGACCCATAACGTTTGACATTTTTTTTCGATTAGTCTGTGTGAGAGCTTATTTTTTGTGCCTTTAGCTGACATTTTTTATATAATTTATGGGTAGATACAATGTTTTGACCGCCTCTTATTGCATTTTTGGCTCTGCTGTGGCGGTCATAAAAAGCATAATTCTGATGTTTTTTCCTAAAACGACGCTTAGCGATCTGGTTAATTAAATTTATATTTTGATAGATCGGACTTTTATGAACATAACTATACCACATATGTTTGTTTTTTTATTTTTTAATGGGGCAAAAGTCGGGTGATTTGAACATTTTTTTTAAACATTTTATGCTTAAAAATACATATTTTTTTTTACTTTTCACTGTACTTGTTATTCATTGTATACAGAAATACAACAGTGTTGCTGTATGTAGCAAAAATCACGGTCTCCTATGAACATCAGCCAGAAGGACTACCATTATGGCTATGTGTGCACGTTCAGGATTTGAAGCAGAAATTTCTGCAGCGTTTCTGCATCTCCTTGGCAGGAAAACCGCTGCCGAAAAAATGTGTGGTTTTGCTGTGTTTTTTACGAAGTTTTTGATGCGTGTTTTGGAGCGTTTTTTCATGCGGTTTTTGAAGCACTTTTGTACATCAATAAATGCTTTTTGAAGCTAAATAAAGTTATTTGGTGGGACATTGCTTTTTGGAATACCATCAGAACTGGGGTGGGTATATTGGGTTAATTTAAATGATTAAAGAATGTTGTATTTCAAATAAAGTGTTTACTCTGTGTCTGTGGGTTTATTTAACTATTTACTTTACTTTAATTAGGTTTGGCGATGAAAGGGTCTGATTGACATCTTGTCATCACCAAGCAAAAAAGCTAGGTGTCAGCTAATTCCATTCACCCAATCTTCATTAGCATTTCCATTCATGTAACTTCTGGGGCAGCTGTGAGCTGCTATTTTTAGCCTATTAAGGTGCCATTAGGAAAACATGGTCCCTGGCTATAATTAACAGCTCACAGCTGTTTTGTTAGCCTCTACGTCCCCTAATCAGCACTCAGCAGCACTTTGGATGCAGCGTATTTTTGCTGCTTCCAAAACGCGAAGTTCTCTAATGCCACACTTTTGTTGTCGGTACATGTGAATCTACCTCATATAATGACACTTCAATGGGTCAAAATCTGCTGCGGAGACTACCGTGTCCGCTACAGAAATTTACATGCTGTGGGTGAGTTTGGGTACGTGGCCACAGTCAAGAGCCGCTGCCGGTTTGACACTGCGTGTTTATACAGCGTCAAACCCGCAGCATCCAGATGTTCACAGCACAGCATAGTGAAGGGGATCTCTAGAAATTCCATGTCCACTATGCATGTATCAGAGGTTGCGTATCACCTGTGGACACTGAAATGCGGAGCATCTTTCAGGACCGCAGCATATCAAATCCTCTTGTGGAGTAGCTAGTCTCCGCAACAGAAATTTGACCACTAGAATATATTGAATGCGGTAAATCCGCATGGTTCAGTATACACATGTGGATTTACCTGAATTCAATAGAATGGAACGTTTTGGACGCAGCAAAAAATATGCATCCAAAGCGCAGCGCTGCTACGTCCGGATCGTGGGCACAGAGCCTAAAATAATAAAAAAAATGGTGTGGGCTCCCGCGTCATTTTTTATAACCTGCAGAGGGAAAGCCAACCACTGAGGGCTGATATTAGTAGCCGGGGAAGGGGCCATTAGCCAAAAATGTTCCCTGGCTATTAACATCAGTCCACAGCTGTTTGCTTAGCCTTTAGTGGCTAGATTACAGGGGGGCCCCAGAAATTTTTTTACGTAGGGTCCCCCTATAAAATCTAACCAGAAAAGTCTAAACAGACAGCTGCAGGCTGATATTAATAGCCAGGGAAGGGGCCATGGATCCTGGCTCCCTCCGCGGCTAATAATATCACCCCTCAGCAGTCCCAGAAATGGCGCATCCATAAGATGTGCCAAATCTGGTGCTTAGCCTCCGCTCTTCCCACTGCCCTATTTGATTTGGAACTCATCAGAATTTTCACTGTCTGATGGAAAAGTTTTCGCAGAAATAAAGTCTATTTCATCATTACATCGACTTGGATTCCTCTGGTACATTATTCTGACAGGCGAGCAGCGCAGTCTGATGCCCCATTCTCTTCACCCTACAAAGAATGAAATAAAAAACACACGGTTTTAAAAAAATTTTTTCATTGTATTCTCAGTTCCCGAATCCCTAGTCTCCTGAAAACAACCTGTAAAATAAAAAACAACCATAATCCCTCACCTGTGCACCGTCATCCATGATTACTGCCATCACGATTGTCCCTCGGCTATCCGGGTCACATCTACAGCAGTGACATCAGTAATCACTGATGTCACTGCTGTAGAAGACAGCAATGTAGACTGACATCCTGCTGCTTATGCATCCACATTGCTGCTGCAGGAGTGAGGTCACTGGGGTTCATCAACTGAAGATCAGCTGATCAGCGCCAGTGACCTCAGCACCAGTACTGGCAGGAACATTCTTGAGAATGTTCCCACGCATCGGTGCCGTAAAGTGAGGTAAAGTGAGGTCACGTAAAGTGAGGTAAAGTGAGGTCACGTGAGCGTCACATGACCGCAGGTCCTGGCAGCGCAGTACACTGCTTGGAGCGAGCACACTCCTGGCAGTGTAGCGCCGGCTGGTTACCTGATCAGATCGCCGGGGATCGAGGACCAGGAGGACAATGGGGAGCGCCGGACAGGTGAGTATAGTGTTTTTTTTTTATTTTTTACTTTTTTTTAATTTTTTTACCATTAGTGGTTCCCGGCTAGGCTGAGGAGACTACTGCTCCCCTCAGCCGCATCGCTGTCGCTGTTATCAGCAGGTGCGGCGGTCGGATGAGGGGAGTAGTACTCCTCCTCAGCCGACCTGGGTACAGCACCGTTTTCATTGCGAATTTGCGCCCATTGGCTTTAATTGAACCGCAGAAAATCCACAGGTATAAATATTATACCTGCGGATTTGCTGCGGTTCAATTAAAGTCAATGGGTGCAAATTTGCGGCGGAAGTGTGCGCACAATTGATATGTTGCGTTTTTTTCTGCAATGGTAATCCTGACAGCACATCAGGATTACCATTGCAATAGCTGGCAGACCCATTATCAAGTGTTTTCGCAGCGGAAAAACTGCGGCGGAAACACAGCAAAAATGCTACGTGTGCAGTTAACCTATGACAGGCACAAAGGGATTCAGCAGACCTCCTTTTGTCATGGCAGCTCATGTCACAGGGGTGCATGGAATGAAGCACCCCCCTTCTGATGTGCTGTAAATCGACAGCAGAATTCAACAAGTTAACAGCTCTGGGTGGAACTGAATATCACAGCCATTATACAGTTGCTGAGCCCACCTCAAAGTCAGGTAGTCGGTATATGATGTAACTGTAGGTCGTATGTTGGTAAGGGGTGAAAGGAAACCTCTTAGGTGATTAATGCGTTAGAAACTGCGGACAGCATGAATCGCAGCCTGGCTGCTCAATTGTTGCCAGGTATATTAGTAAGGCGCATTCTCTGAGCCACAGGTTTGGGAGAGCAGCACAGTCCAGAGATGAGGATGCAGCGGAGTGGGTCTTGATGTATGACACTGAGATCAGCCAGAACCAGGACCGCAGGGTATGCAGGACAGAAGGCAAACAAGCGGAGCAGGTAGCACAGTTGAAGCAGAGCCAATTGTGCAGATACACATGAGAATAGTAACTGTATAGAAAATTAGTATACAACACTGGACCTCTTTTTAACCCAGGACTTCCCGACCTTGGACATTTGGTGATTTTGAGCCCACAGGAGCTGTATGCACCATTGCCACCGCTCCTGGCAGTTTAACCCCCGAAATGCTGCAAATGATATCAATCGCCGCATTTAGAAGGCAGGGAGATGTAGGGGGCTCTCTCTGCAATCAGACTGCAAAAAGAGAAAGTCCTATAAAGGGACTAAGTAAAATAGTAAAAAAAAAAAAGTAAAAATATCACAAAATAATAATAAATAAATATATATATATATATATATATATATATATAGATATATATATATATATATATATATATATATATATATATATATATATATATACACATACACAGGGTGGTCCAAAAGTAGGTGGACAGAAAATAATAACATTTATTTTGATTTATATATAAAATTATATTTACTAACACAAGCATAACATTGACAATTAAGTTTTATTCTGAACAATAATACAAAAGCCCTTAAATTTTATCAACGCAGGTGCTCAAATTGTTTTCCATTGCAATTTGCACAGCTTTGAAGTCTGCCTCTTACGCTTCAACAAACTTTTTTGCACAAGTCTCTTTGGGTATTAATTTCTTGAAATGCATCTCTTATGTAATTTTTCAAATCACTGACACTTTTTGGTTTTCGACTACAAACTTTGTCCTTGAGTACTCCCCAAAAGAAAAAATCCATTGGGGTCAAGTCTAGTGAACGTGCCGGCCAATTAAGTGGGCCTCTTCGGCCAATCCATTTATTAGGAAATGTTTCATCAAGATACTCGCGGACTACTCTTGAATAATATGGAGGGGCCCCATCTTGTTAGAAATAAAGGTCATTTGAATTAGGCTGTTGCTGTAACTGGGGAACAACTTGATTCATTAGAATTTTGAGATACTTATCTCCTGTGACTGTTCCATCAAAAAATATTGGTCCTAAAACACCAAAACTTGAAATACCACCCCAAACATTGACACCAGGCTCATTTAGTTGTTGCTCTAATGTTAAATGCATGTTCTCATTATACCAGTAAATACAATTGTCTGCTAATATGGCCGGATAATTTGAAAGAAGCTTCATCACTCCACATAATGTTATCTAAAATTACTGGATTTTCTTCAATTTCGTTAAGCATAATCTCACTAAATTGCAGCCGCCTGTCTGGATCAACCTCCAATAAACCATGAATTAGACGTGGACGATAAGCTTTCCACCCAATAGATTTCAGGATTCGCATGATAGAAGCTCGTAAAATTCCCAATTCCAAAGCGTCTCTTCTGGTGGACTTTTTTGGACTCTGAACAAATGTTTCAGCAACAATTTATTATGTTCTGTACAGACTGTTTTGGGTCGACCAGTTTTTGGAGCATTAAGGATTGAGCCAGTGGCATTGAATTTGTCACGAATGCGGTAAATGGTTTGACTCTTTGGGGCTTACGTACCAAATGTTTCAACCCAATTTGCTCTAACGGTTTCAGCATTTTGAGATTTCCAATACTCTGTTAAAATCCATTTTCTTTGATCTGTATTTAAATTATTTGCCATTATGTGTTATCTGAATTATCTGAAAAGAAAACAGATTTGGGGGAGATCTATCTGTGAAAACTAGATCTGTGAAACTGGCTCAGTTGCCCTTAGCAACCAATCAGATTCCACCTTTCATTTTCAAAATAGTCTGTGAGGAATGAAAAGTGGAATCTGATTGGTTGCTAAGGGCAACTGAGCCAGTTTCACTTTACACCATGTTTGATAAATCTCCCCCTTCATAACCTTATTACACTTTCTGTCCACCTACTTTTGGACCACCAAATATTATATAATATTTTGTACCCATAAATAAATATTTTTATGAAAAAAATAAAAATAAACAAAAAAAGTGTACACATATTTGATATCGGTGCATCCGGAAAGTTGTGACCTATAAAACTGTCCCACTAGTTAACCCTTTCAGTGAACACTGTAAAAAACTGAAGCAAAAGCTATGCTCTTTCATCATACCGCCAAACAAAAAGTGGTATAAAACGCTATCAAAAAGACAAATGTAAATAAAAATGGTATAGCTGAAAACAACATTTAATCCCACGTAAAACAAGCTGCCATACAGCTCCATCAGCAGAAAAATAAAAAAGTTATAGCTCTCAGAATAAAGCAATGAACAAATAATATTTTTTTCTATATAATAGTTTTTATTGTGTAAAAGCGCTAAAGCATAAAAATATTATATAAATGTGGTATCGCTGTAATCATACTGGCCCGTGGAATTACGGTAAGCTACTTTATCAATTTTACCACACGTGGAATGGCATAAAAAAATGAAAAAAAAATTCCTGAATTGCTGGTTTTTGTTCATTCTTCCTCCCAAATATCGGACTAGAAAGCGATAAAAAAATGTGCCCGAAAATGGTACCAATAAAAAAGGCAACTCGTCCTGCATAAAACAAGCCATCACATGACTCTGGCTGCAGAAATATGGAAAAATTATAGCTCTCAAAATATGGCGATGCAAAAACTAGTTTTTGTAAAAAAAACCCATCTTTTAGTGTGTGACAATTGTCAAACATAAAAAAACTATATACAATCTGGTATTGCACCGACCTGAAGAACAAAGTTGTTTAACCACTTATACCGCACGAGGAACAGCGTAAAAATATAAATAAAACCAATTTTTCAACTGCTGTTGATTTTTTCACTCTGCCTCCCAAAGATTGCAATAAAGTTCAGCACACATTTATCCTGCACTCTGCACTGAGTGCTTATGTGGAGGATTCACCAATTTAAGATACACCAGGTAACTGCTCTCCTTCAAATTAAAGATGTCCGAGTGCATGCAAAGAAGCTAATTAACCAAATTTGCTAATCTGGTTGAAAAACTTCACTCAGAGACCGAACCATGCAAAATGGCATACATTATTACGCAGACATGGAGTTATATAGTATTCTACTTCTAGGTGGGATTAGTAAAATTCATTGCTTTTTCTGATAACTCTGCACACTGCAGTTTGCTCATCCATGTATCTCTTGGCCTCAGTAACGCCTTAGGAATTGTGATGGAAGGGGTGAGTTTGTCTCTTAGCGCCATCTTTGCCAACTCGACATGAATCTATCTGTTAACAGCCATGCACACGCATACGTCATTCTCAGGAAATCATTTAGTTGTTCGTGTCTACAATAAGAATAGAAACTGTTAGTTATATATTCATTAACTATTAACATAATCCATGTGCATATACACATTTGCATACATACATACATACACATAGATTATTCCATCATCTCTATATTAATTCACACTGATTAAGTAATCAATTAAAAGAAACTAATTGATTTTCTATAATATACAGTATATATTTTACCTTGACACTTACACCAGGGTTTCCGTGTAAATCTCTGAAATATGTGATTCAGATGCAAACCCCTTATGGAAGATTCCCTATTATGAGGCAGATGGAGGCCCTAAGGACGCCGCCTAGCCTGAGATCCAGCGGTGTCTGTCATTTTAGCTGCGTATAAAAGTGCGATCTGCCACAGTTTTGTGCACCTCTGAAAAGAGGCGAGGTCGAGTCCAGAGTAACTCTGCTGCCTCATTATAGTGAATTACATAGTAACATAGTAACATAGTTTTAAAGGTTGAAGGAAGACTAAGTCCATCTAGTTCAACCCATAGCCTAACATGTTGATCCAGAGGAAGGCAAAAAAAAAACATGTGGCAAATACCAAGCTCCACATTGGGGAAAAAATTCCTTCCTGATTCCATCCTACAATCAGACTAGTTCCCTGGATCAACGCCCTATCAAGGAATCTAGTATATATAACCTGTAATATTATACTTTTCAAGAAAGGCATCCATGCCCTTCTTAAATTTTAGTAGTGAATCACTCATTACAACATCATGCGGCAGAGAGTTCCATAGTCTCACTGCTCTTACAGTAAAGAATCCGCGTATGTGATTATGATTAAATCTGGTTTCCTCCAGACGTAGAAGATACCCCCTTGTCCCCGTCTCAGGCCTCAGAGTAAAAAGATCAGTAGAAAGGTCTTTGTACTGTCCCCTCATATACTTGTACATAGTAATAAGATCACCCCTATGCCTTCGTTTTTCCAAAGTAAATAACCCCAAGTGTAATAACCTGTCTTGGTTTTGCAGACCCCCCAGTCCTCTACTAACATTGGTCGCTCTTCTCCGCACCCGCTCTAGTTCAGCTATGTCTTTCTTATACACTGGAGACCAGAACTGTATACAGTATTCTAAGTGTGGTCGCAATAGTGACTTGTATAGAGGTAAAATTATGTTCTCCTCATGAGCATCTATGCCTCTTTTAATGCATCCCATTATTTTATTTGCCTTTGCAGCAGCTGTCTGACACTGGCCACCAAACGTAAGCTTGTCGTCCACCAATACAACCAGGTCTTTTTCAGTGACAGTTTTGCCCAGTGTTTTACAATTAAGCATATAATTATACATTTTATTTCCTCTACCCAAGTGCATTACCTTACATTTATCTCCATTAAAGCTCATTTGCCATTTATTAGCCCAGGCTTCTAGTTTAGATAGATCCTCGTGTAATATAAAATTGTCCTCCTCTGTATTGATTACCCTGCAGAGTTTAGTGTCATTTGCAAATATTGAAATACTACTCTGTATGCCCCCTACAAGGTCATTAATAAATGTTAAAAAGAAGGGGGCTTAATACTGACCCCTGTGATACCCCACTGTTAACTGAGACCCAGTCTGAGTGTTTTCCATTAATAACCACCCTTTGTTTCCTATCACTGAGCCAGTTCTTAACCCACATACATATATTTTCCCCTATCCCCATTGTTCTCATTTTATGTATCAACCTTTTGTGTGGAACAGTATCAAAACCTTTTGAGTCCATATACACAACATCCACTGCATTTTCTTGGTCCAGTCCAGAACTTGTCTCCTCATAAATGCTAATCAGATTAGTTTGACAGGAACGGTCCCTCGTAAACCCATGTTGATATTGGGTCATGAGGATATTCTTCTTCAGATACTCTAGTATAGCATCTCTTAGGAAATCCTCCAGGATTTTACCCACAGTAGAGGTTAAGCTTACTGGCCTATAATTTCCAAGTTCGGTTTTTGTTCCCTTTTTGAATACTGGCACCACATTTGCTATACGCCAGTCCTGTGGTACAGACCCTGTTATGGAATCTTTAAAGATTGAAAATAATTGTCTATCGATGACGTTACTTAATTCCTGCAGTACTCGCGGGTGTATCCCATCCGGGCCTGGGGATTTGTCAACTTTAGTGATTTTTAGACACCGCCGTACTTCCTGCTGGGTTAAGCAAGTGACATTTAATGGAGAATTTTTGTCATCACTAATCATGTTTTCTGTCATGCCATTTTCTTGTGTAAATACTGTTGAAAAAAAATCATTTAGCATATTGGCTTTTTCCTCATCCTCATCCACCATTTCACCCAGACTATTTTTAAGAGTAGAGATGAGCGTTGTTCTACTCGAACTGTTCGCCAATCTCAAATTCGAGCTGTTTTGTGCGGTGTTCGAGCCGTTCGGCGAACACGAACGATTTGAGAAAAATTCGGCTGTTCGAGGTTATGTTCGATAACTGTTCGTGCACCAAAATCATAACTGGATTTTTTCTCAGTAATGATGAAAATTAATGTTAATACGCAGCTTGAGTGTACAGTGGGGTGGGGGGAGGGGCAGGGGATGGATCTCTGCAGGAATAATGAAGATCTCCATTTTTTTTTCTCTTTCCCGCATTTACAGTGGGGAGGTGCAATCTGTCAGCCTATCAGCAGCGCACACACGGAGCGAAGTGCTTTTTTCACACAAGCAAGGGCATGTGTCATTGGCAGTGTATGTCACATGTCCTTGCCCTATAAGACCAAGCCATTTTCCCCGTCGCCACCATTTTCTCACTGCTCCAGCTGCGTGTTAGACGGCACCGCTGTTGCTGTGTGCGCTATACCTTGTTAATTTCAAGCCAATTTTTGCACAAATCTACAGATAGCTTGGGAGTAGGGAATAGTTGTGATTGCAGTCCTTTTAAGGACTAGGTTACAGCATTTCCTACGACTTTTATCAGGCAGGTCTGTGCTCTTAAATAGATAGATTGTGTGAGTAAAGACTAATTGTAATTGCAGTCCTTTTCAGGACTAGGTTACATCAGTTCCTATCAGTTTTTGCCAGGCAGGTCTGTGCCAGTGCTGTGCAAGTTTTTTTCACAGCATTTGGCTGAATCTAGCAAAGCTAATCCTTTTTGGCCTATTGCAGAGTGTGTTAGTCAGTGGACTAGCCTATCTGTGTTGCAAGATATACCACCTGTGTATAGAATACCAATTTTTTTACTGCACCTAGTGAAGTAAAATCTTTTGGGCATAGCATCATTCTATTAGTCCATCTATACTGACCTCCATCAGGTTGCAAATTGAATATAATTTTTGTCTGCATCTAGCTCTGAAAAAATATTTGGGCTTCTAGCAGTGTGTGGGACTTGTTCTATTAGTCTATCTATACTGACCTCCATCAGGTTGCAAACTGAATATAATTTTTTTCTGCATCTAGCTCTGAAAAAATATTTGGCCTTCTAGCAGTGTGTGGGACTTTCTCTATTAGTCCATCTATACTGACCTCCATCAGGTTGCAAATTAAAAATAATTTTTATCTGCATCCAGCTCTGAAAAAATATTTGGCCTTCTAGCAGTGTGTGGGACTTTCTCTATTAGTCCATCTATACTGACCTCCATCAGGTTGCAAATTAAAAATAATTTTTATCTGCATCCAGCTCTGAAAAAATATTTGGCCTTCTAGCAGTGTGGGACTTTCTCTATTAGTCCATCTATACTGACCTCCATCAGGTTGCAAATTCAAAATAATTTTTTGTCTGCATCTAGCTCTGAAAAAATATTTGGCCTTCTAGCAGTGTGTGGGACTCATTGTATTAGTCCATCTATACCAAGCTCCACCAGCTTTTAAATTAATAATAATTTTTAGCTGCATCTAGCCCTGAAAATAATTTTTCTTCCCAATAGTGGTAGCAATAGAAATATGGGGCGCGCGCCTGGCTTACAAAAATACACGCTTCATAACAAAAAACACCAGCCTAGCGCACTGCATTAATAAGATGGCATAATCGTCTCCCCCAGTGCTAGGCCTACTACCCAGGCTAGCATTCCTGTGCCTAAAACACAATGTATGGTCCGCGCTAGCCACTATGCTGAGGGGTCTAAAGCTGCTGCTAACGCTTTATAACAATTCAATTGGCAGATTTTCACAGAGCTCTTCCACAACGCCCACCCATCGGGCAACAGTTGCTCACCTTCCCTATGGGATCTAGTGGCGAATAGTTGATGCCATTAATCAGAGCGTCAGTTGCCCCGTCGACGTGGCAAGCATACGGTAAGGCATGGGAAGAGTGGACACGACTAGTAGCAGGCAGACGGGTTGACCAATGTGAACAAGCCAGATCACAAGTCACCATAGAATTTCTCCACCAGCTAATTATGAGGGGCATATCAGGGGCGTCAGCGCAGCGGTGTCTGACCGGAGTAGCATTTCACTTCCAACTACTGAATTGGGGAGATGTGACAAAGGTTCATCATCAGACAATCCATAAAAGGGTGGAAAAGGGGTCAGCCAAGTCAGGAGTGTAGACGTCCCGTCCCGTGTCACTAAAACTGATTTCTCACATCATATCCCTAACACCATTAACATGACACTCACAATTTGAAGCAACACTACTGTCTACTGCATTTGTGATCGCCTTCTTCGGGGCGCTATGCATAAGCGAATTAGTCCCTCAATCCAAAATTACCACCAGTGGAGGCTTATTACACCAGGACGTAGTCATAGCCAATAATGCAATACGTCTACGCATACACAAATCGAAAACGGTTCCAGCGGGCAGGGGCACTTGGGTACTTCTACAACCCACAAACGGTACACTGAGTTGGGTAACAATAGTAAAAACATATCTAACCATCAGATCACAAAGTAATTTCTTCCTATCACACATTGATGGAATGCCATTATCAAGATACCAGTTCCAAGCTATATTTAATAAATGCATAACATCGGCAGGGAACCACCCCAAAGATTACGGGACACACTCATTCCGCATAGGCGCGGCCACGGAAGCAGCAAGAGCAGGACTGTCAGAAACGGAAGTTCAGAGGATAGGGAGATGGCGATCCACGTGTTTGGCAAGATACATAAGACCGGACTTGTTATCCTAACGTGGTTTGTTTCTTTTACAGGTGACGCTAAGCCAACAGTGTGGGTGATAGGCCACTCGTATATGTATTGGGCAGAAAAAAGGGCGAAAGTCTGCCCAAGCGGGAGGAAATTAGAGTTTCATAACACATATTTCAACTAGAGAGGTATTAGAGGCCTGCTATGGCCACAGGTACTAATGGAGGTAATCAAGGTAGGGAGAGAGGCAAGATGTCCAGTCATCTTAGTTATACAGGCCGGGGGAAACAACCTAGGTCATCATAACAGCGCATAACTAATGGCAATAATGAAACAAGACACTGAGCACTTCAGAGAATTTTTCACAAAACTAGCGATAGTATGGTCAGAGATTGTGCCGATAGCGGTATGGCAAGGTGCGCGAGACATCACGGCCATCGAACGGACAAGGCGGGTAATAAATATTCGGATGGCAAAATTTAGAAGAGACAGAGGCGGTGTAGTGGTACGACACCGACAACTGGAAGGAGATAAAGCAGGCCTCATACGGCCCGACGTTGTTCACTTAATGAATATTGAACTGGACATATTCCTGTCAGGACTCCAGGACGGAGTGGAACAAGCGTTAAGAGTGATGGGTGGGGGTCAGAGTCCTGCATACGAGTACGCAGGATCCTCCGTGGCCTGGAAATAGAAAGGACATGTTGGAGAGTTACACTTGTTGGCCAACTTGCCGGAGTGGAGACCCAGGGCATGCTGCAACAAGCTGAATTATTTTAGAAATAAAATGCCTTTCTAATGGAATGAGTATAAAGAGTTAATAAAGCTGTGACCGATCCTCACCCATCCAGTTGTAAGAGTTACATTATTGTATTGTCAAGGAAAGGGGGGCGGTAGGGGGGCTGAGCGTCTGGGTTTGGTTGGGGGTCCCCACAGTCTGCCTAGGCTAGATGCATTTAAAAATTCTTATTAGATACACAGGCGGTGCAGCTTGCTTCGCAGCTGGGCTACTACGCCCAAAATATTGCCTAGGCTAGATGCAGTTAAAAATTCTACGCTGACTAGCAGACACTGAAGATTTGGAGCAGACCTCTGAGCTCTTCAGACTCAACCATCTGTGTTACCCCAAGCCATAGTGTATCTAGTTTCTTACAGTTAAAAAGGGGGGGGGAGCGACCCAACCCACCTGGAATTGACGATGCCAACGTCACGTAAGACACAGCAAGGGGACTCCAAAAAGAGTCTCCATTTTTTCCCAAAATTGTGGCACAGACACCACTTAACCCTAGAACGCATACCTGGGGCCTCGCAGGCCCGCCCTGTTAATTGTTTTCTATTTTCTGCAAGATTACTTTAGTAAGAATTTTGAAACTCTAGGTATTCTTCATGTATATAGTTGTTTGTCATTTGAGTTTGAGTTATTCCATGTTATTTGCACACGAGCCTAAAAGGCCCCAGGTATATGAAAGTGTAGATTTTTATGGTCATGCGTTCTAGGGTTAAGTGGCATCAATTGCCCCACAGTTGCTTAAAACGGTTGGTGAGGTGATTTTACCAAATCCTCAAGGTTTTAGTCTCCCAAGGATAACACAGGGGTAGAAAAGTCCTTGCGAATCCATGATTTGTTCATCTTTATGAACGTGAGTCTGTCTACATTCTCAGTGGACAGACGCGTGCGCTTATCTGTCAGCACACCACCAGCAGCGCTGAACACACGTTCAGAGAGAACACTGGCTGCAGGGCATGACAAGATCTCCAAGGCGTGAGTGGCGAGCTCCGGCCATTTTTCCAGATTGGAATACCAAAATGAGCAAGGGTCCAGTGACACAGTCATGGCTTCGATGTTCACTTGGAGATACTCCTGCACCATCCTCTCTAGGCGTTGACTATGTGTCAGACTTCTTGTCTCCTGTGGCCTTGCAAAGGATGGTCTAAAAAAGTGGTGAAACGATTCCACAAAATTGCTGTTACCAGCAGATACTGTGTTACTGTTACGGTTTGAGTGATGAAGACTCGACAGTCCCACGGTTGGCAAGTTAGAACTGTGAGATTCACTACGTGCACCACTGGTGTTTTGTGGAAAAGCACATGTAAGATTCTGCAACAGCGTCTGCAGATTCTCCTGCATGCGTCAATCCCTTTTTATGGCAGGAATTATTTTGGCAAATTTACTTTTGCACCGGTGATCTAAGAGTGTGGCAACCCAGTAGTCGGGATTACTTCGAATTCTGACAATCTGAGGGTCATGTTGCAGGTAGTGCAGCAAGAAGGCACTCATGAGTCTTGTGCATCCAGGAGGACCAAGTCCTTGTTGTGTTGGTAGCGAGGTAAGAATCATGCTTCCTTCCTCTGCCCTCTCCCCTCAACCTTGCACAACAGAAATGTGATCAAGGTCTCCCTCATCTGATGAGTCTTCCATGCCCATCGCCAGTTCATCCTCCACTTCTTCCTCGGCTCCTGCACCTTCCTCAACAGTTTGGCTGCTACCATGCGCCCTGGTTAATCCCTCTCCCCCACCCTCCCATGCCTGCCGCCTTGGTGCTGCCAACTGTCTGGACCTTGGAGATGTTATCCCTTCCGCATATGACTCCTCCTCTACTTCCTCCACCTCCTCCTGTCCCACCACCTGACTCTGAATTCTGTTTAGTGTGTGCTCCAGCATGTAAATCACCGGAATAGTCATGCTGATAATGGCATCGTCGTCAGCACTAAACATCTTCGTCGCCATTTCAAAACTGTGTAGAAGGGTGTGTGGCGCCCCTGAGGGTTCAGTCGCCACAGAGTTACTGCATCTCACCCAGAGGTGTGGTATCTCACCCTCAGGTAAGGAAGGCATATGGCTCGGGACCCTAACACCTGCATCCAACACATACCCGCAGTGGGGGTAGGGCAAGATTGCTCCTAAGGGAGAGCACAGTCCCAGGTCCCTAGCTGGTGGAAGGGTCCTATGTAGTGGGTGGTTAGGGGAGCAGCTTAGCGGAGCACATGACAGGGAGAGTATAAATAAGAAGCTATCTTAGAAAGAGCAAGCCAGTCAGAGGAGGAAAAGTGACAGGAGCAGAGGCTCGGCATGAGCTCTGCTCCAGAGGCGGGCCTAGCCTGGGAGGCCCAGGACTGAAGGAGAGAAGAGAGGAGTGGAGTGGGAGCAGGAAGGCTCCAGGAACCGAAGGGACCCTAGGGCTATGGGCCGTGCAGAAGGCCACCCATACTCCTGCTGCTACCAGGAGGTAGAGGGGTCAGACCAGATAAGGGGAACCGGTCCCTCAACTAGCGGAGAAACAGCAAGGCTCAACTAGAAACCGGAGGCTGCAGCATTTCATGTACTGCAGGTAAAAGTCCACACCAGTCTCACTAAGAAGGTAGCCACATAGGACCCAGGGGACGGAACACAAGTCGCCCGATAAGGCCCGAGGATACCGGATAGAAGTGTCACTGGGTGTGAGGTGCAGGTAGAAGGCCAGAGAAAGGACACACAGAAGGGGGTCCTGCTAAGTACTCCGGAGCTATCTGGGGGTGGACTGAGCCCCTCACTGGCTCAGTCCACCCCCAGATAGCTCACGACGGGTGAGATTGCTCTGGTACCTGTAATCTGGACTGCAACAACTATGAGTAAAGATCTTGGGACTGCATCACACGGACTCTGTGTTCATTACTGACTCCCTGCACTACAACCACCATCATCCACCCACACTGCCCTCAAGCTACACTCTTCCTGTGGTGAGTAATAATACCATTGCTGCAAAACCACCAGCTTCAGAGGACTGTTCCGCAGCGGCGGCCCCTTTTGCCCCACTCCAGAGGTGGCGTAGTCGGACATTATAAAACCCATATATACAAATTACCCTTGGATTGACCGCCCTGGATCACGGACCGGGTCACCGCCACAGTGACTACAACCCCCAGCGTCTATCGGCCCGGCTCAGGGTACCCCACGGCCCAGGGGGCGCGTCAACTTCATAGGTCCCTGATCTGAGACCACTCCTGCAGCGTGATTTGCCCCACCTCTGGATCTCGTTGGCCCAGGCTATACGTCAGAACGTATTGCACCAGGGCTTGTCGGTGCTGCCACAGTCGCTGCAACATGGTCAGAGTTGAATTCCACCGTGTCGGCACATCGCATTTCAGCTGGTGAACTGGCAGGCCCAACGACTTCTGCAGAGATGTAAGTCATTGAGCTGCGGGATGCGAACGGCGGAAGTGAGCACACAGCGACCGTGCCCCCTGCAGAAGGCCATCTAGTCCGGGATAGTGGGCTAACAATTTATGGACAACCAGGTTCAACACGTGAGCCATACAAGGCACGTGTGTGACATTGCCCCGGCGATGCAGCATTGTCGCACACGGCCTTCCCTGGTTGCAGGTCCAGTGGAGACAACCATTCATGAAACTGGGTCTCCAGAGCTGACCACAACTCCTCAGCTGTGTGATTCACATTTTCCAGACATTTCAAAGTAAACACTGATGCCTTGAGCCCTGCTGCCAGCATAGTAAGGAGGTGTGCAGGATTCCTTCTGCACAGTTAGAATGCAGGTGGCATTACCAGACAGGCTTTGGGTGCAGGTGGAGGACCGAGAGGAGGTTGAGGAGGCAGAAGCAGTGGAGGAACTTCGAGATAAAGAGGATTGACGCACAACTCGTGGGGACGGTAAGACTTGGACAGCAGCCCCTTGTCCTGCTGTCACCATAGTTACCCAGTGCCCAGTCAGCGACATGTAACGCCCCTGTCCATGCCTACTCGTCCAAGTGTCTGTGGTGAAATGCACCCTGTCACACACAGAGTTTCTCAAAGAAGCGGTGATGTTGTGTGCGACATGCTGGTGGAGCGCAGGCACACCTTTCTTTGAGAAGTAGTGCCGACTGAGCATCTGGTACTGGGGCACTGAGACGGACATAAGGTCTCGAAAATCCACTGTGTCCTCCAGGCGGAAAGGCAGCATTTCTGTAGCCAAGAGCCAACCTCTTAGCTTTCTCATGGCTAGGAGGAAATGGTCTTTTACTTTTCCACATCTGAGGGACCGAGGGCTGGCTGTTGTGCTTAGACGGGGTTGAGTAGGATGTCCCCGGCAAACTGCCGGTCTGTGAGGAAGATGCAGGCGGACATGTTAGATTGCCTTGATCCAAAGCTGGTGCTCTCGATGTCAGAGAGCGCTCAACACCAGCAGGTGTTTCCACTTCCCAATGAACTGATGACCTGCAAATCACACTGGCTGTTGCAGGTAAAGAGGTGGCAGGTCTGCGTCCAAAAACATGTGTGACTGCTGTCCCCCCAGTCACAGAGGATGAAGAGGCCGCGGATGCACAAGATGGGGCAGACGGTGGTTGGCCCAGTCTGCTAGGTCGCATTGTAGCACAGTGAGCTTCCCACTGCAACTTATGCTTCATATCCATGTGCCGGTTCATGCATGAAGTACTCAAACTATGGATTTTTTGGCCTCTACTTATGTTTTGGTTACAAATATTACAGATAACACGAGTTGGGTCATCCTTATCATTCTGAATAAATGCCCAGGCTATGCAAGGCTTAGAGCCCATGCGACCTGAAGAGCCACTACGACTTGTGGTCAGAGGCAGAGTTGTGGTTGAGGATGCAGTTGTTGACGTGCTTCCAGTACTCCATCTGTGTCCAGGAAGGCGCAACCTAACCTCGTCGTCAATAGCATCTGTGACGCCCCGCTGTGCTTGGTATCACATATCCTAGAAGAGTGTATTGATGGAATCCTCCACAAGAGGCCCCCATAAACATTCACAGATCTCCACCTTCCACCTCAGACCAGCAGAGGGAGCCCGTTAGGGATATAAATAGGGAAGGTGGAGCTAGGCAGTTCAGTTCCTCTGAAGAGTTCCTGCAGTAGAGAAGCCTAAGAGAGGTCAGTCTGCAGTGGAGCTCAGTCTAGTCTAGAGAACTCAGTTAATAGTTCAGCAGTGGAGCACGAGGCTCCTGCTAACTAGATTCAGTAAGGCATAACCGGAATCCCTGGAGAACTACAAGTCCCAGGAAGGCTAAGGTGCTGATACGTAACAGAGCCAGGAGACGCTTAGGCCCCGCATAGTGGGAGCGTGAACTCCAAGAGAAGGCCCTACCACAAGGTCAGCCAGCGCAGGACAGAGACAAAGTTAGGCCTAGCTCCAGGCAGGTCAGAAACTTACTACGCAGAGGCAAGAAACAGGAGGCCCTACACCCGCTCATTGGGGAGGATCCTGATATTCACCCTTCACCTTACAGTGCTCCGGGATGTGCCTGAATTTCCTCCAGTAAAAGGTACTGAAGTGACTACCGTGTCCGTTCCCGTTCTTGCTCTGACCCAGCTGGGTCTCGCCTGTCCTGCATTCCCCCTGCATACGCTGCCCTGAGACCTAGCTCCACCTGTGGGGAGCTATACCATCGAGCAGCCTTATCACGGGTCTCAGTGGACTGCTGCAGCGCTGGTGCTTCTCACCAGATACCACAGGTGGCGTCACAAACTCTTATAAAATTAACAATTATCCACTCTTTTAAAGAGTGACCCCAGGGTACGGGCCAGGGAGCCGACCACCGCGACATCCCCAAGGCCAGGCAAAGGCCCGTGTACCGAGTCATCCCCATCCCCTGGGCTAGTCACATCCTCCTCCACCTCCTCCGTTGACCTCATCGACTGGCTGACTGTGGGTTGACAGTAAGTGGGATCTCCAACCTCGTCATCATCACCCTGTGTGTTATCACACCCGTCGTCCTCATCATCACCCTGTGTGTTATCACACCAACCTCTTCCTGCCCTGACCGAAAAGTCAAGTTGTCGCTCCAATCAGGTATTTGAGTCTCATCATCGTCTTCATCATTGTCTCCACCAACAGGAGTGACAGTTTGGGAACGAGGGTCTACATTATGCTTCTTCATCTGGTCCTGGATCCGACTTATAAAGATTCTGGGCATCAGTGCAGATCATTTCCTCGTCTGGATTAACAGAAGCTCTGGAGCAGACTTACGTTTCCCAGGCTATAGTATGAGTAAACAGCTCTGCAGACTCAACCATCTGTGTTACCCCATACTCAGACGGGCAGCTGGAGACTTGGGAGCTGTGAGGAAGCAAGTGAGATTGGGGTGACACCTCTGAGGACTGGAATATTTGTGATGTTGAAATTGAGGTGGAGGAGAGCCCACTTGAAGGAGCACTTGATATCCGCTGAAGCACCTGCTGTTTTTGTGCCTCATCTGGAATTTGTAGCGATGGGCGTGTCCGTAAGAAAGGGACCGTATCACATTGTCCACGAAAAGAAGTCGACATCTTAGCTTGGCTGGAAGATGGTCTTTCTTCTGCAGATGTTACCCCCCCCCACTGCGGGGGGGCTCGACCCACCAGCGGACAGGCACCAGTATTGGGAGAGGGGGGCTGGCCGTCAGGGTCCACCGCGGCTCTGGCACAAACCCGGCGACACGGAGGTGGCACGGGCAGGAACGAACTGGCCGTGTCGGCTTCTCACTTTTTGGATTTTAGAATGGCATGACATGCCTATATCTGTGTCTCCCCCTCCTTTTACTCCTCCACCTCTTTTCTTTTCGCATGACTATATGTACTTGTCACTTTTCCATGTGTTAGTTATGTCTTCTGAGCAGTTTGTCAGCTTTTGGACACCTTTGAAGGTGTTTTCTAAGTGTTTCTATGTGTTTTTGTTTGCCTGCCATTGGTTTTAACGGTGTTCGAAGGTGTTCGACGAACAGTTCGACGAACAGTTCGGCGAACACACGGGTGTTCGACGAACCGAACCGAACTCGAACACTACGGGGGTGGCTCAACACTATTTAAGAGGGCCAACACTATCATTTTTTAGTTTTTTACTATTTATGCAGTTAAAGAATATTTTGGGATTATTTTTACTTTCTCTGGCAATGAGTCTCTCTGTCTCAATCTTTGCTGCCTTTATTTGGTTTTTACAGAATTTATTTAATTTTCTGTTTTTATTTAATGCTTTATCACTACCTACTTGCTTTAGTTCTCTAAATGCTTTCTTTTTGTCACTTATTGCACCCCTTACAGCTATATTTAGCCATAGTGGTTTCCTCCTATTTCTAGCATGTTTATTCCCATAGGGTATTTATTGTGCACAGGTCCTATTCAGGATGCTAATAAATGTCTCCCATTTGCTTTGTGTAGTTTTATGTCTCAGGATATCATCCCAGTTTATTGCACTAAGATCTTCTCTCAATCGTTGGAAATTTGCCTTCCTGAAGTTTAGTGTCCTTGTATCCCCTCTACTACTTCAGACTCTCGCCTACCGTGGAAACCTTCAAAAGGAACCTGAAGACCCACCTCTTCCGACAAGCCTACAACCTGCAGTAACCACCGCTCCACCATACCGCTGCACGACCAGCTCTACCCTCACCTACTGTATCCTCACCCATCCCTTGTAGATTGTGAGCCCTCGCGGGCAGGGTCCTCGCTCCTCCTGTACCAGTCGCTGTCGCATTGTGTTCAATGTTGTAATTTTTCTTGTATTATACCCCTTTTTCACATGTAAAGTGCCATGGAATAAATGGCGCTATAATAATAAATAATAATAATAATAATAATAATACACATCTTATTAAAGGATAAATGAAAACGTATTATTTTGTGATCACTATTACCCAAGTGACCCCCAACTCGTATATTTGAAATGCGGTCTGGCCTGTAGGTTAATATTAGGTGTAGCAGTGCCCCCCTTCTTGTTGGGTCCTGAACCAGTTGTGAAAGGTAATTGTCTATCATAGTTGTCAAAAACCTATTACCTTTGCTGGAACTACAGGATATTCTACGCTGCTTCCATTATTTTTGGAGACTTATAATAAACCCCTATCAGTAATTTATTATTTTTTACCCCTCCCCTTATCTCCACCCACAGGGACTCTACATTTTCATCAGATTCACATATATTCTTAAGCAAGATGGGTTTTAAGGATGATTTTACATATAAACACCCCCCCCTCGCTTGTTTGTACGGTCATTTCTGAACAGACTATAACCCTGTTTAACTGCCCAGTCATGGCTCTCGTCCAGCCATGTCTCAGATATCCCCACCATGTCATAATTATTTTCCAACAAAATTAATTCTAATTCCTCCATTTTATTGGTGAGGCTTCTGGCATTAGTGTACATGCATTTTATGTATCTCTCTGTACCTCTATTCCTTCTTACTATATTGACTCTTCTAACCCCACCACCAATTTCTTTATTTGTGCCCAGCTCACCGTCTGCACTATCTTCCCCACCTATAAAATGAATACCCCCCCCAATCCCTAGTTTAAACACTCCTCCAACCTTCTAGCCATTTTCTCCCCCAGCACAGCTGCACCCTCCCCACTGAGGTGCAGCCCGTCCCTAGCGTAGAATCTGTAGCCAACTGAGAAGTCAGCCCAGTTCTCCAGGAACCCAAACCCCTCCTTCCTACACCAGTTCCTGAGCCACTTATTTAAGTCCCTAATCTCCCGTTGCCTCTCTGGCGTGGCACGTGGTACAGGTAGTATTTCAGAGAATACCACCATGGAGGTCCTTGCTTTAAGCTTGCAGCCTAATTCCCTGAAATCATCTTTAAGGACCTTCCAACTACCTCTAACTTTGTCATTTTTGCCAATGTGCACCATGACCGCTGGGTCCTCACCAGCCCCTCCCAGTAATCTGTCATCCCGATCAGCGATGTGCCGGACTCGAGCGCCAGGTAGGCAGCACACTGATCAATGATCCCTGTCTTTGTGACAGATTGCCCTATCTGTTCCCCTAATAATTGAGTCCCCCACTACCAGCACCTGCCTGGCCTGCCCTGCTCTCCTATTTCCCCCCTTACTGGAGCTGACACTCCTCCGGCTTTCAGAGGACATGCCTTGCTGCAGCAGTGCTACCCCTGTACTGACACCCCCCTCATCTGCCAACTTTGCAAACTCATTGGGGTGTGCCAGATCAGGACTAACCTCCCTGGCACTCTTCCCTCTACCCCCCCCTACCAACTGTCACCCAGCTAGCTACCTCACTGTCTTGCAGCTCCCTACTACCACCCTCCCCCACATCTACCCCAGTGAGAAGCTGCTCAGTGAGCAGCAGATTCCTTTCCATATTGTCAATGGATCTCAGTGTTGCCAGCTGCTCATTTAGATCCAGTACCTGGGCTTCCAAACGCACAACGTGCTCACATCTCGCACAGCAGTATGCCTCCATGACCGGCTGTTCAAGGATTGCATACATGTGGCAATGAAACATACCTGGCGGCGTCCTTGCATAGTATTCCATCTCCCACTGTGCAAGAGCGTGCACTTGATTTCCAGTCCAGACTATCACTTTGGCTTCTTTCCATATTGTCTGCTTTGCTCTGCTCTGTCTGCTTAGGGCGACGCCTGCTGAACTTCCTGTTTCTTGTAGCTGCTGCAGACACACCCCTGATGCTTCCTCAGCCTATTGCTGTCTGTCACCTGATATTTAACCCAGCTCCTCCCTGGAATCCTTGCCTGAGCATCTTGTTCTGTCAGTTGGCTTCTAGTCACTGATGTGCCAGGTCCTGTCTATGTTTCCTGCCTTGCGGTATCAGTTCCCATGTCTGAACTGAGTCCTGTCTGTGTACTCTAGCCAGCTGCCTTTCCTGGAGGCTGTATTTCCAGGCCCATGTGAACACGTTCTTATCCTGTTCCTTCTGCCCTCTAGGGGCCGAATACCTAGATCTGTTGTCTGTGTCTTTTCCCACTGTCTGTTCCTGCCCTAACCATCTTCCAGCCTGTTTCCCGTTTCTCTCTACGCCCATATCTTCCCTTTTTCTGCAGAGTCTGAACTCGTACCTAACTCCTGCTCGTTGTCACTGTACTTCCGTTTGTGAGTTTGTGGTCCACTCGCTACTTCACTGCAAGTACCCTGTGGGTATCTGGTTCTGCCTTTCCCTTCTTGTCTGTTCCATGTGAACAGAGCCCTGTCCCCTCTGCCCTGCCTTGCTCACTGCTCCGGCGGTTTCTGCCTGCTCTGCCTTGTTCACCGCTCCGGCGATTCTTGCCTGCTCTGACCCTTTGCTCACTGTTCCGGCAGTCTCGCTCTGCTCTGACCCTTTGCTCACTGCTCCGGCAGTCTCGCTCTGCTCTGACCCTTTGCTCACTGCTCTGGCAATCTCGCTCTGCTCTGACCCTTTGCTCACTGCTCTGGCAATCTCGCTCTGCTCTGACCCTTTGCTCACTGCTCTGGCAGTCTCGCTCTGCTCTTACCCTTTGCTCACTGCTCCAGCAGTCTCGCTCTGCTCTGACCCTTTGCTCACTGCTCCGGCAGTCTCGCTCTGCTCTGACCCTTTGCTCACTGCTCTGGCAGTCTCGCTCTGCTCTGACCCTTTGCTCACTGCTCCGGCAGTCTCGCTCTGCTCTGACCCTTTGCTCACTGCTCCGGCAGTCTCGCTCTGCTCTGACCCTTTGATCACTGCTCCGGCAGTCTCGCTCTGCTCTGACCCTTTGCTCACTGCTCTGGCAGTCTCGCTCTGCTCTGACCCTGTGCTCATTGCTCCGGCAGTCTCGCTCTGCTCTGACCCTTTGCTCACTGCTCTGGCAGTCTCGCTCTGCTCTGACCCTGTGCTCACTGCTCCGGCAGTCTCGCTCTGCTCTGACCCTTTGCTCACTGCTCCGGCAGTCTCGCTCCGCTCTGACCCTTTGCTCACCGCTCCAGGCGGCCTCGTCCTGCTCTACTCTCGCTCACCGCTCCAGGCGGTCTCGTCTCGCTCTGCTCTTGCTCGCCGCTCCGGGCGGCCTTACTCTGCTGTGTTTGTCCACCGCATCTGCGGTTCTGTTCCTGAGTCCCAGTCTGTACTGGGACCTATCCACTCTGTGCTCCAACCTGTCGTACCTGCCAGTACCTCCCTGCCTGCATACCAGTCGTGCTTACCAACATCCACCTGCCTACATACCGGCCGTACCTGCCAGTACCTCCCTGTTTGCATACCAGTCGTGCTTGCCAGCATCCACCCATCTGCATACCAGCCGTGTCTGCCTGTACCCACCAGTCTGTGTGCCAGCCTAACCTGCCTGTTCCCGTATTCCCCGGTGTGGGTCAACAGCCGTGTCCGGGGTCTGACCTGGAGTAGCACCTGGTCCCTCTGCTCGGTTCCTCATTGGTGCACTGGCGTCGTATGCCGTCGTGCGACCTTGTTCGGATCGGGTGGATACTTAGTTACGCCCCTCCAGGCATTCACTCTCCGGTACGGTCCAGTGGAATCACTACATATACACGCACACGCCAGTCATTCCGGGCGTGTGCATTACAGCATGCTCAGGCCATGGTTCCCATTGAGCCCCACGGCCTTCGCTCTCTGAGACGTTTTTCAGCGAATACGTGCATCTAGAAGAAATTTATATTTTTTTGCTACCAGCTGAATTCCAGGCGAATTACGCACCCGTCCAGATGGATCTATCAGCACTCGTTCCTACGGATCTGCCACGGTACTATGGGGATCAAAGACTGAGTCGTGCATTTGTGGAGCAATGCTTGCTACACTTCAAGTTCTACCCTCTTTGTTTTCCCACCGTTCGGGTTAAGGTGGGATTCATGATGTCTTACCTAGCGGGTGATGCCTTGAAATGGATCACCCCCCTATGGGACGCACAGGATCCTATCGTCCTGGACTTGCAGACCTTCCTGGTGGCCTTTCCAATGGTCTTCAATGACCCTAACCCGGAGGCTCCTGCTGAAGCTTCACTTCCCAATTAGTGTTGAGCCACCCCCTAGTGTTCGGGTTCGGTTCAGTTCGTCGAACACCAGGATGTTCGAGGAACTGTTCGTCGAACTGTTCGTCGAACACCTTAGAACACCGTCGAACACCGTTAAAACCAATGGCAGGCAAACAAAAACACATAGAAACACATAGAAAACACCTTCAAAGGTGTCCAAAAGCTGACAAACTGCTCAGAAGACGCTCTCTTTAAAAAAGCCGGCCGGCAATTCAGCAGCGGCATACACCAGTACCCGACAATTCAGACAAGAAGGAATAGAGCATCACACATAGATTAGATAGATAGAAACATGTCAGTCACATATATATGAAGTACAGTGACAGTGTTGGTTACTGTACTTGTCATTTAATGTAAAGGATTTATTAAAAAAAATATTGGTGTTTTCATGCACCGTCTCTTTAAAAAAGCCGGCCTGCAACTCAGCAGCGGTACCCGACAATTTACAACAAAAAGAATAGAGCTTCACACATAGATTAGATAGATAGAAACATGTCAGTCACATATATATGAAGTACAGTGACAGTGTTGGTTACTGTACTTGTCATTTAGTGTTAAAATAAAGGATTTATTAAAAAAAAATTGGCGTGGGGTTCCCCGTAATTTTAGTCTCTAGCGGAGGTTAAGCAGACGGCTGGGGCAGATGTTTGAAGCCTGGGAAGGGGGTAATACCCATGGAGCTTACCAGGCTATTAATATCTGCCCCCAGCTGAATACCTAGCCTTTACTAGCAATTAAAATGGGGGACCCCCCCAAAATAATGACGTGGGGTCCCCCCTATTTTAATAGCTAGCAAAGGCTAGGCAGACAGCTGGGGGCTGATATTAATAGCCCAGGAAGGGTGCCATGAATATTGGTCCCCTCCCAGGCTAGAAACACCAGCCGTCAGCCGCCCCAAAATGGCGAATCCATAGGATGCGCCAATTCTGGCACTTAGCCTCACTCTTCCCACTGCCCTGTAGCGGTGGCAGTGGGGTAATAGGGTTGGGGTTGATGTCAGCTTATAATGCCAGATGACATCAAGCCCAGGTTAGTAATGGAGAGTAGTGTTGAGCGAAAATGCTCGACACTGCTCGGTACTCGCCCGAGCATCACGCTACTCGGGATGTTCGGCGAGCACCGAGCATTTCCGGGTTACTCGGGCGGGAGCTCGGGTCTCCGCCCTGCATGTTTGGCGCTCTTTACAGAGCCAATGAACATGCAGGGATTGCCAGCCAGTCATTGTAATGCCACAGCCATGTTGGTTGTGGGCATTACAGTGATTGGCTGGCCGCACAGCGTCACCATGAGTATTTAAAACCGGGCGCCGCCATCTTGGACACAGTCGCTCCGGATTAGACAGTGTAGGGACAGCGCTGCTGATTTAGGGAGAGATATAAACTGCGAAATAGTTAGTGTAGGGTCTGTAAAGGCTGCCAGAACAAACAAACAGTCCTTTTCAGGACTAATGTCCATCCCAGATACCAGGCAGGCAGGCTGTATAGGAGACACAGTGGTTATACCAGCAAACGCTGCATTACAGTCCTGTGTGCTCCTGTTGCTCAAATTGCTGGACTTAGCACCAGGTGTCGGGGGCCAGGAAAAATCCTTTTTTTTCCATCTAAATCCTCCTTTTTTTTTCCTCCTTCACACTGTACAAATACCCGTCTTATTAACCTTTTGGTGTGTCCCCCCTCCCCCCCCCCCAAAAAAAAGCGTGTCTCTGATTTTTCAGACACAAATATAACTGTTGAAAATAGTCTGGTGTAGGCTAGAGAAACAGAAGTGTTGTTTTGCACTTCCACGGTTCAAACCTCTGTATTATCCATTTTGGGCCATTTGTATCTAAAAAAAAACAGTTTGAGTGTGTCGCTCACTGTTCAGCCGCAAATATCTCTATTTAAAAAAGTGTGGTATACCCCAGTAAACAATAACTGTGGTTTTGCCATCCCACGGTAAAAAATCTCTATTATTCAGGTTTTGGTAGTTTTTTCCCTAAAGAAAAACAGTAGTGTCTCCTGACTGTTGTGACACAAAAATATATCTGTTGAAAATAGTCTTGTGTAGGCCCGACATCCCAGTGTGGTTTCGCAGTTCCACGGGTCAAATCGCTGTACTATCCAGTTTTGGGCCTTTGGTATCTAAAAAAAAAAGCAGTTTGAGTGTGTCGCTCACTGTTCAGCCGCAAATATCTCTATTTAAAAAAGTGTGGTATACCCCAGTAAACAATAACTGTGGTTTTCCTCTTCCATGGTTCTAATCTACTCTTTATTACCCTTTTTCCATTGATAGTGCAAGTGTAAGCTATTTTACTTCATTTACAATGGGCAAGGCGTGTGGCAAGGGACGTGGAAGTGGACGTTCTGGTGATGGTTCGTGCAGAGGACGGGGCCGTGGCCAAGGTGAAAATGTGCCACAACCAACAGCCACATCTTCTCGCTCCCACTTCTTGACCGAATTACTAGGGAAGCACAAAACAACACCAGTATTGAGAACTGATCAGTGTGAACAGGTTATTAATTGGATAGCAGACAATACTTCCAGTTACCTGGGCACCACCACCTCCGGTCTGTCTTCCACACGGTCAACTCTTAGTAGCCGTGAGTCTCGACCGCATACTCCTCCTCACCCTGATGCTCCTTCCTCCCACCATGCCGAGTGTCGTCAGACAGCAAGTGATCCCACACTTGGACACTCTGAAGAGCTGTTCACTGGTCCATTTCCATATTTGGGCCCCTCGCCTGATACGCTTGAAGTGGTGGAAGAGGAGATCCCATGTTGCGATGCCCAAATATTTGAACAGCCACGGCCACAGGAAGTCGACGTTGGCAATCTGTCACAAGAGGTGGACGATGACGAGACACAATTGCCAGGAAATGAGAAGGAGGATCGTGGTGCGCAAGGGGAAGAGGAGGAGGTGGTGGATGATCTAGTAACTGACCCAACGTGGAAGGAGGACATGCAGAGTGAGGCCAGCAGCACACAGGGGGAGGGAGGCAGAGTACCCCAACAGGCAGGAAGAAGCAGGGTGGTGGCCGCAGACAGAAGGCAGGCAACCGTTCCCCGTAACACCAACACGAGGGACGTTGCCAGTACAAGCGGTAGGTCTTCCAGAGTCTGGAATTTTTTTAAAGACTCTGCTGATAACCCCAAAAAGGCCATATGTTCCACCTGCCATGCCAGCATCAGCAGGGGTGACAAAACTACCAGCCTGACCACCACCAGCATGATCAGGCACATGGCAGCAAAACACCCGACTTTGTGGGGCGAAACCCAGGGTCCACGACCAGTGTCAGCGGGTGTCACCACTGCTTCTTCCACTGTTGTGCGTGCAATAGAACCCCCTGTTGTGTGTGCAAGGCAATCCCCTGTCCATACTGCATGTAAAGATGCCCCCTCCTCTCAGTCTTCACTTGTTATGGCAGATTCTCAAGAAACAGCATCAACGTCCACGTCCACGTCCCACCGCAGCGTTCAATTGTCCATATCCCAGACCTTTGAACGAAAGTGGAAATTCGCAGCTAACGCCCCACAGGCCACAGTCCTAAATTCGCACATTTCACGACTGCTTGCATTGGAAATGCTGCCTTTTAGGCTGGTGGAGACGGAATCCTTCCGCAATCTTATGGCGGTGGCCGTCCCTCGGTACTCGGTCCCCAGCCGACACTATTTTGCCCGGTGTGCCATCCCCGCACTACACAAGCACGTGTCCCAAAGCATCTGCCGTGCCCTCAACAACGCAGTTACTGGGAGAGTCCACCTGACAACGGACACGTGGACAAGTGCTTGTGGCCAGGGACGGTACATCTCTCTGACGGCACACTGGGTAAACATAGTGGAAGCCGGGACCCAGTCGGACCTTGGGACGGAACACATCCTCCCCACACCGAGGATTGCGGGCCCTATGTTAGTCAGAGTTGCCCCCACAGTGTACAGCTCCTGCGCATCCTCCTCCTCCTCCTCCTCCTCCTCATGTTCAGCCTCCATCTCAGATATCACCACATCAGTTACAAGCTGGAAGCATTGCAGTACTGCCTCCGCCAAGCGGCAACAGGCTGTGCTGAAACTCATAAGCTTAGATGATAAACCTCACACTGCTTGTGAGTTGTGGACAGCTGTGAAAGAGCAGGCAGATCTGTGGCTGAGACCGCTGAACCTACATCCCGGCATGGTCGTCTGTGACAATGGCCGTAACCTGGTGGCGGCTCTGAGGCGAGGTGAGATCACACACGTACCATGCCTGGCTCATGTGCTTAACCTCGTGGTTCAGCGGTTTCTTAAATCGTACCCCGAGTTGCCAGATCTGCTCGTGAAAGTACGCCGTCACTGACAGCGTGGGAGAATTCTCACGCTGAAGCGCTGAGTGCAGGAGAAGTTTCCCACGCTGTCAGTGACGTGCATGAGGTGAGCCGAGTTCATTGGACATGACCTCGGCTCATCTGGATGCCGTCACAGAGAGACACTGAGGAGCGCAAGCATGCCTGCACTTCTCAGTGTCTGCGGGATGACAGGTTGGATGGCAGCTTTCTGCTTCGGTCCAGCCTGTCATCTCGATGTAGCAGAGCTGAAGCTGTCGTGGGAACCATGAAAAGGTAAGGATGATGTTGCATTATTATTTTACTTTTATTGCAGGAGATCGTTGGCTTCAGCTGGAATGGGTGTGATGGTAAGTATGGTTTAATTTAGAACAATAAAAAATTGTGTGTTTATTTCAATTAAAGGACTTTATTCTGGGTGTTGTGTTTTTTTTTAAATACTTTACTAGAAATTCATGGCGGTCATGTCTAATATTGGCGTGACCCCATGAATTTCGGGCTTAGGGCCAGCTGATAATACCAAGCTGGCCCTAACCCCTTCATTACCCAGCGAGCCACCGCACCAGGGCCCTGGATGAGTTGGGTACAGCGCCAGAAGATGGTGCTTCTATGAACGCGCCATTTTCCGGGGTGGCTGTGGACTGCAATTTGCAGCAGGGGGGGGGGGGGGGGGCACAGAAAGCTTGGGCCTCCCTGCGCTGCAGATTCCAGCCCCCAGCTGCCTAGTTGTACCTGGCTGGACACAAAAATAGGGTGAAGCCCCACGTATTTTTTTTTTTTTTTTAATTATTTCATGAAATTCATGAAATAATTAAGAAAAAAAGGCCTTCCCTATATTGTTGTGTCCGGCCAGGTACAAATAGGCAGCTGGTGGTTGGGGGCTGCCCGTTCCTGCCTGCTGTACCTGGCTGGACACAAATATAGTGCGAAGCCCCACGTCAATTTTTTAAAATTATTTCAGGAAATTCATGAAATAATTAAAAAAAAATTGACGTGGGGCTTTGCACTATATTTGTGTCCAGCCAGGTACAGCAGGCAGGAACGGGCTGCCCCCAACCACCAGCTGCCTATTTGTACCTGGCCGGACACAACAATATAGGGAAGCCCTTTTTTTTTAAATTATTTCATGAAATAATTTAAAAAAAATTGACGTGGGGCTTCGCACTATATTTGTGTCCAGCCAGGTACAGCAGTCAGGAACGGGCTGCCCCCAACCACCAGCTGCCTATTTGTTCCTGGCTGGACACAACAATATAGGGAAGCCCTTTTTTTCTTAATTATTTCATCAATTTCATGAAATAATAAAAAAAAAAAAAAACGTGGGCTTCGCCCTATTTTTGTGTCCAGCCAGGTACAACTAGGCAGCTGGGGGCTGGAATCCGCAGCGCAGGGAGGCCCAAGCTTTCTGCCCCCCCCCCCCCCCCCGCTGCAAATTGCAGTCCGCAGCCACCCCGGAAAATGGCGCGTTCATAGAAGCACCATCTTCTGGCGCTGTACCCAACTCATCCAGGGCCCTGGTGCGGTGGCTCACTGGGTAATAAAGGGGTTAGGGCCAGATTGGCATTATCAGCTGGCCCTAAGCCCGAAATTCATGGGGTCACGCCAATATTAGACATGACCACCATGAATATCAAGCAAAGTATTTAAAAAAAACACAACACCCAGAAAAAAGTCCTTTAATTGAAATAAACACACAATTCTTTATTGTTTTAAATTAAACCATACTCACCATCATGCCTATTCCAGCTGAAGCCAACGATCTCCTGCAATAAAAGAAAAATAATAAAGCAACCTCATCCTTACCTTTCCATGGTTCCCACGACAGCTTCAGCTCTGCTACATCGAGATGACAGGCTGGACCGCAGCAGAACGCTGCCATCCAGCCTGTCATCCCGCAGACACTGAGAAGCGCAGGCATGCTTGCGCTTCTCAGTGTCTCGCTGTGACGGCATCCAGATGAGTCGAGTTCATGTCCAATGAACTCGGCTCACCTCATGCACGTCACTGACAGCGTGGGAAACTTCTCCTGCACTCAGTGCTTCAGCGTGAGAATTCTCCCACGCTGTCAGTGACGTGCATGAGGTGAGCTGAGATCATTGGACATGAACTCACCTCATGCACGTCACTGACAGCGTGGGAAAATTCTCACGCTGAAGCGCTGAGTGCAGGAGAATTTTCCCACGCTGTCAGTGACGTGCATGAAGTGAGCTGAGTTCATTGGACATGAGCTCACCTCATGCACGTCACTGACAGCGTGGGAGAATTCTCACACTGAAGCGCTGAGTGCAGGAGAATTTTCCCACGGTGACACTGACGTGCATGAAGTGAGCTGAGTTCATTGGACATGAGCTCACCTCATGCACGTCACTGACAGCGTGGGAGAATTCTCACACTGAAGCGCTGAGTGCAGGAGAATTTTCTCACGCTGTCAGTGACGTACATGAGGTGAGCCGAGTTGATTGGACATGACCTCGGCTCATCTGGATGCCGTCACAGCGAGACACTGAGGAGCGCAAGCATGCCTGCGCTTCTCAGTGTCTGCGGCATGGCAAGCTGGATGGCAGCGTTCCAGCCTGTCATCTCGATGTAGCAGAGCTGCAGCTTTCCTGGGAACCATGGAAAGGTAAGGATGATGTTGCTTTATTATTTTACTTTAATTGCAGGAGATCGTTGGCTTTAGCAGGAATGGGCGTGTTGGTATGTATGGTTTAATTTAGAACAATAAAGAGTTGTGTCTTTATTTCAATTAAAGGACTTTATTCTGGGTGTTTGTGTTTTTTTTTTAACTTTGACTATGGGGTTAGTAATGGGGGTGTCTTATAGACGCCTCTCCATTACTAACCTGGGCTTGATGTCAACTGGCATTATAAGCTGACATCAACCCCAACCCTATTACCCCACTGCCATCGCTACAGGGCAGTGGGAATAGTGAGGCTAAGTGCCAGAATTGGCGCATCCTATGGATGCGCCATTTCTGGGGCGGCTGACGGCTGGTGTTTCTAGCCTGGGAGGGGGCCAATATTCATGGCACCCTTCCTATGCTATTAATATCAGCCCCCAGCTGTCTGCCTAGCCTTTGCTAGCTATTAAAATAGGGGGGGCCCCACATCATTTTTTGGGGGGGTCCCCCATTTTAATAGCTAGTAAAGGCTAGGTATTCAGCTGGGGGCTGATATTAGTAGCCTGGGAAGCTCCGTGGGTATTACCCCCTTCCCAGGCTTCAAACATCTGCCCCAGCCGTCTGCTTAACCTCCGCTAGAGACTAAAATTATGGGGAACCCTACGCCAATTTTTTTTTAAATAAATCCTTTATTTTAAACACTAAATGACAAGTACAGTAATCAACACTATCACTGTACTTATTATATATGTGACTGACATGTTTCTATCTATCTAATCTATGTGTGATGCTCTATTCCTTCTATTCTAAATTGTCGGGTACCGCTGCTGAAATGCCGGCCGGCTTTTTTAAAGAGACGGTGCATGAAAACACTATTATTTTTTTTTAATAAATCCTTTACACTAAATGACAAGTACAGTAAGCAACACTGTCACTGTACTTCATATATATGTGACTGACATGTTTCTATCTATCTAATCTATGTGTGATTCTCTATTCCTTCTATTCTAAATTGTCGGGTACCGCTGCTGAATTGCCAGCCGGCTTTTTTAAAGAGACAGTGCATGAAAACACTATTATTTTTTTTAATAAATCCTTTACACTAAATGACAAGTACAGTAAGCAACACTGTCACTGTACTTCATATATATGTGACTGACATGTTTCTATCTATCTAATCTATGTGTGATTCTCTTTTCTTTCTGTTCTAATTTGTTGGGCACCGGTGTATGCCACTGCTGAATTGCCGGCTTTTCATGTTTCACTGTGAGCACTGTTCCCATCGATTTGGGCAATCACTGTAATGCCACAACCACCATGGCTGTGGCATTACAGTGAGTGGCAGACAATCCCTGCATGATTGGTGCTCTAAATAGCGCCAGACATGAAGGATACGCTTTTGGTGCAGGAACAGTTATCGAACATAACCTCGAACAGCCGAATTTTTAGCAAATTGTTCGGGTTCGTCGATCAACTCGAACACCGCCCAAAACAGCTCGAATTTGAGATTGGCGAACAATTCTAGTCGAACACCGCTCATCTCTATTCCCAATATCCCGGAGCAGCCCCGATGGGTAATGTGTGTGGGTAGCGCACTAGTCCTCCTGCCCGAAGAGACTACTGCCCATCCAGAATCCACACAGGATGACTACGCTCTCCGGAATACTTCTCCCAACCTCAAGAGGCAGTCCAGACGTGCTAGGCGTAGAGGCAAGCCGTCACGCCAGGGTCGGTCCTCCCAAAGACCTCCTGATCCCAACCTTGAAGTCCCTGCTGAAGCTTCATTTCCCTGTATCCCGGAGCAGCCCCGATGGGTAATGTGTGTGGGTAGCGCACCAGTTCTCCTGCTCGAAGAGACTTCTGCCCACCTAGAATCCACACAGGAGGACTTCCTGCACCCGGTATCTGATGCTTCATCCACTTTAACCGGTGAGCCTGTCCAAAGGTACTCCGAAGCAGTGATTACCTCCGAGTCTGTGCACCTCTACTACCTGGCGGAGGATCCCCTGTTGCCTCCTGAATCCTCCGGAATACCACCTGATGACAAATGGAGAGAGACTTCCCTACACCCGGTACCCGATACTTCGTCCGCTCCGTCCTGTGAGCCTGACAATGGGTACCTCAAAGTGGTAGTTAACCCCGAGTCTCTACACCCCTCCGACCAGGCGAAGGACCTCCAGTTGTCTCCAGAACCCTTTGGGGTGCTACCTGGTAGTGAATGGACCGAGACTTTCCTATACTCGGTACCTGATACCTCGCCCACTTCGTCCAGTGAGTCCGACCTAGTGTACTCCGAAGCAGAGGTTACCCCCGAGTCTCTGCACTCTTCCGACCCGGCGGAGGACTTCCAGTTGTTTCCTGAATCCTCCGGGGTACCACCAGATAACAAAGGGACAGTGACTTTTCTTCACCTTGTACCTGATACCCCGCCCATTTCTTCCTGTGAGCTTGACAAGAGGCACCCCGAAGCAGAGGTTAACCCCGAGTCTCTGCTCCCCTCCAACCCGGCGGAGGACTTCCAGTTGTCTCCTGTACCCTCTGGGGTGCCACCTGAAAATATGTGGAGAGAGACTTCCTTGTGTGCTGTTCCTGGCACTCCACCCGTTTCGTCTGTTGCTGAGGATGGCTGGATAGGAGGTAGCATCCTAGCTACCCAGATGAGACCAGTCTTTTCTGAGGACAGTAGAAGTAATCTCCTTGAAGTGAAGGATTGGCCCTTGAATTCCCTGTAGAAGATTCTGGCAGGCCTGAAGAAGAGGGGGCGTAAGGGGGGGGGGTACTGTAACATACCTGGCGGCGTCCTTGCATAGTGGTCCATCTCCCACTGTGCAAGAGCGCGCACTTGATTTCCAGTCCAGACTATCACTTTGGCTTCTTTCCATATTGTCTGCTTTGCTCTGCTCTGTCTGCTTAGGGCGACGCCCGTTGAACTTCCTGTTTCTTGTAGCTGCTGCAGACACACCCCTGATGCTTCCTCAGCCTATTGCTGTCTGTCACCTGGTATTTAACCCAGCTCTTCCCTGGAATCCTTACCTGAGCATCTTGTTCTGTCAGTTGGCTTCTAGTCACTGATGTGCCAGGTCCTGTCTATGTTTCCTGCCTTGCGGTATCAGTTCCTGTGTCTGAACTGAGTCCTGTCTGTGTACTCTAGCCAGCTGCCTTTCCTGGAGGCTGTATTTCCAGGCCCGTGTGAACACGCACTTAGCCTGTTCCTTCTGCCCTCTAGGGGCCGAATACCTAGATCTGTTGTCTGTGTCTTTTCCCACTGTCTGTTCCTGCCCTAACCATCTTCCAGCCTGTTTCCCGTTTCTCTCTACGCCCATATCTTCCCTTTTTCTGCAGAGTCTGAACTCGTACCTAACTCCTGCTCGTTGTCACTGTACTTCCGTTTGTGAGTTTGTGGTCCACTCGCTACTTCACTGCAAGTACCCTGTGGGTATCTGGTTCTGCCTTTCCCTTCCTGTCTGTTCCGTGTGAACAGAGCCCTGTCCCCTCTGCCCTGCCTTGCTTGCCGCTCCGGCGGTTTCTGCCTGCTCTGCCTTGTTCACCGCTCCGGCGGTTCTTGCCTGCTCTGACCCTTTGCTCACTGTTCCGGCAGTCTCGCTCTGCTCTGACCCTTTGCTCACTGCTCCGGCAGTCTCGCTCTGCTCTGACCCTTTGCTCACTGCTCCGGCAGTCTCACTCTGCTCTGACCGTCTCGCTCTGCTCTGACCCTTTGCTCACTGCTCCGGCAGTCTCGCTCTGCTCTGACCCTTTGCTCACTGCTCCGGCAGTCTCGCTCTGCTCTGACCCTTTGCTCACTGCTCCGGCAGTCTCGCTCTGCTCTGACCCTTAGCTCACTGCTCCGGCAGTCTCGCTCTGCTCTGACCCTTTGCTCATTGCTCCGGCAGTCTCGCTCTGCTCTGACCCTTTGCTCACTGCTCCGGCAGTCTCGCTCTGCTCTGACCCTTTGCTCATTGCTCCGGCAGTCTCGCTCTGCTCTGACCCTGTGCTCACTTCTCCGGCAGTCTCGCTCTGCTCTGACCCTTTGCTCACTGCTCCGGCAGTCTCGCTCTGCTCTGACCCTTTGCTCACCACTCCAGGCGGCCTCGTCCTGCTCTACTCTCGCTCACCGCTCCAGGCGGTCTCGTCTCGCTCTGCTCTTGCTCGCCGCTCCAGGCGGCCTCACTCTGCTGTGTTTGTCCACCGCATCTGCGGTTCTGTTCCTGAGTCCCAGTCTGTTATGGGACCTATCCACTCTGTGCTCCAACCTGTCGTACCTGCCAGTACCTCCCTGCCTGCATACCAGTCATGCTTACCAACATCCACCTGCCTGCATACCGGCCGTACCTGCCAGTACCTCCCTGTTTGCATACCAGTCGTGCTTGCCAGCATCCACCCATCTGCATACCAGCCGTGTCTGCCTGTACCCACCAGTCTGTGTGCCAGCCTAACCTGCCTGTTGCTGTATTCCCCGGTGTGGATCAACAGCCGTGTCCGGGGTCTGACCTGGAGTAGCACCTGGTCCCTCTGCTCGGTTCCTCATTGGTGCACTGGCGTCGTATGCCGTCGTGCGACCTTGGTCGGATCGGGTGGATACTTAGTTACGCCCCTCCAGGCATTCACTCTCCGGTACGGTCCAGTGGAATCACTACATATACACGCACACACCAGTCAGTCCGGGCGTGTGCATTACAGGCAAGATGTACACCGGATAGCATTGTCAATAATGGAGCTCATTTTCTAATGGGGATTGCCCTAGACAGAAATGTTAAGTAAAAGGAAATGTAAAGAATTAATAAAATACAGACAGCAATTCAGTCCAAATTCCTCCCTTCCAAACTCCCTGAATCCAAGTCACTAAAAAACAAGTCACACACTTACTTCCTTTTGCACTTACACTCCAGTCACACTCAGCTCGTTCACACTCGCTAAGGAAGAAGATTTAAATAGTTTTTTTTTTTTCCTTTTAACAGCAATCCACCCTACAGCTCAATGTACTACCAAAGGAATTGATCCCTCGGGGGTTTCATCTAAATCACGTCATTTGGAGATTTAGATGGAAAGCCTGATATAAGTGCTCAGCGTAGAGAGTCAGATAAATGTGATCCCAAATGTTGTGTAAAATGTTCCCAATAAAAGTTTCAACTCAATCCACAAAAAAAGCAAGTCCCCACTCAGGTCCATCATCTGTTAATGTAAATATAGGGGGCTTCCACTTTACTGATAGTACAGGCTCTGGAAAAGCACTATGGCTCCTCACCCTCCAAAAGAAATCCAGTGAATTCTGCACTTCCAAATCCAAATGCTCCCCTTTCTTCCCACAGTGTGCCTAAACCACATTTAGCGTCCAAATGTTTGGCATTTCTGTAGCGATGAGAGCCCGCCTAATTTATGGGTGGATGTCTCTAGAAGCATGAGCTGGGCATAACATACTGGGCACTACAATGTACTGACACTACAACAGCAGATTTTCAATTTTCACTCAGCAACATCCATTGCTGTGTGTTTCTGGGAAACACCCATGGAGTCAAATCATCACTACACCTGTAGATTAATTCCCAGAGGGCTATAAGTCCCAAAATATGGTCACTTGAGGGGAGTTTTATAGCACTTAGGAGCTCTGTATATGGAGTCTGCACACTATTCTAGGAAAATCTGCACTCCAGGAGGCAAATAGTGCTCCGTCCCTCCCGAGTCTCGCCGTGTGGCTAAGCAGTATAGTACAGCCACATATGGGGTATTTCCATGTTCAGCATAAATTGTATGACAAATTTTGGTGCCATTTTTACCCATATTTTCTTGTGAAAATGTAAAATCTGAGGCTAAAACAATTTTTTTGTGGTAAAAATGTAATTATTTTTTCTTCACTGCCCAATGGTATAAAATTATGTGACTTACCCATGGTGTCAATATGATCACTGCATCCTTAGATGAATTTATTGAGAGTTTGTAAAATGGGGTCAATTATGTTTTTTTTTTGCTGTTCTGGCACCTCAGGGGTTCTCCCAGTTGGTCATGGCACCCGCAAACCATAACAGTAAAATCTGCACTAAATTACGGTGCTCCTTTCCTTCTGAGTTTTGCATTGTGTAGTTCACGATTACATGTAGGGTATGAGAGGTCAATTTTTTCCTATTAGCTCTTATGAAAATTAAAAATTTGGGGCTAAAACAACAGTTTAATGGTAAAAATGTGATTATTCTTTCCTCACCGTCCAATGGTATAAATTTCTGTGAGGCACATGTGGTGTCAACATGCTAACTGCACCCCTAGATGAATTCATTGAGAGGTACAGTTGCAAAATGATGTAATTTATGGAAGGTTTCTTCTGTTCTGGCACCTCAGGGGCTCTGCCAATGTGACATGGCACCCTCAAACCATTCCAGAAAAATCTAAACTCCAATATGCCACTTCTTCTCTTCTGAGCTTTGCACTGTTCCTCAAAAGTAGTTTTCGACCACATATGGGTATCGATGTACTCAGGATAAATTGCACAACAAATTGTATGGTTCATTTTGCTGTTACTTTGTTAATTTGGAGCAAAACCAACATTTTTGCATGAAAATTAAATTTTTTAAATTTCACATTTCAACGTTATAAACTTCTGTGATGCACGTTGCTCCGTCCCTTCCGAGCCCTGCCGTGCACCCAAACAGTAGTTTTCCCCTACATATGGGGTATCGATGTACTCAGGAGAAATTGCACAACTAATTGTATGGTGCAATTTCTCCTGTTACCCTTGTGAAAATTAAAAAAATTGGGGCTAAAAGAATATTTTTTGTGGGAAAAATAAGATTTATTTTATTTTCACAGCTTAAAGTTATAAACTTCTGTGAAGCACCTGGGGCTTCAAGGTGCTCACCACACATTTATATACATTCCTTGAGGGGTCTAGTTTTCAAAATGCGGTCACTTGCGGGGGTTTCCACTGTTTAAGCATATGAGGGGCTCTCCAAATGCGACATGGTGTCTGCTAATGATTCCAGAAAATTGTGTTCAAAAAGTCAAATGGCGCTTCTTCCATTCCAAGCCCTGCCATGTGCCCAAACAGTAGTTTTTCTCCACATATGGGATATTGGTATACTCAGGAGAAATTGCACAACAAATTCTATAGTACATTGTCTCCTGTCACCCTTGTAAAAATGCAAAATTTGGGGCTAAAAGATCATTTTTTTGGAAACATTTGGCTTTTTATTTTCACGGCTCTACATTTTATAAACTTCTGTGATGCACCTGGGGCTTCAAGATGCTCACCACACATCTAGATACATCCCTTGAGCGCTCACTTGTGGGGGTTTCCACTGTTTCAGCACATCAGGGGCTCTACAAATGCAACATTGCGTCCAATCTTGATTCCAGACATTTTTGCTTTCAAAAAGTCAAACGGTGCTCCTTTCCACCCAAGCCCTGCCATGTATCCAAACACATATGGGGTATTGTCATACTCAGGAGAAATTGAACAACAAATTTTGTCCTGTTACCCTTGTGAAAATTAAAAATTTGAGACTAAATAAATTTTTTGTGAAAAAAAGTAAAATGTTAATTTTTTTCCTTCCACGTTGCATTAATTCCTGTGAATCACCTAAAAAGTTATTAAACTTCTTGAATGTCGTTTTGAGGACTTTGAGGGATTCAGTGTTTAGAATGGTGTCATTTTTGGGTATTTTCTGTCATATAGGCTCCCCAAAGACTTTTAAAATCTGATGTGGTCCCTAAAAAAATGGTTTTGTAAATTTTGTTGGAAAAATTTGAAATTTCAGACCAATTTTTAATCCCAACTTCCTAATCTAACTTCCTAACAAAAAAAAAGATTAAAAATGATGCAGATGTAAAGTAGACATGTGGAAAATGTTATTTATTAAATATTTTGTGTGACATAACTCTCTGGTTTAAGGGTATAAGAACTATTAGTTTGAAAATTGCAAAATTTTCCCCAAATTTTTGATATTTTCACAAATAAACGCAAATCATATCGAACAAGTTACCTTAAAGTCTCCCTTAAAGGCTACCTTAAGGTTTCCGGGCCTCTCAGCTGCTGGAAGGCCCGGTGGCTGTCAACTCTGGTAACCTAAAGGGCTCGAGTTCAGTTCCCCCCAGTTCACATTGGCTGATTCTCACAACGGCAGCGCAAGTGCCGGACTAATGAATACCGGAGTGCTGAGTGCTTTACTTGCGGTCACTGTGAACTGAGATAACCTTACTGATGTCACTTCAGTTCACAGCAGCTTGGTCTCGCGGAGTAGAAATATCCATTTGGATTATGGTGGACCCTGTGGATTATTATTATTTTTTAATAAATGGGGGAAAGAGGGAAATTGTTGGGGATTTTTTTTAAGTAAAGTGTTTTTTTTCTGTGTTATTTTTCAAATAAAGATTTTTTCGGTGTGTTTTCTTCTCTTTTTACCTACTGGGTTAGTAATGGGGGTGTCTGATAGACTCCTGTCCATTACTAACCTGTGGGTTTGATGACAGCGAACATTACAGGAGCTGACATCAACTCCACAATCCCATTACATTGATTGCCTCGGCACCAGAGCCGAATCTAAGCACCAGAATTGGCGCATCTAATGAATGCGCCATTTCTGGAGTAACTGAAGGCTGGTCTTATTAGGCTGGGAATGGGCCAATATTCATTGCCCTTCCCAGCCTATTAATGTCAACTCGCAGATTTCTGCTTTACCTTAGCTCTGTAGCATCGGCGTCTCTTCCTCACTGCCGCGGTCCAGGTCCGGCGTCCTCCCGCTCCCCTGCTGCTGTGGCGCGCACCATACGCAGCTTCCCGGGCACTGTGCTTAGGGCGCACGCTCTCCCCTTTTAAAGGGGCTGCGCACGCTGTCCTATAGAGTCCCTGGCCAATGGCCGGAGGACTTCCCCTATATTAGGCACCTCCTCCAATATGGAGGTGCCTGTGCACGGTTGTTGTTCCGTGTGCTAAACACTTGCTCTAGCCCTCAGGTCCTGCTGCCTGTCAGTCCTGCCTGCCAGTCTGTCTGTCAGTCCAGGCCGCCAGTCTGTGTAACAGTTCTGTCCTCCAGTCTGTCTACAGTTGTGTCCACCAGCCTGCTTACCTGGAGCACCTGTCTGTTACCTGTTGTGCCCGCCAGCCTGCTTACCTGGAGCACCTGTCTGTTACCTGTTGTGCCCGCCAGTCAGCCTACCTGGAGCACCTGCCTGTAACCTGCCGTGCCCGCCAGCCTACCTGGAGCACCTGCCTGTAATCTGCCGTGCCCACCAGCCTACCTACCTGGAGCACCTGCCTGTTACCTGTTGTGCCCGCCAGCTTGCCTACCCGGAGCACATGTCTGGCTATCTGCCGAACCAGCCTGCTCATCTACCCGGTCCACCCGTCAGCCTTCCTGCCATGCTCATTTGCTGCACCGGTCAGTTCCTGCCATCTGACCCGTGGGAGTCACCTGCTCTCACATAAGGTCGGTCCCAGAGTGGCATCTGGTCCACCTGCCCAGTCCCTCCCTGGTTCACGGAGTCGACTAAGCCGCGTTGTGACCTTGGTCGGGCCGAGTAGGCACTTAGTCACGCCCCTCTGGTCCCTCCTTGCACCGAAGCACAGAGGTTCCACCACACGGACCCGTATCAAGCTCGTTATTAAAAATAGGGGGGACCCAACATCATTTTTTTATGGTCCCCCATTTTTAATAACCAGCAAAGGCAAAGCAGACAGCTGTGAGCTGATATGAATAAGCTGGGAAGGTCCATGGATATTGGCCCCTTCCCCTCATAATAAGACCAGCTAACAGTTGTCTGCTTTCTCATGGCTGGTCATAAAAATAGGGGGACGACACATCATTTTATATATTTATTTATTAACAAGTACAGTAACGTACACACCCAAGGCACTGTTTTACTTGGACCTCTGCCTCCTGGTTCAAGAATATTTTCTCTTTTTCTTATTCTATGTTATTTTAATGAGTGTTAATCGAGCACTAAAATGCTCGGGTGCTCGAAGCTCGGGCCGAGCTCACCGTGATACTCGGGTGCTCGACCCGAGCAACGAGCCCAATGTTAGTCTATGGGAGACCCGAGCATTTTTATCGCGGCACCCCCAGCAGTCTTTTAAAAGCCTAACAAGTGCCCAAAATGATAGTGACAGTGCTCAAATGACATAGGGACAGCATGGGGATCGCCCCAGGAAGCATTTCTGATGCCCAGGTCACAAATGTCAACAACGTGGTCAGAGATATTAAGCCACTTTTAAGGGCTCACAATAAAATGTTCAAAAACGAAACTGAAACTGCTTTCCTGTGAAATATGTTAAGGAACTTCCTTTCCAGGGTAAAGACTTGTGTATAAGGTAAAATAAATAACCCCCCCCAAAAAATACTCCTCCACACCTTGGGCTATGTTCACAAGTAGCATTTTTTATGCGTTTTTGCACTTTTGTATTGCTTTCAACCGTGACAAATGCACTCACCGGGAAATGTCATTTTAACATTTTACCACCTTATCTGGCCATGTGCTGTGTGACACATGCATACAGTGCTGAAAAGACATGGGAACAGCATGGGGAAGACCCCTGGAAGCATCTCTGACACCCAGGTCACGGCTTAAAAGTGTGCCCATCAGAAGTCATCCTTGCCGCATCAGAAGATGCAGACTTGCAACTATCCCCGTGCCCAGGGCACTGTTCAATTGTACCTCCCCCATTCCTTGCAATGCAAGCACAAATATGCAGCCAACCACCCACCCACCCCCAGGCTGCAATACCATACTGCTTGCTTGCACTTGAAATTTGGCCTTTTAGGCATGTGGAGGCGGAATCTGGCCACCACGTCATGGCTGCGTTGGCGGCCTGGAATCCATACTCAGTCCCCAGCCGCCCGGCGGCCGGGTGTCCACACACGGTCCCCAGCCGCCTGGGGGCAGCCGTGTGTCCAAAAACGGTCCCCAGCCGCCCCTATTTCTCCTGTCAACTTCCCCCTACACACTTTTCTTAGCCCGGGCTGCTTTAGGGCAGCATTGGACGAGACCACCAGAGAACCAGACTCCTCTGGTGGGCCCTGGCTTCTCCATCAGGGGAGTTGAGAGTGCCAAGGTGAGGAGCATGATGATGATGATAGAAGTTAGCATCTGCTTTGTTTTCTTTTAATGCAAGCATAAGTGTGCAGCCTGCTACCCACCCACCCCCAGGCTGCAATGCCATTCTGCTAGCTGGCCACTACCTCATGGCTGCTTCGGCAGCGAGGCATCCATACTCAGTCCCCAGCCGCCCCTATTTGTCCCGGTGTGCCTTATACATAAGATTAAGCGTGTATACCAAAACATTACCTGTGCCCTCCCCAGTGCATTTAGTGGGAAGGACAGCCTATTCCGCTGTAGTGTGTGCATGCCAAACCCCTGTTCATGGTACATGCGAAGATGCCTCCCACCCTGCACCTGTCATTGCAGACTTGCAACTATCCCCGTTCAAGTCCTTGTCCCAGGGCAGTGTTCCATTGCACCTCTCCCATTCCTTGCAATGCAAGCGCAAGTATTGATCGTGCCACCCACCCACCCCCAGGCTGCAATACCATACTGCTTGCTTGCTTGCACTTGTAATTGGGCCTTTTAGGCATGTGGAGGCGGAATCTCGCCACCACGTCATGGCTGCGTTGGCGGCCTGGAATCCATACTCAGTCCCCAGCCACCCGGCGGCCGGGTGTCCACACTCGGTCCCCAGCCGCTAAGGGGCGGCCGGGTGTCCATACTCGGTCCACAGCCGCCCCGCGGCCGGGTGTCCACATACGGTCCCCAGCCGCCTGGGGGCAGCCGGGTGTCCATAAACGGTCCCCAGCCGCCCCTATTTCTCCTGTCAACTTCCCCCCACACACTTTTCTTAGCCTGGGCTGCTTTAGGGCAGTATTGGACGAGACCACCAGAGAACCAGACTCATCTGGTGGGCCCTGGCTTCTCCATCAGGGGAGTTGAGAGTGCCAAGGTGAGGAGCATGATGATGATGATACAAGTTAGCATCTGCTTTGTTTTCTTGGAATGCAAGCGCATGTATGTAGCAGTGGCTAGGCCTGAGGTGGTCAGCGTTTTGGCGCATATCCTACCTCCTCCGAGGATGGCTGGATGTTTTCCTGCTACTATTCTATGACTCCCGTTAAAGCAAAGCTTCAGGTGATAGATGATGGATGAGGTAGTGGCAAAGGAGAAAGAGCAGGAGGAACAGGGACCATTCACATCAATATCAGGCCAGTCAACCACATATGTCTTGTAGGATATATTTCTGTAACAAAAGGAGCGGTTCGGCTACACAGATATAGGGCATACAGTGAGTGCAATGCCTGCCAAAAATTTTGAGGCACTCCAATGCCCCTTGGAAATGACATGGAGGTCAGAGGGCCTTAACTAAACCGTTTTTTCCATTTATACCAACTGGGTCTCCTGTACGCTGTTAGCCTAAGCAGTGAATGGAAGGCTTTCCAAAAATTATGAGGAACTTGCAATGCCCCTTACAAGAGCCATGCAGTACAGCATATTACAAACATAAGTCCCATTATTGGGGAGTGGGTCTCCCATAGTATTTGCTTATGCCTGTTATGCACACGCCCGGGCTGAGCGGCGTGTGCGTGTGATTGTAGTGATTCCACTGGACCATGAACCGGAGAGTGCCTGGAGGGGCGTGACTAAGTATCTGGCCGATCCGACCAAGATGGCACGACGGCATACGACGCCAGTGCACCAGGGAGAAACCGGGCAGAGGGACCAGGTGCTACTCCAGGTCAAACTCCGGACACGGGGGTTGACCCACACAGGGATTACTGGATCAGGCTGGTTAGGCTGGCGCACAGACTGGAGGGTATAGGCAGGCACGACTGGTATGCAGGCAGGCGGGTAAAGGCAAGCGCAGCTAGAGTGCAGACAGGGAGGTACTAGCAGGTAAGAACACAGGCGGGATAGGACCCAGTACACACTGGGACTCAGGAACAATACAGGTAGAGGGGTACAGGCAAGCACAGCTAGAGTGCAGACAGGGAGGCACTAGCAGGTAGGAACACAGGCGGGATAGGACCCAGTACACACTGGGACTCAGGAACAGGCAGGTTAGGCTGGCACAGACTGGTGGATATAAGCAAACACGGCAGGTATGCAGATGGGTGGATACAGGCGAGTATGCAGGCAGGGAGGTACTGGCCGAAAGGACGGGCTGGAGCACAGAAAGGTTAAGACCCAGTACTGACTGGGTCACAGAACCGCAGATGCGGTAGACAACCACAGCAGAGAGGGAACGCCCGAAGCGGTGGGCAAGAACAGAGCAGGACAGGGCTGCAGGAGCAGCGAGCACAAGCAGGGCAGGACAGGACTGCCGGAGCAGCGGGCAGAAGCAGGGCAGGACAGGACTGCCGGAGCAGCGGGCAGAAGCAGGGCAGGACAGGACTGCTGGAGCAGCGGGCAGAAGCAGGGCAGGACAGGACTGCCGGAGCAGCGGGCAGAAGCAGGGCAGGACAGGACTGCCGGAGCAGCGGGCAGAAGCAGGGCAGGACAGGACTGCCGGAGCAGCGGGCAGAAGCAGGGCAGGACAGGACTGCCGGAGCAGCGGGCAGAAGCAGGGCAGGACAGGACTGCCGGAGCAGCGGGCAGAAGCAGGGCAGGACAGGACTGCCGGAGCGGTAAGCAAAGGAGTCAGAGCAGACTAGAACCGCCGGAGCGGTGAGCAAAGGAGTCAGAGCAGGCTAGAACCGCCGGAGCGGTGAGCAAAGGAGTCAGAGCAGGCTAGAACCGCCGGAGCGGTGAGCAAAGGAGTAAGAGCAGGCTAGGCTGAGTAGGGGGGACAGGGCTCTGTTCACACGGAACAGACAGGAAGGGAAAGGCAGAGCCAGACACCCACAGGGTACTTGCAGTGAAGTAGCGAGTGGACCACAAACTCACAAACGGGAGTACAGAGACAACAAGCAGGAGTTAGGTACGAGTTCAGACTCTGCAGAAAAAGGAAGGGAACGGACATAGAGGCAAAACAGGTAAAGGATAGGAGAGAGTTCAGACTGGAACTGAGTGTACGGAGGAGACCGACACTGCAGCGGGATACAGGAGCGGGTCTGGGAATACGGCCCCCAGAGAGGCAGGACGAACAGGCAAGGAGCGTGTTCAGACAGGACAAACAAGATACAGGAGCGGGTCTAGGTAATCGGCCCCTAGAAGGCAGGAGGAACAGGCTAGGAGCGTGTTCAGACAGGACAGACAAGATACAGGAACAGGTCTAGGTAATCGGCCCCTAGAAGGCAGGAGGAACAGGCTAGGAGCGTGTTCAGACAGGTCAGACAAGATACAGGAACAGGTCTAGGTAATCGGCCCCTAGAAGGCAGGAGGAACAGGCTAGGAGCGTGTTCAGACAGGCCTGGAAATACAGCCTCCAGGATAGGCAGACAAGAGAACACAGAACGGGACCTGGCACCTTCAGAGTGCAAGCACACACTGAAAGAAACACTATGCTCAGGCAGGGATAGATGGGAGCAGCTGAGCTATATACCAGGTGACAGACAGCAATAGGCTGAGGACGCACAAGAGGTGTGACCCACAGCAGGTACAAAAAGCAGGAAGTGATCGGGCGCCGCCCTTAAGCAGCAGAAACAGACACAAACAGACAGCATGGAGGGAAGCCAGAGAGACATTCTGGACAGGAGATCAAGTGCGCGCTCTTGCACAGTGGGAGATGGACCACTATGCAAGGACGCCGCCAGGTATGTTACAGTACCCCCCCCTTACGCCCCCTCTTCTTCAGGCCTGCCAGAATCTTCCGCAGGGAATTCGAGGGCCAATTCTTCACTTCGAAGAGATCACTTCCACTGTCCACCGGAAAAACTGGTCTCCTCTGGGTAGCTAGGATGCTACCTCCCATCCAGCCACCCTTAGCAACAGACGAAACGGGTGGAGTACCAGGAACAGCACACAAGGAAGTCTCTCTCCACATATTTTCAGGTGGCACCCCAGAGGGTACAGGAGACAACTGGAAGACCTCCACCGGGTTGGAGGGGGACAGAGACTTGGGGGTAATCTCTGCTTCGAGGTACATCTTGTCAAGCTCACAGGAAGAAATAGACGGGTTATCCGGTACATAATGAGGAAAAGTCACTGTCTCTTTGTTTTCTGGTGGTACCCCGGAGGATTCAGGAAACAACTGGAGGTCCTCCGCCGGGTCAGAAGAGTGCAGAGGCTCAGAGAAAACATCTGCTTCAGAGTACACTAGGTCGGACTCACTGGACGAAGCAGGCGAGGTATCGGGTACCGAGTATAGGAAGGTCTCTGTCCATTCTCCACCAGGTGGCACCCCAAAGGGTTCTGGAGACAACTGGCGGTCCTCCGCCTGGTCAGAGGGGTGTAGAGACTCACGGGTAACCTCTGCTTCAGAGTACACTAGGTCGGACTCACTGGACGAAGCAAGCGAGGTATCAGATCCAGGATATAGGAAAGTCTCTGTCCATTCACCACCAGGTGGCACCCCGAAGGGTTCTGGAGACAACTGGAGGTCCTCCGCCTGGTCAGAGGAGTGTAGAGACTTGGGAGTAACCACTGCTTCAGAGTACACTTGGACATGCACACCGGTTAAAGTGGGTGAAGCATCTGATGCCGGGTGCAGGAAGTTCTCCTGTGTGGAGTCTGGATGGGCAGAAGTCTCTTCGGGCAGGAGAACTGGTGCACTACCCACGCACATTACCCGTTGGGGCTTCTCCGGGATACAGGGAGATGAAGCTTCAGTAGGGACTTCAAGGTTGGGGTCAGGAGGTCTCAGGGAGGACAGACCCTGGCGTGACGGCTTGCCTCTACGTCTAGCACGTCTGGACTGCCTCTTGAGGTTGGGAGAAGTATTCCGGAAAGCGTAGTCACCCTGTGAGGATTCTGGGTGGGCAGTAGTCTCATTGGGCTGGAGGACTATTGCGCTACCCACACACATTACCCATTGGGGCTGCTCCGGGATATTGGGAAGTGAAGCTTCAGCAGGAACCTCCGGGTTAGGATCATCGAAGACCATTAGAAAGGCCACCAGGAAGGCCATTAGGTCCAGGAGGATCGGATCCTGTGTTTCATATAGGGGGTTGATCCATTCCAAGGCATCACCCGCCAGGTAAGACATAATGAATGCCACCTTAACCCGATCGGTGGGAAAACATAGAGGGTAGAACTTGAAGTGTAGCATGCATTGCTCCACAAATGCACGACTTTGTCTAGGATCCCCATAATAACGTAGCGGATCCGCGGGAACGAGAGCAGATAGATCCATCTGGACGGGTGCGTAATTCGCCTGGAACTCAGCTGAGAAAGAAAAAAATATATTTATTTATTTATTTTAATGCATGTATTCGCTGGAAAACTTCTCAGAGAGCGAAGGCCGTGGGGCTCAACGGGAACCATGGCCTGAGCATGCTGTTATGCACACGCCCGGGCTGAGCGGCGTGTGCGTGTGATTGTAGTGATTCCACTGGACCATGAACCGGAGAGTGCCTGGAGGGGCGTGACTAAGTATCTGGCCGATCCGACCAAGATGGCACGACGGCATACGACGCCAGTGCACCAGGGAGAAACCGGGCAGAGGGACCAGGTGCTACTCCAGGTCAAACTCCGGACACGGGGGTTGACCCACACAGGGATTACTGGATCAGGCTGGTTAGGCTGGCGCACAGACTGGAGGGTATAGGCAGGCACGACTGGTATGCAGGCAGGCGGGTAAAGGCAAGCGCAGCTAGAGTGCAGACAGGGAGGTACTAGCAGGTAGGAACACAGGCGGGATAGGACCCAGTACACACTGGGACTCAGGAACAATACAGGTAGAGGGGTACAGGCAAGCACAGCTAGAGTGCAGACAGGGAGGCACTAGCAGGTAGGAACACAGGCGGGATAGGACCCAGTACACACTGGGACTCAGGAACAGGCAGGTTAGGCTGGCACAGACTGGTGGATATAAGCAAACACGGCAGGTATGCAGATGGGTGGATACAGGCGAGTATGCAGGCAGGGAGGTACTGGCCGAAAGGACGGGCTGGAGCACAGAAAGGTTAAGACCCAGTACAGACTGGGTCACAGAACCGCAGATGCGGTAGACAACCACAGCAGAGAGGGAACGCCCGAAGCGGTGGGCAAGAACAGAGCAGGACAGGGCTGCAGGAGCAGCGAGCACAAGCAGGGCAGGACAGGACTGCCGGAGCAGCGGGCAGAAGCAGGGCAGGACAGGACTGCCGGAGCAGCGGGCAGAAGCAGGGCAGGACAGGACTGCCGGAGCAGCGGGCAGAAGCAGGGCAGGACAGGACTGCCGGAGCAGCGGGCAGAAGCAGGGCAGGACAGGACTGCCGGAGCAGCGGGCAGAAGCAGGGCAGGACAGGACTGCCGGAGCAGCGGGCAGAAGCAGGGCAGGACAGGACTGCCGGAGCAGCGGGCAGAAGCAGGGCAGGACAGGACTGCCGGAGCGGTAAGCAAAGGAGTCAGAGCAGACTAGAACCGCCGGAGCGGTGAGCAAAGGAGTCAGAGCAGGCTAGAACCGCCGGAGCGGTGAGCAAAGGAGTCAGAGCAGGCTAGAACCGCCGGAGCGGTGAGCAAAGGAGTAAGAGCAGGCTAGGCTGAGTAGGGGGGACAGGGCTCTGTTCACACGGAACAGACAGGAAGGGAAAGGCAGAGCCAGACACCCACAGGGTACTTGCAGTGAAGTAGCGAGTGGACCACAAACTCACAAACGGGAGTACAGAGACAACAAGCAGGAGTTAGGTACGAGTTCAGACTCTGCAGAAAAAGGAAGGGAACGGACATAGAGGCAAAACAGGTAAAGGATAGGAGAGAGTTCAGACTGGAACTGAGTGTACGGAGGAGACCGACACTGCAGCGGGATACAGGAGCGGGTCTGGGAATACGGCCCCCAGAGAGGCAGGACGAACAGGCAAGGAGCGTGTTCAGACAGGACAAACAAGATACAGGAGTGGGTCTAGGTAATCGGCCCCTAGAAGGCAGGAGGAACAGGCTAGGAGCGTGTTCAGACAGGACAGACAAGATACAGGAACAGGTCTAGGTAATCGGCCCCTAGAAGGCAGGAGGAACAGGCTAGGAGCGTGTTCAGACAGGTCAGACAAGATACAGGAACAGGTCTAGGTAATAGGCCCCTAGAAGGCAGGAGGAACAGGCTAGGAGCGTGTTCAGACAGGCCTGGAAATACAGCCTCCAGGATAGGCAGACAAGAGAACACAGAACGGGACCTGGCACCTTCAGAGTGCAAGCACACACTGAAAGAAACACTATGCTCAGGCAGGGATAGATGGGAGCAGCTGAGCTATATACCAGGTGACAGACAGCAATAGGCTGAGGACGCACAAGAGGTGTGACCCACAGCAGGTACAAAAAGCAGGAAGTGATCGGGCGCCGCCCTTAAGCAGCAGAAACAGACACAAACAGACAGCATGGAGGGAAGCCAGAGAGACATTCTGGACAGGAGATCAAGTGCGCGCTCTTGCACAGTGGGAGATGGACCACTATGCAAGGACGCCGCCAGGTATGTTACAATGCCTTCCAAGCAAAAGCTTCCAAAAATTAGGACGGACCAACTTGCAATGCCCCTTACAAGAGCCATGCAGTGCAGCATATTACAAACATAAGTCCCATTATTGGGGAGTGGGTCTCCCATAGTATTTGCTTATGCCTTCCAAGCAAAAGCTTCCAAAAATTAGGACGGACCAACTTGCAATGCCCCTTACAAGAGCCATGCAGTACAGCATATTACAAACATAAGTCCCATTATTGGGGAGTGCGTCTCCCATAGTATTTGCTTATGCCTTCCAAGCAAAAGCTTCCAAAAATTAGGACGGACCAACTTGCAATGCACCTTACAAGAGCCATGTGACGCGCCCCTGGGCCTGTGTCGCGCTGCGTTGCGCACGCGGGAGCTTACCCGGAGCCGGATCTGTTTAGGGTTGTAGTCTCGTGGCGGTGACCCGGTCCGTGCCCAGGGAGTCAAACTGGACGGCAGTCTGTTAGCGGTAGAAAATGGTTGATGACTACGCCACCCGTTGAATGCAGCCAGGGGGCTGCTGCTGCAGGGCAGACCGCTGAGGCCGGTGGAAGGATGGTGCAGCGTGATAGTATAACCCCCAACGGGAGGGGTATGGCCTCAGGGCAGCCGACGTGGATGATGGGGGTAGCAGGAACCACTCAGAGACGGTATGGTAGCGTTCAGGGTCTTTACTGGTAACAACGATAGACCCTCCCGGAGTACTTGCTAGCGAACGGGGCCTGGTCAGTCCTTGAGCAGATGGAATCTCCCCTGGCCAGGCGTAGTTGTAGGCCTCCCAAACTGACTGTACTCTTCTGGCTACCTTGCTAGAAGCTGATGTAAGTAGCCCACGTCCCTGAGTGTACCGTGTGGTGCTCACCCGTATGGCCGGTGACTCGGGGCCTTCTAATGGCTTCCGCTCCACGATGGCGGTGCTGGTCCCACGCGTGTGACCGGGCCTTCGGGCTTCTGGGCCAGGGGACCTGAAATCCCCTGCCTGACGGATTCTGCTGCTGGGTAGAAGTTAGTCCCCACAGCCTCGGACTCCGGGTCCGGTAAAGAATCTTCTTAGTCAGGGCGAGCTCTTTAGCTGCCAGCCCCTGACTCCTTGTGACTCTGCTGCTTCCTATGCTGCTCTTGTCTCTACTCTTCCTGGACTCACTAACCCTGCCTCAGCCCCGGGTTTATACAGGGGAAGTTCTTCCCCTCCCAAGGCTGGGCAGGAGGTGTGGCATGCACAGGATCCCTGACCAAAGGACCTCCCACCTGCTCTCAGACGTAATATCTCTATCACTGTGACAACCAGACCCCTGGGGTGTCACACTCCCCCCTAGTGAAATTTAGTACTCCGGGACTAAACACTTTTTAGAAAAATATAACAAGGTATATCAAAGAACAATAAAATACAATAAGGAAACACAATAAGATGGTCACGGATGTCCGCAACCGGGTGCAGTCTTTGAAGAAAAGCAAAGGTGTCCATTTCACCAACACAGGGAGACGTAACCAGGTAGGGGTCTGTCCTACCCCGAGTCCTTAACAGTCTCTAGTCCATCCTGGGTTACGCTCCAACTATATACAAAGGATTCCCGGTAAATCCACCGAAGACTCCTAAAAACAACTAGAAACACAAAATTACACACAAGCAACAATAAACAGGTAAACATTGTAAAACAACTTAAACATTTAGATCCTCCAACGTGCGGGTAACTGGCCTCTAGTGGCCCTAGTGGACCTACGGAGCTGACTGTCTGGCCCTGAACTACAGGGTGTAGGAGCTGTCAAGGGTAAACTGGGCAGCTGTCTACCGGCTCTTTGTCTCACTAGGGGTACGGCAGGCTCACTATAAGCAGAGGGTGGATTCTCCTGTTCCGCTTGGGTGGAGTCTTCTGCCTCCTGGACCGGCTGCTCTTCCAGCTCTACCCGTTGCTCCGTAGGTTCTTGGGATGATGGTTGGAGGAAGGTGAGTACGGGTACCACAACTGCACCATTGACTTGAGTCCAAGACCGAGGGAAGTCCCCGAGCACGGTACTAACCATATCTTCCCTTTCTTCCACGGGTCGATGGTCTTCCTGTTCCTCCTCAGGGTTCCTCAGTTGTTCGGGGCACTTCTTCAGGTGGTCCCGGGATACAATGGCTGTGGTTTCCCCTCCGTCTTTACTGATGGTACAGACCTTCGGGTTCTCGTGGCTTGAGGGCAGTACGGTGTACGGGTCCTTCTCCCACTGGTCGTCCAACTTGTGGAGCCGTCTCTTCCTCTTCAAGACCTGCTCTCCGGGTACCAGGGGAACAGCGGGAGCATACTGGTTGTAAGTCTTCTCTTGTCTTTCCCTAGCCTGACAGAGACTTCGCTCCACGCTCTCCTGTACTTTCCGGTACTGCTGCTGCCTCTCTGTGTCCCAGTCTGTTTCTGGTGAAGTGTCCTCGGGCGTCAGGACTCCCATTTCCAGGTCAACAGGTAACTTACCAGGTCTTGCCCTCATTAGGTAAGCCGGGGTACAGTTGGTGGAACCTACCGGGATGTGGTTGTATAGGTCCACCAGATCGGGCAACTTCTCAGGCCACAGACTGCGTTCTTCCAGGGGCAACGTTTTTAGAAGATCCATTACCACCTGGTTCATTTTCTCACAAAGTCCATTAGTTTGCGGATGGTAGGGTGTCGTCCTTATCTTCCGGCAGCCATACAGATTGCAGAATTCCTGGAAGACCTCCGCTTCAAAGGCAGGTCCCTGGTCCGTCAGCACTTGGTCCGGGTACCCGTGTGGACGGCAAAAGTGCTGCTGGAAGGCTCTAGCTGCTGTTCGAGCCGTTAAGTCCTTGACGGGGACGACAACCAGAAACCGGGAGTAATGATCCACGATGGTTAACGCGTAGACGTAGCCACTTCTGCTGGGGGTCAGTTTTACATGATCCAAGGCTACCAGTTCCAACGGTTGCCGGGTGACGATGGACTGCAGGGGAGTCTTCTGGCTGGCCCGGTCCTTCCTTCTCAGATTGCACGGGCCACAGTCTCTGCACCACTTCTCGATGGTTCCCCTCATGCCTACCCAGTGGAACCGCTCGCGCAGCAGGAACTCCAGCTTTTTCCACCCGAAGTGTCCAGCTCCGTCGTGGTATGCCTCCATCACCATGGCTGCGTCTCTTCGTGGCACCACTACTTGCCAGAGTAGTTCATGCGTCCTGGAGTTAACCATTCTGCGGCACAACTTCCCCTTGTAAAGGAACAGTCGACTCTTCTCTGCCCATAGTTGTTTGGCTTCCTCTGGAGCGTCTGATTCCAGGCTAGCCTCCGGGCGAGTCAGCATCTCCTTCACCAGTCGGACGGCAGGGTCGCTGTCTTGCGTTTCCGCCCAGTTGTAGTGAGGTAAGGGGTTCAACGTAGCAGCCTGCTTACTCCTTACCCGGTGGGAATACTGGATAGTCCCATGATGGTGGAACGCAGGGAGTTCAACTTCTTCCAGTCCCTCCGGATCTTCTCCTCCGTCCGGCAGGTTGGGCATCCTGGACAGGGCGTCCGCGTTGGTATTGGAGCGCCCTGCCCGGTATTTAATTGTGAACTCGTAGTTGGACAGACGGGCCATCCACCTCTGCTCCAGGGCACCGAGTCTTGCCGTGTCCAGGTGTGTCAGCGGGTTGTTATCCGTGTATACGGTGAACCGGGAAGAAGCGAGGTAATGCTTAAAGCGCTCGGTGACTGCCCATACCACGGCCAGGAACTCTAGCTTAAATGAGCTATAATTCTCGGGATTCCTTTCGGTGGGTCGCAGTTTTCGGCTGGCATAGGCGATTACTCGTTCTTTCCCCTGCTGAATCTGGGACAGTACGGCTCCTAGCCCGACGTTACTGGCGTCGGTGTAGAGGATGAAGGGCTGGCTATAGTCCGGATACGCCAAGATTTCATCCCCCGTGAGGGCCATCTTCAGCTGGCGGAAGGACTCTTCCTCTAGCTCTTCCCATTTGAAGGGCGGCTTCTGGTTCTTGGCCTTCCGGGATTGGCCTATCAGGAGGTCCTGCATAGGCGCCGCCTTTTTGGTGAAACCGGGAATAAACCTTCGGTAGTAGCCTACCAACCCTAGGAACTGCCGCACTTCTTTTACGCTGGAAGGGCTTGGCCATCCTTTGATTGCGGTGATCTTATCGGGGTCGGGAGCCACTCCGTCAGCGCTCACCACGTGTCCCAGGTATTGCACCTTTGGTTTCAGGAGGTGACACTTGGAGGGTTTCACCTTTAGGCCGTAACTCGCCAGAGCTTCGAACACCTCCGCCAGGTGTTTCAGGTGGTCCTCATAAGTTTTGGAGTATACGATGACATCGTCCAGGTACAACAGGACCGTCTCGAAGTTTCTGTGGCCCAGACAGCACTCCATTAATCGTTGGAAGGTTCCTGGGGCGTTGCAGAGTCCGAACGGCATGCAGGTGAACTCGCTAAGTCCCATCGGGGTGGTGAATGCGGTCTTCTCCCGGTCCGCCTCTGCTACAGGAACCTGCCAGTACCCGCTAGTGAGATCCAAGGTAGAGAAGAAGTTAGCAGATCTTAAAGCAGCCAATGACTCCTCTATCCTTGGTAAGGGGTACGCATCCTTGTGTGTGATACGGTTGATTTTCCGGTAATCTACACACATCCTCATGGTGTTGTCTTTCTTTTTGACTAAAACTAGTGGGGCTGCCCAGGGGCTACAGCTATCCCGGATTACCCCAGCCTCCTTCATGTCTCTAAGCATCCCCTTGGCGTGTTGGTAATGTGCAGGGGGTACGGGTCGATACCTCTCTTTTATGGGAGGATGATCTCCCGTGGGGATGCGGTGTTCTACCCCCTTGACTCGCCCGAAGTCTAACGGGTGTTTACTAAACACTCTCTCATACTCTTGAACCACCCGATAGACTCCTTGTTTCTGGTGTGAGGGAGTGGAGTCAGTACCCAGATGTAGTTGCTGACACCAGTCCTCCATGTCTTTCTTAGAGCCGTTACCTTCCTCCGGGTGAGATGGAGGCAAGGGTTCCACAGATTGTATAGAATTTTGATTAGTGGTATATAATTTGGCTAGCGTGGCATACCGGGGCAGGTACACTTCCCTCTCCCCGATATTTATTATGCGAACGGGCACCCTCCCATGGCGTACACTGACCACCCCCCGTGCTGTCAAAATGGTGGGCCTACTGTCTGAGTAAACTGGTTCTACCATTGCCTGGTAATCTCTACCTCTCAGACCAATAGCTGCCCGGCACCAAATCATCATTTCACTTTTTGGGGGCATGGCAATAGGAAAAGGGTCAACCATTCTTACGCTACCAATCTCACCGCCGGAGAGTTCCACTTGTTGCCGTTGCATCAGTGCCCGGATCTCTTTCTGGAGCACCCGCTGCTCGCCGGAGCTGGCATTCTTGGCAACCTGCTGTAAAAGGAAAATCACCTCTGCAAGACAATTTTCAATTACATTAGTTCCTAGAGTTATTTTTGGGTGACTCTCATGTTTGTCAATATCTACAATGATCAGTCCCTGTGCGGCCAGTTCGACTCTACCAATTTTGATGGTCACCTCTTTAAATCCGATCTGTGGCACGGGCTGACCATTGCTGGCGATGATACTCAAGTCGTCGTCAGGGTAGCGGGTAATATCCGAGTCATTCCAGTACTGCTTGAAGAGCACGTACGGGATGGTGGTGACCTGTGACCCGGTGTCCAGTAGGGCACTCATGGGAATGCCATCCAGTACCACAGGCAAGACTGGACGTCCTCCCACATATCTGTCGCGCCAGTTCGATGGGCCTGGTGATCTTTTTCCTGGGGGTTGGCCCTCTACCCCAGGTTGTGCCCGTTTAAAGAACAGTACCTTTCCATATGTCCGGGTTGATTGCAGCGGCGGCAGATGGGTCGTCCGTCCTCGCTGTATCGGTCACTGGGTCTTCCTCTGGCCGGCGGGGTCCTCCTTGGTCGACGCCACGGGATGTCCTCCGGTCCGGATGCCAGCTGGATCTTCCCTGGAGTGGAAACCTGTAAAGACTGCACAGTTCGGGTTAGCGCAGCAACGCTTTTAGCTAGCTCTTGGACCTGATGGTGTAGGTCTGGAGCCGGGTCATTGTCCAAAGCCTGCGCATCAGCTCCCACAGGCCCTGCTGACAAGGGCGCCGCCTCCTGGTAGTAAGTGGTAGTGGGGCGTCTGTGGGTCACAACGCCACCTGGTGCCGGTTCTCGGAGCACCCGGATGGCTCTGTCCTTGAACTGTGCAAATTCTAGATGAGGGTCCTGTAAGGCCATTGCCCGCAACTGGGTGCGGTGGGCATTGCAATATAAACCCTCTATAAATTGTTCGGTCAACAGCCTGTCCTCGTTTCCCACTCCATTAGGGTCGGTCTGCTTAATGGCCCTCAGGGCCTCTTGTAGGTTGAGTGCATAGTCCCTTATACTCTCATGCGCTCGCTGCTTGCACCCGTAGAATCTAAGTTTAATCTCGGCTGAGGTGCGGGTATCAAAGGTGTCCTTCAGCCGGGTTAGTATCCCTGCGACAGTCTTCCTCCCAGGTGGCCAGGATTTTACTTCCCTTTTGGCTGCCCCAGTTAGTTGGGCCACCAGGATGCTCACTTTTTGCTCTTCTGTGAGGGGGTACACCTGGAAGAGGCTATCCAGCTTTTCTCTAAAGTCATGCAGGGTATGTGACTCCCCTGAGTACTGGGGTAGCCAAGCTGCTCCCGGGATATAGGGCATGGTGAAGGGCATAACTGCAACAGCGGTAGCGCTGGCGGGGGTTGAGGCAGTGGAGCTCTCCTCCGTATCCGACATCTTCCTCCCCCCTAGTGGACCGTGGCCTACCTTGCGATGATCCTGTTCCGTAGGCCGCGGCTCCGCAGTGGATCGTCAGGGTTGAGGACCTTCCGTCGCGCTCCTGTGACGTCGGCGTCTGCTGGGCTCCTTCCAGGACCTTACGCAACGTCCGGACGTGAGGCGGGGCTTCAGTTCTCGCGCGCTTTCGGAGTCCACGCCCCTCTTCTTCCCGCGCGGCGTCTTCAAGATGGCGTCCAATGGCGGGAAAACTCCACGGATGGCGGGAAGAAGGCTGAAGATGGCGCCGGATGGCGGGAAACTTCACCGATGGCGGGAAGAAGGCTGAAGATGGCGCCGGATGGCGGGAATCTTCACCGATGGCGGGAATCTTCACCACTGGTAAGTTTGAACAGTCTTTGCTTTTCAGGCACGCAGTACCCGGTGGTTGCGGGCACGTGATCCTGCCGACTACGCCAAAGTTGACGCGCCCCTGGGCCTGTGTCGCGCTGCGTTGCGCACGCGGGAGCTTACCCGGAGCCGGATCTGTTTAGGGTTGTAGTCTCGTGGCGGTGACCCGGTCCGTGCCCAGGGAGTCAAACTGGACGGCAGTCTGTTAGCGGTAGAAAATGGTTGATGACTACGCCACCCGTTGAATGCAGCCAGGGGGCTGCTGCTGCAGGGCAGACCGCTGAGGCCGGTGGAAGGATGGTGCAGCGTGATAGTATAACCCCCAACGGGAGGGGTATGGCCTCAGGGCAGCCGACGTGGATGATGGGGGTAGCAGGAACCACTCAGAGACGGTATGGTAGCGTTCAGGGTCTTTACTGGTAACAACGATAGACCCTCCCGGAGTACTTGCTAGCGAACGGGGCCTGGTCAGTCCTTGAGCAGATGGAATCTCCCCTGGCCAGGCGTAGTTGTAGGCCTCCCAAACTGACTGTACTCTTCTGGCTACCTTGCTAGAAGCTGATGTAAGTAGCCCACGTCCCTGAGTGTACCGTGTGGTGCTCACCCGTATGGCCGGTGACTCGGGGCCTTCTAATGGCTTCCGCTCCACGATGGCGGTGCTGGTCCCACGCGTGTGACCGGGCCTTCGGGCTTCTGGGCCAGGGGACCTGAAATCCCCTGCCTGACGGATTCTGCTGCTGGGTAGAAGTTAGTCCCCACAGCCTCGGACTCCGGGTCCGGTAAAGAATCTTCTTAGTCAGGGCGAGCTCTTTAGCTGCCAGCCCCTGACTCCTTGTGACTCTGCTGCTTCCTATGCTGCTCTTGTCTCTACTCTTCCTGGACTCACTAACCCTGCCTCAGCCCCGGGTTTATACAGGGGAAGTTCTTCCCCTCCCAAGGCTGGGCAGGAGGTGTGGCATGCACAGGATCCCTGACCAAAGGACCTCCCACCTGCTCTCAGACGTAATATCTCTATCACTGTGACAACCAGACCCCTGGGGTGTCACACATGCAGTACAGCATATTACAAACATAAGTCCCATTATTGGGGAGTGGGTCTCCCATAGTATTTGCTTATGCCTTCCAAGCAAAAGCTTCCAAAAATTAGGACGGACCAACTTGCAATGCCCCTTACAAGAGCCATGCAGTACAGCATATTACAAACATAAGTCCCATTATTGGGGAGTGGGTCTCCCATAGTATTTGCTTATGCCTTCCAAGCAAAAGCTTCAAAAAATGAGGAGGAAATGCAGTGCCTGTTCGAAGACTCGTGGAGGTCCCAGTAGCTTAACACGACGGTTTTAATACCCCTTACAAGAGACGTGGAGGTCAGAGTGGTATAACAAGACGCTTTTAATGCCCCTCAGAAGAGACGTGGAGGTCAGAGTGGTATAACAAGACGGTTTTAATGCCCCTTACAAGGGACCTGGAGGTCAGAGTGGTATAACAAGACGGTTTTAATGCCCCTCAGAAGAGACGTGGAGGTCAGAGTGTTATAACAAGATGGTTTTAATGCCGTTACAAGAGACGTGGAGGTCAGAGTGGTATAACAAGACGCTTTTAATGCCCCTCAGAAGAGACGTGGAGGTTGCAGTAGCTTAACAAGACGCTTTTAATGCCCCTCAGAAGAGACGTGGAGGTCAGAGTGGTATAACAAGATGGTTTTAATGCCCCTCAGAAGAGACATGGAGGCCAGAGTGGTATAACAAGACGCTTTTAATGCCCCTCAAAAGAGACGTGTAGGTCAGAGTGGTATAACAAGATGCTTTTAATGCCCCTTACAAGAGACGTGGAGGTCAGAGTGGTATAACAAGACGCTTTTAATGCCCCTTACAAGAGATGTGGAGGTCAGAGTGGTATAACAAGACACTTTTAATGCCCCTCAGAAGAGACATGGAGGTCAGAGTGGTATAACAAGACGCTTTTAATGCCCCTTACAAGAGACGTAGAGGTCGCAGTAGCGTAACAAGACACTTTTAATGCTCTTCAGAAGAGACGTGGAGGTCAGAGTGGTATAACAAGATGGTTTTAATGCCCCTTACAAGAGACGTGGAGGTCAGAGTGGTATAACAAGACGGTTTTAATGCCCCTCAGAAGAGACGTGGAGGTCAGAGTGGTATAACAAGACGCTTTTAATGCCCCTCAGAAGAGACGTGGAGGTCAGAGTGATATAGCAAGACGCTTTAATGCCCCTTACAAGAGCTATACAGTACAGCATCTTAAAAATATTATTCCCATTATTGGGGAGTGGGTCTCCCACAGTCTTTGCTTATGCCTTCCAAGCAAAAGCTGACAAAAATAAGGACGGAGGAACTTTCAAGAATGGCAACACGGACCACGGTCACCCTGTTGGTATAGTGGTGGTGGAGGCTGAGGATAAGGAGAAGAACATAAAACAGCCGAAATGAGGAAGCGTATACCCATGTGTGGGTGTGAAGCGGTGCATGAGAATACACCGCCCGAAATAACACAGTGGATTTGACTTTATGTTACTCTGCTGTTATTTGGTGGTGATGAGAAGTCTGGCCCAATCCAGCCCTTGTTCATTTTGATAAGGGTCAGCTTGTCAGCATTGTCAGTTGACAGGCGAGTGCGCTTATCAGTTATAATTCCCCCAGCGGCACTAAAAGCACGCTCCGATAACACGCTAGCGGCAGGGCAGGCCAGGACCTCCAAGGCGTACAGATCGAGTTCATTCCAAGTGTCCAGCTTGGATACCCAATAATTAAAAGGCACAGAGGAATCACGGAGGACGCTGGTACGGTCGGCAAGGTACTCCCTCACCATCTTTTGAAACTTTCCACTCCTTGTGAGAGTACCCCGTGCCTCAGGGTCTGTCCGAAGGCAGGGTCTGAGAAAACTGTCCCAGAATGTTGACAGTGTTCCCCTGCCTCTGCTGGATTGGAGTTGCCTCTCTCTCACTTGTACGCCTTGGTTGGTCAACGAACTGTGACCTCTGCCGCTAGCGTGTTCAGATGGGTATTTTTTTTAACAGTTCTGCAGCAAGGGCCTTCTGGTACTGGCCCATTTTTGTAGACCTCTCCACCTCAGGAATAAGAGAGTGAAAGTTCTCCTTGTAGCAGGGGTCTACAAGTGTCACCAACCAGTAATGACTGTCACCCAACATTTTGACAACGCGAGGGTCACGGTTAAAGTACGCCGCCTGTCAGCTCATTTTCGCAAGTCGGCAACAGTTTCCGCCGCCCTTGCTGTGTTTCAGCAGCGTTTGCAGCTTCCGGTACACCGACTGGTGTGTGATGTCCCCACACGTTAGAACTCTACCCTCCACATGTTGCAAATGATTTGTGAGCAGTTGTGGAGTACCAGCTGCAACAAGGCCGTCGATATTCAGGTCAGACTCCACACATAAGACCTCATGAGTGGACCTGGATCTGACATCTGACATCCAGGTCCACTCATGAGGTACTGCTCTCTTCTGCTCACAAATCATTTGCAACATGTGGAGGGTAGAGTTCTAATGTGAGGGGACATCACACACCAGTCTGTGTGCCGGAAGCTGCAAACGCTGCTGCAACACAGCAAGGGCGGCGGAAGCTGTAGCCGACTTGCGAAAATGAGCTGACAGGCGGCGTACTTTCACGAGCAGATCTGGCAACTCGGGGTACGATTTAAGAACCGCTGTACCACGAGGGTAAGCACATGAGCCAGGCATGGTACGTGTGTGATCTCGCCTCGCCTCAGAGCCGCCACCAGGTTACGGCCATTGTCACACACGACCATGCCTGGATGTAGGTTTAGCGGTCTCAGCCACAGATCTGCCTGCTCTTTCACAGCTGTCCACAACTCACAAGCAGTGTGAGGTTTATCACCTAAGCTTATGAGTTTCAGCACAGCCTGTTGCCGCTTGGCGAAGGCAGTACTGCAGTGCTTCCAGCTTGTAACTGATGTGGTGATATCTGAGATGGAGGCTGAACATGAGGAGGAGGAGGAGGATGATGCACAGGAGCTGTACACTGTGGGGGCAACACTGACTGACATAGGGCCCGCAATCCTCGGTGTGGGGAGGATGTGTTCCGTCCCAAGGTCCGACTGGGTCCCGGCTTCCACTATGTTTACCCAGTGTGCAATCAGGGAGATGTACCGTCCCTGGCCACAAGCACTTGTCCACGTGTCCGTTGTCAGGTGGACTCTCCCGGTAACTGCGTTGTTGAGGGCACGGCAGATGTTTTGGGACACGTGCTTGTGTAGTGCGGGGATGGCACACCGGGCAAAATAGTGTCGGCTGGGGACCGAGTACCGAGGGATGGCCACCGTCATAAGGTTGCGGAAGGATTCCGTCTCCACCAGCCTAAAAGGCAGCATTTCCAACGCAAGCAGTCGTGAAATGTACGAATTTAGGACTGTGGCCTGTGGGGCATTAGCTGCGAATTTCCGCTTTCGTTCAAAGGTCTGGAATATGGACAATTGAACGCTGAGGTGGGACGTGGATGTGGACGTTGATGCTGTTTCTTGAGTAACTGCCATAACAAGTGAAGACTGAGAGGAGGGGGCATCTTTACATGCAGCATGGACAGGGGATTGCCTTGCACACACAACAGGGGGTTCTATTGCACGCACAAAAGCGGAAGAAGCAGTGGTGACACCCGCTGACACTGGTCGTGGACCCTGGGGTTCGCCCCACAAAGTCGGGTGCTTTGCTGCCATGTGCCTGATCATGCTGGTGGTGGTCAGGCTGGTAGTTTTGTCACCCCTGCTGATGCTGGAATGGCAGGTGGTACAAATGGCCTTTATGGGGTTATCATCAGAGTCTTTAAAAAAATTCAAGACTCTGGAAGACCTACCGCTTGTACTGGCAACGTCCCTCGTGTTGGTGTTACGGGGAACGGTTGCCCGCCTTTTGTCTGCGGCCACCACACTGCTTCTTCCTGCCTGTTGGGGTACTCTGCCTCCCTTCCCCTGTGTGCTGCTGGCCTCACTCTGCATGTCCTCCTGCCATGGTGGGTCAGTTACTAGATCATCCACCACCTCCTCCTCTTCCACTTGCGCACCACAATGCTCCACCTCACTTCCTGGCAATTGTGCCTCATCATCGTCCTCCTCTTGTGACAAATTGCCAGCGTCGACTTCCTGTGGCCCTGGCTGTTCAAATATTTGGGCATCACTACATGGGATCTCCTCTTCCACCACTTCAAGCGTAGCAGGCGAGGGGCACAAATATGGAAATGGACCAGTGAACAGCTCTTCAGAGTGTCCAAGTGCGGGATCAATTGCTGTCTGACGACACTCGGCATGGTGGGAGGAAGGAGCATCAGGGTGAGGAGGAGTATGCGGTCGAGATTCACGGCTATTAAGAGTTGACCGTGTGGAAGACAGACCGGAGGTGGTGGTGCCCAGGTAACTGGAAGTATTATCTACTATCCAATTAATAACCTGTTCACACTGATCAGTAGAGATGAGCGTTGTTCGACTCGAACTGTTCGCCAATCTCAAATTCGAGCTGTTTTGGGCGGTGTTCGAGCCGTTCGGCGAACACGAACGATTTGAGAAAAATTCGGCTGTTCGAGGTTATGTTCGATAACTGTTCGTGCACCAAAATCATAACTGGATTTTTTCTCAGTAATGATGAAAATTAATGTTAATACGCAGTTTGAGTGTACAGCGGGGTGGGGGGAGGGGCAGGGGATGGATCTCTGCAGGAATAATGAAGATCTCCATTTTTTTTTCTCTTTCCCGCATTTACAGTGGGGAGGTGCAATCTGTCAGCCTATCAGCAGCGCACACACGGAGCGAAGTGCTTTTTTCACACAAGCAAGGTCATGTGTCATTGGCAGTGTATGTCACATGTCCTTGCCCTATAAGACCAAGCCATTTTCCCCGTCGCCACCATTTTCTCACTGCTGCAGCTGCGTGTTAGACGGCACCGCTGTTGCTGTGTGCGCTATACCTTGTTAATTTCAAGCCAATTTTCGCACAAATCTACAGATAGCTTGGGAGTAGGGAATAGTTGTGATTGCAGTCCTTTTAAGGACTAGGTTACAGCATTTCCTACGACTTTTATCAGGCAGGTCTGTGCTCTTAAATAGATAGATTGTGGGAGTAAAGACTAATTGTAATTGCAGTCCTTTTCAGGACTAGGTTACATCAGTTCCTATCAGTTTTTGCCAGGCAGGTCTGTGCCAGTGCTGTGCAAGTTTTTTTCACAGCATTTGGCTGAATCTAGCAAAGCTAATCCTTTTTGGCCTATTGCAGAGTGTGTTAGTCAGTGGAGTAGCCTATCTGTGTTGCAAGATATACCACCTGTGTATAGAATACCAATTTTTTTACTGCACCTAGTGAAGTAAAATCTTTTGGGCATAGCATCATTCTATTAGTCCATCTATACTGACCTCCATCAGGTTGCAAATTGAATATAATTTTTGTCTGCATCTAGCTCTGAAAAAATATTGGGCTTCTAGCAGTGTGTGGGACTTTCTCTATTAGTCCATCTATACTGACCTCCATCACGCTGCAAATTCAAAATAATTTTTTGTCTGCATCTAGCTCTGAAAAAATATTTGGCCTTCTAGCAGTGTGTGGGACTTTCTCTATTAGTCCATCTATACTGACCTCCATCAGGTTGCAAACTGAATATATTTTTTTTCTGCATCTACCTCTGAAAAAATATTGGGCTTCTAGCAGTGTGTGGGACTTTCTCTATTAGTCCATCTATACTGACCTCCATCACGCTGCAAATTCAAAATAATTTTTTGTCTGCATCTAGCTCTGAAAAAAATATTTGGCCTTCTAGCAGTGTGTGGGACTTTCTCTATTAGTCCATCTATACTGACCTCCATCAGGTTGCAAATTAAAAATAATTTTTATCTGCATCTACCTCTGAAAAAATATTTGGGCTTCTAGCTGTGTGTGGGACTTTCTCTATTAGTCCATCTATACTGACCTCCATCAGGTTGCAAACTGAATATAATTTTTTTCTGCATCTAGCTCTGAAAAAATATTTGGCCTTCTAGCAGTGTGTGGGACTTCCTCTATTAGTCCATCTATACTGACCTCCATCAGGTTGCAAATTAAAAATAATTTATATCTGCATCTAGCTCTGAAAAAATATTTGGCCTTCTAGCAGTGTGTGGGACTTTCTCTATTAGTCCATCTATACTGACCTCCATCAGGTTGCAAATTAAAAATAATTTTTTGTCTGCATCTAGCTCTGAAAAAATATTTGGCCTTCTAGCAGTGTGTGGGACTTTCTCTATTAGTCCATCTATACTGACCTCCATCAGGTTGCAAATTAAAAATAATTTATATCTGCATCTAGCTCTGAAAAAATATTTGGCCTTCTAGCAGTGTGTGGGACTTTCTCTATTAGTCCATCTATACTGACCTCCATCAGGTTGCAAATTAAAAATAATTTTTTGTCTGCATCTAGCTCTGAAAAAATATTTGGCCTTCTAGCAGTGTGTGGGACTTTCTCTATTAGTCCATCTATACTGACCTCCATCAGGTTGCAAACTGAATATATTTTTTTTCTGCATCTACCTCTGAAAAAATATTTGGGCTTCAAGCTGTGTGTGGGACTTGTTCTATTAGACCATCTATACTGACCTCCATCAGGTTGCAAATTGAATATAATTTTTTTCTGCATCTAACCCAGCCAATAGTTTTGGCCTAATACCACAGTTTGGCCACTCAGCTCTGCTAGGTTCCCATCCATTGTTTTTTTGTGCAAACAACTCCAGAGTTGTGAATTAGTTAACCACCAAAATGAGTGGAAAAAGGCCTGCTGCTGGTGGAAAGGGGAATAGGCGTGTTGGGAAGGGGAAAAAAGGTTGTGTCCGTGGGGTAGGTGTTAAAACAACAGTAACATCTGCAGAAGAAAGACCATCTTCCAGCCAAACTAAAATGTCTACTTCTTTTAGCAGACAATGTGATAAGATCCCTTTCTTACGGCCACGCCAATCGCTACAAATTCCAGATGAGGCACAAAAAAAGCAGGTGCTTCAACGGATATCAAGTGCTCCTTTAAGTGGGCTCTCCTCCACATCAACTTCAACTTCACAAATACTCCAGTCCTCAAAGGTGTCACCCCAATCGCACTTGCTTCCTCACAGCTCCCAAATCTCCAGCTGTCCGTCTGAGTATGAGGTAGAACAGATGGTTGAGTCTGCAGAGCTGTTTACTCATACTATAGCCTGGGAATCAGAGGTCGACTCCAGCGCTTCTGTGAATCCAGACGAGGAAATGATCTGCACTGATGCCCAGAATCTTTATGAGTCGGATCCAGGACCAGACGCAGAAGGTTCTGACCATAATGTAGACCCTCATTCCCAAACTGTAACTCCTGTTGGTGGAGACAATGAGGAAGACGATGATGAGACTCAAATACCTGATTGGAGCGACAACTTTAGTTTTTTGTCAGGGCAGGAACAGGTTGGCTCTGAGGACGACGGGTGTGATAACGCACAGGGTGATGATGATGAGGTTGGAGATCCCACTTACTGTCAACCCACAGTCAGCCAAGAGATGAGGTCAGCAGAGGAGGTGGAGGAAGATGCTAGTGACGACGAGGTCAGGTTGCGCCTTCCTGGACAGAGACGTAGTACTGGAAGCACGTCAACAACTGCATCCTCAAACACAACTCTGCCTCTCACCACAAGTCATGGTGGCTCTTCAGGTCGCATGGGTGCTAAGCCTTGCATAGCCTGGGCATTTTTTCAGATCGATAAAGATGACCCAACTCGTGTTATCTGTAACATTTGTCAGCAAAAGCTAAGTAGAGGCCAAAAAATACATAGTTTGAGTACTTCATGCATGAACCGGCACATGGACATGAAGCATAAGTTGCAGTGGGAAGCTCAGTGTGCTACAATGCGGCCTAGCCGGCCGGGCCAACCACCGTCTGCCATATCTTGTGCATCCGCGGCCTCTTCATCCTCTGTGACTGGGGGGACAGCAGTCACACCTGTTTTGGGGCGCAGACCTGCCACCTCTTTACCCGCAACAGCCAGCGTGATTGGCAGGTCATCATTTTCTTTGGAGGTGGTAACACCAGCTGGTGTTGAGCGCTGTCCGACATCGATAGCACCACCTTTGGATCAAGGCAACCTAACATGTCCGCCTGCATATTCCTCACAGACCGGCAGTTTGCCGGGGACACCCTTATCAACCCCGTCTAAGCACAATAGCCAGCCCTCGGTCCCTCAGATGTGGACAAGTAAAAGACCATTTCCTCCTAGCTATGAGAAAGCTAAGAGGTTGAATTTCACCATCTGCAAGCTCTTGGCTACAGAAATGCTGCCTTTCCGCCTGGTGGACACAGAGGATTTTCGAGACCTTATGTCTGTCGCAGTGCCCCAGTACCAGATGCCCAGTCGGCACTACTTCTCAAAGAAAGGTGTGCCTGCGCTCCACCAGCATGTCGCACACAACATCACCGCTTCTTTGAGAAACTCTGTGTGTGACAGGGTGCATTTCACCACAGACACTTGGACGAGTAGGCATGGACAGGGGCATTACATGTCGCTGACTGGGCACTGGGTAACTATGGTGACAGCAGGACAAGGGGCTGCTGTCCAAGTCTTGCCGTCCCCACGAGTTGTGCGTCAATCCTCTTTATGTCAAAGTTCCTCCACTGCTTCTGCCTCCTCAACCTCCTCTCGGTCTTCCACCTGCACCCAAAGCCTGTCTGGTCATGCCACAAGCTTTCTAATTGCGCAGAAGGGATCCTGCACACCTCCTTACTATGCTGGCAGTAGGGCTCAATGTCATCAGGCGGTTTTTACTTTGAAATGTCTGGGAAATGTGAGTCACACAGCTGAGGAGTTGTGGTCAGCTCTGGAGAACCAATTTCATGAATGGTTGTCTCCACTGGACCTGAAACCAGGGAAGGCCGTGTGCGACAATGCTGCAAACCTGGGTGCGGCCCTTCGCCAGGGCAATGTCACACACGTGCCTTGTATGGCTCACATGTTGAACCTGGTTCTCCAGCAATTTTTAGCCCACTATCCCAGACTAGATGGCCTTCTGCAGAGGGCATGGTCGCTGTGTGCTCACTTCCGCCGTTCGCATCCCGCAGCTCAGCGACTTACATCTCTACAGAAGTCGTTGGGCCTGCCACTTCACCGGCTAAAATGCGATGTGCCTACCCGGTGGAATTCAACTCTGCACATGTTGCAGCGATTGTGGCAGCACCGACAAGCCCTGGTGCAATACGTTCTGACGTATAGCCTGGGCCAACGAGATCCAGAGGTGGGGCAAATCACGCTGGAGGAGTGGTCTCAGATCAGGGACCTATGCACCCTTCTGCAGTTTTGAAATGGCGACGAAGATGTTTAGTAGTGTTGAGCCACCCCCGTAGTGTTCGAGTTCGGTTCGGTTCGTCGAACACCCGTGTGTTCGCCGAACTGTTCGTCTAACTGTTCGTCGAACACCGTTAAAACCAATGGCAGGCAAACAAAAACACATAGAAACACATAGAAAACACCTTCAAAGGTGTCCAAAAGCTGACAAACTGCTCAGAAGACACAACTAACACATGGAAAAGTGACAAGTACATATAGTCATGCGAAAAGAAAAGAGGTGGAGGAGTAAAAGGAGGGGGAGACACAGATATAGGCATGTCATGCCCTTCTAAAATCCAAAAAGTGAGAAGCCGACACGGCCAGTCCGCTCCTGCCCGTGCCACCTCCGTGTCGCCGGGTTTGTGCCAGAGCCGCGGTGAACCCTGACGGCCAGCCCCCCTCTCCCAATACTGGTGCCTGTCCGCTGGTGGGTCGAGCGAGCCCCCGTGTGGTGGAGGCAGCTCTAAGCTTTTTAATTTAAATTGTCTCTCTAATTTGAATGAATACACTTTAAATCCATTTACAAGGATCTATTGGAGGGCAAGTCTCATGCCAGCAGCCGCGTAATTCCAGCTCCAGTAGCGTCCACTAAAGCTGCTGCAGTTAAAAAGCTTTTATAAGGATCGAGCTCGGCTGTCCACCGCAAGGCATCCTACTGCCAGTCCCAGCCCCTATGCCTTGGGGTGCCTCCTGATGCTCTTCACTGAGTATCCCGTGGTCCCGAAGCATTTCCTTTGAAAAAATTAAGTGTCCAAACTACAGGTGGTGTAGCTTGCTTAACAGCCGGGATAATCCGCTGACTAGCAGACACTGCTACTAGGCACAAAGTATTTCCTGGGCTAGATGCAGTTAAAAATTTGTAATTAGATACTCTCGTTGGATGCTGAGAAAGCATTCCATAGAGTCTCCTGGCATGCCATATATGATTCTCTTAAAAAGCTTGGGGTAGGGGTCTAGGGGACCCTTTTATAGCCAAAATCACGGCCCTGTATCACAATACGTCACGTAGGCTGAAGATGAATGGAACTGTAGCACCCTGAGGGCTCGGTTGCTACAGAGGTATTGCACCTCACCCAGAGGTGTGATATCTCACTCTCAGGTAAGGATGGAGTGTGGATCAGGACCCGACACCTGCATGCATTACACCACATTGCCGTGGGGCAGGGCGACCAATATGCCTCTGAGATGGGCACGACAGTCCCTGTCCCTGGCTGGAGTGGGGGGAGGGAACACTGAGGAAGGGGAACCCTGTAGTGCAGGAGCAGGGAGGAAGCAGTTCCTGGGTGCATTGAGAAGGGAGTATAAAAGGTGGGCACCATCTTAGTTCAGTGCAGAGAAGTCTGAGCAGAAGTGGCAGGGAGCAGGGGCTCTGCATGAGCTCTGCTCCGGAGGCGGGCCTAGTAACAGAGGCCCAGGCCTGGAAGAGGGAGAAGGAAGGAAGAGGAGCGGAGAAGGCTCCAGGAACGAGGAATGAAGGGATCCCAGGGGTGCGGACGGGCGAGTCGCCACCGCACGCCCGAATCCACCTGCGTGGAGGGGTCAGGCCAAAGGGGGAGACCGGTCCCCGAAACTAGTGGAGGCAGGAAACGACCCTCAGCTAGAAACCGGAGGCTGTGACATTTTATGTGGCGCAGCCCCTCGCTACACCCGCTAGGAAGGCACCACATAGGGTCAGGGAAACTGGCGCCAAGTTTACCAAGAGGAGGACCGAGGCAGCCGGACAGAAGGGTTGGTAAGAAAGGCCAGACAAAGGACACACAAAGGGGGTCCTGTGAAGCGCTCCAAAGTTATCTGGGAGTTGTCTGAGCCCCTCACCTGGTGAGCACAGTACGACGTGGGCAGCCGTTACCTGCAGACGTGGTCTGGATAATAAGAACTGTGAGTAAAGGCCCTGGACTGCATCACTGACTCCGTGTCATTACTGCTGCTGCCCTGCACCATCACCCCCATCCTCCGCATACACTGCCCTGAGGCTATACTCCTCCCGTGGGGAGTTATGCTACGCTCTGCTGCACCCACAACACCAGCCTCAGCGGTCTGCCCTGCAGCGGCGGTTCACTCTGACCGCAATCCACGGGTGGCGTAGTCGGACATTTAAACATCAAAACCACATAAATAGTTCCGCCACTGGTTTGACCACCCTGAGCCACGGAACCGGGTCGCCGCCACGAAGACTACAACCACCAGCATCCACCAAAAAGGGTCCGGCTCCGGGTGTCCCAAGGCCCAGGGGGTGCATCAGAACATTTTCATCACCTTTCACAATCACCAATGGGACAAGGCAGGGATGTCCTTTGTCCCCTCTCTTATACATCCTAGTGACGGAGCACCTGCTCTCATCAATTCGCCATAACCCCAATATTAGGTGGATTGAGGTGGGAGGCACCGAGTACAAGTGCTCTCTATTTGCTGATGATGTCCTAGTATATATCACTCAATCACATATATCCATCCATGCTGTTATGGCTGAAATAGATCACTTTGTTACATGGTCAAATTTTAAAATCAATGCAGCGAAGTCTGAGGCCCTCGATGTCTCCCTCCCCAAATCCATATAGGATTCCATCCAGTCCAACTTTCCCTTTGCCTGGCCCTCACAGGGTATCAAATACTTAGGAATTCCTATTCATAGAGACCTCTCCCATCTATGTTATCTTAATTTTGGGCCCTTTATTGAACAACTCCATACAGACCACGGTTGGCAAGTTAGAACTGTAAGATTCACTACGTGAACCACTGGTGTTTTGTGGAAAAGCACATGTACACTGTGTTCCAAATTATTATGCAAAAAGTGTTTAGGAGTGATAAGGGAAGAATTTGTTTGTTTGTCAGTTAAACTCATTGATGGTGATGTGTGTCAGGGCTCTTTATATCACTGTAAGCAATTGCAGACACCTGTGCTAATTAGTTTGGCAGGTGTGTCCAATGAAAGGTAAGACTACTTAAGAAGGCTGTCTCACATTATTAAGCAGCCTACATTTTCTGCCAAAATGGGAAAGAAAAAGGATGTGTCGGCTGCTGAGAAGCAACAAATTGTGGAGTGTTTAGGTCAAGGCATGACTACAATCAACATTGTGCGATGATCAGGATGAAGTGTCTTGGCAATCAAGAAGTATGTAGCTGATTCACAGTACACACGTGTGCGTGCTGATAAGGGCAAATTGAGGACTCTTTCCTACAGGCAATTACGTCAGGTTAAAAGAGCAGCGGCAAAAAAGCCTTGTCATAGCAGCAGACAAGTTTTTGAAGCTGCTGGTGCCTCCAACGTCCCCCGAACAACAAGATGCAGGGTCCTTCAGAGGTTTGCAGCTGTACATACGCCATCCTGTCGACCTCCTCTATCCACTTCACACAAGCAGAAACGGCTCCAGTGGGCCAAACATTACATGAAGACTGATTTCAAAACTGTTTTGTTCACGGATGAGTGCCGTGCAGCGCTCGATGGTCCAGATGGATGGAGTGGAGGATGGCTGGTTGATGGACACCCCACGCAAACACGGCTACAGCGCCAACAAGGAGGAGGTGGAGTAATGTTTTGGGCTGGAATCATGGGGAGAGAGATTGTCGGCCCCTTTAGGATCCCTGAAGGCGCTAAAGATGAACTCCATAATGTATGTGGATTTTCTCAAACAGCACTTCCTGCCATGGTTCAAGAAGAAGAACCGTGTATTTCACAGCAAGATCATTTTTTTGCATGATAATGCACCATCTCATGCTGCACATAAAACATCTGCATCTCTGGCTGATATGGGCATAAAAGGGGACAAACTTATGGTGTGACCCCCATGCTCCCCTGACCTCTACCCCATTCAGAACCTCTGGAGCATCATCAAAAGGAGTGTCTATGATGGCGGGAGGCAGTTCACATCTAAGCAACAGCTCTGGGAGGGTATTCTGTCCTCATGCAAAACAATTGAAGCAGAAACCATCTAAAACCTGACAAATTCAATGGACGAGAGAGTTCAGAAGCTCCTTTCGAACAAGGGGTCCTATGTGAAAATGTAACATCACCTAGAATAAAGTTTTGAGTTGAAAACTGTTTGATTTCAGTTTCTAATAACCTGCTAATGCTTATAATTTCAAAAATGACCATTTTTTTGGTCTTTATTAAAATGAAAAGGTTGATCGAAAAGTTTGGGGGATCTAAGAGTGTGGCAACCCAGTAGTCATGATTACTTCGAATTCTGACAATATGAGGGTCATGTTGCAGGTAGTGCAGCAAGAAGGCACTTATGTGTCTTGCGCATCTTGGAGCCCCAAAATTATTTTCCGGGCTAGATGCAGCTAAAAATTATTATTAATTTTAAATCTGGTGGAGCTTAGTATAGATGGCCTAATAGGATCAGTGCTGCACACTGCTACAAAGCCCAAATTATTTTCCAGTCAAGATACAGATAAACATGATTAGTAATTTTAAATCTGGTGGAGCTTATTATAGATGGCCTAATAGAATCAGTGCTGCACACTGCTACAAAGCCCAAATTATTTTCCAGCCAAGATACAGATAAACATGATTAGTAATTTGAAAGCTTAAAACGGTTGGTAGGGTGATTTTAACCAATCATCAAGCTTTTACTCTCCCCAGGATGACACAGGGGTAGAAAAGTCATTTCGGATCCATGATTTGTTCATCTTTATGAACGTGAGTCTGTCTACATTATCAGTGGAGAGCCGCGTGCGCTTATCTGTCAGCACACCACCAGCAGCGCTGAACACACGTTCAGACAGAACGCTGGCTGCGGGGCATGACAAGATCTCCAAGGCGTAAGTGGCTAGCTCCGGCCATTTATCCAGATTGGAAGCCCAAAAAGAGCAAGGGTCCAGTGACACAGTCATGGCTTCAATGTTTACTTGGAGATACTCCTGTACCATCGTCTCTAGGCGTTGACTATGTGTCAGACTTCTTGTCTCCTGTGGCCTTGAAAAGGATGGGCTAAAAAAGTGGTGAAATTATTCCGCAAAATTGATGTTACCAGCAGATACTGTAGTTCTGTTACGGTTTGAGTGCTGAACACTTGACGGTCCCACGGTTAGCAAGTTGGAACTGTGAGATTCACTACGTGCACCACTGGTGTTTTGTGGAAAAGCACATGTAAGATTCTGCAACAGTCTCTGCTGATACTCCTGCATGCGTGCATCCCTTTCTATGGCAGGAATAATTTCTGCAAATTTACTTTTGTACCGGGGATCTAACAGTGTGGCAACCCAGTAGTCAGGATTATTTCTAATTCTCACAATTCGAGGGTCATGTTGCAGGTAGTGCAGCAAGAAGGCACTCATGTGTGTTGCGCATCCAGGAGCACCAAGTCCCTGTTGTGTTGGTGGCGAGGTAACAATCATGCTTCCTTCCTCTGTCCTCTCCCCCCAACCTCACACAACAGAAATGTGATCAAGGTCTCCCTCATCTGATGAGTCTTCCATCAGTTTGTCCTCCACTTCTTCCTGGGCTCCTGCACCTTCCTCACTAGTTTGGCTGCTACCATGCGCCCTGGTAAAACCATCTCCCCCACCCTCACATGCCTGCCGCCTGGTGCTGCCGACCGTCTGGACCTTGCAGATGTTAGCCCTTCTGCATACAACTCCTCCTCCTCTACTTCCTCCACCTCCTCTTGTGCCACCACCTGACTCCGAATTCTGTTTAACATGTGCTCCAGCATGTAAATCACCGGAATAGTCATGCTGATAATGGCATCGTCAGCACTAAACATCTTCGTCGCCATTTCAAAACTGTGCAGAAGGGTGCATAGGTCCCTGATCTGAGACCACTCCTCCAGCGTGATTTGCCCCACCTCTGGATCTCGTTGGCCCAGGCTATACATCAGAACGTATTACACCAGGGCTTGTCGGTGCTGCCACAGTCGCTGCAACATGTGCAGAGTTGAATTCCACCGGGTAGGCACATCGCATTTTAGCCGGTGAAGTGGCAGGCCCAACGACTTCTGTAGAGATGTAAGTCGCTGAGCTGCGGGATGCGAACAGCGGAAGTGAGCACACAGCGACCATGCCCTCTGCAGAAGGCCATCTAGTCTGGGATAGTGGGCTAAAAATTGCTGGACAACCAGGTTCAACACGTGAGCCATACAAGGCACGTGTGTGACATTGCCCCGGCGAAAGGCCGCACCCAGGTTTGCAGCATTGTCGCACACGGCCTTCCCTGGTTTCAGGTCCAGTGGAGACAACCATTCATGAAATTGGTTCTCCAGAGCTGACCACAACTCCTCAGCTGTGTGACTCACATTTCCCAGACATTTCAAAGTAAAAACCGCCTGATAACGTTGAGCCCTACTGCCAGCATAGTAAGGAGGTGTGCAGGATCCCTTCTGCGCAGTTAGAAAGCTTGTGGCATGACCAGACAGGCTTTGGGTGCAGGTGGAAGACCGAGAGGAGGTTGAGGAGGCAGAAGCAGTGGAGGAACTTTGACATAAAGAGGATTGACGCACAACTCGTGGGGACGGCAAGACTTGGACAGCAGCCCCTTGTCCTGCTGTCACCATAGTTATCCAGTGCCCAGTCAGCGACATGTAACGCCCCTGTCCATGCCTACTCGTCCAAGTGTCTGTGGTGAAATGCACCCTGTTACACACAGAGTTTCTCAAAGAAGCGGTGATGTTGTGTGCGACATGCTGGTGGAGCGCAGGCACACCTTTCTTTGAGAAGTAGTGCCGACTGGGCATCTGGTACTGGGGCACTGCGACAGACATAAGGTCTCGAAAATCTTCTGTGTCCACCAGGCGGAAAGGCAGCATTTCTGTAGCCAAGAGCTTGCAGATGGTGAAATTCAACCTCTTAGCTTTCTCATGGCTAGGAGGAAATGGTCTTTTACTTGTCCATGTAACATACCTGGCGGCGTCCTTGCATGGTGGTCCATCTCCCACTGTGCAAGAGGGCGCACTTGATCTCCTGTCCAGAATGTCTCTCTGGCTTCCCTCCATGCTGTCTGTTTGTGTCTGTTTCTGCTGCTTAAGGGCGGCGCCCGATCACTTCCTGCCTTTTGTACCTGCTGTGGGTCACACCCCTTGTGCGTCCTCAGCCTATTGCTGTCTGTCACTTGGTATATAGCTCAGCAGCTCCCTTCTATCCCTGCCTGAGCATAGTGTTTCCTTCAGTGTGTGCTTGCACTCTGAAGGTGCCAGGTCCCGTCTCTTGTCTCCTGCTTTTTCTATCAGTTCCCGTGTCTGAACTGAGTCCTGTATGTCTCCTGCTTTGCGGTATCAGCTCCCGTGTCTGAACTGAGTCCTTTCTGTGTTCTCTTGTCTATCCTGTCTGAACACGCTCCTAGCCTGTTCCTCCTGCCTTCTAGGGGCCGATTACCTAGACCCGTTCCTGTATCTTGTCTGACCTGTCTGAACACGCTCCTAGCCTGTTCCTCCTGCCTTCTAGGGGCCGATTACCTAGACCCGTTCCTGTATCTTGTCTGACCTGTCTGAACTCGCTCCTAGCCTGTTCCTCTCGCCTTCTAGTGGCCGATTTCCTAGACCCGCTCCTGTGTCTGGTCTGTCCTGTCTGAACACGCTCCTTGCCTGTTCGTTCCGCCTTTTAGTGGCCGATTTCCTAGACCCGCTCCTGTGTCTGGTCTGTCCTGTCTGAACACGCTCCTTGCCTGTTCGTTCCGCCTCTCTGGGGGCCGTATTCCCAGACCCGCTCCTGTATCCCTCTGCAGTGTCGGTCTCCTCCGTACACTCAGTTCCAGTCTGAACTCTCTCCTGTCCTTTACCTGTTTTGCCTCTATGTCCGTTCCCTTCCTTTTTCTGCAGAGTCTGAACTCGTACCTAACTCCTGCTTGTTGTCTCTGCAAGTACTGTGTGAGTATCTGGCTCTGTCTTTCCCTTCCTGTCTGTTCCGTGTGAACAGAGCCCTGTCCTCCCTGCTCAGCCTTGTCTGCACTCTAGCTGTGCTTGCCTGTAACCCTCTGCCTGTATTGTTCCTGAGTCCCGGTGTGTACTGGGTCCTATCCCGCCTGTGTTCCTACCTGCTAGTGCCTCCCTGTCTGCACTCTAGCTGTGCTTGCCTTTACCCCCCTGCCTGCATACCCGCCTGCCTGCATACCAGTCGTGCCTGCCTATACCCTCCAGTCTGTGTGCCAGCCTACCAGCCTGTTCCTGTATTCCCCTGTGTGGGTCAACAGCCGTGTCCGGGGTCTGTCCTGGAGTAGCACCTGGTCCCTCTGCTCGGTTCCTCCTTGGTGCACTGGCGTCGTATGCCGTCGTGCGACCCTGGTCGGATCGGGTGAATACTTAGTCACGCCCCTCCAGGCATTCACTCTCCGGCACGGTCCAGTGGAATCACTACCAATCACACGCACACGCCGCTTAGCCCGGGCGTGTGCATAACAGCATGCTCAGGCCATGGTTCCCGTTGAGCCCCACGGCCTTCGCTCTTTGAGAAGTTTTTCCAGCGAATACATGCATTAAAATAAAATAAATAAATTTTTTTCCCCCTTTAGCTCAGTTCCAGGTGAGTTACGCACCCGTCCAGATGGATCTATCAGCCCTCGTTCCTGCGGATCCGCCACGTTACTATGGGGATCCAAGACAGTGTCGTGCTTTTGTGGAGCAATGCATGCTACACTTTAAGGCCTACCCTCTCTATTTTCCTTCCGATTGGGCTAAAGTGGCCTTTATGATTGACTACCTAGCGGGTGATGCCTTGAAATGGGTCACCCCCCCTATGGGAAGCATGGGATCCTGTCATCCTTGACCTGCAGGCCTTCCTGGTGGCCTTTCGTATGGTCTTCGAGGACCCTAACTCTGAAGCCCCTGCTGAAGCTTCACTTCCCAATATCCCGGAGCAGCCCCGACGGGTAATGTGTGTGGGTAGCGCAATAGTCCTCCAGCCCAATGAGACTACTGCCCACCCAGAATCCTCACAGGGTGACTACGCTTTCCGGAATACTTCTCTCAACCTCAAGAGGCAGTCCAGACGTGCTAGACTTAGAGGCAAGCCGTCACGCCAGGGTCTGTCCTCCCTGAGACCTCCTGACCCCAACCTTGAAGTCCCTACTGAAGCTTCATCTCCCTGTATCCCGGAGAAACCCCAATGGGTAATGTGCGTGGGTAGTGCACCAGTTCTCCTGGCCGAAGAGACTTCTGCCCATCCAGACTCCACACAGGAGAACTTCCTGCACCCGGCATCAGATGCTTCTTTCTCTTTAACCGGTGTGCATGTCCAAGGATGCTCCAAAGCTGTGGTTACCTCAGAGTCTGTGCACCTCTACTACCTGGCGGAGGATCCCCTGTTGCCTTCTGAACCCTCCGGGATACCACTCGATGACAAATGGAGAGAGACTTCTCTACACCCGGTACTCAATACTTTGTCCGCTTCGTCCTGTGAGCCTGACAATGGGTACCCCAAAGTGGTAGTTACCTCCGAGTCTCTACACCCCTCCGACCAGGCGGAGGATCTCCAGTTGTCTCCTGAACCCTTCGGGGTGCTACCTGGTAGCGAAAGGACAGAGACTCTCCTATACTCTGTACCTGATACCTCGCTCGCTTCGTCCAGTGAGTCCAACTTAGTGTACTCCGAAGCAGAGGTTACTCCTGAGTCTCTACACCCCTCCGACCAGGCGGAGGACCTCCAGTTGTGTTCAGAATCCTTCGGGGTGCCACCTGGTGGTGAATGGACAGAGACTTTCCTATATCCTGGATCTGATACCTCGCTTGCTTCGTCCAGTGAGTCCGACCTAGTGTACTCTGAAGCAGAGGTTACCCGTGAGTCTCTACACCCCTCTGACCAGGCGGAGGACCGCCAGCTGTCTCCAGAACCCTTCGGGGTGCCACCTGGTGGTGAATGGACAGAGACTTTCCTATACTCGGTACCCGATACCTCGCCTGCTTCCTCCAGTGAGTCCGACCTAGTGTACTCTGAAGCAGAGGTTACCCGTGAGTCTCTACACCCCTCTGACCAGGCGGAGGACCGCCAGCTGTCTCCAGAACCCTTCAGGGTGCCACCTGGTGGTGAATGGACAGAGACTTTCCTATACTCGGTACCCGATACCTCGCCTGCTTCCTCCAGTGAGTCCGACCTAGTGTACTCTGAAGCAGTTGTTTTCTCTGAGCCTCTGCACTCTTCTGACCCGGCGGAGGACCTCCAGTTGTTTCCTGAATCCTCCGGGATACCACCAGATAACAAAGAGACAGTGACTTTTCCTCATTATGTACGTGATAACCCGTCTATTTCTTCCTGTGAGCTTGACAAGATGTACCTCGAAGCAGAGATTACCCTTAAGTCTCTGTCCCCCTCCAACCCAGTGAACGACTGGCCCTCGAATTCCCTGCGGAAGATTCTGGCAGGCCTGAAGAAGAGGGGGCGTAAGGGGGGAGGTACTGTAACATACCTGGCGGCGTCCTTGCATGGTGGTCCATCTCCCACTGTGCAAGAGGGCGCACTTGATCTCCTGTCCAGAATGTCTCTCTGGCTTCCCTCCATGCTGTCTGTTTGTGTCTGTTTCTGCTGCTTAAGGGCGGCGCCCGATCACTTCCTGCCTTTTGTACCTGCTGTGGGTCACACCCCTTGTGCGTCCTCAGCCTATTGCTGTCTGTCACTTGGTATATAGCTCAGCAGCTCCCTTCTATCCCTGCCTGAGCATAGTGTTTCCTTCAGTGTGTGCTTGCACTCTGAAGGTGCCAGGTCCCGTCTCTTGTCTCCTGCTTTTTCTATCAGTTCCCGTGTCTGAACTGAGTCCTGTATGTCTCCTGCTTTGCGGTATCAGCTCCCGTGTCTGAACTGAGTCCTTTCTGTGTTCTCTTGTCTATCCTGTCTGAACACGCTCCTAGCCTGTTCCTCCTGCCTTCTAGGGGCCGATTACCTAGACCCGTTCCTGTATCTTGTCTGACCTGTCTGAACACGCTCCTAGCCTGTTCCTCCTGCCTTCTAGGGGCCGATTACCTAGACCCGTTCCTGTATCTTGTCTGACCTGTCTGAACTCGCTCCTAGCCTGTTCCTCTCGCCTTCTAGTGGCCGATTTCCTAGACCCGCTCCTGTGTCTGGTCTGTCCTGTCTGAACACGCTCCTTGCCTGTTCGTTCCGCCTTTTAGTGGCCGATTTCCTAGACCCGCTCCTGTGTCTGGTCTGTCCTGTCTGAACACGCTCCTTGCCTGTTCGTTCCGCCTCTCTGGGGGCCGTATTCCCAGACCCGCTCCTGTATCCCTCTGCAGTGTCGGTCTCCTCCGTACACTCAGTTCCAGTCTAAACTCTCTCCTGTCCTTTACCTGTTTTGCCTCTATGTCCGTTCCCTTCCTTTTTCTGCAGAGTCTGAACTCGTACCTAACTCCTGCTTGTTGTCTCTGCAAGTACTGTGTGAGTATCTGGCTCTGTCTTTCCCTTCCTGTCTGTTCCGTGTGAACAGAGCCCTGTCCTCCCTGCTCAGCCTTGTCTGCACTCTAGCTGTGCTTGCCTGTAACCCTCTGCCTGTATTGTTCCTGAGTCCCGGTGTGTACTGGGTCCTATCCCGCCTGTGTTCCTACCTGCTAGTGCCTCCCTGTCTGCACTCTAGCTGTGCTTGCCTTTACCCCCCTGCCTGCATACCCGCCTGCCTGCATACCAGTCGTGCCTGCCTATACCCTCCAGTCTGTGTGCCAGCCTACCAGCCTGTTCCTGTATTCCCCTGTGTGGGTCAACAGCCGTGTCCGGGGTCTGTCCTGGAGTAGCACCTGGTCCCTCTGCTCGGTTCCTCCTTGGTGCACTGGCGTCGTATGCCGTCGTGCGACCCTGGTCGGATCGGGTGAATACTTAGTCACGCCCCTCCAGGCATTCACTCTCCGGCACGGTCCAGTGGAATCACTACCAATCACACGCACACGCCGCTTAGCCCGGGCGTGTGCATAACAGCATGCTCAGGCCATGGTTCCCGTTGAGCCCCACGGCCTTCGCTCTTTGAGAAGTTTTTCCAGCGAATACATGCATTAAAATAAAATAAATAAATTTTTTTCCCCCTTTAGCTCAGTTCCAGGCGAGTTACGCACCCGTCCAGATGGATCTATCAGCCCTCGTTCCTGCGGATCCGCCACGTTACTATGGGGATCCAAGACAGTGTCGTGCTTTTGTGGAGCAATGCATGCTACACTTTAAGGCCTACCCTCTCTATTTTCCTTCCGATTGGGCTAAAGTGGCCTTTATGATTGACTACCTAGCGGGTGATGCCTTGAAATGGGTCACCCCCCCTATGGGAAGCATGGGATCCTGTCATCCTTGACCTGCAGGCCTTCCTGGTGGCCTTTCGTATGGTCTTCGAGGACCCTAACTCTGAAGCCCCTGCTGAAGCTTCACTTCCCAATATCCCGGAGCAGCCCCGACGGGTAATGTGTGTGGGTAGCGCAATAGTCCTCCAGCCCAATGAGACTACTGCCCACCCAGAATCCTCACAGGGTGACTACGCTTTCCGGAATACTTCTCTCAACCTCAAGAGGCAGTCCAGACGTGCTAGACTTAGAGGCAAGCCGTCACGCCAGGGTCTGTCCTCCCTGAGACCTCCTGACCCCAACCTTGAAGTCCCTACTGAAGCTTCATCTCCCTGTATCCCGGAGAAACCCCAATGGGTAATGTGCGTGGGTAGTGCACCAGTTCTCCTGGCCGAAGAGACTTCTGCCCATCCAGACTCCACACAGGAGAACTTCCTGCACCCGGCATCAGATGCTTCTTTCTCTTTAACCGGTGTGCATGTCCAAGGATGCTCCAAAGCTGTGGTTACCTCAGAGTCTGTGCACCTCTACTACCTGGCGGAGGATCCCCTGTTGCCTTCTGAACCCTCCGGGATACCACTCGATGACAAATGGAGAGAGACTTCTCTACACCCGGTACTCAATACTTTGTCCGCTTCGTCCTGTGAGCCTGACAATGGGTACCCCAAAGTGGTAGTTACCTCCGAGTCTCTACACCCCTCCGACCAGGCGGAGGATCTCCAGTTGTCTCCTGAACCCTTCGGGGTGCTACCTGGTAGCGAAAGGACAGAGACTCTCCTATACTCTGTACCTGATACCTCGCTCGCTTCGTCCAGTGAGTCCAACTTAGTGTACTCCGAAGCAGAGGTTACTCCTGAGTCTCTACACCCCTCCGACCAGGCGGAGGACCTCCAGTTGTGTTCAGAATCCTTCGGGGTGCCACCTGGTGGTGAATGGACAGAGACTTTCCTATATCCTGGATCTGATACCTCGCTTGCTTCGTCCAGTGAGTCCGACCTAGTGTACTCTGAAGCAGAGGTTACCCGTGAGTCTCTACACCCCTCTGACCAGGCGGAGGACCGCCAGCTGTCTCCAGAACCCTTCGGGGTGCCACCTGGTGGTGAATGGACAGAGACTTTCCTATACTCGGTACCCGATACCTCGCCTGCTTCCTCCAGTGAGTCCGACCTAGTGTACTCTGAAGCAGAGGTTACCCGTGAGTCTCTACACCCCTCTGACCAGGCGGAGGACCGCCAGCTGTCTCCAGAACCCTTCAGGGTGCCACCTGGTGGTGAATGGACAGAGACTTTCCTATACTCGGTACCCGATACCTCGCCTGCTTCCTCCAGTGAGTCCGACCTAGTGTACTCTGAAGCAGTTGTTTTCTCTGAGCCTCTGCACTCTTCTGACCCGGCGGAGGACCTCCAGTTGTTTCCTGAATCCTCCGGGATACCACCAGATAACAAAGAGACAGTGACTTTTCCTCATTATGTACGTGATAACCCGTCTATTTCTTCCTGTGAGCTTGACAAGATGTACCTCGAAGCAGAGATTACCCTTAAGTCTCTGTCCCCCTCCAACCCAGTGAACGACTGGCCCTCGAATTCCTTGCGGAAGATTCTGGCAGGCCTGAAGAAGAGGGGGCGTAAGGGGGGAGGTACTGTAACATACCTGGCGGCGTCCTTGCATGGTGGTCCATCTCCCACTGTGCAAGAGGGCGCACTTGATCTCCTGTCCAGAATGTCTCTCTGGCTTCCCTCCATGCTGTCTGTTTGTGTCTGTTTCTGCTGCTTAAGGGCGGCGCCCGATCACTTCCTGCCTTTTGTACCTGCTGTGGGTCACACCCCTTGTGCGTCCTCAGCCTATTGCTGTCTGTCACTTGGTATATAGCTCAGCAGCTCCCTTCTATCCCTGCCTGAGCATAGTGTTTCCTTCAGTGTGTGCTTGCACTCTGAAGGTGCCAGGTCCCGTCTCTTGTCTCCTGCTTTTTCTATCAGTTCCCGTGTCTGAACTGAGTCCTGTATGTCTCCTGCTTTGCGGTATCAGCTCCCGTGTCTGAACTGAGTCCTTTCTGTGTTCTCTTGTCTATCCTGTCTGAACACGCTCCTAGCCTGTTCCTCCTGCCTTCTAGGGGCCGATTACCTAGACCCGTTCCTGTATCTTGTCTGACCTGTCTGAACACGCTCCTAGCCTGTTCCTCCTGCCTTCTAGGGGCCGATTACCTAGACCCGTTCCTGTATCTTGTCTGACCTGTCTGAACTCGCTCCTAGCCTGTTCCTCTCGCCTTCTAGTGGCCGATTTCCTAGACCCGCTCCTGTGTCTGGTCTGTCCTGTCTGAACACGCTCCTTGCCTGTTCGTTCCGCCTTTTAGTGGCCGATTTCCTAGACCCGCTCCTGTGTCTGGTCTGTCCTGTCTGAACACGCTCCTTGCCTGTTCGTTCCGCCTCTCTGGGGGCCGTATTCCCAGACCCGCTCCTGTATCCCTCTGCAGTGTCGGTCTCCTCCGTACACTCAGTTCCAGTCTAAACTCTCTCCTGTCCTTTACCTGTTTTGCCTCTATGTCCGTTCCCTTCCTTTTTCTGCAGAGTCTGAACTCGTACCTAACTCCTGCTTGTTGTCTCTGCAAGTACTGTGTGAGTATCTGGCTCTGTCTTTCCCTTCCTGTCTGTTCCGTGTGAACAGAGCCCTGTCCTCCCTGCTCAGCCTTGTCTGCACTCTAGCTGTGCTTGCCTGTAACCCTCTGCCTGTATTGTTCCTGAGTCCCGGTGTGTACTGGGTCCTATCCCGCCTGTGTTCCTACCTGCTAGTGCCTCCCTGTCTGCACTCTAGCTGTGCTTGCCTTTACCCCCCTGCCTGCATACCCGCCTGCCTGCATACCAGTCGTGCCTGCCTATACCCTCCAGTCTGTGTGCCAGCCTACCAGCCTGTTCCTGTATTCCCCTGTGTGGGTCAACAGCCGTGTCCGGGGTCTGTCCTGGAGTAGCACCTGGTCCCTCTGCTCGGTTCCTCCTTGGTGCACTGGCGTCGTATGCCGTCGTGCGACCCTGGTCGGATCGGGTGAATACTTAGTCACGCCCCTCCAGGCATTCACTCTCCGGCACGGTCCAGTGGAATCACTACCAATCACACGCACACGCCGCTTAGCCCGGGCGTGTGCATAACAGTCCACATCTGAGGGACCGAGGGCTGGCTATTGTGCTTAGACGGGGTTGATAAGGGTGTCCCCGGCAAACTGCCGGTCTGTGAGGAAGATGCAGGCGGACATGTTAGGTTGCCTTGATCCAAAGGTGGTGCTATCGATGTCGGACAGCGCTCAACACCAGCTGGTGTTACCACCTCCAAAGAAAATGATGACCTGCCAATCACGCTGGCTGTTGCGGGTAAAGAGGTGGCAGGTCTGCGCCCCAAAACAGGTGTGACTGCTGTCCCCCCAGGCACAGAGGATGAAGAGGCCGCGGATGCACAAGATATGGCAGACGGTGGTTGGCCCGGCCGGCTAGGCCGCATTGTAGCACACTGAGCTTCCCACTGCAACTTATGCTTCATGTCCATGTGCCGGTTCATGCATGAAGTACTCAAACTATGTATTTTTTGGCCTCTACTTAGCTTTTGCTGACAAATGTTACAGATAACACGAGTTGGGTCATCTTTATCGATCTGAAAAAATGCCCAGGTATGCAAGGCTTAGCACCCATGCGACCTGAAGAGCCACCACGACTTGTGGTGAGAGGCAGAGTTGTGTTTGAGTATGCAGTTGTTGACGTGCTTCCAGTACTACGTCTCTGTCCAGGAAGGCGCAACCTGACCTCGTCGTCACTAGCATCTTCCTCCACCTCCTCTGCTGACCTCATCTCTTGGCTGACTGTGGGTTGACAGTAAGTGGGATCTCCAATCTCATCATCATCACCCTGTGCGTTATCACACCCGTCGTCCTCAGAGCCAACCTGTTCCTGCCCTGACAAAAAACTAAAGTTGTCGCTCCAATCAGGTATTTGAGTCTCATCATAGTCTTCCTCATTGTCTCCACCAACAGGAGTTACAGTTTGGGAATGAGGGTCTACATTATGGTCAGAACCTTCTGCGTCTGGTCCTGGATCCGACTCATAAACATTCTGGGCATCAGTGCAGATCATTTCCTCGTCTGGATTCACAGAAGCGCTGGAGTCGACCTCTGATTCCCAGGCTATAGTATGAGTAAACAGCTCTGCAGACTCAACCATCTGTTCTACCTCATACTCAGACGGGCAGCTGGAGATTTGGGAGCTGTGAGGAAGCAAGTGCGATTTGGGTGACACCTTTGAGGACTGGAGTATTTGTGATGTTGAAGTTGATGTGGAGGAGAGCCCACTTAAAGGAGCACTTGATATCCGTTGAAGCACCTGCTGTTTTTGTGCCTCATCTGGAATTTGTAGCGATTGGCGTGGCCGTAAGAAAGGGATCTTATCACATTGTCCGCTAAAAGAAGTAGACATTTTAGTTTGGCTGGAAGATGGTCTTTCTTCTGCAGATGTTACTGTTGCTTTAACACCTACCCCACGGACACAACCTTTTTTCCCCTTCCCAACATGCCTATTCCCCTTTCCACCAGCAGCAGGCCTTTTTCCACTCATTTTGGTGGTTAACTAATTCACAACTCTGGAGTTGTTTGCACAAAAAAACAATGGATGGGAACCGAGCAGAGCTGAGTGGCCAAACTGTGGTATTAGGCCAAAACTATTGGCTGGGTTAGATGCAGAAAAAAATTATATTCAATTTGCAACCTGATGGAGGTCAGTATAGATGGACTAATAGAGAAAGTCCCACACACTGCTAGAAGGCCAAATATTTTTTCAGAGCTAGATGCAGAAAAAAATTATATTCAGTTTGCAACCTGATGGAGGTCAGTATAGATGGACTAATAGAACAAGTCCCACACACAGCTAGAAGCCCAATATTTTTTCAGAGGTAGATGCAGAAAAAAAATATATTCAGTTTGCAACCTGATGGAGGTCAGTATAGATGGACTAATAGAGAAAGTCCCACACACTGCTAGAAGGCCAAATATTTTTTCAGAGCTAGATGCAGAAAAAAATTATATTCAGTTTGCAACCTGATGGAGGTCAGTATAGATGGACTAATAGAACAAGTCCCACACACAGCTAGAAGGCCAAATATTTTTTCAGAGGTAGATGCAGATAAAAATTATTTTTAATTTGCAGCCTGATGGAGGTCAGTATAGATGGACTAATAGAGAAAGTCCCACACACTGCTAGAAGGCCAAATATTTTTTCAGAGCTAGATGCAGACAAAAAATTATTTTGAATTTGCAACCTGATGGAGGTCAGTATGGATGGACTAATAGAGAAAGTCCCACACACTGCTAGAAGGCCAAATATTTTTTCAGAGCTAGATGCAGACAAAAAATTATTTTTAATTTGCAACCTGATGGAGGTCAGTATAGATGGACTAATAGAGAAAGTCCCACACACTGCTAGAAGGCCAAATATTTTTTCAGAGCTAGATGCAGATAAAAATTATTTTAATTTGCAGCCTGATGGAGGTCAGTATAGATGGACTAATAGAGAAAGTCCCACACACTGCTAGAAGGCCAAATATTTTTTCAGAGGTAGATGCAGATAAAAATTATTTTTAATTTGCAGCCTGATGGAGGTCAGTATAGATGGACTAATAGAGAAAGTCCCACACACTGCTAGAAGGCCAAATATTTTTTCAGAGGTAGATGCAGATAAAAATTATTTTTAATTTGCAGCCTGATGGAGGTCAGTATAGATGGACTAATAGAGAAAGTCCCACACACTGCTAGAAGCCCAAATATTTTTTCAGAGCTAGATACAGACAAAAAATTATTTTGAATTTGCAGCGTGATGGAGGTCAGTATAGATGGACTAATAGAATGATGCTATGCCCAAAAGATTTTACTTCACTAGGTGCAGTACAAAAATTGGTATTCTATACACAGGTGGTATATCTTGCAACACAGATAGGCTACTCCACTGACTAACACACTCTGCAATAGGCCAAAAAGGATTAGCTTTGCTAGATTCAGCCAAATGCTGTGAAAAAAACTTGCACAGCACTGGCACAGACCTGCCTGGCAAAAACTGATAGGAACTGATGTAACCTAGTCCTGAAAAGGACTGCAATTACAATTAGTCTTTACTCCCACAATCTATCTATTTAAGAGCACAGACCTGCCTGATAAAAGTCGTAGGAAATGCTGTAACCTAGTCCTTAAAAGGACTGCAATCACAACTATTCCCTACTCCCAAGCTATCTGTAGATTTGTGCGAAAATTGGCTTGAAATTAACAAGGTATAGCGCACACAGCAACAGCGGTGCCGTCTAACACGCAGCTGCAGCAGTGAGAAAATGGTGGCGACGGGGAAAATGGCTTGGTCTTATAGGGCAAGGACATGTGACATACACTGCCAATGACACATGCCCTTGCTTGTGTGAAAAAAAGCACTTCGCTCCGTGTGTGCGCTGCTGATAGGCTGACAGGTTGCACCTCCCCACTGTAAATGCGGGAAAGAGAAAAAAAAATGGAGATCTTCATTATTCCTGCAGAGATCCATCCTCTGCCCCTCCCCCCACCCCGCTGTACACTCAAACTGCGTATTAACATTAATTTTCATCATTACTGAGAAAAAATCCAGTAATGATTTTGGTGCACGAACAGTTATCGAACATAACCTCGAACAGCCGAATTTTTCTCAAATCGTTCGTGTTCGCCGAACGGCTCGAACACCGCCCAAAACAGCTCGAATTTGAGATTGGCGAACAGTTCGAGTCGAAAAACGCTCATCTCTAATGTTTAGTGCTGACGATGCCATTATCAGCATGACTATTCCGGTGATTTACATGCTGGAGCACATGTTAAACAGAATTCGGAGTCAGGTGGTGGCACAAGAGGAGGTGGAGGAAGTAGAGGAGGAGGAGTTGTATGCGGAACGGCTAACATCTGCAAGGTCCAGACGGTCGGCAGCACCAAGGCGGCAGGCATGTGAGGGTGGGGGAGATGGTTTTACCAGGGCGCATGGTAGCAGCCAAACTAGTGAGGAAGGTGCAGGAGCCCAGGAAGAAGTGGAGGACGAACTGATGGAAGACTCATCAGATGAGGGAGACCTTGATCACATTTCTGTTGTGTGAGGTTGGGGGGAGAGGACAGAGGAAGGAAGCATGATTGTTACCTCGCCACCAACACAACAGGGACTTGGTGCTCCTGGATGCGCAACACACATGAGTGCCTTCTTGCTGCACTACCTGCAACATGACCCTCGAATTGTGAGAATTAGAAATAATCCTTACTACTGGGTTGCCACACTGTTAGATCCCCGGTACAAAAGTAAATTTGCAGAAATTATTCCTGCCATAGAAAGGGATGCACGCATGCAGGAGTATCAGCAGAGACTGTTGCAGAATCTTACATGTGCTTTTCCACAAAACACCAGTGGTGCACGTAGTGAATCTCACAGTTCCAACTTGCCAACCGTGGGACCGTCAAGTGTTCAGCACTCAAACCGTAACAGAACCACAGTATCTGCTGGTAACATCAATTTTGCGGAATCATTTCACCACTTTTTTAGCCCATCCTTTGCAAGGCCACAGGAGACAAGAAGTCTGACACATAGTCAACGCCTAGAGACGATGGTACAGGAGTATCTCCAAGTAAACATTGAAGCCATGACTGTGTCACTGGACCCTTGCTCTTTTTGGGCTTCCAATCTGGATAAATGGCCGGAGCTAGCCACTTACGCCTTGGAGATCTTGTCATGCCCCGCAGCCAGCGTTCTGTCTGAACGTGTGTTCAGCGCTGCTGGTGGTGTGCTGACAGATAAGCGCACGCGGCTCTCCACTGATAATGTAGACAGACTCACGTTCATAAAGATGAACAAATCATGGATCCAAAATGACTTTTCTACCCCTGTGTCATCCTGGGGAGAGTAAAAGCTTGATGATTGGTTAAAATCACCCTACCAACCGTTTTAAGCTTTCAAATTACTAATCATGTTTATCTGTATCTTGGCTGGAAAATAATTTGGGCTTTGTAGCAGTGTGCAGCACTGATTCTATTAGGCCATCTATAATAAGCTCCACCAGATTTAAAATTACTAATCATGTTTATCTGTATCTTGACTGGAAAATAATTTGGGCTTTGTAGCAGTGTGCAGCACTGATCCTATTAGGCCATCTATACTAAGCTCCACCAGATTTAAAATTAATAATAATTTTTAGCTGCATCTAGCCCGGAAAATAATTTTGGGGCTCCGAGATGCGCAAGACACATAAGTGCCTTCTTGCTGCACTACCTGCAACATGACCCTCATATTGTCAGAATTCGAAGTAATTATGACTACTAGGTTGCCACACTCTTAGATCCCCCAAACTTTTCGATCAACCTTTTCATTTTAATAAAGACCAAAAAAATGGTCATTTTTGAAATGATAAGCATTAGCAGGTTATTAGAAACTGAAATCAAACAGTTTTCAACTCAAAACTTTATTCTAGGTGATGTTACATTTTCACATAGGACCCCTTGTTCGAAAGGAGCTTCTGAGCTCTCTCGTCCATTGAATTTGTCAGGTTTTGGATGGTTTCTGCTTCAATTGTTTTGCATGAGGACAGAATACCCTCCCAGAGCTGTTGCTTAGATGTGAACTGCCTCCCGCCATCATAGACACTCCTTTTGATGATGCTCCAGAGGTTCTGAATGGGGTAGAGGTCAGGGGAGCATGGGGGTCACACCATAAGTTTGTCCCCTTTTATGCCCATATCAGCCAGAGATGCAGATGTTTTATGTGCAGCATGAGATGGTGCATTATCATGCAAAAAAATGATCTTGCTGTGAAATACACGGTTCTTCTTCTTGAACCATGGCAGGAAGTGCTGTTTGAGAAAATCCACATACATTATGGAGTTCATCTTTAGCGCCTTCAGGGATCCCAAAGGGGCCGACAATCTCTCTCCCCATGATTCCAGCCCAAAACATTACTCCACCTCCTCCTTGTTGGCGCTGTAGCCGTGTTTGCGTGGGGTGTCCATCAACCAGCCATCCTCCACTCCATCCATCTGGACCATCGAGCGCTGCACGGCACTCATCCGTGAACAAAACAGTTTTGAAATCAGTCTTCATGTAATGTTTGGCCCACTGGAGCCGTTTCTGCTTGTGTGAAGTGGATAGAGGAGGTCGACAGGATGGCGTATGCACAGCTGCAAACCTCTGAAGGACCCTGCATCTTGTTGTTCGGGGGACGTTGGAGGCACCAGCAGCTTCAAAAACTTGTCTGCTGCTATGACAAGGCTTTTTTGCCGCTGCTCTTTTAACCTGACGTAATTGCCTGTAGGAAAGAGTCCTCAATTTGCCCTTATCAGCACGCACACGTGTGTACTGTGAATCAGCTACATACTTCTTGATTGCCAAGACACTTCATCCTGATCATCGCACAATGTTGATTGTAGTCATGCCTTGACCTAAACACTCCACAATTTGTTGCTTCTCAGCAGCCGACACATCCTTTTTCTTTCCCATTTTGGCAGAAAATGTAGGCTGCTTAATAATGTGAGACAGCCTTCTTAAGTAGTCTTGCCTTTCATTGGACACACCTGCCAAACTAATTAGCACAGGTGTCTGCAATTGCTTACAGTGATATAAAGAGCCCTGACACACATCACCATCAATGAGTTTAACTGACAAACAAACAAATTCTTCCCTTATCACTCCTAAACACTTTTTGCATAATAATTTGGAACACAGTGTACATGTGCTTTTCCACAAAACACCAGTGGTTCACATAGTGAATCTTACAGTTCTAACTTGCCAACCGTGGTCTGTATGGAGTTGTTCAATAAAGGGCCCAAAATTAAGATAACATAGATGGGAGAGGTCTCTATGAATAGGAATTCCTAAGTATTTGATACCCTGTGAGGGCCAGGCAAAGGGAAAGTTGGACTGGATGGAATCCTATATGGATTTGGGGAGGGAGACATCGAGGGCCTCAGACTTCGCTGCATTGATTTTAAAATTTGACCATGTAACAAAGTGATCTATTTCAGCCATAACAGCATGGATGGATATATGTGATTGAGTGATATATGCTAGGACATCATCAGCAAATAGAGAGCACTTGTACTCGGTGCCTCCCACCTCAATCCACCTAATATTGGGGTTATGGCGAATTGATGAGAGCAGGTGCTCCGTCACTAGGATGTATAAGAGAGGGGACAGAGGACATCCCTGCCTTGTCCCATTGGTGATTGTGAAAGGTGATGAAAATGTTCTGATGCACCCCCTGGGCCTTGGGACACCCGGAGCCGGACCCTTTTTGGTGGATGCTGGTGGTTGTAGTCTTCGTGGCGGCGACCCGGTTCCGTGGCTCAGGGTGGTCAAACCAGTGGCGGAACTATTTATGTGGTTTTGATGTTTAAATGTCCGACTACGCGGTCAGAGTGAACCGCCGCTGCAGGGCAGACCGCTGAGGCTGGTGTTGTGGGTGCAGCAGAGCGTAGCATAACTCCCCACGGGAGGAGTATAGCCTCAGGGCAGTGTATGCGGAGGATGGGGGTGATGGTGCAGGGCAGCAGCAGTAATGACACGGAGTCAGTGATGCAGTCCAGGGCCTTTACTCACAGTTCTTATTATCCAGACCACGTCTGCAGGTAACGGCTGCCCACGTCGTACTGTGCTCACCAGGTGAGGGGCTCAGACAACTCCCAGATAACTTTGGAGCGCTTCACAGGACCCCCTTTGTGTGTCCTTTGTCTGGCACCACCCAGACCTTACCAACCCTTCTGTCCGGCTGCCTCGGTCCTCCTCTTGGTAAACTTGGCGCCAGTTTCCCTGACCCTATGTGGTGCCTTCCTAGCGGGTGTAGCGAGGGGCTGCGCCACATAAAATGTCACAGCCTCCGGTTTCTAGCTGAGGGTCGTTTCCTGCCTCCACTAGTTTCGGGGACCGGTCTCCCCCTTTGGCCTGACCCCTCCACGCAGGTGGATTCGGGCGTGCGGTGGCGACTCGCCCGTCCGCACCCCTGGGATCCCTTCATTCCTCGTTCCTGGAGCCTTCTCTGCTCCTCTTCCTTCCTTCTCCCTCTTCCAGGCCTGGGCCTCTGTTACTAGGCCCGCCTCCGGAGCAGAGCTCATGCAGAGCCCCTGCTCCCTGCCACTTCTGCTCAGACTTCTCTGCACTGAACTAAGAGGGTGCCCACCTTTTATACTCCCTTCTCAATGCACCCAGGAACTGCTTCCTCCCTGCTCCTGCACTACAGGGTTCCCCTTCCTCAGTGTTCCCTCCCCCCACTCCAGCCAGGGACAGGGACTGTCATGCCCATCTCAGAGGCATATTGGTCGCCCTGCCCCACGGCAATGTGGTGTAATGCATGCAGGTGTCGGGTCCTGATCCACACTCCATCCTTACCTGAGAGTGAGATATCACACCTCTAGGTGAGGTGCAATACCTCTGTAGCAACCGAGCCCTCAGGGTGCTACAGTTCCATTTATCTTCAGCCTAGGTCACGTATTGTGATACAGGGCCGTGATTTTGGCTATAAAAGGGTCCCCTAGACCCCTACCCCAAGCTTTTTAATAGAATCATATATGGCGTGCCAGGAGACTCTATGGAATGCTTTCTCAGCATCCAACGAGAGTATCTAATTACAAATTTTTAACTGCATCTAGCCCAGGAAATACTTTGTGCCTAGTAGCAGTGTCTGCTAGTCAGCGGATTATCCCGGCTGTTAAGCAAGCTACACCACCTGTAGTTTGGACACTTAATTTTTTCAAAGGAAATGCTTCGGGACCACGGGATACTCAGTGAAGAGCATCAGGAGGCACCCCAAGGCATAGGGGCTGGGACTGGCAGTAGGATGCCTTGCGGTGGACAGCCGAGCTCGATCCTTATAAAAGCTTTTTAACTGCAGCAGCTTTAGTGGACGCTACTGGAGCTGGAATTACGCGGCTGCTGGCATGAGACTTGCCCTCCAATAGATCCTTGTAAATGGATTTAAAGTGTATTCATTCAAATTAGAGAGACAATTTAAATTAAAAAGCTTAGAGCTGCCTCCACCACAGGGGGGCTCGCTCGACCCACCAGCGGACAGGCACCAGTATTGGGAGAGGGGGGCTGGCCGTCAGGGTTCACCGCGGCTCTGGCACAAACCCGGCGACACGGAGGTGGCACGGGCAGGAGCGGACTGGCCGTGTCGGCTTCTCACTTTTTGGGTTTTAGAAGGGCACGACATGCCTATATCTGTGTCTCCCCCTCCTTTTACTCCTCCACCTCTTTTCTTTTCGCATGACTATATGTACTTGTCACTTTTCCATGTGTTAGTTGTGTCTTCTGAGCAGTTTGTCAGCTTTTGGACACCTTTGAAGGTGTTTTCTATGTGTTTCTATGTGTTTTTGTTTGCCTGCCATTGGTTTTAACGGTGTTCGAAGGTGTTCGACGAACAGTTCGGCGAACACACGGGTGTTCGACGAACCGAACCGAAGTCGAACACTACGGGGTTGGCTCAACACTACTGATCAGTACGCAATACTGGTGTTGTTCTGTGCTTCCCTAGTAATTCGGTCAAGAAGTGGGAGCGAGAAGATGTGGCTGTTGGTTGTGGCACATTTTCACCTTGGCCACGGCCCCGTCCTCTGCACGCACCATCACCAGAACGTCCAGTTCCACGTCCCTTGCCACGCACCTTGCCCATTGTAAAGGAAGTAAAATAGCTTACACTCGCACTATCAATGGAAAAAGGGTAATAAAAAGTAGATTAGAACCGTGGAAGAGGAAATCCACAGTTCTATTTCTTTGGCCTACACCCGACTCTTTTAAACAATCAGAACAATCAGGGAGAAACTATTACTGTTTTTCCTTACGGAAAAAATACCAAAACCTGAATAATAGAGATTTTTTACCGTGGAACAGCAAAACCACAGTTTTAATTTACTGGTGTATACCAGACTTTTTAAAATATATAGATTTGCGGCTGAACAGTGAGCGACACACTCAAACTGTTTTGTTTTTAGATACCAAAGGCCCAAAACTGGATACTACACAGATTTTACCAGTTGAACTGCAAAACCACACTGGGATTTGTTAGGCGTACACCAGACTATTTTCAACAGATATATTTTTGTGTCAGAACACTCAGGAGACACTACTGTTTTTTTTTTACTGCAAAAAATGCAAAAAGCAGGATAATAGAGATTTTTTACCGTGGAACAGCAAAACCACAGTTTTAATTTACTGGTGTATACCAGACTTTTTAAAATATATAGATCTGCGGCTGAACAGTGAGCGACACACTCAAACTGTTTTTTTTTTAGATACCAAAGGCCCAAAACTGGATGCTACACAGATTTTACCCGTTGAACTGCAAAACCACACTTCTGTTTCTGTGGCCTATACCAGACTCTTTTCAACAGATATATTTGACGCGCCCCCTGGGCCATGTTGTTAGGGATACCCGGAGCCGGATCAGATGGGGGTTGTAGTCTCCGAGTGGCTGTGACCCGGTCCGTGCCCAGGGTGTCAAGCTCAGTGTGTGGCAGTCCTTATGATGTTACTAGATGTTCTTTTGTGTCGACTACGCCACCCGTTGAATTGCGGTCAGTACGGCCGCCGCTGCAGCAGGGTCCACTGAGGCTGGTGATGTGTGTGCAGCTTAGGTAGTATAACCCCCAACGGGAGGGGTATAGCCTCAGGGGGTCAGTTGCAGAGGATGGGGGTTGTGGTGGTGCAGCGGGGATGGAAATGAGACTCAGAGTCGGGCTGTGCAGTTCAGGGTTTGTTTACTTACTGCAGTTGTTCTGGTCACTCCGGCCTTAAGTGACCACCTGAGCCGTGCTGCGTCCACCAGGTCCTGGACTCGGCCAACCCCCAGGTGATTCTGGAGCGTGGTCCTGAGCTCCCTTTCTGTCCTGTCCTCTTCTCTGGCCTTCCCCACCAGGGATCCACCTATGTCCGGCTCCCTCGGGCCTCTTGGTGGTAAACCCTTGTCTCTGGGTTCCCTGACCCTATTCCTGGTCTGCCTTCCGGGTGGATTTAGTGGGTGATCGTGGCAGATCGGTCCTGCCCACGACCTCCGGTTCCTGGCTAAGGTGTGCTGTAGCCTCTGCCAGCTTGGGATCCGGTACCCTGTTGCCAACTCTTCACCCTCTGGTCTAATTTGGGCTCTTGGAGTTCCTTCTTTCTCCCCCTCTGGGTCTTTCTTTCTCCTCTCTCTCTCTTGGCCTTGGAGCTGCTCTTCTCCTCTGCTCTCTTCCTCTGCTCTGCTCTGACAAAAGACTGACAGACTGACCCTGATCTAAGATGGTTCCCACCTTATATACTCCCTCTATGTGTGAGCTCAGGTGACCAGCACCCAATGAGCTCCTAGCTTCACCCAGGCTGCTCCCCCTATCTGCCCCTACACTACTGGGATGTTCCACCCCCCTCCCACTCCAGCCAGGAACAGACTCTGTTGTACCTGCACATTTCTCTAGTGGGAGTACCGTCGGTCTGTTCCTCGGAAATGGGATGTGTGTAGTGCATGCAGCTAACTGAGCTCAGTTCCACACTCCATCCTTACCCGGGAGTGGAATACCACACCTCTGGCTGAGGTGCAATACCCCTGTAGCAGCCGAATCCTCAGGGTGCTACATTCCCCCCTGGTAAATCACAGCACGTCCTCGGGCTGTAAGATATAAACATCCACAAACATACATTTTTTTTTCATAAAACATAAACATATAAAACATATAAAACATCATCAGAAGCAATAAACTTTTCATATAAACATTCTTGTTTCTGGTTCCTCCGGTCACGGTGCAACTTGTGACCGGGTAAAGTGCTACAGTCTCTTTTGGAAGAAAACAGTTTCCTATAAAACCGGTAGGGGGCGCTTTAGGAAGCGCAACTATATACAAGGGGATATGGCCGCTCTCAGTCCTCGGCCAGGTATCAGGAAAGGAATGACCGCTCTCAGTCCTCGGTCAGTGGGAATAGGGACACACGGGATTAACAGTTCACTCCTGGCTGGTCCCAACGGGGACTATATTTTAACTAAGTAACAGTTCTTGGTACCCCGACGGGCAACTTTATACAGTCTCTCTCTACCGTATTTAACGACGGCGTCCTCCTGCTCTTTCTTTGTGGACAGTTTCAGTTTCAGACCCGTCCGGGTCCTCTTGCTCCTCCTCACACCGCAGCTCCTCCTCCGTCAGGCGATGCACATGGAGGGCGTAGGGTCCTTTGGCACACTTGTGCCGGGTGAAGGTGACCTCGTCCCCTAAATACAGGTCACGACCTCTGTGCCCCTCCGGTAGGTGGGACTCAACGTCTCTCCTGGTCACGAAGACGTCGCCTGGGGTGCGGTGATCCCTGATGAAACCCCACCCATGCTGCAGATTGAACTTTATCACAGTCCCGATGGTACGGGGACCATGCGCTGCACGGGGGTTTCTCCTGGTCCGGCTCTTCTGCTCCGCGCTCCTTATTTGGGCTTGTTGTTCCCGGACCCGCCTCTCTCTCCGCTCCCTCTCAAAGACCTCGAGCTGCTGGCGGCAGCACTCTGCACGCTCCGCTGCGGCTGCCCGAGTCTCCTGAGTGAACCCCATGAGGTCTTCTCCGGTGGGATCCCACTCAAACTGGGTCTCTTCTAGCGGGGGCGAGATCCTCTTCATGGGCTTTGGAGCCGGGATCAGGGGTTCGCACATGGCCCTTGCTTTTTGCAGCTCCAGCTGGATGTATTCCTGGGGCCATACGAAGGGCTGCCCATCCGGGAACGTATGCTGGGCGAACAGGTCCTCACCCAGGTGCGGTACTTTAGGTGTTATGGGCGCCGTGGTGGTAGCGGCGCCCGGGTTAACCAGGCCTTGCGACCAGGCCTGGGGCACCTTGAAAGTAAAGGGCACCGTAAGAACGGCGGCGCCCTGTGTTACTTGGCCCTGCGACCAGGCCGGGGGCTCCGCGGAGGTAGGGGGCGCTGTTGGTATTGCGGCGCCCGGGGGTACTAGGCCTTGCGACCAGGCCGATGGTACTTCCTGCTTGGCCACGCTCGGGGTCGAGGCGTGTGACGTCACAGGGGTCGCGGCTTCCGTTTGAGGCCTAGTCTGCGGCGGTGACGTTGCAGCGACGGGCACGGCAGGGGGTACTTCGGGCTCTGCGACGGGGAGCTGGGGCAGGCACGCGGTTTCCCGGCTCGGGGTAGTGACGTCCCCTTTACCTGCCTCCATTCGTTCGGCTCCCTTCTCGGCGCCGTCTCCGGCCTTCAGTCCTCCTGCGCCATCCTCAGAGGCGGTCTGTCTCCTCGTCTCGGGTGGCGTGCTCCGCTGACGAGTCTCGGTCTGCTGGGCCATCTCTCGGCTCCACTCCGCCAACGTCTCTCGTTGCACCCGGGCCAACCTCTGTGCGAGGCCCTCCAGCGCGGTCTGTGCACACTCCCGGTCTCGGGGGAGCTGTGTTAGGATCTCCAGCAGGCCTTCTGGAGTGGCGACCTGCAACAGGCTCCTGACCACTGGGTCGGTGCTGCCTGGAGTGGCGGCCCGCATCAGGCTCCTGACCTCTGGGTCGGTGCTGCCTGGCTCTCCCTCCATCTCCGGGTAGGCTCTCTCTGGACTCTCTTCCAGACGTCTTGTCTCCGGGTGCGCTCTCTCCAGACTGCTTCAGGCGACACCCATCTTTGCTCTCTTCTTCTGTCTCCGCCCACATCGAGGGTGGTCCCGGGGCAACTTAGTGATTGTCAGTTCCAGGGGCAGTTCTCTTACGCTGATGGACACTTCCAGCATCACAGTCTCTGTTGGTGGGCGCGGTTTCCGCTTTTGGCGCCATTCTTCGACCTGGCCCACGATGGGAGGTGGCCTCTTGCCACCCTCTGGCACGCCCATAATGGCGTCCGCTCCCCCAAGGCGGGAAATCCTTGGAAATGGCGGGAATCGTCTCCCAGTGGCGGGAAACTCCATGGATGGCGGGAAAAAGCTGCAAATGGCGGACAACCGGCGGGAAACGACCTGTGATGGGGCCCGATGGCGGGGACCCTCCGGAACCGGCGGGAGACTTCTTTTTAAGGTAACGATGAACTTTTCTTCAGGCACGCAGTACCCGGTTGTTGCGGGCACGTTATCCTGCCGACTACGCCAAAGCTGACGCGCCCCCTGGGCCATGTTGTTAGGGATACCCGGAGCCGGATCAGATGGGGGTTGTAGTCTCCGAGTGGCTGTGACCCGGTCCGTGCCCAGGGTGTCAAGCTCAGTGTGTGGCAGTCCTTATGATGTTACTAGATGTTCTTTTGTGTCGACTACGCCACCCGTTGAATTGCGGTCAGTACGGCCGCCGCTGCAGCAGGGTCCACTGAGGCTGGTGATGTGTGTGCAGCTTAGGTAGTATAACCCCCAACGGGAGGGGTATAGCCTCAGGGGGTCAGTTGCAGAGGATGGGGGTTGTGGTGGTGCAGCGGGGATGGAAATGAGACTCAGAGTCGGGCTGTGCAGTACAGGGTTTGTTTACTTACTGCAGTTGTTCTGGTCACTCCAGCCTTAAGTGACCACCCGAGCCGTGCTGCGTCCACCAGGTCCTGGACTCGGCCAACCCCCAGGTGATTCTGGAGCGTGGTCCTGAGCTCCCTTTCTGTCCTGTCCTCTTCTCTGGCCTTCCCCACCAGGGATCCACCTATGTCCGGCTCCCTCGGGCCTCTTGGTGGTAAACCCTTGTCTCTGGGTTCCCTGACCCTATTCCTGGTCTGCCTTCCGGGTGGATTTAGTGGGTGATCGTGGCAGATCGGTCCTGCCCACGACCTCCGGTTCCTGGCTAAGGTGTGCTGTAGCCTCTGCCAGCTTGGGATCCGGTACCCTGTTGCCAACTCTTCACCCTCTGGTCTAATTTGGGCTCTTGGAGTTCCTTCTTTCTCCCCCTCTGGGTCTTTCTTTCTCCTCTCTCTCTCTTGGCCTTGGAGCTGCTCTTCTCCTCTGCTCTCTTCCTTTGCTCTGCTCTGACAAAAGACTGACAGACTGACCCTGATCTAAGATGGTTCCCACCTTATATACTCCCTCTATGTGTGAGCTCAGGTGACCAGCACCCAATGAGCTCCTAGCTTCACCCAGGCTGCTCCCCCTATCTGCCCCTACACTACTGGGATGTTCCACCCCCCTCCCACTCCAGCCAGGAACAGACTCTGTTGTACCTGCACATTTCTCTAGTGGGAGTACCGTCGGTCTGTTCCTCGGAAATGGGATGTGTGTAGTGCATGCAGCTAACTGAGCTCAGTTCCACACTCCATCCTTACCCGGGAGTGGAATACCACACCTCTGGCTGAGGTGCAATACCCCTGTAGCAGCCGAATCCTCAGGGTGCTACATATTTGTGTCTTAAAAATCAGAGACACACTTTTTTTTTGGGGGGAAGGGGGACACCAATTGGTTAATAAGACGGGTATTTGTACAGTGTGTAGGAGGAAAAAAAAAAGAGGATTTAGATGAAAAAAAAGGATTTTTACTGGCCCCCGAGACCTGCAGCTAAGTCCAGCAATTTCAGAAACAGGAGCACACAGGACTGTAATGCAGAGTTTGCTGGTATAACCACTGCGTCTCCTATACAGCCTGCCTGCCTGATATCTGGGATGGATATTAGTCCTGAGAAGGACTGTTTGTTTGTTCTGGCAGCCTTTACAGACCCTACACTAACTATTTTGCAGCAAAAATCTCTCCCTAGCTCATCAGCGCTGTCCCTACACTGTCTGATCCGGAGCGTTTGTGTCCAAGATGGCGGCGCCCGGTTTTAAATATTCGAGGTGACGCTGTGCGGCCAGCCAATCACTGTATTGCCCACAAACAACATGGCTGCAGCATTACAGTGACTGGCTGGCAATCCCTGCATGTTCATTGGCTCTGTAAAGAGCGCCAAACATGCAGGGCGAAGACCCGAGCTCCCGCCCGAGTAACCCGGAAATGCTCGGTGCTCGCCGAACATCCCCGAGTAGCGTGATGCTCGGGCGAGTACCGAGCAGTGTCGAGCATGCTCGCTCAACACTAATTTTAATTCATTTTCCCATCCACATTTGTTTGCAGGGCAATTGTCGTGCTCTTATCCCCATTTTGCTTCTTTTTTCAGACCCCAGCCCTTACTACGACCATTTTACAGCACTAAAGTTTGGGTCCCATTGACTTATATAGGGTTCGGGTCTGGGGTCAAGTTCGGGTTAACTTCTTGTACCTGAACCAAAATTTTTTCTCAAGTTCGTCTGAACCTGCTGAACCTGAACTTCCATGGATCCGCTCATCCCTATATATAACTATTATATTCATAATTGTCTATTGACGTGTTTTATGATATCTCAAGTACAATAATATATTGAGATTATGTATTATAAACAAAATGTTTTGTATTAGTTGCAGTAGCTGTTGTTGAATTCCATTGTCAAAGGCGGTTTTGAAAGTTATTTCTTTCTGATGCAATATTGTTAATTTTCAGGTTATACCAGTTCAGTGACTTCAGACGTGGGAGCAGAACATAAATACAAAAAAAAGTTTGAATTATGTTCACTTGTTTGCTTCTGCTTCCCCTTTTACCGTCACGATTTGTCATCTCAGTATACACCCTAAACAAACCATTGAATATCTGGAATCTGTTCAAAAGGTAATTTACCGCATATGGTTCAGGTAAAAAAGTATAGCAATAGGCACACTACAAGAACAGTATAAAGTGAAAACAAAGCAAAATTTGAACAGCGAGAGAAAACAGCACAGTCAACACTGAATTGTTTTCTATTAAGAACTTCCAGACACTGATGGCACATCACTGACAGTAAATGTAATAACCTCTAAAAGGAAATGTACCTTCAGAAAATGAATAATTGATTATTGTTTAAATCAGATTTTTACGTTACATATATTTTTTCAAAATTTTTGTCATTGTTTTTTTTTGCCATATCACGATCTATATAAAAAAAAGAAAAGAAAATTAGTTAACTTGCAGTTTAGCCATTGACCACTGGAACTTTAGTAGATGTACACTTTCTGTTCTTTCAGGAAACGTTTTCAGCAAGATAGTTTGTCAGTGATGAAGATGAGTGGATCATTTGATATTTGAATTAGCTGAATTTCCCCTAAAATTTTAATTTGAGGTGATTAAATTTGTGCTAATCGCATAATTAAAAAGCCTCTAATTGCCTGGAAAATGTGTGTAGAACGCTATGACTTTCCATTTGACTCAATTGAACATGTTTTGAGCGTTGTAATGCAAATATAGCCTTTTAATTGTTTAAATTACTTAACCTATCTGGCTAGGGAGAAAAAAGGCTAACCAGAGGTAACCATCAACATACCAGTACAGACCAAAAGTTTGGACACACCTTCGCATTTAAAGATTTTTCTGTATTTTCATGACTTTGAAAATTGTACATTCACACTGAAGGCATCAAAACTATGAATTAGCACATGTGGAATTATATACTTAACAAAAAAGTGTGAAACAACTAAAAATATGTCTTATATTCTAGGCTCTTCAAAGTAGCCACCTTTTGCTTTGATGACTGCTTTGCACACTCTTGGCATTCTCTTGACGAGCTTCAAGAGGTAGTCACCGGAAATGGTTTTCACTTCACAGGTGTGCCCTGTCAGGTTTAATAAGTGGGATTTCTTGGCTTATAAATGGGGTTGGGACCATCAGTTGTGTTGTTCAGAAGTTAGGTGGATACACAGCTGATAGTCCTACTGAATAGACTGTTAGAATTTGTATTATGGCAAGAAAAAAGCAGCTAAGTAAAGAAAAACGAGTGGTCATCATGACTTTAAGAAATGAAGGTCAGTCAGTCCGAAAAATTGGGCAAACTTTGAAAGTGTCCCCAAGTGCAGTTGCAAAAACCATCAAGCGCTACAAAGAAACTGGCTGACATGAGGACCGTCCCAGGAAAGGAAGACCTAGAGTCACCTCTGCTTCTGAGGATAAGTTTATCCGAGTCACCAGCCTCAGAAATCGCAGGTTAACAGCAGCTCAGATTAGAGACCAGGTCAATGCCACACAGAGTTCTAGCAGCAGACACATCTCTAGAACAACTGTTAGGAGGAGACTTTGTGCAGCAGGACTTCATGGTAAAATAGCTGCTAGGAAACCACTGCTAAGGACAGTCAACAAGCAGAAGAGACTTGTTTGGGCTAAAGAACACAAGGAATGGACATTAGACCAGTGGAAATCTGTGCTTTGGTCTGATGAGTCCAAATTTGAGATCTTTGGTTCCAACCACTGTGTCTTTATGCGACGCAGAAAAGGTGAACGGATGGACTCTACATGCCTGGTTCCCACCGTGAAGCATGGAGGAGGAGGTGTGATGGAGTGGGGGTGCTTTGCTGGTGACACTGTTGGGGATTTATTCAAAATTGAAGGCATACTGAACCAGCATAGCTACCACAGCATCTTGCAGCGGCATGCTATTCCATCCGGTTTGCGTTTAGTTGGACCATCATTTGTTTTTCAACAGGACAATGACCCCAAACACACCTCCAGGCTGTGTAAGGGCTATTTGACCAAGAAGGAGAGTGATGGGGTGCTACGCCAGATGACCTGGCCTCCACAGTCACCAGACCTGAACCCAATCGAGATGGTTTGGGGTGAGCTGGACCGCAGAGTGAAGGCAAAAGGGCCAACAAGGGCTAAGCATCTCTGGGATCTCCTTCAAGATTATTGGAAGACCATTTCCGGTGACTACCTCTTGAAGCTCATCAAGAGAATGCCAAGAGTGTGCAAAGCAATCAAAGCAAAAGGTGGCTACTTTGAAGAACCTAGAATATAAGACATACTTTCAGTTGTTTCACACTTTTTTGTTAAGTATATAATTCCACATGTGTTAATACATAGTTTTGATGCCTTCAGTGTGAATGTACAATTTTCATAGTCATGAAAATACAGAAAAATCTTTAAATGAGAAGGTATGTCCAAACTTTTGGTCTATACTGTATTTAACAACACACTGTAGTATCAGACTTTTCTAGTCTACCTAAATTGTATAAATGGTCTATAAATTATCCCTTTTGGAGGGGTTTGGGGAGATGCATGCATTGCTGCTGTTTATGGACAGGTGGTGCAAGCGGAAGAAGTCGTGGAATTTTCACATGGTTAGGTGCAACAATTTTCCCTGACTGGGGAGTATAAAGAGCTTTGCACTTTGCTTAATGAAGAAGCAATAGCTTTTTCATAAGCTGTCCAAAAATTATTCCTTTAATTAAGAAGACAAAACACATATATTGTACTGTTTTGAATGTGAAGAAGTAATTGGCTCTCAGCAGTTAAATAATTATCTCTTTTCTCTGGTCCACAACTATGATTACAAAATGATTAGGCAAATATAAAGGCTTTTTTCTCTAGTCACCCTCCACGACAGCACCATAGGAGGAAACTTCCCATATACGAATAGAGACAGGAAACACATGAAGAGGTTAAATATACCCGCCTACTTCCTGTCTCCAGTGTTTTTTTCCTGTTCCTTCAGGGGCATGAGGAGGTTCTCCTGCATTGGTCTGTGGCCGGTGACAGATGCTGCATTCCACCCACCTGGTAATCGGGCAGCTGAGGACGATCGCCGCGGCCTTCCCATCAAATGTGGCTGCTCCCTTCTCCCACAGATTCGGGACATGTCTGCCCTTCCTGTGCCACTGGCAAAGCAGGGCGGTATGGGCCGGGGGCCTCTCGCAGCTCCCTGCCATTCTCCTTCTCTTTTCCTCACGTGCTGGGCCAGGGACGGTAACCGGAAGTGGTGTCACATGCTGGACGTGATATCATGACGTCACTTCCGGTTGCATTCCACAATGCACCGCCGGAGTGCACCTTTTTCATGGATGAATTTTTTCATAGCGCTGGCTAGCCCTATATGCACACTGCCGAGGCCCAGTAACCGGTGGTGCCATTAAAAAATCAGCACACCGGGAAGGGCATCCTATCAGGATGCAGCGCCGGGATCTCACTTCCTATAAAGGAGCCAGATGAAGACAACACATGGTAGGACCTTGCCATGATGGAGGGTGATCGTGTTTTGTGCTCTGCTACTGTAGAATCCGGCTCTATCCCAGACCCAGTAAGTTCTTTATCTTTGGAGTAAGGTTTCCTGTTTGAATTTACTTTCATTGGCCTTCTCCTTTATTTTAGGGAGACAAGGAACCTGCTCCAAAAACTAAAGACAAAGGGTCCCGTAAATGTGCCATTTGCCTTAGAAAATTATTTTCTACTTATAAGAAACATATGTACCAAAAATGCAAGTTGTCAGGCTGGAACAACCGTCCCAGATAGAAGAATTAAAAGGAATCGTCCAGCAGGAGGTCAAATCTTCAATGGCCGCTTTTTCGCAGTCCATCGCTATGACCTCCTCAGGAGCAAGAAAGAGAAAGTTGCATACAGAAGAAAAATCTGACTCGGACTCCCAAGATGAGCAGGAATCCTTGTTTAATGAATGGGAAGAAGGCGGATCAGTTTTGGAGACTGACCTGTTCCAAAGCAGCAGAAAATATCTGTTCTCATCAGACAATATGGAGGAACTTCTTACAGCTGTAAGAACCACCATGGATGTGAAAGATGAAGAGACGGCTCAGAACACGGTTCAGGACGAACTGTTTAGCGGTCTTAGATCACAAAGGAAATTGGTATTTCCAGTCCATGAAAATATTCAAAAGCTAATACTGGACGAGTGGGAGCTCCCAGAAAAACGCCTATCAACACCGGTGGAGTTGAAGGATAGATTCCTTCTGGAGGGAAACATTTCCAAGCGCTGGACAGAAGTGCCCAGAGTGTATATCCAGGTGGCAAAGGTGGCTAGAAAAACTACCTTACCCTTTGAGGACACTTCTCAGTTAAAATACCCCATAGATCGCAAAATAGAGAGCCAACTGAAAAAATACTCGGAGACCTCAGCGGCAGTTTTAAACACAAATGTGGTATCTACCTGTGTAGCTAGATCAATGTTCAAGTGGCTTCAACAACTGGAGGAACATGTTAGAGCAGGTACCCCAAGAGAACAGATACTAGAATCCATTCCTCGTTTACAAAGTGCCGCCGGATTCTTAGCTGAATTTGTGGACTGGAGATATAACTTCTAAAGTCAAGCTCTGCTCTATCCCCTTCAAAAGGAGAGTATATGTTCGGTCCAGCTCTGGACGAAAAGGCCACAGATAAGAAAAAATCCTAGCCAGAACCAAAACAGCTCTTTCGTCCCCCACAGGATCAGACCCCTTCGTACAGAGGAAGAGGCAAAACTGGACGCTGGAGCTACCCTAAAGGACAACGTCAAGGAAAACAATGACGTCAGGTCAGTAGGAGTTCTAATATCCAGATTCCTCCCCCAGTGGCAGAATATCACAAAAAATCAATGGGTACTGCAATCTGTCCAGGAGGGGGTGAAGATAGAGTTTTCCTCCAGACCTCCACAAATCCTGAAAGTCGCTTCTCTACAGTCCCAAGAGTTAAGAAACATATTATCATCAAATCTCCAGAACCTTCTTGCTGCAGGGGTAGTGTCTGCAGTTCCAAAAACAAAGTGGGGGACAGGACATTATTCCCGGGTGTTCCTTATAAAGAAACCCAACGGAACGCACTGGATGATAATAAATCTAAAACCCCTCAATATGCACATAAGATACAAGAGGTTCAAAATGGAGTCAATCAAGACGACAATTCCTCTGATAGGCAAAAATTTTGGGATGGCAACTATAGACCTTCAGGATGCCTACTATTATATTCCTATCCATCCAATACATTGAAGATATCTAAGGTTCATATTAACCCTGGAAAGTTGAGTTTTGCACTAACAAATCAACGCCCTACCTTTCGGCATCTCGTCTGCTCCCCGAATTTTTACCAAATAATGGCGGAGTTGGTAGCATCCATAAGACACAAAAGCATTTTTATAGTGCCTTATCTTGACAACCTATTACTGGTAGGCCAAACAGATCTAACCCTCAAAAAACAAATACAGGAAGTTCTAGATCTCCTTACATCTCTGGGATGGCTGATAAATCACAAAAAAATCCAACCTGACCCCTTCCCGAGAAAGAGTCTTCCTGGGAATAATTTTGAACTCACAACAACAGATGTCTCTACTAGAGATGAGCGTTGTTCTACTCGAACTGTTCGCCAATCTCAAATTCGAGCTGTTTTGGGCGGTGTTCGAGCCGGTCGGCGAACACGAACAATTTGAGAAAAATTCGGCTGTTCGAGGTTATGTTCGATAACTGTTCGTGCACCAAAATCATAACTGGATTTTTTCTCAGTAATGATGAAAATTAATGTTAATACGCAGTTTGAGTGTACAGCGGGGCGGGGGGAGGGGCAGGGGATGGATCTCTGCAGGAACAATGAAGATCTCCATTTTTTTTTCTCTTTCCCGCATTTGCAGTGGGGAGGTGCAATCTGTCAGCCTATCAGCAGCGCACACACGGAGCGAAGTGCTTTTTTTCACACAAGCAAGGGCATGTGTGATTGGCAGTGTATGTCACATGTCCTTGCCCTATAAGACCAAGCCATTTTCCCCGTCGCCACCATTTTCTCACTGCTGCAGCTGCGTGTTAGACGGCACCGCTGTTGCTGTGTGCGCTATACCTTGTTAATTTCAAGCCAATTTTCGCACAAATATACAGATAGCTTGGGAGTAGGGAATAGTTGTGATTGCAGTCCTTTTAAGGACTAGGTTACAGCATTTCCTACGACTTTTATCAGGCAGGTCTGTGCTCTTAAATAGATAGGTTGTGGGAGTAAAGACTAATTGTAATTGGAGTCCTTTTCAGGACTAGGTTACATGAGTTCCTATCAGTTTTTGCCAGGCAGGTCTGTGCCAGTGCTGTGCAAGTTTTTTTCACAGCATTTGGCTGAATCTAGCAAAGCTAATCCTTTTTGGCCTATTGCAGAGTGTGTTAGTCAGTGGAGTAGCCTATCTGTGTTGCAAGATATAACACCTGTGTATAGAATACCAATTTTTTTACTGCACCTAGTGAAGTAAAATCTTTTGGGCATAGCATCATTCTATTAGTCCATCTATACTGACCTCCATCAGGTTGCAAACTGAATATAATTTTTTTCTGCATCTAGCTCTGAAAAAATATTTGGGCTTCTAGCGGTGTGTGGGACTTGGTCTATTAGTCCATCTATACTGACCTCCATCAGGTTGCAAATTAAAAATAATTTTTTTCTGCATCTAGCTCTGAAAAAATATTTGGGCTTCTAGCGGTGTGTGGGACTTGGTCTATTAGTCCATCTATACTGACCTCCATCAGGTTGCAAATTAAAAATAATTTTTTTCTGCATCTAGCTCTGAAAAAATATTTGGGCTTCTAGCAGTGTGTGGGACTTGGTCTATTAGTCCATCTATACTGACCTCCATCAGGTTGCAAATTAAAAATAATTTTTTTCTGCATCTAGCTCTGAAAAAATATTTGGGCTTCTAGCAGTGTGTGGGACTTGGTCTATTAGTCCATCTATACTGACCTCCATCAGGTTGCAAATTAAAAATAATTTTTTTCTGCATCTAGCTCTGAAAAAATATTTGGGCTTCTAGCGGTGTGTGGGACTTGGTCTATTAGTCCATCTATACTGACCTCCATCAGGTTGCAAATTAAAAATAGTTTTTTTCTGCATCTAGCTCTGAAAAAATATTTGGGCTTCTAGCAGTGTGTGGGACTTGGTCTATTAGTCCATCTATACTGACCTACATCAGGTTGCAAATTAAAAATAATTTTTTTCTGCATCTAGCTCTGAAAAAATATTTGGGCTTCTAGCGGTGTGTGGGACTTGGTCTATTAGTCCATCTATACTGACCTCCATCAGGTTGCAAATTAAAAATAATTTTTTTCTGCATCTAGCTCTGAAAAAATATTTGGGCTTCTAGCGGTGTGTGGGACTTGGTCTATTAGTCCATCTATACTGACCTCCATCAGGTTGCAAATTAAAAATAGTTTTTTTCTGCATCTAGCTCTGAAAAAATATTTGGGCTTCTAGCAGTGTGTGGGACTTGGTCTATTAGTCCATCTATACTGACCTCCATCAGGTTGCAAATTAAAAATAATTTTTTTCTGCATCTAACCCAGCCAATAGTTTTGGCCTAATACCACAGTTTGGCCACTCAGCTCTGCTCGGTTACCATCCATTGTTTTTTTGTGCAAACAACTCCAGAGTTGTGAATTAGTTAACCACCAAAATGAGTGGAGAAAGGCCTGCTGCTGGTGGAAAGGGGAATAGGCGTGTTGGGAAGGGGAAAAAAGGTTGTGTCCGTGGGGTAGGTGCAGAAGAAAGACCATCTTCCAGCCAAACTAAAATGTCTACTTCTTTTAGCGGACAATGTGATAAGATCCCTTTCTTACGGCCACGCCAATCGCTACAAATTCCAGATGAGGCACAAAAACAGCAGGTGCTTCAACGGATATCAAGTGCTCCTTTAAGTGGGCTCTCCTCCACATCAACTTCAACATCACAAATACTCCAGTCCTCAAAGGTGTCACCCAAATCGCACTTGCTTCCTCACAGCTCCCAAATCTCCAGCTGCCCGTCTGAGTATGAGGTAGAACAGATGGTTGAGTCTGCAGAGCTGTTTACTCATACTATAGCCTGGGAATCAGAGGTCGACTCCAGCGCTTCTGTGAATCCAGACGAGGAAATGATCTGCACTGATACCCAGAATCTTTATGAGTCGGATCCAGGACCAGACGCAGAAGGTTCTGACCATAATGTAGACCCTCATTCCCAAACTGTAACTCCTGTTGGTGGAGACAATGAGGAAGACGATGATAAGACTCAAATACCTGATTGGAGCGACAACTTTAGTTTTTTGTCAGGGCAGGAACAGGTTGGCTCTGAGGACGACGGGTGTGATAACGCACATGGTGATGATGATGAGGTCGGAGATCCTACTTACTGTCAACCCACAGTCAGCCAAGAGATGAGGTCAGCAGAGGAGGTGGAGGAAGATGCTAGTGACGACGAGGTCAGGTTGCGCCTTCCTGGACAGAGACGTAGTACTGGAAGCACGTCAACAACTGCATCCTCAAACACAACTCTGCCTCTCACCACAAGTCGTGGTGGCTCTTCAGGTCGCATGGGTGCTAAGCCTTGCATAGCCTGGGCATTTTTTCAGATCGATAAAGATGACCCAACTCGTGTTATCTGTAACATTTGTCAGCAAAAGCTAAGTAGAGGCCAAAAAATACATAGTTTGAGTACTTCAAGCATGAACCGGCACATGGACATGAAGCATAAGTTGCAGTGGGAAGCTCAGTGTGCTACAATGCGGCCTAGCCGGCCGGGCCAATCACCGTCTGCCATATCTTGTGCATCCGCGGCCTCTTCATCCTCTGTGACTGGGGGGACAGCAGTCACACCTGTTTTGGGGCGCAGACCTGCCACCTCTTTACCCGCAACAGCCAGCGTGATTGGCAGGTCATCATTTTCTTTGGAGGTGGTAACACCAGCTGGTGTTGAGCGCTGTCCGACATCGATAGCACCACCTTTGGATCAAGGCAACCTAACATGTCCGCCTGCATCTTCCTCACAGACCGGCAGTTTGCCGGGGACACCCTTATCAACCCCGTCTAAGCACAATAGCCAGCCCTCGGTCCCTCAGATGTGGACAAGTAAAAGACCATTTCCTCCTAGCCATGAGAAAGCTAAGAGGTTGAATTTCACCATCTGCAAGCTCTTGGCTACAGAAATGCTGCCTTTCCGCCTGGTGGACACAGAGGATTTTCGAGACCTTATGTCCGTCGCAGTGCCCCAGTACCAGATGCCCAGTCGGCACTACTTCTCAAAGAAAGGTGTGCCTGCGCTCCACCAGCATGTCACACACAACATCACCGCTTCTTTGAGAAACTCTGTGTGTGACAGGGTGCATTTCACCACAGACACTTGGACGAGTAGGCATGGACAGGGGCGTTACATGTCGCTGACTGGGCACTGGGTAACTATGGTGACAGCAGGACAAGGGGCTGCTGTCCAAGTCTTGCCGTCCCCACGAGTTGTGCGTCAATCCTCTTTATGTCAAAGTTCCTCCACTGCTTCTGCCTCCTCAACCTCCTCTCGGTCTTCCACCTGCACCCAAAGCCTGTCTGGTCATGCCACAAGCTTTCTAACTGCGCAGAAGGGATCCTGCACACCTCCTTACTATGCTGGCAGTAGGGCTCAACGTCATCAGGCGGTTTTTACATTGAAATGTCTGGGAAATGTGAGTCACACAGCTGAGGAGTTGTGGTCAGCTCTGGAGAACCAATTTCATGAATGGTTGTCTCCACTGGACCTGAAACCAGGGAAGGCCGTGTGCGACAATGCTGCAAACCTGGGTGCGGCCCTTCGCCGGGGCAATGTCACACACGTGCCTTGTATGGCTCACGTGTTGAACCTGGTTGTCCAGCAATTTTTAGCCCACTATCCCAGACTAGATGGCCTTCTGCAGAGGGCACGGTCGCTGTGTGCTCACTTCCGCCGTTCGCATCCCGCAGCTCAGCGACTTACATCTCTACAGAAGTCGTTGGGCCTGCCACTTCACCGGCTAAAATGCGATGTGCCTACCCGGTGGAATTCAACTCTGCACATGTTGCAGCGACTGTGGCAGCACCGACAAGCCCTGGTGCAATACGTTCTGACGTATAGCCTGGGCCAACGAGATTCAGAGGTGGGGCAAATCACGCTGGAGGAGTGGTCTCAGATCAGGGACCTATGCACCCTTCTGCACAGTTTTGAAATGGCGACGAAGATGTTTAGTGCTGACGATGCCATTATCAGCATGACTATTCCGGTGATTTACATGCTGGAGCACATGTTAAACAGAATTCGGAGTCAGGTGGTGGCACAAGAGGAGGTGGAGGAAGTAGAGGAGGAGGAGTTGTATGCGGAAGGGCTAACATCTGCAAGGTCCAGACGGTCGGCAGCACCAAGGCGGCAGGCATGTGAGGGTGGGGGAGATGGTTTTACCAGGGCGCATGGTAGCAGCCAAACTAGTGAGGAAGGTGCAGGAGCCCAGGAAGAAGTGGAGGACGAACTGATGGAAGACTCATCAGATGAGGGAGACCTTGATCACATTTCTGTTGTGCGAGGTTGGGGGGAGAGGACAGAGGAAGGAAGCATGATTGTTACCTCGCCACCAACACAACAGGGACTTGGTGCTCCTGGATGCGCAACACACATGAGTGCCTTCTTGCTGCACTACCTGCAACATGACCCTCGAATTGTGAGAATTAGAAATAATCCTGACTACTGGGTTGCCACACTGTTAGATCCCCGGTACAAAAGTAAATTTGCAGAAATTATTCCTGCCATAGAAAGGGATGCACGCATGCAGGAGTATCAGCAGAGACTGTTGCAGAATCTTACATGTGCTTTTCCACAAAATACCAGTGGTGCACGTAGTGAATCTCACAGTTCCAACTTGCCAACCGTGGGACCGTCAAGTGTTCAGCACTCAAACCGTAACAGAAACACAGTATCTGCTGGTAACATCAATTTTGCGGAATCATTTCACCACTTTTTTAGCCCATCCTTTGCAAGGCCACAGGAGACAAGAAGTCTGACACATAGTCAACGCCTAGAGACGATGGTACAGGAGTATCTCCAAGTAAACATTGAAGCCACGACTGTGTCACTGGACCCTTGCTCTTTTTGGGCTTCCAATCTGGATAAATGGCCGGAGCTAGCCACTTACGCCTTGGAGATCTTGTCATGCCCCGCAGCCAGCGTTCTGTCTGAACGTGTGTTCAGCGCTGCTGGTGGTGTGCTGACAGATAAGCGCACGCGGCTCTCCACTGATAATGTAGACAGACTCACGTTCATAAAGATGAACAAATCATGGATCCGAAACGACTTTTCTACCCCTGTGTCATCCTGGGGAGAGTAAAAGCTTGATGATTGGTTAAAATCACCCTACCAACCGTCTTAAGCTTTCAAATTACTAATCATGTTTATCTGTATCTTGACTGGAAAATAATTTGGGCTTTGTAGCAGTGTGCAGCACTGATCCTATTAGGCCATCTATACTAAAGCTTCACCAGATTTAAAATTAAAAATAATTTTTAGCTGCATCTAGCCCGGAAAATAATTTTGGGGCTCCGAGATGCGCAAGGCACATAAGTGCCTTCTTGCTGCACTACCTGCAGCATGACCCTCATATTGTCAGAATTCTAAGTAATCATGACTACTGGGTTGCCACACTCTTAGATCCCCCAAACTTTTCGATCAACCTTTTCATTTTAATAAAGACCTAAAAAATGGTCATTTTTGAAATTATAAGCATTAGCAGGTTGTTAGAAACTGAAATCAAACAGTTTTCAACTCAAAACTTTATTCTAGGTGATGTTACATTTTCACATAGGACCCCTTGTTCGAAAGGAGCTTCTGAACTCTCTCGTCCATTGAATTTGTCAGGTTTTGGATGGTTTCTGCTTCAATTGTTTTGCATGAGGACAGAATACCCTCCCAGAGCTGTTGCTTAGATGTGAACTGCCTCCCGCCATCATAGACACTCCTTTTAATGATGCTCCAAAGGTTCTGAATGGGGTAGAGGTCAGGGGAGCATGGGGGTCACACCATAAGTTTGTCCCCTTTTATGCCCATATCAGCCAGAGATGCAGATGTTTTATGTGCAGCATGAGATGGTGCATTATCATGCAGAAAAATGATCTTGCTGTGAAATACACGGTTCTTCTTCTTGAACCATGGCAGGAAGTGCTGTTTGAGAAAATCCACATACATTATGGAGTTCATCTTTAGCGCCTTCAGGGATCCTAAAGGGGCCGACAATCTCTCTCCCCATGATTCCAGCCCAAAACATTACTCCACCTCCTCCTTGTTGGCGCTGTAGCCGTGTTTGCGTGGGGTGTCCATCAACCAGCCATCCTCCACTCCATCCATCTGGACCATCGAGCGCTGCACGGCACTCATCCGTGAACAAAACAGTTTTGAAATCAGTCTTCATGTAATGTTTGGCCCACTGGAGCCGTTTCTGCTTGTGTGAAGTGGATAGAGGAGGTCGACAGGATGGCGCATGCACAGCTGCAAACCTCTGAAGGACCCTGCATCTTGTTGTTCGGGGGACGTTGGAGGCACAAGCAGCTTCAAAAACTTGTCTGCTGCTATGACAAGGCTTTTTTGCCGCTGCTCTTTCAACCTGACGTAATTGCCTGTAGGAAAGAGTCCTCAATTTGCCCTTATCAGCACGCACACGTGTGTACTGTGAATCAGCTACATACTTCTTGATTGCCAGGACACTTCATCCTGATCATCGCACAATGTTGATTGTAGTCATGCCTTGACCTAAACACTCCACAATTTGTTGCTTCTCAGCAGCCGACACATCCTTTTTCTTTCCCATTTTGGCAGAAAATGTAGGCTGCTTAATAATGTGAGAGAGCCTTCTTAAGTAGTCTTGCCTTTCATTGGACACACCTGCCAAACTAATTAGCACAGGTGTCTGCAATTGCTTACAGTGATATAAAGAGCCCTGACACACATCACCATCAATGAGTTTAACTGACAAACAAACAAATTCTTCCCTTATCACTCCTAAACACTTTTTGTATAATAATTTGGAACGCAGTGTACATGTGCTTTTCCACAAAACACCAGTGGTTCACGTAGTGAATCTTACAGTTCTAACTTGCCAACCGTGGTCTGTATGGAGTTGTTCAATAAAGGGCCCAAAATTAAGATAACATAGATGGGAGAGGTCTCTATGAATAGGAATTCCTAAGTATTTGATACCCTGTGAGGGCCAGGCAAAGGGAAAGTTGGACTGGATGGAATCCTATATGGATTTGGGGAGGGAGACATCGAGGGCCTCAGACTTCGCTGCATTGATTTTAAAATTTGACCATGTAACAAAGTGATCTATTTCAGCCATAACAGCATGGATGGATATATGTGATTGAGTGATATATACTAGGACATCATCAGCAAATAGAGAGCACTTGTACTCGGTGCCTCCCACCTCAATCCACCTAATATTGGGGTTATGGCGAATTGATGAGAGCAGGTGCTCCGTCACTAGGAAGTATAAGAGAGGGGACAGAGGACATCACTGCCTTGTCCCATTGGTGATTGTGAAAGGTGATGAAAATGTTCTGACGCACCCCCTGGGCCTTGGGACACCCGGAGCCGGACCCTTTTTGGTGGATGCTGGTGGTTGTAGTCTTCGTGGCGGCGACCCAGTTCCGTGGCTCAGGGCGGTCAAACCAGTGGCGGAACTATTTATGTGGTTTTCATGTTTAAATGTCCGACTACGCCACCCGTGGATTGCGGTCAGAGTGAACCGCCGCTACAGGGCAGACCACTGAGTCTGGTGTTGTGGGTGCAGCAGAGCGTAGCATAACTCCCCACGGGAGGAGTATAGCCTCAGGGCAGTGTATGCGGAGGATGGGGTTGATGGTGCAGGGCAGCAGCAGTAACGACACGGAGTCAGTGATGCAGTTCAGGGCCTTTACTCACAGTTCTTATTATCCAGACCACGTCTGCAGGTAACGGCTGCCCACGTCGTACTGTGCTCACCAGGTGAGGGGCTCAGACAACTCCCAGATAACTTTGGAGCACTTCACAGGACCCCCTTTGTGTGTCCTTTGTCTGGCCTTTCTTACCAACACTTCTGTCCGGCTGCCTCGGGCCTCCTCTTGGTAAACTTGGCGCCAGTTTCCCTGACCCTATGTGGTGCCTTCCTAGCGGGTGTAGCGAGGGGCTGCGCCACATAAAATGTCAGAGCCTCCGGTTTCTAGCTGAGGGTCGTTTCCTGCCTCCACTAGTTCGGGGACCGGTCTCCCCCTTTGGCCTGACCCCTCCACGCAGGTGGATTCGGGCGTGCGGTGGCGACTCGCCCGTCCGCACCCCTGGGATCCCTTCATTCCTCGTTCCTGGAGCCTTCTCCGCTCCTCTTCCTTCCTTCTCCCTCTTCCAGGCCTGGGCCTCTGTTACTAGGCCCGCCTCCGGAGCAGAGCTCATGCAGAGCCCCTGCTCCCTGCCACTTCTGCTCAGACTTCTCTGCACTGAACTAAGATGGTGCCCACCTTTTATACTCCCTTCTCAATGCACCCAGGAACTGCTTCCTCCCTGCTCCTGCACTACAGGGTTCCCCTTCCTCAGTGTTCCCTCCCCCCACTCCAGCCAGGGACAGGGACTGTCGTGCCCATCTCAGGGGCATATTGGTCGCCCTGCCCCACGGCAATGTGGTGTAATGCATGCAGGTGTCGGGTCCTGATCCACACTCCATCCTTACCTGAGAGTGAGATATCACACCTCTGGGTGAGGTGCAATACGTCTTTAGCAACCGAGCCCTCAGGGTGCTGCAGTTCCATTTATCTTCAGCCTAGGTGACGTATTGCGATACAGGGCCGTGATTTTGGCTATAAAAGGGTCCCCTAGACCCCTACCCCAAGCTTTTTAAGAGAATCATATATGGCGTGCCAGGAGACTCTATGGAATGCTTTCTCAGCATCCAACGAGAGTATCTAATTACAAATTTTTAACTGCATCTAGCCCAGGAAATACTTTGTGCCTAGTAGCAGTGTCTGCTAGTAAGCGGATTATCCCGGCTGTTAAGCAAGCTGCACCACCTGTAGTTTAGACACTTAATTTTTTCAAAGGAAATGCTTCGGGACCATGGGATACTTAGTGAAGAGCATCAGGAGGCACCCCAAGGCATAGGGGCTGGGACTGGCAGTAGGATGCCTTGCGGTGGACAGCCGAGCTCGATCCTTATAAAAGCTTTTTAACTGCAGCAGCTTTAGTGGACGCTACTGGAGCTGGAATTACCGCGGCTGCTGGCATGAGACTTGCCCTCCAATAGATCCTTGTAAATGGATTTAAAGTGTATTCATTCAAATTAGAGAGACAATTTAAATTAAAAAGCTTAGAGCTGCCTCCACCACAGGGGGGCTCGCTCGACCCACCAGCGGACAGGCACCAGTATTGGGAGAGGGGGGCTGGCCGTCAGGGTTCACCGCGGCTCTGGCACAAACCCGGCGACACGGAGGTGGCACGGGCAGGAGCGGACTGGCCGTGTCGGCTTCTCACTTTTTGGATTTTAGAAGGGCATGACATGCCTATATCTGTGTCTCCCCCTCCTTTTACTCCTCCACCTCTTTTATTTTCGCATGACTATATGTACTTGTCACTTTTCCATGTGTTAGTTATGTCTTCTGAGCAGTTTGTCAGCTTTTGGACACCTTTGAAGGTGTTTTCTATGTGTTTCTATGTGTTTTTGTTTGCCTGCCATTGGTTTTAACGGTGTTCGAAGGTGTTCGACGAACAGTTCGACGAACAGTTCGGCGAACACACGGGTGTTCGACGAACCGAACCGAACTCGAACACTACGGGGGTGGCTCAACACTAGTCTCTACTACCAAAAGACAAACAGGAACTCATAAGTTAAAAAATAACAACCCTAAGAGTCCAAAGAAAAATATCTTTACGGTTTGCCATGTCAGTGTTGGGGTCGATGTCATCCTGCATCCCAACGGTATCCTGGGCTCAGGCCCACACAACAACACTACAATCCCACATTCTAAAGTTTTGGAACGGTGCTCTAGGATCTCTAAACAAGACCATTTGTTTACCAAGGCAGGTAAAAGCCTCTCTCTCCTGGTGGCTCACTCCAAAAAACCTACTCAGGGGGGTAGCCTGGGATCAGACTCCCCTATCGTCTGTCACAACAGACGCCAGCAAAAAAGGATGGGGGGCCGTAATCTCCCACACCATATTCCAGGGTACATGGTGTCAAAACATCGGCGGTCGCTCTTCCAACTTCCGAGAGCTAAAGGCGGTGGAAGAGGCCTTAAAAGCGTCAGTGGACCTAATAAAGGGTACCCACATAAAGGTATACTCAGAAAACGTAACCACGGTGGCTCACCTTCATCATCAGGGGAGCACGAGATACGAGAGTCTAAAGATGTTATCAAGCAGAATTTTTGAATGGGCAGAGCAACACGTTCTTTCCCTGTCTGCATTCCATCTGAAAGGATCCTGCAAAATCCAAGCAGATTTCCTCAGCAAGGAAACGTTACATCCAAGGGAATGGAGTTTACGCAACAAAGTTTTTATCCTCCTAGCAGAAAGATGGGGTCTACCAGAGGTAGACTTATTCGCGACCCGTCAAAACTCAAAAGTGAAAAACTTTATTTCTCTAAACCCAAACAACTCGGGACTGGCGGTGGATGCATTCTCATGCTGGTGGGATTTCAAACTGGCATGCACCTTTCCCCCGATTCCACTTTTACCAAAAACCTTGCAGAAGATCAGGAGAGACAAAACAAAAACCATTCTGATAGCCCCACACTGGCCCAGAAGAAGCTGGTTCGGGGCCCTGAGCAATCTAAAAGTAGATGGTCCTCTAACGCTTCCAACCAACAACCTTCTACATCAAAGTCCAATATTTTACCCAGATCCTCAGACTTTACAGCTGGCGGCCTGGCTTCTGAATCCAATATCCTGAAATCAAAAGGTCTATCTGATAGAGTGATTAAAACACTTCAACAAAGCAGAAAACCAATAACCAACTCTATCTATAACAAAATTTGTAAAGTCTTTTCGTCTTGGTGTGGCTCTAACCCACCAGATCCTTGGCACCCAAATATAGCACAGATTCTTGATTTCTTGCAGAGCGGTCTAGAAAAAGGCCTGAAAACCAGTACTTTGAAGGTACAGGTAGCGGCACTTAGTTCATATTTCGATGAAAACCTGGCAGACCACCACTGGTTAAAAAGGTTTATTGTCGCAGCCTCTCACCTTCAACCCAGGGTCCTTAACTTGGTCACAGCCTGGGATCTGAATACAGTTCTCAAACTGCTCACTCTACCTCCCTTTTAACCTATAGAAAATATAGACATTGATAAACTATCTTGGAAAACGGCCTTCCTGTTGGCCATTACAACAGCTGGAGGGTGAGCGAGCTACAAGCCCTCTCAATTAGAGAACCCTACCTGAGAACTGTCGATGATAGATTTGTTTTTTGCCTTGATCCAACCTTTTTACCCAAAGTAACCTCTGAGTTTCATATGTCACAAGACATAATTTTACCTTCTTTTTGTCAAAATCCATCCAACAATAAAGAAAAAGAGTTCCATACTCTGTATGTACACAGATCAGTACTTCAATATCTACAAACAACCAGTGCTTGGACAAGTCACCAGAATGTGTTATACAATACTTTGGTCAGAACAAGGGGAAAAAGGCAGCAAAAAATACTATTGCAAACAGGATCAAAAAGGCAATTGTCGGAACTTATGAAAATCAAGACATGGTTCCTCCTAAAAAGCTAAAAGCGCATTCCACTAGAGCAGTATTTGTCTCATGGGCTGAAAGGGCTAGTGCATCAATAGAACAGATCTGCAGAGCTGCCATGTGGTCCTCAGTTCATACGTTCAGAAACATTATAGGTTTAATTTGATGTCCAATACAGACTTGGCCTTTGCAAGGAAAGTGCTCCAGGCCATTGTTCCTCCCTAAGGAATGATGATTCTTTGGAATTCCTCCTATGGTGCTGTCGTGGAGGGTGACTGGAGAAAATAGAATTAGTCTTACCATTAATTTGGTTTCTAGGAACCCTCCACGACAGCATGGGTAATCCCACCCTGATATTCGCTATTCTTTCTTGTAAATAAAAACTTTGAAGCAGTCCTTCCTGTGTGGTCCTCTATAAAACACTGGAGACAGGAAGTATGGGGGAGTATTTAACCTCTTTATGTGTTTCCTGTCCCTATTAGGGTATGGGGAGTATCCTCCTATAGTGCTGTCGTGGAGGGTTCCTAGAAATCGAATTAACAGTAAGACTAATTCTATTTTTCCAAACTGTCCAAAAATTATTCCCTTTTAATAGAGATAAAACAGCGGCATTGTTTTTAACATAAAGAAGTTCTGGCTCATTGTCATCAAGCCTTTTAAAAAGATAGCCCTGATTTGAGAGCTGTTTCTTGAGGGTACAAAAACATTAGAGTACATTTCCCAGCATCAGTAGTACTATAAAACACAGCGGTCAGTGCGGGAGGAATGTGGCTATGCAGTGGCTGAGGCAGGTGCTGCACGGTAGAGAGTTAATGGGAAACTGTTATATATAAAAAAAAACACTATTAACCTGAATAATGTTTTGGAATGGCCATCATAAAGCCCTGATCTCAATCCTATTGAAAATTTATGGGCAAATCTGAAAAGGCAGGTGCAACCAAGGCGACCTACAAACCTGGATCAGTTACACCAGTTTTGTCAGAAGAAATGGGCCCAAATTCCGACAAACTATTGTGAGAAGCTTGTGGAAGGATATCCCAAACGTTTGACCCAAAGCATTCAGTTTAAGGGCAATGGTACCAAATACTAATGAAATGTATGTCAACTTTTGACTTTGCAGTAAGTATTAAAAATGCCTTAAAACATTCTCTCTCTCTCTCTCTCATTATTCTGGCAATTGGCAAATATTAAAAATATGATAATCCTAATTGACCTAAAATGGGAAAGGTTTATTCTGATTTCATGTCAGATATTGAGAAAAACATGCATTTGTGTCTTTTTAAATAGTGTATGTAAACTTCTGGTTTCAACTGTATGTGGTTAACATGCAGGTTAATAGCGTTCTGAAGCTGCCTTGTGCCCGCACTGAGAACACTCACTGCAGGGAAGAAATGAATTTCATTCCTCCCAGCAGTCTTGGGTTTTCAGTTACAGGGGTGAGGCCGGTGCAACTTCAGTCACCACTCAGTGCATAATGGGCTCGGCTTCAGTAACCACTCAGTGCATAGAGAGGGGTGGGGGTAACCATGCTCTGGCACTGACTGACAGCCGGCTCAGAATTACAGCCGACTGTCAGTCAGTTCCTGGGGCGTGGTTACACTATGCACTGAACGGTGACTGAAGCCGTGCTGGCTGCACCCCTATGACTGAAAGTCAGAGGCTGCAGGGAGGAATAAAGTTAATTTCTTTCTGGCAGCGGGCTTCTCAGTGCAGGTGCCATGCAGCTGTAGAAAGCAATTAATCTACAGATTATCTCCATATCTGCAGGTTAATACAGTTTTTTTTTTAATTATAGGTTCCCTTTAAGATGTGCCATGCAAGGAGATACTTGGTAGTTTAGGGCCAGCAATAGCAGCCTCTGCAGCAGCAGTACAGTCTGTCACTATGTAGTTACCTGAGTCTAATCTTATACTTACCAGCCGCGGACTTCAGCTGTTTCTGGTGTTTCTCCTGTTCCATGCTGCCATCTTATGACTGCAACTTCTGACTGAACGGTCGCAAGCTCTCAATGTAAGTCTATGGGAACCTTGTTCCTGCTCTCATAGACTTACACTAAGTTGTGACTTCCAGATCTCACTGGAGCTTTCAAGCTGGTCACAAACTGCCGAAGACCATCACAGGTGGCACTGGGAACAGCTGAAGATGATGGCTGGTAAGTATAATACTAGGGACAGGGAACTTTGATTAATAGCCCCACTGAAGCTCTGCAATAAAAAAACAAACATTTGAGTGGTGCTTCGAGATGGGGCAGGCAAGGAGATGCTTGGGAGTTTAGGGCCACCAATGGCAGTCCCGACAGCAGCAGTATTGTAGTATAGACGACATGATGGATAGGAAGTAGATTCCTGGCTGGCAGAGTATGGATCTGCACTGGCGGCGGCAGAAAGGTGTAATAATAATAATTTTTATTTCTATAGCGCCAACATATTCCTCAGCACTTTACATTTTAGAAGGGACTTGTAAAGACAATAAAGACATTAAAGAATATCACATTCCTCAACAGATACCAAAAGGAGTGAGGGCATGGCTCACAAGCTTACAATCTATGAAGAAATAGGGAAAACACTAAAGGTAAAAGGTAAGAAGTAGTTGTATTTTATGGTCCAGCCATCAATATAATAAATAGGGTATTCACATAATGCTGCATTGACTGGTCACCAGCCAGTGTGTGTACAAGTACAGACACAGAGGGCTATTAAGGGTGTGTGAACAGATGCTACAAGGGTCCTAATTTTGAAGAAAATTTTGTATGGGCAAAATGGGGATAGTTAGATAAGTGAGGTGAGGTCATAGAGAAAGAAATGTGTTTTTAGGCCACACTTAAAACTAGGTATTGGGAATTAATTGAATTGTCTTGGGTTGTGCATTCCAAAGAATTGGCACAGCACGCGAGAAGACTTGGAGACGGGAGTGGGAGGTTCTGATTAATGAGAATGCTAGTCTTAGGTCTTTAGCAGAATTAAGGGCACGGGTAGGGTAGCAGACTGAGACGAGGGAGGAGATGTAAGGTGGTGTGAACCGTGGAGCCCCTTGTGGGTGAGAGTGATAAGTTTATATTGGACTCTGTAGCGAATAAAGCCGTTGCGACATTGCAAACCAGGTGATGCTCTAGCAGCCTGTTTTTTTTTCTTTTCAAAGCTAGGAGGGTGTACTTTGCCACATAAGACCTATTGTCATGCACTGACACTTTTCTGGACACAGCCACCAGCTTTCTCAAGGTGTAGACAACAGTCAACGGTTAGTTAGGCAGACAAATAGTATGGCCGGTTTAATCATTGGCATCAGCTGTCCGTGCATGAAAGTCTGCACTGATCCATGCTTGATACATTTCGACAAATGTTAGGTTTTACACTATTGTGGCAAATAACTTGATTTGCTTTGATGTTACAAATCCAACAGCCTTACAGAATACTCTCTCTGACCCGACAATGTAAACTGAACATCATCAAACTGGGCCAGTTCTTGCTACTGGTCCAATTTTTTGACTCAGAAATCTGTCGGGGCTCAGGGCATTTTCCTGACACAATATAGGTACAACTGAATCGGACTATTCAGACGGTGAACTGCGCTAAGTCTATGTCCTCCTCCACTTCCTCCTCCAAATTCTGCAGCATGTGACATGGAACTTGAGGGTCCCTAATAGACACAGGGTGGTGCTGAACTGGTGCAAATTGGTGTTCTTCCTCCATTCCCACTTGCTGGTAAGTATATTTTTCCTTGATAAATATTAGCAGGATTACATCACTGTTTTCACAAGTGTCTGTGCTGACAAATTTTATTGCCTCTTTAATAGGCTTCTGTAGTTGACAAATGTCGCACATTAGCTGCTAATGTTGGATCTCAAAGTAACGCAAGCTCCAGTTTAATTGCTGCATAATGTAGTCCGTCACCACTTCAAATGCTGCAATACAGTGGTGTGAAAAAGTGTATGCCCCCTTCCTTATTCTTTTTCATGTTCGTCACACTTAAATGTTTCAGATCATAAAACAAATTTAAATATTAAACAAAGATGACACAAATAATCACAAATGCAGTTTTTAAATGAAGGTCTTTATTACTAAGGGAAATAGAAATCCAAACATACAGGCCCTGCGTGAAAAAGTGATTGCCCTCTAAACCTAATACCTGGTTGGGCCACCCTTAGCAGCAACAACTGCAATCAAGTGTTTGCAATAACTGGCAATGAGTCTTTTACAACTCTCTTGAGAAATTTTGGCCCACTCATGCTTGCAAAATTGTTGTAAGTCAGCCACATTGGAGGGTTTCAGAGCATGAACAGCCTTTTTAATGTCATGCTACAGTATCTCAATTGGATTAAAGTTAGGACTTTGACTAGGCCACTCTGTAGTCTTAATTTTCTTTTTCTTAATCCATTCAGAGGTGGAGTTCTGGTGTGTTTTGGATCATTGTCCTGCTGCATAACCCAAGTGAGCTTCAGCTTGAGGTCATGAACAGTTGGCCAGACATTCTCCTTCAGTATTTTTTGGTAGACAGCAGAATTCATGGTACTATTTACCAAAGCAAGTCTTCCTCGTCCTGAAGCAGCAGAACAGCCCCAGACCATCACACCACCACCATCATATTTTACTGTTGGTATGATGTTCCTTTTCAGAAATGCTGTGTTACTTCTATGCCAGATGTAACGAGACATACACCTTCCAAAAAGTTCAACTTTTGTCTCGTCAGTCCACAAAAGTCTTGGCGATCATCAAGATGTTTTCTGGCAAGACTGAGATGAGCCTTTATGTTCTTGTTCCTCAGCAGTGGTTTTCATCTTGGAACTGACGAGTGAGGCCTGCAGTTGTTTGGATGTTGTTGTGGGGTCTTTTGTAGCCTCTTGGATGAGTCATCTATGTGCTCTTGAGGTAATTTTGGTCAACTGGACACTCCTGGGAAGGTTCACCGCTGTTTCATGTTTTCACCATTTGTGGATAATGGCTTTCACTGGAGTCCCAAAGCTTTAGAAATGGCTTTATAACTTTTTCCAGACTGATAGATCTCAATTACTTTCTCATTTGTTTCTGAATTTCTTTGGATTGCAGCATGATGTGTAGCTTTTGAGGATCTTTTGGTCTACTTCACTTTGTCAGGCAGGTCCTATTTAAGCGATTTCTTGATTGAGAACAGGTGTAGCAGTAATCAAGCCTGTGTTTGGCTTGGGTAATTGAACTCAGCTTCCGAAAGATGTGATAAACCATAGTTCATTTATGTTTTAAAGGAGGGGCAATCAAATTTGCACACAGGGCCCTGTAAATTTGGATTTATTTTTCCCTTAATAATAAAGACCTTCATTTAAAAATTGCATTTTGTGTTTACGTGTGTCATCTTTGTCTACAACCCCTGGCAAAAATTTTGGAATCATCGGGCTCGGAGGATGTTCATTCAGTTGTTTAATGTTGTTGAAAAAATGCAGATCACAGACATGACACAAAACTAAAGTCATTTCAAATGGCAACTTTAGGGCTTTAAGAAACACTAAAAGAAATCAAAATTAAAAAATGTGGTACTCAGTAAGGGTAATTTTTTTAAGACCAAGCAGAGGGAAAAAATTATGGAATCACCCTGTAAATTGTCATTTCCAAAACTAACACCTGCATCAAATTAGATCTGCTCGTTGGTCTGCATCTAAAAAGGAGCGATCACACCTTGGAGAGCTGTTGCACCAAGTGGACTGACATGAATCATGGCTCCAACACGAGAGATGTCAATTAAAACAAAGGAGAGGATTATCAAACTCTTAAAAGAAGGTAAATCATCACGCAATGTTGCAAAAGATGTTGGTTGTTCACAGTCAGCTGTGTCTAAAATCTGGACCAAATACAAAGGGAAGGTTGTTAAAGGCAAACATACTGGTAGACCAAGGAAGACATCAAAGCGTCAAGACCGGAAATTTAAAGCAATATGTCTTCAAAACAGGAAATGCACAACAAAACAAATGAGGAACGAATGGGAGGAAACTGGAGTCAATGTCTGTAAGAAACTGTAAGAAACCGCCTAAAGGAAATGGGATTTACCTACAGAAAAGCTAAACATAAGCCATCATTAACACCTAAACAGAAAAAAACAAGGCTTCAATGGGCTAAGGAAAAGCAATCGTGGACTGTGGATGACTGGATGAAAGTCATATTCAGTGATGAATCGCGAATCTGCATTGGGCAAGGTGATGATGCTGGAACTTTTGTTTGGTGCCGTTCCAATGAGATTTATAAAGATGACTGCATGAAGAGAACATGCAAATTTCCACAGTCATTGATGATATGGGGTTGCGTGTCAGGTAAAGGCACTGGGAGATGGCTGTCATTACATCTTCAATAAATGCCCAAGTTTACATTGATATTTTGGACAGTTTTCTTATCCCATCAATTGAAAGGATGTTTTGGGATGATGACATAATTTTTCAAGATGATAATGCATCCTGCCATAGAGCAAAAACTGTGAAAACATTCCTTGAAAGAAGACACATAAGGTCAATGTCATGGCCTGCAAATAGTCCGAATCTCAATCCAATTGAAAATCTTTGGTGGAAGTTGAAGAAAATGGTCCATGACAAGGCTCCAACCTGCAAAGCTGATCTGGCAACAGAAATCAGAGAAATATGGAGCCAGATTGATGAAGAGTACTGTTTGTTACTCATTAATTCCATTCCTCAGAGACTGCAAGCTGTTATTAAAGCCAGAGATGGTGCAACAAAATACTAGTGATGTATTGGAGTGTTCTTTTGTGTGTTTGTTTTTCATGATTCCATAATTTTTTTCTCAGAATTGAGTGATTCCATAATTTTTTCCCTCTGCTTGATGTGAAAAAAATTACCCTTACTGAGTACCACATTTTTAATCTTGATTTCTTTTAGTGTTTCTTAAAGCCCTAAAGTTGCCATTTGAAATTACTTTAGTTTTGTGCCATGTCTGTGATCTGCTTTTTTTCAACAACATTAAGCAACTGAATGAACATCCTCCAAGCCCGGTGAGTCCATAATTTTTGCCAGGGGTTGTAATATTTAAATTTGTTTTGTGATCTGAAACATTTGTGTCACAAACCATGGAAAAGAATAAGAACTCAGGAAGGGGGCAAACACTTTTTCTCACCACTGTATATATATCGTCAATTCTAGCAGGTTGCAACATCGCAAATTAGGTGATGCCCTGGCAGCTTGTTTTTTTCTTTGCAAAGCTAGGACACTATTCTGGAAACAGTCACCACCTTTCTCAAGTGTGTACATTTGTGAAAGAAATCTTGCACTATGGGCCATGCATGGAGCATGCATTATTTTGCCTTACTGTAAGGCAGTAAAATGTTTTAGGCATTGCCGCTCACAACAGTTCCAAGTTACAGTTAACTGGTATTCAGCCAGTAGGCAAGTTGCCTCTTGATACACAGCAGCAACTTTTTCGCTGTGTGGCTTTTTATCCCCAGGATTTCCAGTGCTGTGTGCAATCAATGATGTGTCCTGTGCTTTTGGGGATGAAGTCATGTCAGTTGAGCAACATCCACAGGTATAGGAGGATACAGATAACTGCCACCTGGTTTAAAAATTAGACGTAGCTCCCAGTCGCAGAGGTCTAACACCTGCCCCAGATGAGGTGGTGCATCACTGCCACTAAGAACATTGACCCAGTTAGCTGTGACACTTGTGTATTGTCCCTGGTCATAGTTGCTGCTCTGTGTATCCATAGAGTAGTAGACTTTTGAGCTCAAAAACCATAGAGTCCAGAGAGTGTCCTATATTCTCCTTCACATGAAAACAGAGAGCAGGCACCCCTTTCTGTGATAAAGGCACTAATAACGGCTTTGTATTTTCCAGTGAAGCACACGCCATCATTTCTTGAAAGGCAACAGAATGCACAAGCTGGTAAGGCAGTGATTGCACCACCAGAAACTTGACAAGAGGCAAGTTCTTTAACACACAATTGGTGATAAACATTTGCCATTTCGACAGAGGCAAGGAGTAGGTGTACTTGGAGTATGAAACGCAGTAGAAGAGGATGATGATGATGATGATGATGAAATCTATCAGGTGCTGCCTCATGGTGCAGCTTGGCTGACCGAAAGACAAGCTTGGCGAGAAGGAGGAGTAGGACAACTTAAGACTTGCTGTGATCGATGGCCGGCATGACTTTGATAAAAAGCTGGTGATGTCATTTTAGGTACAAATGGAGTTGCGTAGTTCCTAGTCAATAAGAGCTGAGACATCCACAACTTATTTTCATTTTGCAAAGCTTGCAGAGTGCCAAAGAATCGTCGGGCAATAACGTGAAAAAAAATTCCACTCCCGAGAATCCTGCACGTACGACGTGACCAGACCTATCATGCGCTGTAGATGCTCCTCCACAGCAGCCCGTGTGACATTACCTGCACCAGAACTGACCACAAGAAATGCTGATTTGACTCCAAAAAATGTTTTTAACACACATCATTTGTGTTGTGTTATAAGTCTCCAGAAATAATGGAAGCAGCGGAGAATATCCTCGTAAAACAAATAGATGAAGCAGCGACTCAAGGAGAAGTCATTATTATGGGGGACTTCAACTACCCTGAAATACATTGGGGGACAGAAACCAGTAGTTCAAGCAAAGGTAATAGGTTTTTGACAACTATGAGAGACAATTACCTTTCACAACTGGTTCAGGACCCAACAAGAAGGGGGGCACTGCTAGACCTAATATTAACCAATAGGCCAGACCGCATATCAAATATACTAGTTGGGGGTCACTTGGGTAATAGAGATCACAAAATAATACGTTTTCATGTAACCTTTAATAAGATGTGTAGTAGAGGGGTTACAAGGACACTAAACTTCAGGAAGGCAAATTTCCAACGATTGAGAGATGATCTTAGTGCAATAAACTGGGACGATATCCTGAGACATAAAGCTACAGAAAAGCAAATGGGACACATTTATTAGCATCCTGAATAGGACCTGCGCACAATATATACCCTATGGGTATAAACATGCTAGAAATAGGAGCTAAATAGGGGCTAACTAGAGCTGTAAGGGGCGCAATAAGTGACAAAAAGAAAGCATTTAGAGAACTAAAGCAAGTAGGTAGAGATGAGGCATTAAATAAATATAGAAAATTAAATAAATTCTGTAAAAGCCAAATCAAGGCAGCAAAGATTGAGGCAGAGAGAATTATTGCCAGAGAAAGTAAAAATAATCCCAAAATATTCTTTAACTACATACATTACAGACCAAAAGTTTGGACACACCTTCTCATTTAAAGATCTTTCTGTATTTTTATGACTATGAAAATTGTACATTCACACTGAAGGCATCAAAACTATGAATTAACACATGTGGAATTTGTATACTTAATAAAAAAGTGTGAAACAACTGGAAATATGTCTTATATTCTAGGTTCTTCAAAGTAGCCACCTTTTGCTTTGATGACTGCTTTGCACACTCTTGGCATTCTCTTTATGAGCTTCAAGTGGTAGTCACTGGAAATGGTCTTCCAACAATCTTGAAGGAGCTCCCAGAGATGCTTAGCATTTGTTGGCCCTTTTGCCTTCACTCTGCGGTCCAGCTCACCCCAAACCATTTCGATTGGGTTCAGGTCTGGTGACTGTGGAGGCCAGGTCATGTGGCCTAGCACCCCATCACTCTCCCTCTTGGTCAAATAGCCCTTACACAGCCTGGAGGTGTGTTTGGGGTCATTGTCCTGTTGAAAAATAAATGATGGTCCAACTAAACGTTCACCTTTTCTGCGTCGCACAAAGACACGGTGGTTGGAATCAAAGATCTCAAATTTGGACTCATCAGACCAAAGCACAGATTTCCACTGGTCTAATGTCCATTCCTTGTTTTCTTTAGCCCAAACAAGTCTCTTCTACTTGTTACCTGTCCTTAGCAGTGGTTTCCTAGCAGCTATTTTACCTTGAAGGCCTGCTGCACAAAGTCTCCTCTTAACCGTTGTTGAAGAGATGTGTCTGCTGCTAGAACTCTGTGTGGCATTGACCTGGTCTCTAATCTGAGCTGCTGTTAACCTGTGATTTCTGAGACTGGTGACTCGGATAAACTTATCCTCAGAAGCAGAGGTGACTCTTGGTCTTTTCTTTCCTGGGGCGGTCCTCATGTGAGCCAGTTTCTTTGCAGCGCTACATGGTTTTTGCAACTGCACTTGGAGACACTTTCAAAGTTTTCCCAATTTTTCAGACTGACTGACCTTCATTTCTTAAAGTAATGATGGCCATTCATTTTTCTTTACTTAGCTGCTTTTTTCTTGCCATAATACAAATTCTAACAGTCTATTCAGTAGGACTATCAGCTGTGTATCCATCAGACTTCTGCACAACACAACTGATGGTCCCAACCCCATTTATAAGGCAAGAAATACCACTTATTAAACCTGACAGGGTGACTTCCTCTTGAAGCTCATCAAGAGAATGCCAAGAGTGTGCAAAGCAGTCATCAAAGCAAAAGGTGGTTACTTTGAAGAACATAGAATATAAGACATATTTTCAGTTGTTTCACACTTTTTTGTTAAGTATATAATTCCACATGTGTTAATTCATAGTTTTGATGCCTTCAGTGTGAATGTACAATTTTCATAGTCATGAAAATACAGAAAAATCTTTAAATGAGAAGATGTGTCTAAACTTTTGGTCTGTACTGTATATAGTAAAAAACTTAAAAATGATAGTGTTGGCCCCCTTAAAAATAGTCTGGGTGAAATGGTGGATGAGGATGAGGAAAAAGCCAATATGCTAAATGATTTTTTTTCAACCGTATTTACACAAGAAAATCGCATGACAGAAAACATGATTAGTGATAACAAAAATTCTCCATTAAATGTCACTTGCTTAACCCAGCAGGAAGTACGGCGGTGTCTAAAAATCACTAAAGTTGACAAATCCCCTGGCCCGGATGGGATACACCCGCGAGTACTGCAGAATTAAGTAACGTCATAGATAGACCATTATTTTTAATCTTTAAATATTCCATAATAACAGGGTCTGTACCACCGGACTGGCGTATAGCAAATGTGGCGCCAATATTCAAAAAGGGGACAAAAACTGAACTTGGAAATTATAGGCCCGTAAGCTTAACCTCTACTGTGGGTAAAATCCTGGAGGGTTTCCTAAGAGATGCTATACTAGAGTATCTGAAGAAGAATAACCTCATGACCCAATATCAACATGGGTTTATGAGGGACCGTTCCTGTCAAACTAATCTGATCAGTTTTTAGGAGGAGGCAAGTTCCAGACTGGACCAAGGAAATGCAGTGGATGTTGTGCATATGGACTTTTCAAAAGCTTTTGATGCGGTTCCACACAAAAGGTTGATACATAAAATGAGAAAAATGGGGATAGGGGGAAAATATATGTATGTGGGTTAAGAATTGGCTCAGTGATAGGAAACAAAGGGTAGTTATTAATGGAAAACACTCTGACTGGGTCTCAGTTAACAGTGAGGTACCACAGGGGTCAGTATTGGGCCCCCTTCTTTTTAACATATTTATTAATGACCTTGTAGGGGGCATACAGAGTAATATTTCAATATTTGCAGATGACACTAAACTCTGCAGGGTAATCAATACAGAGAAGGACAATATTATATTACAGGAGGATCTATGTAAACTAGAAGCTTGGGCTGATAAATGGCAAATGATCTTTAATGGGGATAAGTGTAAGGTAATGCACTTGGGCAGAGGAAATAAAATGTATAATTATATGCTTAATTGTAAAATACTGGGCAAAACTGTAACTGAAAAAGACTTGGGTGTATTGATGGACGATAAGCTAACATTTAGTGGCCAGTGTCAGGCAGCTGCTGCAAAGGCAAATAAAATAATGGGATACATTAAAAGAGGCATAAATGCTCATGAGGAGAACATACTTTTACCTCTATACAAGTCACTAGTGCGACCACACTTAGAATACTGTGTACAGTTCTGGTCTCCCGTGTATAAGAAAGACATAGCTGAACTAGAGAGGGTGCAGAGAAGAGCGACCAAGGTTATTAGAGGACTGGGGGGTCTGCAATACCAAGACAGGTTATTACACTTGGGGTTATTTACTGTGGAAAAACGAAGCCTTAGGGGTGATCTTAGTACTATGTACAAGTATATGAGGGGACAGTACAAAGACCTGTCTACTGATCTTTTTACTCTGAGGCCAGAGACGGGGACAAGGGGGCATCTTCTACATCTGGAGGAAAGAAGGTTTAATCATAATCACAGACGCGGAATCTTTACTGTAAGAGCAGTGAGACTATGGAACTCTCTGCCGCATGATGTTGTAATGAGTGATTTACTACAAAAATTTAAGAAGGGTATGGATGCCTTTCTTGAAAAGTATAATATTACAGGTTATATATACTAGATTCCTTGATAGGGCGTTGATCCAGGGAACTAGCCTGATTGTCGTATGGAGTCGGGAACGATTTTTTTTCCCCAATGTGGAGCTTAGTGTTTGCCACATGTTTTTTTTTTTGCCTTCCTCTGGATCAACATGTTAGGCTATGGGTTGAACTAGATGGACTTAGTCTTACTTCAACCTTAAAAACTATGTTACTATGTTTTTTTGATCAAAAATAGTTCACTAAGTACCCTATATTTCATATGCAACTTTGCTTTACATTTATATATAATGATGGTAGGGTATGAGATATTTTTTGTCTTTTGTAGGTTTTGTATCTTTTTGCTAGTTTGAACATGCTCCTATTTCTTGAAGGTGTACCATCTTAGACCTCAGTTCACATTGCTTGGTTTTTTGTCTTGTTTGCATTCTGTGCAAATTAGGGGTGTGGCATCCCCCTTGTTGAGCTGATTAGTATATATGTAGCTTACCACGGGCCTAGGTGGTCTGGAGTTGGGACCCGGTTCTATTTGTCTACCCTTTTATATGCATTACTTCAACTTTGATATACAGTAAGGTTTTTAATATAGACAGTGTAGGACCATCCCAATTAGGGTCACCTTGTCACTGGTGGGACAGCTTGAATACTTTTTTTGATCAAAAATAGTTCACTAAGTACTCTATATTTCATATGCAACTTTGCTTTACATTTATATATAATGATGGTAGGGTATGAGATATTTTTTGTCTTTTGTAGGTTTTGTATCTTTTTGCTAGTTTGAACATGCTCCTATTTCTTGAAGGTGTACCATCTTAGACCTCAGTTCACATTGCTTGGTTTTTTGTCTTGTTTGCATTCTGTGCAAATTAGGGGTGTGGCATCCCCCTTGTTGAGCTGATTAGTATATATGTAGCTTACCACGGGCCTAGGTGGTCTGGAGTTGGGACCCGGTTCTATTTGTCTACCCTTTTATATGCATTACTTCAACTTTGATATACAGTAAGGTTTTTAATATAGACAGTGTAGGACCATCCCAATTAGGGTCACCTTGTCACTGGTGGGACAGCTTGAATACTTTTTTTGATCAAAAATAGTTCACTAAGTACCCTATATTTCATATGCAACTTTGCTTTACATTTATATATAATGATGGTAGGGTATGAGATATTTTTTGTCTTTTGTAGGTTTTGTATCTTTTTGCTAGTGTGAACATGCTCCTATTTCTTGCATGTGTGCCATCTTAGACCTCAGTTCACATTGCTTGTTTTTTTGTCTTGTTTGCATTCTGTGCAAATTAGGGGTGTGGCACCCCCCTTGTTGAGCTGGTTAGTATATATGTAGCTTACCACGGGCTTAGGTGGTCTGATATTGGGACCCGGTTCTATTTGTCTACCCTTTTATATGCATTACTTCAACTTTGATATACAGTAAGGTTTTTAATATAGACAGTGTAGGACCGTCCCAATTAGGGTCACCTTGTCGCTGGTGGGACGGCTTGTATACTTTTTTTGATCAAAAATAGTTCACTAAGTACCCTATATTTCATATGCAACTTTGCTTTACATTTATATATAATGATGGTAGGGTATGAGATATATTTTTTGTCTTTTGTAGGTTATGTTACTATGTTACCTATGTCAGCAACCTCCTCCTCTGATGAACTTAAAGGGGTTGTCTAGTCCAAAATGAAAAGTCTGCAGTCACTCTGTGTGACTTCAGACTTTTGAATCCCCCCAGCACACGCACTGTGCACTGCAGGGATTCGCCTGTTTCCGAGCCGGGAATGGAGGTGATGTATGCTATATGTATACTCCTGGGCAGAAGCCTTCTAGTAGGTGCGCACTCGCTCCATACAAGTGTCTGCTCAGCTATGTATTTAATCCCATCATGTGTGATGCAGTATGATGAGCCATGTATGTAATCCCATCATGTTTGTTACAGTCAGTGAATCTATTCCTATCATGTGATACAGTCCTTTGAGCCATGTATCAAATCCACACTGTATCACACATGAAATAATTAGACACATGGGTATGTGAATTGTATCACATGATAGGATTAGATACACAGACTGTATCACACATGATAGGATTAGACACATGGCTATGTGGATTGAATCACATTATAGGATTACATACATGGCTCAGTGACTGTATCACACATTATAACATTAGATACATGGTTTGGCAGACTATATCACATATGGAATTAGATATATGGCTCATCAGACTGTATCACACATGATAAAATTAGATACACAGCAGAACAGCTCTGCTCAGTCAGTGTAAAGCCTCATTCAGATGTCTCTGCTTTATAGACATCTAAATGAGGTTTTACACTGACATAGCAGAGCTGAGTCAGTGTTCAGAGCACAGCAGCGTGATGATTTCTCTGAACACTGCGGTGACAGTGGTGGTGATTGCAGGTCTGGCAGCCTGGTATTGTACTACTAATAACAGGCTACCAAGCCGTTCTCACCACTGGACAAAGCCATCTCTGTAGAGCTGTTCTCACCCTTCAGACAACAGCTGTGAAGGAGACTTCCAGAATTAAGAATAGCTTGGTAGCCTGACAATAGTAGTACAATGGCAGGCTGCCAAGCTGCCCTGGACCTGCTATTACCACTCACCACAGAGCACTGTGTGAGCTGTGACAGGAGGATCTTGTAGCTCAGATCACAGCTCTGGACTGCAATAAAATGGCAACTTGCTCCCTCCACAACTGTGAACTTGACAGCTCACAGGATAGCCACATTATAGAAGAAGCGGTGTATAAATGTAGCGCTCTGACACTCACACACCAGCAAATAAAAATGGCAGCCCTCAGCCGCTGCAAAAAAAATTGATCAGTAAATAAATGTTAAAACACAGTGTTTCATTTTGTTTTAAAAATAATTGATAATATAATCAATAATTATGAATACAAACAAAAAAGTGACACATTCCCTTTAAAATTCTAACCAACCTGACAAAAATGCTTAACCCTAAATAAAGAGGTTGCTACATAAATATACACACAGAAAGTAATTTGCAGCAACAGCCAGCAGCATTGTTGTGACGCCTGAGATCGTTAAATAGGATCTGACACAAGGTTTTTCAACCTCATCTGAGAGCAGAATAATGTAGGGAAAGAGACCCCGATTCCTGCAATGTATCATTTAGTTTACTGGGTGCAGCAGTTGTGGTACAATCAGAGTTTTCTCTGCTGTAGTTGTTTTAGTTGTTTTCTTTGCTGTCGCTCACCTCATAAATACCCAAGATTAACAGCTTTCTATGTACATTTTATTTCGACAGTAATCAGTGCTGGGTGTGTGGTTGGACCAGGAGTCACCCAGGCAGCCAGTTTGGCATTAATATTCTAATAATCTCCTGCTGATAAAGCACTGATTGTATTGAAACAACAGCTTACAACCTAGTACTTGACATATTACTGAAATCAGTGTCAAGGCCCTTAATGCTGCCCTCAGATTACATGGTAAAACCTGCTGAAAGATTCCATGTACATGCAGTAAAACAGTTGCAAAGCCTCGACCTCTTATTTTTTTTTGTTTTTACATTTTTTTTTCAAGTAATGATATTCAATTAAAATGAAAAGTAATTTAATAAAGCCTAAAATGCTAGATTGTGAATTTGCTACACATAGGTTTATATCCGGTAACAAACCTGCAGCAACAGAGGCAGTATGGTTCCGGGGTGTACGTTATCTAGAATAGGTAATTATAATAGGTATTCCAAGAATTTAAAGATATCTTTTATATTAAAGGTGAAGAAAAAAAAGGCCACTTGCATTTGCAAAATAGGATGGGACCAGAAAATGTAAGTTCCCTTGAGCAAGCACATGCAACTGGCCACTGTAAATTCTTTAAAACGACATACGCACTTTAGTAGGGAAACATTTGTGTTTAAGTTTCAGGATTAGGGAGATTTCTATTTAAAAGAAAATAGCAGATCTCAAAATGGCGGAATCGCACTTTTATTTACAAACAGAAACAAGCCTTGAATTCAGAATTTGGATTTAGTTGCAATATGTGCAGTGAGAGGTTTAATACTAACCTTCCTTCTGGCACTGTATGAAAAAGAAATCAGCTATTAAGGTGCTGTTGTTGCAGTATATCACAGATGTATTAAAGGATATCTGTCACCAGTTTTTGCTATGTAATCTGCATGAGATTGGGGTTAAAACACTGAATTTAATGATGAGTCAATTATCAGGCTGTGTGCGGTTTACTTAAAATGAAGATTTTTTCACTAGGACATTATCATTGCGTTACTAGCTGACGTGTGCCAAATCGACGACCATGCCCCCACCTGCAGTCATGGCTGAAAGTGTTGGCACCTTTGAAATTGTTCCAGAAAATTAAGTTTTTCCTCCTAGAAAATTATTGCAATTGCACATGTTTTGTTATACTCATGTTTATATCCTTTTCGTGTTTTGGAACAACACAAAAAAAACTAAGAAAAAAAGGCAAATCGGACATCATTTCACACAAAACACCAAAAATGGGCTGGACAAAATTATTGGCACCATTTCAAAATTGTGGGTAAAAACTTTGTTTCAAGCATATGATGCTCGTTCAAACTCACCTGTGGCAAATAGCCGTTGAGGGCAATATGAAAATCATACCTGAAGCCAGATAAAAAGGGAAAAAGTTGACTCAATCTTTGCATTGTGTGTCTGTGTGTGCCACACTAAGCAAGAAGAGGAAAAAGAGAAGAAGAGAGCTGTTTGAGGACCAAAATTGTTGAACAATATCAACAATCTCAAGGTTACAAGTCAATCTCCAGAGATCTTGATGTTCCTTTTTCCATGGTGCGCAACATAATCAAGAAGTTTACAACTCATGGCACTGCAGCTAATCTCCCTGGATGTGGACGGCAGAGAAAATTTGATGAAAAGTTGTAATGCAGGGTAGTCTAAATGGTGGATAAACAGCCCTAATAAAGTTCCAAAGAAATTCAAGCTGTCCTACAGGCCCAGGGTGAATCAGTGTCAGCGCGAATTATCCATCAACATTTGAATGAATTGAAACGCTATGTCAAGAGAGGTATATGCAATATACAAGGACCTAAAAAAACACAGATGTACTGTCTGTGATATTAGATAGCCAAAATACTTCCATGTATTGTTGCGTCCAAAGATATAAATATATGTCATATAAGCATATTGTATCTCCGACGCAACCAAGAAAGTGTGGCAAAAAGAAAATGATGGAGCCTACGGGACACTATAACAACTTGTTGTGTCTCAATATATGAGAACGCAGAAACATTAACCCTATCAATGGTAACCATTTAACTTTGCTATATATAGAAATGGAACATCCTCACCAATTTTGATATCCGTTCCTGCTCTCAGACTTCAAAATAGCTCCATATAATGGGGGCAGACCAAGTCTCATAGGGTCACCAGCCCATCACAAAATACCGCTCCCGACGCGTTTCTTTGCCTTAGCTAGTCATCAGGGGAAAAAAGAGAAGACATGCGGTATGCACGCTGCCCACAATCGCGCAGCTCATTCACCAGACAGCGAAGTCTGAGAGTAGGAACGGATATCAAAATTGGTGAGGATGTTCCATTTCTATATATAGCAAAGTTAAATGGTTACCATTGATAGGGTTAATGTTTCTGCGTTCTCATATATTGAGACACAACAAGTTGTTATAGTGTCCTGTAGGCTCCATCATTTTCTTTTTGCCACACTTTCTTGGTTGCGTCGGAGATACAATATGCTTATATGACATATATTTATATCTTTGGACGCAACAATACATGGAAGTATTTTGGCTATCTAATATCACAGACAGTACATCTGTGTTTTTTTAGGTCCTTGTATATTGCATATATTTTATCTAGTGGTAATAAATGTTAAGTTTTAAATTTCTATAGCACTACACCTGCTTGTGTTTACATTTATTTTTTTGTGTAGTTATTTCTAAAACCCCTGCTGCTGCATTTTGCTATGTCAAGAGACCCAAGAGGACTCAACTGCTCACACAGACATAAAAAAGATAGACTGCGGTTTGCCAAAATGTATGTGCATAAGCCGAAATCCTCTTGAGTAAGCGTCTTGTGGACAGATGAGACCAAGATATAACAATTTGGTAAAGCACATCATTCTACTGTTTACCAAAAACAGAATCAAGCCTACAAAGAAAAGAACACAGTACCTACAGTCAAATATGGTGGAGGTTCAAAGATGTTTTGAGGTTGTTTTGCTGCCCCTGGCACTGGGTGCCTTGACTGTGTGCAAAGCATCATGAAATCTGAAGATTACCAAGGGATTTTGGGTTGCAATTTAGTGCCCAGTGTCAGAAAGCTGGGTTTGAGTCCTAGATCATGGGTTTTCCATCAGGACAATGACTCCAAATATACTTCAAGAAGCATCAAGAAATGGATGGAAACAAAGCACTGGAAAGTTCTGAAGTGGCCAGTAATGAGTTTGGATATAAATCCCTTTGATCACTTGTGGAGAGATCTTAAAATTCCTGTTGGGAGAAGGCGCCTTCAAATGTGATAATTAATCAATGTCCATACATGCAGAAAGGTGCACTAGACAGTGCAAAAATTTTCAATATCTACTTAAACCAACTAGATGTATTTACACTAGCAGGATAACAGAGACTCTTGTTAGAATTTAAAAACATGATTTTATTGAAACACATATATTAAAAAACATACACAATATAAAATACAGGGGGACCCCCACAATAGAGAAGTGAAATGTAAGCTGTTTCATATCTCCATTTCCAACAAAGAGGCGTAAAATAATTAATGATGCCTCACAAATGTAAAAGTGCTGGGGGTGCAGAAAAATGTCCTATTTCAGACAAAGGATGCCAGCTATAGGGTTAGTATTAAATATAAAGTGCAAAGTGCTATATAATCAAACCCCTATGACCTGACTATAAGGTAATCAATAAATGGACGCACCAACCACTATAGCACTAGGCAAAGGAAATGTATAAAAATAAATTCCTGATTAGGCTTATGACCAGAGATAGACCATGTGGAGCAGCTTCACCTCTCACCCCTACGCTGTTTCGCAATTAAGCTTCTTCTGGGGGTGTGTCTTTAAGATAAGGGGCTTGGGTATATATCTAGTGATTTATCCAGTTGTATTAGTTGAGATATAAAGGGGAAAGTTGGGACTAGAAAGAAGGTGAATACATCTAGTTGGTTTAAGTAGATATTGCCTTCAAATATGAGCAACCTGGAGAAGTTTGCAAAAGAAAAGTGGTCATAAATTCCAGGTGAGAATTGTAAGAAACTTGTTGATGGTTATATGAAGCGATTGATTGCAGTTATATATTGCAAAGGGTGTTCAACCAAATATTACGCTGAGGGTGCCAACTATTTTGTCCAGCCCATTTTGTTTTTTTTGTGTGAAATTATGCTAATTTGCCTTTTTTTCTTTTGTTTTTTTTTTTGGTGTTGTTCCAATAAACACAAAGGAAATAAACATATGTATATCAAAACATGTGTAACTGCAATAATTTTCTTGGAGAAATGCTTCATTTTCTGGAACAATTTCAAGAGTGCCAACACTTTCGGCCATGACTGTATGATAAGCAGCTTACTGTCAATAAACAATGTACATAGCGATCTTTGATATGGTTTGGTTGGCTTTCTGAACTCTGCTACATGCTGCATCTAAGAACTCTGATTGTGTCACAACTGCTGCATCCAGTAAACTAAGTGATACATCGTTGGAGTCAGGGTCTCTTTTCTTACATTATGCTGCTTTCAGATTACGTAGCAAAAACCTTGTGACAGATTCCCTTTAATTCACAGTTACACACTGATTGGTGGCGATGAGAATGCTACAACAGTTCACTGTATATGACTTTGGATTTATATTCACAAACTGAGACTATCACTCCCACTTTTAACATGGTACATCAGCACTGAAGTAGTACACCACAAAAAGCATTAGCCCTTTTATCTATCCCTATCCTGTGTATTCTGAGCACTCCTATCCCTAAACAGTACAGCAGATGCAGGCATAAAATTGCTTTCCCCTGATTGGCTGTGTTACACCATATGATCGGATTACTGTTGCACCTGACGCCATTAGCTCGCTCATTGTGAAATGGCGGCAGACATTTTTTTTTGTATGTCGATTCTTATGAATTGAGTCTCAGATTCTTTGAATTTGTGTGGATTCCTTCACAGATCGATCCACTCATCTCTAGTCAGAGGCCAGATTACAATAACTAGTAACATCTATATACACAGCTGATAATACAGAATTCGCCATTCACAATAGATAATTTCACAGTTCCTCCCTGCTGCTTCCCATTTCGCAATGACCTTTGAATACACTCCTTAAGATGCTTCAATGCAAAATATAGGGTCTGAGTCTGTTCATGGCTGCTAATGGAAATGTGGATTTCCTGAAACAACAGGAAGTTAAAATCTAAAATATTCCCTGTGGCCAATGTGTGTATTGCAAGATTTCTACTTTTTATTTTTAATAAAGATTGTGATATGGACAGGCTGGTTTTAGACAAAGTGGGGCCCTGGGCAAAAGTTCAAAGCAAAGCCCCAAATGCTCAAATATTGCACTATTACTAAGAAACATTTTGGTTGAATTTACATGTGCTGAGTTCAGGCTCTTAAAAGAGCACGATCGACAATATTGCAGTCATTCGGCGATGTGCTGCTGAGAACAATGATTTTTGTTGCAGCATAAACAATCAAATCACCTGATGAATAAGCAGGGTCTTGAGCGATGTTTACACCCATAAACTTTTGTCTGCGCCGCCAATATTTATAAATTCGGATGCTACACACAAGCACACACACACAATATGTGACACAAACATTGTATGTTACTACCTCTTGAAGCTCATCAAGAGAATGGCAAGAGTGTGCAAAGCAGTCATCAAAGCAAAAGGTGGCTACTTTGAAGAACCTAGAATATAAGACATATTTTCAGTTGTTTCACACTTTTTTGTTAAGTATATAATTCCACATGTGTTAATTCATAGTTTTGATGCCTTCAGTGTGAATGTACAATTTTCATAGTCATGTAAATACAGAAAAATCTTTAAATGAGAAGGTGTGTCCAAACTTTTGGTCTGTACTGTACATACAGAAACATACATGCACATACACATACATACAGATGCATGCATACACATACATATAGAGACATTCATGTACAGGCTCATACATACAGATACATGCATGCACAGGCACATACATAGAGATACATGCATGCACATACATACATAGAGACATGCATGCACAGGCACATACATACAGATACATTCATGCACTTACATACATGCACATACATACATGCACATGCATGCAAATACATACATAGAGACATACATGCACATACATACAAATATATGCATGAAATACATACAAATATATGCATGCACATATATACAGAGACAAGCATGCACAGTCACATAATACAGAGACATGCATGAAGACACATACAGAGACATTCATGCACATACAATACATACAGATACATGCATGCACAGGCACATACATACAGAGACATGTATGCATATCAGTAGCGTAGCTATAGGGGGGGGGGGGGAGGGGGCGTTCTCAGGGGGCCCACCCGGAGCTACGCCAGTGTAACTGTATCCGGCGTGCGCAGGACTCCGATACAATTACACTCCGGGCAGAGCAGTCCCTGCACTGCCCGGCGGCTGTTATGGCGCCCTTGAGCAGGAGTGAGGGCCCCCGGTGCCAGCATCAGGCCCCCCCACCCATCTCCGCCCCAAGTTTACTGATGAGAGAAGGAGCACGATGCTCCCTCTCCCATCAGTCCCCTCTCTGTGATGGATGTCTCTGATGTCATCACTTGGAGCCCGGCCTGTGCTGAAGATGTGTGCGGGCCAGGCCCTCGGAGCAGCGAGGGAACCAGGAGAAGAGGTGAGTACTGTGTTTATTTCTTTTTCTCTGGGCGGGCGGCATTAAATTACAGCCTCTGCCTATGGGGAGAGCATTATACTAAAGACTCTGCCTATGGGGAGGGGGGAGAGCATTATACTAAACACTCATCCTATGGGGAGGGGGGGAGAGCATTATACTAAAGACTCTGCCTATGGGGAGGGGGGGAGAGCATTATACTAAAGACTCTGCCTTTGGGGAGGGGGGGAGCATTATACTAAAGACTCTGCCTTTGGGGGGGGAGCATTATACTAAAGACTCTGCCTATGTGGAGAGGGGAGAGCATTATATTAAAGACTCCGCCTATGGGGAGGGGGGGAGCATTATACTAAAGACTCTGCCTATCTGGGGGGGGCATTATACTAAAGACTCTGCCTATGAGAAGGGGGAAGTGTTATACTAAAGATTCTGCCTATGGGGAGGGGGGAGCATTATACTAAAGACTTTGCCTATGGGGAGGGGGGAGCATTATACTGCCTATGTGGAGGGGGGAAGCATTACACTAAAGACCCTGCCTATGGGGAGTGGGAGAAGCATTATTCTAAAGACTCTGCCTATGGGGTAGGGGGGGAAGCATTATACTAAAGACTCTGCCTATGGGGTAGGGGGGGAAGCATTATGCTAAAGACTCTGCCTATGGGGAGGGGAAGTGTTATACTAAAAACTCCGCCTGGAGGTGTGCATTTTACTACAGACTCTGCCTATGGGGGAGTGCATTATACTATATGAAGGACTATGGGGAGTGCATTATACTATATTGAGGACTATCTGGTGTGTGAGGCAGTGACCGGGATCGTATACGAGGGACGTTATATATCCCCCAGAATGTGTACAGAGACCTATTAAAATCCATTGGAGTGCATTGCAGTCACACACACAGCTGCGGCTGCAATGCAGGAATGAAGGTGAGCAATGACCTGGTCAGACTACCTGGCTAAGGCAGATTAAGTAAAACCCGGCAGGGCCTTCATTTCTTGGAGGAGGTCACAGGAGGCAGTGAGGCGGCCTCCTCCCTCCAACCCGGGTTTTCCAGTGGCTCTTGCCACAGGTCCTTTAAAACTCCTGCACTAAATATTAGTGTTGTTCTTTGTTGCAACCTGCTGGGAGCACAGCAGGAAACCTCAGCAGTATTGAGGGAGGCGGAACCACTGCCTGGGAAGGCTCTCCACCTGTCAGGCTCTGAGCGGCCCCGTGTGGCCGTTGCCCCCGGCAACCATTGTGTATGGACTTTCTGGTAACCCGGCTGCGAACCGGAGGACTTTCTGTTAACCCGTGAGTTGCTGAAATAAAAGCTGTTTATGTTGGACTTGCTTGGGTCACTGCCTCAGTTACTGCACGGTATGAACACCGCCGCCTTACAGTTTGGTGGAGAATGCGGGCATAGTGACTGAGGCATACCCCACCGGCCGCTGCATGACCACAATCTGGCCTGCCACCTTTCAGTTCCACCCCATGGACAAAATGGAAGAGCTATTAAAGCAGCTCGCAATCGCCCATCAGCAGTTGCTGCAGTCTCAGCGGCAACAGCAGGAGCAGCACCTGAGTCTCCAACGGCAACAGCAGGAGCGGGAACAGCAGCACAATCAGCAGCAGCAGCTACTGTACCAGCAGCAGCAAAAAACAAATGAACTGATGATGCAACAGATTGCTGCCCTGCGGGAAATGGCTACAGCACCGATTCCCGAACGTCGAGAGGCCCGGGACAAGGTTCGCTCAGCGTCGAGGAAGATGGGTCCGGAGGATGACGTGGAAGCCTTCCTGACCATCTACGAACGCACAGCAGAGCAGGAAAAGCTACCAGCCAACCAGTGGGCAGAAGTGGTAGCTCCATTTTTGGTTGGCGATGCCCAGAAGGCCTGTTTCGACCTCAGTCGGGAGGACACCCAGGACTACCAGAGGCTCAAAGGTGAGATTCTTGCCCGGCTGGGGGTCAATACATACGTGAGGGCTCAGCGTGTGTTTTCGTGGGCCTATGTGGAGACCCGACCCGCCCGGTCTCAGGCTTATGACCTCCAGCCCAGATGGTGGAGAGGGTGGTGGTTGACCGGCTGGTGAGGACTCTGCCAGCCGCTATCCAACGCTGGGTGGGGCAAGGGGACCCCGGCACACTTGACCAGGTGGTCAGCCTGATCGAGCGCTACTCGGCCACTCAGGACTTTATCCGGGACTCTGGCCCCTCGCGGCTGTCACGCCGATCCCTGCCAACCCAGGAGTCGGGAAAGGGGTCACGTCCCTCTGCTGGGGACAGTCAGCACCGTACCCGTGCTGAAGGGGATCCTCGGAGTGAGAGTGACAGGAGACCGACCCCCTCCCAAACTGTCATAAGACCAAATAGTGCCTCCACCCTTAGATGTTGGCGGTGTCAGCGGCCGGGACATGTGATTGCTAATTGCTCCCTGACTACGGAACCCATGGACTGTGGATATAGCCGCCGGGTCTCAATGTATGCCCAGACCGTCTGCACGGCGAGCGCCGACTCCCGGGACAGTGAACTCCAATTATGCCAGGTACTGGTTAATGGGTACCCCACGGAGGCCCTCCTGGACTCAGGGAGCCTTGTGACTTTGGTACATGGGTCGTTGGTGGCAGGAGACAACCCCGGTGAACGGCCTGTTGGGGTTGTGTGTATCCATGGGGACCTCCGAGAGTACCCAACTGAGGAGGTAGTCCTGTCCACGCCGTGTGGAGAAATAAAACATGTGGTAGGGGTGGTAAAAACTCTTCCCTATGGGACTGTGTTGGGAAGAGACTTGGCCCTGTTCTGGACTCTGTGGAAAAACAAAATCCACTCTCCCCCGGTAAAATGTATTACAGGCATTGTACCCGACGAACGGGAGTCAGGGGAACCTGCTGTAGGGGTGTCCAACCTAGGGACAGAGTGTGACCTCGATAGGTTTCCCTTAGAGGGGCTGGCAGGAGAGGTCGAGGAGATCCCATCGATCCCCGAGCTGGAAGTGTCCCAGGCCACGTTTGGGACGGCTTAGCTACAGGATCCCACCCTGGCTCAGGCACGGGAAAGGGTGTTAGAGGTAAATGGCGTAGCTCAACAGCCCGGTGCCGATACTGTATTTCCACGCATGGTAATCAACAGTGAGTTGCTCTATAGGATAGATAAGATCAGGGACGAGGTTGTGGATCAGTTAGTGGCACCACAGTCGTACCGTCGGGCGATTCTCGAGATGGCACACTCACACCTGCTGGGTGGACACTTAGGGGTAAAAAAGACGCTAGAACGTATCTTGCAGCGGTTCTTTTGGCCTGGAGTTTACGCGGAGGTCAAAAGGTACTGCGAATCCTGCCCCGAATGTCAGTTAACCACACCCACTGCAAGTTTCCGTAGCCCATTGGTACCCCTGCCGGTGATAGAGGTACCTTTTGAACGGATTGCAATGGACTTGGTTGGACCCATTGTAAAATCCGCCCATGGACACCAACATATACTGGTAGTCGTCGACTATGCCACTCGGTACCCGGAAGCTATACCACTACGCCACACCTCGGCAAAACTGATTGCCATGTTCTGTCGCCTTGGACTACCCAAGGAGATCCTGACGGATCAGGGGACCCCCTTTATGTCCAAAGTGACAAAGGAACTATGCAAATTGCTAAAAATTAAACAATTGCGCACCTTGGTGTACCACCCTCAAACCGACGGGCTAGTAGAACGGTTCAATAAAACCCTCAAGTCCATGTTAAAAAGGGTGGTTTCTAAAGATGGAAGGGATTGGGACATGTTGTTACCCTATTTGATGTTCGCCGTCTTTGAGGTACCCCAGGCTTCCACAGGGTTCTCTCCCTTTGAGTTATTGTACGGCAGACACCCTAGGGGTCTGTTGGACGTAGCCAAAGAGACATGGGAACAAGAGCCAACTCCGCATAGGAGTATAATTGAACACGTGGCTAGTATGCAGGACCGGATCGCGGCGGTCATGCCCATCGTGAAAGAGCATCTGTTAGATGCCCAGGCAGCTCAGAGGTGCACATATAATAAAAGAGCCAGAGTCAGAACTTTTAACAAGGGTGATCGGGTGTTAGTACTGGTACCCACAGCCGAGAGTAAGTTCATGGCCAAGTGGCAAGGACCATATGAGATTCGAGAAAAAGTGGGGGAGGTAAATTACCGGTTGTATCAGCCCGGAAGGAGGAAACCTGAGCAGCTTTACCATGTAAACCTGCTAAAGCCTTGGAAAGATCGAGAGTGTATAGTTACAGACATCAGCCCGGGCATATCACCAGAGAATTCTCCACCTTCAGCCAGTGAAGCATCCGAGGGGGAGGTCAGGATAAGTGATGCCCTCACTAAACAGCAGCGACGGGAGGCTCGCTCGCTGGTGCAGCACAATACCGACGTGTTCTCAGAGCTACCAGGTAGGACTACGGTTATCCAACATGACATTGTCACCGAACCTGGGGTACGGGTACGAATAAGACCGTACCGGGTACCCGAGGCCTGGAGGCAAGCCATCACGGCTGAGGTAAAACAAATGCTTCAGTTAGGCGTCATAGAGGAATCATGGAGTGAGTGGGCTAGCCCCATCGTACTGATTCCAAAACCAGACGGATCATTACGCTTCTGTAACGATTTCCGGAAATTGAATGAAGTGTCAAAGTTCGACCTTTATCCAATGCCCCGGGTGGACGAGCTGATTGAGAGACTGGGGCAGGCCCAGTACTTTACCACGCTCGATCTCACCAGGGGTTACTGGCAGGTACCTCTCGCAGATTCGGCGAAGGAAAAGACCGCCTTCGTAACTCCAGAGGGTCTATACCACTATGTGGTCTTACCTTTTGGGTTACATGGGGCCCCGGCTACATTTCAGAGGTTGATGGACATAGTGCTCAAGCCTCATCAGGAGTACGAGTCCGCGTATCTAGATGATATTATCATCTTTAGCACCAACTGGCATACGCACCTATCGCAGGTACAAGCGGTGCTGGATTCTCTCAGAGCCGCAGGGTTAACGGCAAACCCCCAAAAATGTGCGATAGGGCTAGAGGAAGCCCGATATTTGGGGTATGTGATAGGCCGAGGAGCTATCAAGCCCCAAATCAATAAAGTTGAGGCTATAAAAAACTGGCCTAAACAGTCAAGTACAAAACAGGTGAGGGCGTTCCTTGGCATCCTTGGGTATTACCGCCGGTTTATACCTAATTTTGCTGGGCGAACGGCGGCCCTGACCGATCTCTTGAAGGGAAAAAAAAATCGGTAATGGTTCGGTGGAACCCTCAGGCAGAAGAAGCTTTTCAGTCCATGAAGTTGGCCCTGTGTGGACAGCCGGTCCTCATCAGCCCCAACTTCAATGAAACCTTGGGCGGTATTGTCACAAAAAGTGAATGGTGAAGAGCACCCGGTCACCTACTTGAGTAGAAAACTTGTCCCGGGCACCCTGTATGGTGGCAAATGTTCAACCCCACAAGTTTGAACAGAGGGGGGGGATATGTGAGGCAGTGACCGGGATCGTATACGAGGGACGTTATATATCCCCCAGAATGTGTACAGAGACCTATTAAAATCCATTGGAGTGCATTGCAGTCACACACACAGCTGCGGCTGCAATGCAGGAATGAAGGTGAGCAATGACCTGGTCAGACTACCTGGCTAAGGCAGATTAAGTAAAACCCAGCAGGGCCTTCATTTCTTGGAGGAGGTCACAGTAGGCAGTGGGGCGGCCTCCTCCCTCCAACCCGGGTTTTCCAGTGGCTCTTGCCACAGGTCCTTTAAAACTCCTGCACTAAATATTAGTGTTGTTCTTTGTTGCAACCTGCTGGGAGCACAGCAGGAAACCTCAGCAGTATTGAGGGAGGCTGAACCACTGCCTGGGAAGGCTCTGCACCTGTCAGGCTCTGAGCGGCCCGGTGTGGCCGTTGTCCCCGGCAACCATTGTGTATGGACTTTCTGGTAACCCGGCTGCGAACCGGAGGACTTTCTGTTAACCCATGAGTTGCTGAAATAAAAGCTGTTTATGTTGGACTTGCTTGGGTCACTGCCTCAGTTACTGCACGGTGTGAACACCGCTGCCTTACAGGTGCGTTATACTACAATACAGACCAAAAGTTTGGATACACCTTCTCATTTAAAGATTTTCTGTATTTTCATGGCTATGAAAATTGTACATTCACACTGAAGGCATCAAAACTATGAATTAACACATGTGGAATTATATACTTAACAAAAAAGTGTGAAACAACTGAAAATATATGTCTTATATTCTAGGTTCTTCAAAGTAGCCACCTTTTGCTTTGATGACTGCTTTGCACACTCTTGGCATTCTCTTGATGAGCTTCAAGAGGTAGTCACCGGAAATAGTCTTCCAACAATCTTGAAGGAGTTCCCAGAGATGCTTAGCACTTGTTGGCCCTTTTGCCTTCACTCTGCGGTCCAGCTGACCCCAAACCATCTCGATTGGGTTCAGGTCTGGTGACTGTGGAGGCCATGTCATCTTGCGTAGCACCCCATCACTTTCCCTCTTGGTCAAATAGCCCTTACACAGCCTGGAGGTGTGTTTGGGGTCATTGTCCTGTTGAAAAATAAATGATGGTCCAACTAAACGCAAACCGGATGGAATAGCATGCCGCTGCAAGATGCTGTGGTAGCCATGCTGGTTCAGTATGCCTTCAATTTTGAATAAATCCCCAACAGTGTCACCAGCAAAGCACCCCCACACCATCACACCTCCTCCTCCATGCTTCACGGTGGGAACCAGGTATGTAGAGTCCATCCGTTCACCTTTTCTGCGTCGCACAAAGACACGGTGGTTGGAATCAAAGATCTCAAATTTGGACTCATCAGACCAAAGCACAGATTTCCACTGGTCTAATGTCCATTCCTTGTGTTCTTTAGCCCAAACTTGTCTCTTCTGCTTGTTGCCTGTCCTTAGCATTTGTTTCCTAGCAGCTATTTTACCATGAAGGCCTGCTGCACAAAGTCTCCTCTTAACAGAGGTTGTAGAGATGTGTCTGCTGCTAGAACTCTGTGTAGCATTGACCTGGTCTCTAATCTGAGCTGCTGTTAACCAATGATTTCTGAGGCTGGTGACTCAGATAAACTTATCCTCAGAAGCAGAGGTGACTCTTGGTCTTCCTTTCCTGGGGCGGTCCTCATGTGAGCCAGTTTCTTTGTAGCGCTTGATGGTTTTTGCAACTGCACTTGGGGACACTTTCATAGTTTGCCCAATTTTTCGGACTGACTAACCTTCATTTCTTAAAGTAATGATGGCCACTCGTTTTTCTTTACTTAGCTGCTTTAGTCTTGCCATAATACAAATTCTAACAGTCTATTCAGTAGGACTATCAGCTGTGTATCTACCTGAGTTCTGCACAACACAACTGATGGTCCCAATCCCATTTATAAGGCAAGAAATCCCACTTATTAAACCTGACAGGGCACACCTGTGAAGTGAAAACCATTTCCGGTGACTACCTCTTGAAGCTCATCAAGAGAATGCCAAGAGTGTGCAAAGCAGTCATCAAAGCAAAAGGTGGCTACTTTGAAGAACCTAGAATATAAGACATATTTTCAGTTGTTTCACACGTTTTTGTTAAGTATATAATTCCACATGTGTTAATTCATAGTTTTGATGCCTTCAGTGTGAATATACAATTTTCAAAGTCATGAAAATAGAGAAAAATATTTAAATGAGAAGGTGTGTCCAAACTTTTGGTCTGTACTGTATATGTAGGATATTTATACAGTGTGGGAGATAATGTGGGGTCTTTGCACAGTGTGGGGCCCATCATACAGTGTTGGACATAATATGGGGTCTTTGCACAGTGTGGTGGCCATCATACAGTGTGGGAGATAATGTGGGGTCTTTGCACGGTGTGGGGGCCATCATACAGTGTGGGAGTTAATGCAGGGTCTTTTCACAGTGTGGGCGCCATCATACAGTGTGGGAGTTAATGCAGGGTCTTTTCACAGTGTGGGGGCCATCATACAGTGTGGGAGATAATGTGGTTTCTTTGCACAGTGTGGGACCATCATACAGTGTGGGAGATAATGTGGGGTCTTTGTATAGTGTGGGGGCCATCATACAGTGTGGGAGATAATGTGGGGTCTTTGTATAGTGTGGGGGCCATCATACAGTGTGGGAGAAAATGTGGGGTCGTTGCACAGTGTGGGGGCCATCATACAGTGTGGGAGATAATGTGCGGTCTTTGTATAGTGTGGGGAACATCATACAGTGTGGGAGATAATGTGGGGTCTTTGCACAGTGTGGGGGCCATCATACAGTGTGGGAGATAATGTGGGGTCTTTGCACAGTGTGGGGCCATCATACAGTGTGGGAGATAATGAGGGGTCTTTGTACAGTGTGGGGGCAATCATGCAATGTTGGAGATAATGTGGGGTCTTTGTACAGTGTGGGGGCAATCATACAATGTTGGAGCCATCGGATTGGAGGCTACTAAGGGGTCAGTATACTGTGTGGGGGTACTATACAGTCAGGGGGCATTATACTATGTATAGGAGAGCATCATACTGTGTAGAGGGAAGCTGTACATGGGGGGGGGGGACTCAGGACATTATTAAATCTTAAGTGGGCACTTATCATTATAGGGGAACTCAGGTTATTGTGACTGTCAAAGGGGCACACAGAGGGCATTATTACTTTCTAGGTGGCACAATGTGGGCACTGTTTCTAGGACACTTGCACATGGCATTACTATATTCTAGAGGTTTGTTTTACCATCTAGAGGGCACACAGAAGGTGCAGTAATAGGGACATGTACAGCAACAGAGGTTCAGTATTGGGGTATTAGCAGGATGAGGAGTTTGTGCAGGTTGGGAATAGATGGGGACAGTGCCTGAAATGTAAGGAGTCTAATGTGTCTTTGTTGTAATCTCTGCAGAGCTGAAACTCTGAGTCCTGGATGGAGGAGTTGTCGTGTTGGTCTGGGCCAGATAGAAAAGACGGGAAAAGTGAACAATTTAATTAGAAAGAGCGTCACTTGTAAGGTACTATATATAACTGTGCTGTGATCTCTTATATGTTCTGCAGGACTGGTATCTATCAATAAATGTCACCATATGGCGGTAATATCAGTCTTGGTCTTTGTATAGAGATTATTTTCAGTAACAGTGAGGTAATCTGCTGAGGTTCTCCTACATCCACTATTAGGGTGCGCCACCATAGCTGTAATCAGGGATACCTGGTTAGGGGCCCACTCAGAAGTTTCGCTTCCCCCTGAACCAAAACCCTAGCTATGCCTCTGGTGCATATATATACATACAGAGACATGCATGTGTAGCGCCCCGTGAGTTCGGTCGCTACAGAGGTATTGCACCTCAACCAGAGGTGTGATATCCCACTCCCGGGTAAGGATGGTGTGTGGACCGGGACTCAGTTAGCTGCATGCATCACACACACCCCATTTCCGGGGGACAGCTCAACGGTGCTCCCATTAGTACAGTAATGCAGGCACGACAGAACATGTCCCTGGCTGGAGTGGGGACGGGGGAGGAAAACCCAGTGATGTAGGAGCAGGAGGGGACGGTTTCTGGGCATAGGTAGGAGCCCATTGGTTGCAAGTCACCTGGGCTCATACACTAGAGGGAGGTATAAGAGGTGGGCACCATCTTAGTTCTGGGTCAGTTCAGGCAGGAGGAGAAGAGAGAGAAGGAGTTCAGCCAGAGAGGGCTGATAGGGAGCTGTGGTTCAGTCTGGGCCCAGCTCCACGAGGCAGGCCTAGGGTGAAAGCCGGAGCCAGAAGAGAGGAACAGAAGCAGAAAGGAAAAGAAGGGAACAGAAACAGAAAGGAACAGCAAAGAAAGAGAAGTACCCAAAGTGTAGAAAGGCCCAGAGACACGAAGGCGGAAGGAACCCTAAGGACCCAGGAGATTACGGGTGACGGGTTGGCAGAACAGGGTACCGGATCCCAAGTTGGTGGAGGTGACTAATCCTTAACCAAGAACCGGAGGTCGTGACATTTACTGGTGCGACCCCTCACTACACCTACTAGGAAGGCACACCACATAGGGTCAGGGAAGTGGACACCCAGTCCTCCCAGGAGAAGACCCGAGGCAGCTGGACAGAAGTAGTGTCACTGGTGGGGCACAGCTGACGAAAGGATAGAAGGGAGTCCTGTGCCACACTCCGGAATTGCCTGGGGGTTGATCGAGCCCCCTGCCTGGTGGACGCAGCATGGCTCGGGCGGTCCCATCTGTGCACAAGTGACCTGGATGAGAACTGTGAGTAAAGAACCTGAACTGCAACACCTTGTCTCTGTGCTTTCTCACCGCGTCAGCACTACCAGTACTGGGACGCCCTGCACCACCACCACCATCATCACTCTACACTGCCCTGAGGCTATACTCCTCCCGTGGGGAGTTGTACTACACTCGGCTGCACCCACAACACCAGCCTCAGCGGTCTGCCCTGCTGCGGCGGTTCATCCTGACCGCAATCCACGGGTGGCGTAGTCAGACATTAAACCATAAAAACCCCATATCAATTGACTGCCACTGGTTTGACCACCCTGAGACACGGGACCGGGTCATCGCCACGGTGACTACATCCCCCAGCGTCCCACAAAGGGCCCGGTTCCGGGTTCCCCACGCGGCCCAGGGGGCGCGTCACATGCACATATATACATACAGACACACAATAAAATATTCACCAGTCTCCTTTTCAGTTCTTCTAAACTCCCGCACAGTACAGGGTCTGTGGTGACATAACTGTCACATGATTGTGATGTCACCCAAGGTCCTTAAGATTTCTCAACATCGGATATTAGGTTGATAATGCAGAGCTGTTATCAATCTAATTTTTTCTGGGCAGTTGGGGCCCTGGGCAATTGCTCAATCTTTAGGCTCAACGCCCGCCCTGGATACGGGAAAAATATCCCATGCTAAAATGAAAAAAAATATATACATTTAACACAACTACCTGATTAAAACAATAGGTGATTTTCTGACAACACACTCCCTGTAAAGTGTGCAAATATTTAATCTAGTCCCAGACTCCATTGTCCTCCTTTTGTACAATGCAGCAATGAGGCCTGTGGTATTGAAAAGGTTTACAACCAGAATGGATGTTTTTTCCATAAGGAGGAGTGCAGCCAGGGCCGGCTCCAGGTTTTTCTGGGCCCCGGGCGAAAGAGTCTAAGTGGGCCCCTTTAACACATACCACGATTCATGATTCACAGATACCGCAGAGAAATATATATATAGTACTGTGCAAAGATTTCACTTCTTACATTACATGAGTGATATCTATTGTAAATTCTACAATAGCTCAGAAACCGGCTAATTTCTCCACACAGTATACTGGCCCCCATAAAATGCTCCATACAGGAGAATGGCCCCCATATAATGCTCCATACAGGAGACTGGCCCCCATATAACGCTCCATATGGAATACTGGCCCTCATATAACGCTCTATACAGAATACTGGCCCCCATATAACGCTCCATACAGGTTACTGGTCCCCTTATAATGCTCCATACAGGATACTGGCCCCCATATAATGCTCCATGCAGGCTGTTCCCCCCACATAATGCCCTGCGCAGGATGTCCCTTTCCCCCCATATAATGCCCCATGCAGGATGTCACCCCCTCTCTTTATAATGCCCCATGCAGGATGTCACCCCCTCTCTTTATAATGCCCCGTGCAGGATATCACCCCCCTCTCAAGGCTGCTCAGGTCCGGACTCCAGCGTTGCCGGCGTCTTCCCACTGTGAACTGCCTGTGACGGCTCAGGGGTGGGCACGGTGAATAGACATCACCGCACCCTCTGACCTGAGACGTCACAGGGAGCACACAGCAGGAAGACAGCGGATCTGCGGAGGCACGGGGAGAGGTAAGTATCCGGCTGCCACTGGCACCACTCTCCTCCGCCCATAGCCCGGCGGGGTGCCCGACTGCAAGTGGGACCCCCTGCCTGCTCAGGGCCCCGGCACTTGCCCGGGTGCGCCGGATGTTGACGCCGGCCCTGAGTGCAGCTGTGTATAATATTACAGCCTACTTTCCACCAATTACCTTTTGGCCATTGCTAATGAAATGTACCTTGATGTACATTTATTACATGTGAATTATAGAAGGATATGATTTCTCATTGTATAAACAAATAGAAAGCATCTTGTTTGCATGCCAGCTCCAGAAGCTTATCCCAGACTTTATAGAAGTTTAGATATTGATCTGCAAATAGAGAACTTGACTCACTGGCCAATATTGAGCATATTCAGTGTAAAATGTAGTGGGAAAAGATCCCTCTCTAAAAGGTGTTTATGAAGATATTTACAGTAGGTCAGTTTATAAGGACATCATACCCGTGATCTATTTTTTGTTTGTTTGCCGAAAGGTGACCTTTACAGCTCCAGCAGTAATAGCAGTTGTCAGGTTAATGTTTCATTTTCTACGTATAATAGCTTAAAAATGGCCATGATTTACAATTACTAGTTTCCTTCAACTGTTATGAGTTTATAGCTATTGTGATTTGGCGAGCTCTGAATTTTCAGTTGTGATGTTTAGTGAATATTTTTTGATTAATCAGATAAAATGGAAACTAAGTCCATCAGATTTGCATTCAGCTATGCTGATCACATTGTTACTCATGCTTTAAATGGAACATGTCATCTGATTCTTGCTGCCCAAACCACAAGCAGCATGAATAAGAGCCTAGCTGCACAACTGCAACAAGGCATATTTCTCTCTGAAACGCTCCACCATTTCAATGAAAATATTTTTACAGAATCTGACAAGCATTGGCCGTAGCAGAAGACAAGACTTGTGTGGAACCACCTTAGGTAGCTTCTCCCAGCACTGCTAGAGGTGACAGACAGGTCTTTTGCTATAGGAGAGACCTGTTAATCACCTGCAGCTGTGTTAGGAAAAGCACCCCTGAAGCTGCTCCGGACTAGTCCCGTCTCTGTCTATGATCCCCAGCTGAAACCTCCAACTACTGTATATTTTCTCTGATATGCTATAGCATTTCAAAGAAAAATCTACCTGGCTGCAGTCATAAAAACAGGCACTGATTCATGCTGCCTATAATTTGGGCAGCTTGATTCAGGTGACAGGTTCCCTTTAAAATGACAGGACATTTCAATCATCATTATGGCCGCGATTCATCAAAGCAATTATGTCAAAATTCTGGCGTAAATCACTTTGTAAAGTCACAACATTTTTGCGCAAAAATGTTTTGTCTTTTGGCTTTTTCCTGCCAGTTTTGTGCAGCTCCACAAAAATTTGGGGATATAGAGCAGGATGGGGGCAGAACGGGAGCTCTACGCAACAGCTCGGCTAAATTATGACGAGCTGTGGTGTACCTTATGCAAGAAATCTTACTTCAGTCCCTGACTGTCGAGCTTTCTAAGCTGTACAAGTTTTATTTATACATTTCTAATCCTCAGAAGTCAGAGCTTTATGGTTAAATACACGTGAGGCATTTAGTGCGGCATCTTCTCCATATTCTCCAGTTTTTTAATCCTTTTTAAAACAGCTTGAAACAGGACATTTATTGCATATCTATATAAACCACCACCATCTTTCACCACACTCCTTTGATTTCCACATTAAATTCCTTTTCCATTATTTTCGATTGTTTCAATTGACAACTCTCTTATTGGGGCCATGTTTTCTTTCAATTAACCAAGTCCAGCAGTTCACTCATGTCTCTAAGCTCTTCCTTTAAACTACTTGCTAATTTGCATCTTAGACTTGTATTGGGATTTGTTTTAAAACTTCAAATTACGAGGCAAGTTCATAATTTTCATTTCTTTGACTTGATCTGGAAAACATATGTCATTAATTAACCCCTTTACAGCCTGTGCCATATTTGTACGCACAGGCTGTAACCCCCGGTTCAGTGAGGGCTCCGGCGCTGAGCCCGCACTGAACCGGGAACATGTCAGCTGATTATTACAGCTGACATGTGCCCACAACAGCCGTGGGTGGAATCGCGATCCACCCGCTGCTGTTAACACGTTAAATGCCGCTGTCAATCTCTGACAACAGCATTTAACAGCGCCGCACTGGAAGCGTGTCACTTACCCCGCCCATCGGCGACCCCGTCACATCATTAATGAAAAAGTTAAATAAAACCAAGAACTTAGTTTCTGTTAAAGCAAAAAATAAATAAATATGAAATGCTATATTGGAGTCTTGCTGTGCTCAGTTTATAGGCACTCTTATATCACTTTTGTCCTGTTGCTTCTCACACTTGCCATATGCAGGGACATAACTATAGAGGGTACAGGAGTTGCAGTTGCACTTGGGCCCTGGAGCTGAGAGAGCCCAAAAGGTCCCTATGGCCCATATGAGAAGACCAATACTATTAAAGATCTGTGATAATTGGGGGCCCTGTTGGAGATTTTGCCTCGGCGCCAATGAGTTTCAAGTTTAGACACTGTTTTTTATTATGGAGAAGTGGTGACACTTTAATGTGCCTAAGGTAACTGGGATGTGTGGCAATGTATGTGGCTTTAAAGCAGAGAAGACAAATAAAGGAGCTATCCTGCTAAATATTCTTCTTCAAATTAGTTTAAATTTCTAAGTTATGAAAATACTAATATACTTCAGGTCACAAAGGTGTCCTGTTCCTCAGATTTAGTATTTGGTCCATGGTCCCAGTATGTCATCTTCAAGTTTTGTCTGACACAGGACAGTGTTTTGTGGCTCGACACATGATCACGGCTGTGTGTGAAGAGAGCATTCTAATTACTCCATTCAAAAGCAAAGTCAGCCTCCATCTCTGTAACAAAGTATGAATACACAGAGAAAGTGGCAGCCCCCTTCACATACAGCTCTGGGAACATACTGACACTGGAAGCTCAGTCTGATAGATGATATGCCACCACTTGGGATTGGAAGTTGGAGTTGTAGATCTGGGCACCTTTCAGACCTGAATTATATCAGTAAATTGCATATTTAAACACATTTGTGGACTTGTTTTTACATGTAAAATCACTTGGACCCCTTCCCAACACAGGATCCTATGTTCGGTGTAGGAGCTGGCTATGTTATGTAGCTGACATCCTTCACTATTAGGAGAGTAAGAAGTTACTAACCGTGACATTTATGTGTAGTGATCTTTCCACTTTGTCTGTTTGGATGCTCGTTCCCCCCCACAACAAGGTTGTTGGTGCCAAGGTATATGCCAATGGCCCCCAGGTGCTTCTTGAAGGCTCCTTTGGCTGACGTGTGGGTACACCTGTGAAGCCCAGCAATAGGCTGATTTTTTTAGGAGACTTTAATATTTGTTATGTATTGCAATAGCAGGTTCAAGTCTTCTAAAGAGACTAAAAAAAAGAAAAAAAAAGTTTTAAAAAATTAAAATTTGAATCACCTATTTTGCCCTATTTAAAAAAATGTATAAAAACAAACATGGAATTTCTGCATTTGCAGAAGTCTGATCTATCGAAATATAAAATTATTTGTAATTATTATAACCCATAATATTCTAACCTAATTATTTAAAATTTAACCCATCTGATAAACACCATAAAACAAAAAAACAAACAAACCCTGAAATGCCAGAATTGCTGTTTCTTCAGTCTCTGCACATCCTTCCACAATTGCAATAAAAATTAACTAAAAGATTATATGGATTATATGTAGCCAAAATGATACAAAAAAAAAGACAATTTACCATGCCAAAATTAAAATCACAAATGGCTCTATTGGTGGAAAAAAAATGTCACAGATCTCAGAAAAATTTATATATATTTTAATTTCTTAATTTTAACTATAATTACCTAAAGAATCATATTTCCAGTTAATTTGTACTGAACAATAAACGCTGTAGAAACAACCTCCAAAAAACAATGTCAGTATTGCAATGAATGGTGTCTATTAAAAGTACAACTTGTCCCTTTAAAAAACAAATCCTCTTATGGAAAAAAAATCAGCTACAGTGGGAAGGGGTTATAAATAATTAATAATAAGAAGTTAATTTGGGGACTACTGGACCTATGTTGACATATATGTTATCATTTACATGTGGGCTTAAATAGAATATCCTTTCTCATGTCTCACATTGCCATAGTGTAAAACCACAACTATTCATGCACAGTACAAATAATTTATAATTAACTGGAAAATAGCACTGCATTTATATAATGCTCTTTAGAATGATGACACATTTAGTATTAATTTACTTGAATTATGCATTTACATTTATAAGTGTATATATGCATATATAATGAATATGAAAGGGATATTCCCATCTCCAAGATCCTATTCCAATATGTAATAGGTGTAATAATAATAATATTGCTAAACACCTCCAATTAGAAATGTAGTATAGTTTTTCTGATTCGCTATGTCTCTTTCTTCATGTGCAGACATTGCAGTAGCTTAGGTATCCATGGTTACGACCACTACCAACTAGCTGTCACTATATCAGTGGTCATAACCATGGATACCTAAGCTACTGCAATGTTTGCACATGAGAAAATAGACATAGCGAATCAGAAAAACTATACTACATTTCTAATTGGAGGTATTAGCTAATATTATTATTATTACTACACCTACTACATATTGGGATAGGAGCTTGGAGACGGGAATACCACTTTAACTTACTCAGAATTGTCCTTTGGATAGTAACTAAAACAATTGTGTATTTTTATTGAGGTAGTTTCTCATTTCATCACGAAGAGAAGAAATACTGTATCTCTACATGATCAATGGTCCACTCATATTTTTTCATAGTGTTGGTAAAATTGATCAAAACCAAAAATAAAATGGTGGGATGTAATCTCAGATGTGTTACAATTATAAATTGCCACATTCAAACACATTCTTTTTTATAAGTGGACTTTAACCAACATCTCAAAATGTAATTTTGATTTCAGCTTATTATTAATACTGTCATTATGCACCTTCCTAACGTAATACCTTAAAAGAGTCTCCCATGACAGTTATTTTTTTATTTTATAGGTATCCTCTGATGCTCCAGTGCTGCCGCTTCGCCGCTGTCCCTGATATTTGTTGACATGGCTGCAGTAGTGACAGTCACTGGGCTCAGTCCACAATTCTCTTCCTGATATCTTGGCTGATTTCTTTAGACTTTCCCATGATGCTACACAAAAAAGCAGTGTGTTTCAGGTGTGCATTAAAATACACCAGAAGCTTCCAAACACATGACATCATCATATGGGAAGTCCAGAACTGTTTAACCCCTTAACGACCATGGGTCTTTCTGTTTTTGTGTTTTCATTTTTTGCTCCCCTTCTTCCCAGAGCCAGAACTTTTTTAATTTTCGTTCAATAAGGCCGTGTGAGGGCTTATTTTTTGCGGGACGAGTTGTACTTTTAAACTCCATCACTGGTTTTACCATATCGTGTGCTGGAAAACAGGAAAAAAATTCCAAGTGCGGTGAAATTGCAAAAAAATGCAATTCCACAGTTGTTTTTTGGGTCCATTTTTTCCCAAGTTCACTTAATGCTAAAACTGACCTGCCATCATTATTCTCCAGGTTATTACAAGTTCGTAGACACCAAACGTACAGGTTCTTTTTTATTTAAGTGGTGAAAAAAAAATGCACAGTTTGCTAAAAAAAAAAAAAAGACAACATTTTCCAAGACCCATAGCGTCTCCTTTTTTCGGGATCTGAGGCCGGGTAGGGCTTATTTTTTGCACGCCGGGCTGACGTTTTTATTGATACTATTTTGGGGTAGATCTGATGTTTTGATCGCCCGTTATTGCATTTTATTACAATGTTGCAGCGACCCAAAAAATGTAAATCTGGTGTTTAGAATTTTTTTCTTGTTACGCCGTTTACTGATTGGATTAATTCTTCTTTTATATTAATAGATTGGGCGATTATGAACGCGGCGATACCAAATATGTGCATGTGTTTTTTTTTTTTATTATTTTATTTTGAATGGGGCGAAAGGGGGGTGATTTAAACTTTTATATATTTTTTATTTTTTTTATATTTTTAAAAACATTTTTTTACACTTACTGCATGCTTCAATAGTCTCCATAGGAGACTAGAAGCTGCAGTTGTCTGATTGTTCTACTGCATACAAGCGATGAGAAGATCGCTTGTATGCAGCAGAAATGCTCATGTGCTATGAGCGCCGGCCACTAGGTGGCGCTCATAGCAATTGAGACATGACAACCACAGGGGTCTACTGCAGACCCTGGGTTGTCATGCCCGCCCATCGATGACCCGCGATCACGTGACAGGGTCACTGATGGGCGGGGCTTAGGACGCGCTTCCTGGAAGCGCGAGTTAAATGCCGCTGTCAGAGATTGACAGTGGCATTTAACATGTTAACAGCCGTGGGTGGATCGCGATTCCACCCGCGGCTGTTGTGGGCACATGTCAGCTGTAAGAATCAGCTGACATGTGCCCGGTTCAGTGCAGGCTCAGCGCCGGAGCCCCCGCTGAATCGGGGTGCGTACTATTACTGACCTGGTCGGAAAGGGGTTAAAGGCATAGTAATCTTAGTGTATGTAAACTTTTGACTTTGCAGTAAGTAATAAAAATGCCTTAAAAACACTCTCTCTCTCTCTCTCTCATTATTCTGACAGTTGGCAAATATTAAAAATTATGGTAATCCTAATTGACCTAAAATGGGAAAGGTTTATTTTGATTTCATGTCAGATATTGAGAAAAACATGCATATGTGTTTTTTTACATAGTGTATATAAACTTCTGGTTTCAACTGTATATCAGGAGTGGACGATGCACTGGATTGCAAGCATGGATTCATCAACTTAATGAGTTTGCCATCTATGTCCCCTGTGCTGGACACAGCCTGAACTTGGTGGGAGTAAAAGCAACAGAGTGTTGTCTACAGATTGTAAAATTATTTGACTTTGTTTGTTGCTTGTTATACTTATCGCTGGAATGTATTGAAATAATCTTTAGGAAAATATTGTGTGGTTAAGCATCTGTCTGTCACACGATGGTCAGCACATTTGATGCTGTTCATGTTCTATATGGGGGTTTCGAGAAAATAAAACATCCTCTGGATTTTCTATCACTTGACAATGAACAGCAAGTGAATACAAGGTCAGAGGCGGGAAGACTGAGGTAAAAAATGGAAAACCAGGAAACAATCTTTCTCACAATTTTTTGGAACGACATGCTAGAAAGAATGAACAAAACAAGCAAGGTCCTGCAATCAAAGCATGTGAACATCCTTGTTGCCACAAATCTTCTTGAGTATGAAAACCTAATTTCAGGAAATTAGAGACACACAGGTGTGTCTCTAATTAACTCAGATGTTGCCAAAAATCCTATCAGAAGCTTCCAAACACATGACATCATCATATGGGCAGTCCAGAATTGTTTAAAGGCATAGTAATCTTAGTGTATGCAAACTTTTGACTTTGCAGTAAGTAATAAAAATGCCTTAAAACTTTCTCTCTCATTATTCTGGCATTTGGCAAATATTAAAAATTATGATAATCCTAACGGACCTAAAATGGGAAAGGTTTATTCTGATTTCCTGTCAGATATTGAGAAAAACATGCATGTGTGTCTTTTTATATAGTGTATGTAAACTTCTGGTTTCAACTGTATATACAATCTGTGTGGCATCTGTGTGTGTCGTCCATGTGCACCTTCCATGTGACACGTACTGGAATAAAATGCATAATAGAAATTACAGTAGACTGTAGTCATAGGTGATGGAGAAATACGGTGAGAGACGGCCCGGATGTTAAGGGATGAAGGAAGCATTTTATTTTTCTTCTTTTTTTAATTTTGTCTTATATACTTGCTGTTATTCAGGAAAGAATGTTTAATAGCATTTCTTCCTGTAAAAATCCATTTTATCTTCGGTTTTGTATGTTTTATTGTCAGTCTGTAAAAGTGGAGTAATACTCTGACAACATTGATCCCAGCAGCAACCTGGGAGTCAAAGATGCGTCCAGGCATCTTCCCTATGCTGTTCTCATTCAATTTTAGTGCTGTTTCTATTAATTTCAGTGATTTTCCTACTTCCCCAGCCTTCCTGTTAGGGTCTTCTGGAAAATGGCTTTATTTTCCCTTTGACTTGCATTATACTCGGTACTCGAGTCGAGCCCATCCAAGCGTCCAAACTGCTCAATTCAAGTACCGAGCACTTGAGCATTTTAGTGCTTGATCATCACTATCAGTTAAATGTCTTTTTTTGGCCTATTTTGCCTGAGGAAAACAAGCTGCCTTATAATTCTGCACAACTTGATAAAGGGTGATATCCTTAGGCCACATCCTCCCTCATTACACAAATAAACATCACTTGATCTGCTTCATCCAATAAGGATTCCCGGCGTTCTGCAGAGGGCCTAAAAATTGCCCAAATCGATGGTAACAGTGCTCAAATGACATGGGAACAGAATAGGAAAGACCCGTGGAAGCATTTCTGACTCCCAGGTCACTGCTGTCAATGTTGTCAGAGGTATTACGCCACTTTTACAGACTCACAATAAAACATATAAAAATGAAACCAAAATGGATTTTCCTGGGAAATATGTTAAGAAAAATCCTTTCCAGGGTAATGACTTGTATATAAGGCAAAATAAATTTACAAAAACAAAAATGCTCCTCCACACCTTGGGCTATGTTCACATGTAACGTTTGTGATTCAGTTTTGCCCTTTTGCATTGCTTTCAACCGTGAAAAATGCATTCACCAGGAAATGTCATTTTAACATTTTACAACCTTATCTGACCATGTGGTGTGTGAAACACCATCAGACACATCTGTAGCACCCTGAGGATTCGGCTGCTACAGGAGTATTGCACCTCAACCCAGAGGTGTGATATTCCACTCCCGGGCAAGGATGGAGAGTGGAACTGAGCTCAGTCAGCTGCATGCACTACACACATCCCATTTCCGAGGAACAGGCCGACGGTACTCCCACTTAGAAATGTGCAGGTACGACCGAGTCTGTTCCTGGCTGGAGTGGGAGGGGGGTGGTACATCCCAGGTAGTGTAGGGGCAGATAGGGGGAGCAGCCTGGGTAAAGATAGGAGCTCATTGGGTGCTGGTCACCTGAGCTCACACATAGAGGGTGTATATAAGGTGGGCACCAACTAAGAACAGGGTCAGATGCAGAGAACAAGACAGCTACAGAGGAGCAGACAGCAAGACAGCTGCAGAGGAGCAGACAGCAAGCAGAGAGGAAGTCAGCCTGCAGCAAGAGAGAGACCCTGAGTGGGAGAGGAGCAAAGAAGGAGTACCCAGAGGGGAAAACAGAGAGGACCCAAGAACCCAAATTAAAGCACTGGGTGAGGAGTCGGCACAGGGTACCGGAACCCAAGCTGGTGGGGGCAGAAAACACACCCTAGCCAGAGACCGGAGGCCGTGGGCAGCATCTGCCACGGCCACCCATCACATCCACCCCGAAGGCACACCACATGAAGGGTCAGGGAACCCAGGGCCAAGGGTGTCCCAACAGAAGGCCCGAGGGAGCTGGACCTAGGTGGATTACTGGTGGGGACGGCCAGAGAACGGGACAGAAAGAGAGCTCAGGGCCACGCTCCGGACTTGTTTGGGGGTTGGCTGGATCCAGGACCTGGTGGACGCAGCACGGCTCGGGTGGTCACTAGCAGCTGGAGTGACCGGAACATCAGCAGTGAGTAAATACCCTAAACTGCACAACCCGACTCTGTCTTCCTTTAACATCTATGCTGCACCACTACAACCCCCATCCTCTGCACCTGACCCCCTGAGGCTATACCCCACCCGTTGGGGGTTATACCATCACAAGCTGCACCTACACCATCAGCCTCAGCGGACCCTGCTGCAGCGGCGGCCATAGTGACCGCAACACAACGGGTGGCGTAGTCGACATTAAGAACTAATAACATCTGTAGGACTGCCACATAACACTGAGCTTGACGCCCTGGGCACGGGGCCGGGTCACAGCCGCTCGGAGACTACAACCCCCCCCATCTGATCCGGTGCCGGGTATTCCCCTCAAAAAGGAATATGTCCCAGGGGGCGCGTCACATCCTGTTTCATTTATGAAGCAGGGACTCTGAAAGTCACCAACACTATTTTTACTGCCTTACTATTCTTAAAGGGCCAGCAGTCGACTATGCTTTGTTGTTCCCATTTTTAAAGAGTGGGACTCCTATACTGTTATTGTGTATGCAGTGATTGCAAGGGCTGCCAAAAATTTGGACGCACCCCAATACCCCTTTGAAGAGACACGGAGGAGGGTCTCAGTAAAAAAATGTTCCCATTATAAAGGAGTGGGTCTCCTATAGTGGTAATGCCCCTGCAATGACTGCAAGGGCTGCCAAAATTTGAGAAAAATCCCAATAACAATTTAAAGACACATAGAGCTGGGCCACAGTAAGGACATGCTCCTATTAGAAAGGAGATGGTCTGCTATACAGTTATAGAGTATGCAGTGAGTCCAACGGCTGCCAAAATTTAGGAAAACCCCCACTAACAATTTAAAGACACATAGAGCTGGGCCACAGAATGAGTACGACATGTTCCCATTAGAAAGGAGAGGGTCTGCTATACAGTTATAAGGTATACAGTGAGTCCAATGGCTGCCAAAATTTAGGAAAAACCCCACTAACAATTTAAAGACACAAAGCTGGGCCACAGTAACGAGTATGACATGTTCCCATTAAAAAGGAGTGTGTCTCCCATACTGTTTGCCTATGTAGTGAATGCAACGGCTGCCAAAAATTTGGAGGCACTCCAATGCCCCGTGCAAGAGACAGTGGTCGGAGGGCCTCCTGAAGAAAATGCTCCCATTATTAGGAAGTGGGTCTCCCATGCTGTTTTCCTATGTAGTGAATGCATCGGCTGGCAAAAATTTGGAGGCACTCCAATGCCCCTTTCAAGAGACGTAGAGGTCGGAAGGCCTCCTGAAAACAATGTTCCCATTATTAGGAAGTGGGTCTCCCATACTGTTTGCCTATGCAATGAGTGCAACGGCTGCCAAAAATTTGGAGGAACTCCAATGTCCCTTGCAAGAGATGTAGATATGGTGGATATGGTAGATATGGTGGTGATATGGTGGTGGAGGATGAGGATGCAAAGATGGAGGAGGACAAGAGCAAATAGACAAAATCAGGAAGCATATACCCATGTCTGGATGTGAAGACAGAGGTGCATGGGAATAGAGTAAGACCTCCTAAAAAAAAAAGACACATTATTTGAGTTTATGTTACACTGCTATCATTCGGTGGTGTTGAGAAGTCTTGCCCAATCTAGCCCTAGCACATTTTTATTAGTGTCAGCCTGTCAGCATTTTCAGTTGACAGGCAGATGCCTCTAATGGTTATAATTCCACCAGCGGCACTAAAAACCCGCTCTGACAAAACGCTAGTGGCAGGGCAGGCCAGGACCTCCAAGGCATAGAAAGCCAGTTCATGCCACGTGTCCAGCTTGAATACTCAATAATTATAAGGCACAGAGGAATCACGGAGGACATTGGTATGGTCGGCAATGTTGTCCTTCAGCATCTTCCGAACCTTGTCCCTCCTTGTGAGAGTACCCCGCGCATCAGGGCTTGTGCGATGGGAGGGTCTGAGAAAACTGTCCCAGAACTTTGACACTGTTCCCCTGCCTCTGCTGGATTGCATTTGTGTTTCTTTTGCCTGTACTCCTTGGTTGGCCCACAAACTGTTACCTTTGCTGCCAGAGTTTTCAGATGGGATTTTTTTAAATAATTCTGCAACAAGTGCCTTCTCGTACTGCACCATTTTATTAGGCCTTTCTGGCAGGGGAATAAGAGACAGGAAGTTCTCCTTGTAGCGTGGACCTAGAAGTGTCACCAACCAGTAATGACTGTCACACAAAATTTGGACAACGTGAGGGTCATGGGAAAGGCAGCATAAACTCAGCCATGTCTGCCAGACTGCTAACAGGCAAGACTTCCGTGTCCTCACCAAGAGGATGACTGACCATGCTCTCCTCCTCCTCCTCTTTGTCCTCAGGCCATTCACGCTGAACATACGGTATGACAGTTGTGCAGGTAGTATCGTCTATAGCGCAGGATGCTAGCTCCTGTTCTTCCTCCTCCTCCTCTTCCTCATTATCACCCAATCCATGTTGGAATGAGATGCGGCATCATTGCCGCACACCATCTTGGTGGAGTCCTCAAAGTTTTGGAGGATGGTGCAGATGTCTGACATCCATGTCCACTCCTGAGGTCTTATGTGTGGAATCTGAACTGAATACCGATGGCGTTGTTGATGCTGGTAGTTAACAACTACCCTCTTCTGCTCACAAATTCTTCCCAACATCTGCAATGTAGAGTTCTAATGCGTGGGGACATTGCACCTCAGTCGGTGAGCTGGAAGCTGCAAACGCTGCTGAAGCACGGCAAGGGTGGCGGAAGCTGTAGGTGACTTTCTAAAATGGGCACACAGGCAGCGTACTTTAACAAGCAGATCCGGAAGATCCATTTAGGTTTTGAGAAACCGCTGAACCACAAAGTTAAGCACATGGGCCAGGCATGGTACGTGTGTGAACTCGCCTCACTTCAGAGCCGCCACCACGTTCTGGCCATTGTCACACACGACCATGCCTGGCTATAGGGTCAGTGGTGTCAGCCACAGATCTTCCTGCTCTTTCAGAGCTTTCAGAGCTATCCACAACTGTTCAGCGTTGTAGCGTCGGCGTCCCCGCCTCCTGCTAGGCAGGGACGCTGTTCCCCTCACCTCTCTGCTCCGTGCCCGGCGGCTTCCTCCCGCTCTGCTTGCAGCGCCCGCTCTCCCCCGGTCACTGTGCTTAGGGCGCGCGCGCGCTCCCCCTCTCTTAAAGGGGCCGCGCGCGTCGCCCTAAGGAGTCCCCGGCCAATGGCCGGAGGATCCCTCCATATATAAGGCACCTCCTCCAAAATGGAGGTGCCCGAGCAAAGTTGTTGCACTGTTCACTACTCTGCTTCAGCCCTCAGGTCCCGTTGTCTGTTACCTGCCAGTTATCTGCCAGTTACCTGTCAGTCTCCTGCCAGTTTGCTGCCTGATTCCTGCCAGTCATCCGCTTTCCTGCTTGCTAGCCTGAGGTCCGACGGTCTGCCTTCCGACACCTGTCAGTCTGTCTATGGACCAGCTTGCTCGCTCACCTGGGAGCGCTCACCTGCTACCTGTCTGTTAGCCTACCTGGAGGCTCCGCCGTCACGTGCTGTGACCACCTGCCAGTCCAGAGACTATTGCCCGCTCACCTGGGAGCGCTCATCTGCTACCTGCCTGTTAGCCTACCTGGAGGCTCCGCCGTCACGTGCTGTGACCACCTGCCAGTCCAGAGACTCTTGCCCGCTCGCCTGGGAGCTCTCATCTGCTACCTGCCTGTTAGCCTACCTGGAGGCTCCGCCGTCACGTGCTGTGACCACCTGCCAGTCCAGAGACTCTTGCCCGCTCACCTGGGAGCGCTCATCTGCTACCTGCCTGTTAGCCTACCTGGAGGCTCCGCCGTCTCGTGCCGTGACCACCTGCCAGTCCAGAGACTCTTGCCCGCTCACCTGGGAGCGCTCATCTGCTATCTGCCTGCTAGCCTACCTGGAGGCTCAGCCGTCACAGGTCGTACCTGCCCGTTTACCCAGAGAGACTGTCCCGGTCACTTGCTGTGACCTCCTGCCCGTTTACCCAGAGACTGTCCCGGTCACTTGCTGTGACCTCCTGCCCGTTTACCCAGAGACTGTCCCGGTCACTTGCTGTGACCTCCTGCCCGTTTACCCAGAGACTGTCCCGGTCGCTTGCCGTGACCTCCTGCCCGTTTACCCAGAGACTGTCCCGGTCGCTTGCCGTGACCTCCTGCCCGTTTACCCAGAGACTGTCCCAGTCACCTGCTGTGACTGCCTGCCTGTCTTCCCTGGTCGCCACCCGCTTCCTTACAAGGACCGCCCCCTTGTATAAGTTGCTCAGAGGTTCCGCCTCCCAGACCCGTTACAGTTTGCTCGGGCCATGGAACCCGGTGGCACCCAAGCTCCCTCGCTCTCGGACCTTTGTCATGAACTGTCCCGACAGAGGTCCCAACAGGAGTCCATCCTGGGTCATCTGCGGAATGTCAATACTCGCCTGGACACTTTGACTGCCCCACCAGCAACCACCGCTAGTGTCATGACTCGCAGCCCGGCTGCCCCGCTGCCCACCGATACCATAGTATCCTGCTCTGGAATCCGGCTTTCTGCACCTCCTCGCTTCGGTGGCGACTCCGCTCAAGCTCGGGGCTTCATTAACCAGTGCACCCTGCACTTTGAACACCAGTCCCACCAGTTTAATTCCGACCGGGCCAAAGTAGCCTTCATCATGTCCCATCTCACGGGAGAGGCACTGGCTTGGCTAAATCCTCTATGGGAGAGAGGAGACCCTCTGGTGTCCGACCTGCCAGCCTTTCTCACGGCTTTCCGGAAGGTCTTCGACGAACCCGGACGGAAGACCTCATCCGCCTCATCTCTGCTACGCCTCCGTCAAGGGAGTCTCACCGTGGGCCAATATGCCATACGGTTCCGTACCCTTGCTTCGGAGCTGGCCTGGGATAATGACGCCCTGGTGTCCGTCTTCTGGGAGGGTCTGTCCGGCCGTATTAAAGATGAACTCGCCGGTCGGGACATTCCTACCACTCTCGACGACTTGATTACACTTGCCACCCGGATTGACATCCGGTTCCAGGAGCGCGCTAGGGAGGTCACCCGTGAGAGGAGGATTCCACGTCTAGTCCCTACCTTCCAGAGACCCGTCACTCCCTCTGTTTCTCCCCAGGCACACTCACCTGAGCCTATGCAGGTCGACCAGACCAAGATGGTCAAGACCCATCAAGACTTACGTCGTGCCGAGGGGAGCTGTTTCTACTGTGGCAGTAAGGAGCACCGGATCTGTTCCTGCCCTGAGAGGTCGGGAAACGCCTGTGTCTAGAATCGCTCAGAGAGGTCGCCCTAGACAAAAGTAAATCCTCTCCATCCCTGATGCTGTCTGTTTCTATCTTCTGCGGAGAGAACCGCTATTTTGAACTGGCTCAACTTGACTCTGGAGCTGCTGGAAATCTCATCTCTCAATCCCTGGAAGAAAAATACCGCATTCCCACCAAACCTCTGGCCGTACCTTTATCTGTCGCCGCCGTGGATGGGGGTCTCTTACCACATCCCATCCAACTCATCACCGAATCTCTGACTCTACAGGTGGGAATGCTGCATTCTGAGAGCATCTCCTTTCATGTTCTGCCTGGACTCTCTCACGCACTATTGCTTGGCCTGCCTTGGCTCCAGAAACATGCACCCGTGCTTGACTGGCAGACCGGAGAGGTCCTTCGCTGGGGACAGGACTGCCATAAGACTTGTCTAGTTCCCGTTCGTCCTGCCCGTCCTTCTCCTACCCCAGCCAATCTGCCCGGTCTTCCGGTTCCCTATTGGTCTTATGCGGATGTCTTCAATAAAAAAGAGGCAGAGACTTTACCTCCTCATAGACCATACGACTGCCCAATCGACCTGATGCCCGGCTCTACTCCTCCCCGTGGGCGAATCTACCCTTTGTCCGCTGCTGAAACCCGGTCCATGTCTGAATATATTGAGGAGAACCTGGCCCGGGGATTTATCCGGAAATCTACCTCCCCGGCGGGAGCAGGCTTCTTCTTTGTCAAAAAGAAGGACGGCTCACTCCGTCCATGTATAGACTATAGAGGCCTAAACCAGATTACTGTGAAGAATAAATACCCCCTTCCGCTTATTCCTGAATTATTTGACCGTCTGAGGGGGGCTAGAATCTTCACCAAACTGGATCTCCGTGGGGCGTATAACCTGGTCCGTATCCGTCAGGGGGACGAGTGGAAGACGGCATTCAATACCCGGGACGGCCACTATGAGTACCTTGTGATGCCCTTCGGTCTCTGTAACGCTCCTGCCGTCTTTCAAGAGTTGGTCAGTGACATCTTCCGTGATCTTCTCTACTCCTGCGTGGTGGTGTACCTGGACGATATCTTGGTCTTCTCTGCGGATCTTCCTACTCACCGGAGGGACGTTCGTCAGGTCCTGCTCAGGCTCAGGCAGAACCACCTCTACGCTAAATATGAGAAGTGCATCTTTGAGCAGACCTCTCTTCCATTTCTGGGCTACATAATCTCTCAGACAGGTCTACAAATGGATCCTGAGAAACTGTCTGCCATCCAGAAGTGGGCCCGACCAGAGGGGTTGAAGGCTATTCAGCGGTTCCTGGGCTTCGCCAACTATTACCGCCTGTTCATACCGCACTTCTCTTCCCGGACCGCCCCTATCTCTGCTCTCACCCGTAAAGGTACGAACCCCAGAGAATGGCCGCCCGAAGCAGAGGAGGCATTTCTTTCCTTAAAACAGGCCTTCCTCTCCGCCTCGGTGCTGCATCGTCCGGACGGCAACAAACAATTCTTCCTAGAAGTTGACGCCTCCTCCTCCGGAGCTGGGGCGGTACTTACCCAAAAATCTTCTTCCGGAAGAAAGGTAACCTGCGGCTTTTTCTCCAAACTTTTCTCCTCTTCTGAGCGCAATTATTCTATAGGAGACCGAGAATTGTTGGCCATTAAGATGGCACTGGAGGAGTGGCGTTACCTGCTCGAGGGGGCTCTCCACCCAGTAATAATTTACACTGACCACAAGAACTTGGCATATCTCCAGAGCGCCCAGAGACTTAACCCGCGCCAAGCCCGGTGGTCCTTGTTTTTTGCCCGCTTTGATTTCATTCTTCATTTTCGTCCGGCTGACAAAAACATCAAAGCTGACGCCCTGTCCCGATCCTTTCTGGTGTCTGATCTTGAGGAGGAGCCTAAACACATCATCGATCCCGCCAGAGTAATGCAGGTAGCCACCGTGGGCCTAAATCGTCTCCCTCCCGGTAAGACGTTCGTAACGGAGTCCGATCGGGAGAAGATTCTACACTGGGGTCACTCGTCTAAGCTAGCTGGGCACGCCGGTCAGAAAAAGACCCTCCAGCTTATTACCCGGCACTACTGGTGGCCTACCCTGCACAAGGATGTAATTGACTTTGTTTCTGCCTGTGTGTCCTGCGCCCGCAACAAAGTTCCGAGACACCTGCCTGCCGGCCGCCTTCTTCCTCTGCCTGCTGCCCCGTGGCAACATATAGCTATGGACTTCATAACAGATCTCCCCGTCTCTGCCGGTTGTACGGTCATTTGGGTGGTCGCTGACCGCTTTTCCAAAATGGCTCATTTTATTCCTCTGCCAGGTCTCCCGTCTGCTCCCGAGCTAGCTAAAGACTTTATCCGCCACATCTTCCGTCTCCATGGTCTGCCTCTCCACATCGTGTCGGATCGTGGGGTTCAGTTCACCTCACGCTTCTGGAGAGCCACATGTAAACTGCTCGACGTCACCCTGGACTTCTCCTCCGCTTACCACCCACAGTCCAATGGTCAAGTGGAGCCGATCAATCAGAATTTGACCAGTTACCTCCGGCACTTCGTTAATGCCCACCATTCAGACTGGGTGGATCTCCTACCATGGGCCGAGTTCTCTTACAACAATCACGAGAGCGAATCTTCTTCTAAATCCCCGTTTTTTGTAGTCTTTGGTCAGCATCCTCGGATCCCGTTTCCTGTCTCCACCTCTGTGGACAACCCGGCCGCGGAATCTCTCGTTAGCAAATTCTCCTCCATTTGGGAGAGCACCCGATCCGCACTCCTTCAGTCGTCCGAGCGGATGAAGAGACACGCCGACAAAAAACGCCTGGATTCCCCACAATTTCATCCCGGAGATAAAGTCTGGCTCTCATCCAAATATGTCCGGCTCAAGATTCCTTCCTATAAGTTAGGGCCTCGGTTCATCGGTCCTCTGGAGGTTATCAAACAGATCAACCCGGTGGCCTATAAATTGAAACTCCCGGCCAACTTACGGATCCCTAACTCCTTCCATGTATCTCTTCTCAAACCCGTGGTACTTAACTCCTTTTCCAAGTCTACAGGTACGCCTCCTGCTCCGGTTTCTGCTGAAGACGAGTTTGAGGTAGAGAACATTCTGGCCACCAAAAGGGTAAGAGGAAAGACCTTTTTTCTAGTGGATTGGAAGGGGTTTGGTCCTGAGGAGAGAACATGGGAGCCCCGGGAGAACATCCATGCCCCTCTCATCCTTGCTAAATTTCTGTCTGGCCTAAAAAGGGGGGGGCCTAAAGGGGGGGGTACTGTAGCGTCGGCGTCCCTGCCTCCTGCTAGGCAGGGACGCTGTTCCCCTCACCTCTCTGCTCCGTGCCCGGCGGCTTCCTCTCGCTCTGCTTGCAGCGCCCGCTCTCCCCCGGTCACTGTGCTTAGGGCGCGCGCGCGCGCGCTCCCCCGCTCTTAAATGGGCCGTGCGCGTCGCCCTAAGGAGTCCCCGGCCAATGGCCGGAGGATCCCTCCATATATAAGGCACCTCCTCCAAAATGGAGGTGCCCGAGCAATGTTGTTGCACTGTTCACTACTCTGCTTCAGCCCTCAGGTCCCTTTGTCTGTTACCTGCCAGTCTCCTGCCAGTTTGCTGCCTGATTCCTGCCTGTCATCCGCTTTGCTGCTTGCTAGCCTGAGGTCCGACGGTCTGCCTTCCGACACCTGTCAGTCTGTCTATGGACCAGCTTGCCCGCTCACCTGGGAGCGCTCACCTGCTACCTGTCTGTTAGCCTACCTGGAGGCTCCGCCGTCACGTGCTGTGACCACCTGCCAGTCCAGAGACTCTTGCCCGCTCGCCTGGGAGCGCTCATATGCTACCTACCTGTTAGCCTACCTGGAGGCTCCGCCGTCACGTGCTGTGACCACCTGCCAGTCCAGAGACTCTTGCCCGCTCACCTGGGAGCGCTCATCTGCTACCTGCCTGTTAGCCTACCTGGAGGCTCCGCCGTCACGTGCCGTGACCACCTGCCAGTCCAGAGATTCTTGCCCGCTCACCTGGGAGTGCTCATCTGCTATCTGCCTGCTAGCCTACCTGGAGGCTCAGCCGTCACAGGTCGTACCTGCCCGTTTACCTAGAGACTGTCCCGGTCACTTGCTGTGACCTCCTGCCCGTTTACCCAGAGACTGTCCTGGTCACTTGCTGTGACCTCCTGCCCGTTTACCCAGAGACTGTCCCGGTCACTTGCCGTGACCTCCTGCCCGTTTACCCAGAGACTGTCCCGGTCACTTGCTGTGACCTCCTGCCCGTTTACCAAGAGACTGTCCCGGTCACTTGCTGTGACCTCCTGCCCGTTTACCCAGAGACTGTCCCGGTCACTTGCCGTGACCTCCTGCCCGTTTACCCAGAGACTGTCCCGGTCACCTGCTGTGACTGCCTGCCTGTCTTCCCTGGTCGCCACCCGCTTCCTTACAAGGACCGCCCCCTTGTATAAGTTGCTCAGAGTTTCTGCCTCCCAGACCCGTTACAAGCGTTATGCGGTTTGTCACCTAAGATATTAGCTTCAGCACAGCCTGCTGCCGCTTGGCCGAGGCAGTGCTTCCAGCTTGCGACTGATGTGGTAAGTTTGAAGATGGAGGCTGAAGAGGAAGAGAAGGAAGTGCAGGAGCTGTAGAATGTGGGGGCTACCCTGATTGACCCAGGGCACACAATCCTCGGGGTCGGGAGGACGTGTTCCGTACCAAGGTCCGACTGGGTCCCGGCTTCCACTATATTAACCCAGTGTGCCGTCAGCAAGATGTATCATTCCTGCCCACATGCACTTGTCCACGTGTCTGTGGTTAGGTGGACTTTCCCAGTAACTGCATTGTTGAGGGCACTGCTAATGTTGCGGGACATGTGCTCGTGTAATGCAGGGATGGCACACCGGGAGAAATAGTGGCGGCTGGGGACTAAGTACCGAGGGACGGCTGCCGCCATCAGGTTGCGGAAAGCTTCCATCACCACTATCCTAAAAGGCAACATTTCAAGCGCAAGCATTTGCGAAATGTGTAAATTTAGTAGTGTGGCCTGTGGGGCCCTGGCTTTGCATTTGCGCTTGCGTTCCAAGGACTGGGGTAGGGACAACTGAACTCTGCTAGGACAAGGACATGGACGTGCTTGCTGATGGTGCTAGTTGAGAGTGTGCAACGACAGGTGCAGGGCAGGAAGCATCTTCACATGCACCATGGACAAGGGATTGGCGTACACTCACAACAGCGGAAGAAGCAGTGGTGTTACCCGCAGACACTGTTTCTGGACCCTGGGGTTCGGCCCACTTAGTCGGGTGCTTTGCTGCCATCATCCACCACCTTGTCTTCCACTTCCACACCCTGGTCCTCCTCCTGACTTTCTGGCAATTGTATCTCATCTTCATCCACCTCTTGCGACAGTTTCCCACCGTTGCCTTCGTGTGACCGTGGCTGCTCAAAGTTTTGGGCATTGCTACACACGTTCTCCTCTTTTCTCGATTGAAGCTGGCTGGGCGAGAGGCCCGAATATACAAATGGAAAAGTGAACAGCTTTTCTGAGTGTCTAAGTATGGGATCAGTTGTCTCCGGGCACTCGGCATGGTGGGAGGAAGGAGGATCAGGGTGAGGAATATGCGGTCCAGACTCACAGCTACTGAGACTTGACCATGTGGAAGACAAGGACCTAGTGTGAATATCTTGACTGACACTCTACAACAGAATGGAAAAAGAGGCCAATATTTTCCACGTTCAGTTCAAATTTCTGGATTTTTATCACTGAAATATGGAACAGATCTGGATGTATTCTGCAGTGCTAACAAGCAAATGGAGCAGAAAAATTGTGTACTCTGGATTGCTTTTTAAGCAAATAACCAGGATTAAGATAGAAAAAAAAATTGCCCTGGCCCCTGATATATGTAAGAACAGCAGCAGCAGGAACATGCTATGGACCCTCTTGCACTATATGTACTGCAGTCTGCCACATACACTGCCTGCCTAACTCCTGCTATCACCACTGAATATATGCAGCTGGATTAGTCCTCAGAAGGACAGTTAGTTTGGAAAGATATATTTATATTTTGTGGAATACCTATACTAACTATAAACAAGCAAATCTCTCTCTGACTCAGCAGCATCTCTCCCTACTCTGCCTGTTTCCGGAGTAGACTGACGAGCATAGCGATGCCAGGTGTTATATAGGCTTGATGATGCTGTGCGGCCAACCAATCACTGTAATGCCCACAACCAACATAGCTACGGCATTACAGTGCGTGGCAAGCAATCCCTACATGTTCATTGGCTCTTTAAAGAGCCTCAAACATGCAGGGCGGGGACCCGAGTTCCCCCCCGAGCAACCCGTAAATACTTGCCAAGCTTGTCTAGCTTGTCAAGAACTGAGCAGTGGCGAGCACGTTCGCTCATCACTAATACTAATTAGTGATGAGTGAGTATATTTTGTTAACCCTTTCGTGGAGTATGCTCGGGCGAGCACCGAGTATTTACAGCTGCTCGGTGTTTGTTTAAATCACTCTCGTGTGCATGATTTACAACTGTTTGACAGCTTTAATACATGTGAGGAATGTGTAAGAAATAGACATTCCTCACATGTATTAAAGCTGTCAAACAATTGCAAATCCTGCACACGGGAGTAATTCAAGCATAACACCGAGCAGCTGTAACTACTCGGTGCTCGCCCGAGTATACTTGGCGAAATGGTTAACAAAACATACTCGCTCATCACTAATACTAATGTTTTTACCTATGTGTGCATGTGGCCACTGCAACCTCCTAATCAGTGAAACTTTTTCAGCATTAAATTGGGGTGTGTATAAAAGACAGGAAATTAGTTTAGGCAGCATGTTCACATATATTGGTTTGAAATTTCAATGTTTTAGTTTATCAGGATATCCTGTTTTTTTAACATGTGGAATTATATACATTTTAAATAAATGGATTAATAAAGAACTACCATTTGTAACTTTAGAGTGCTGAACAATTTGTAAGAAAGAGGAATAACTAACTACCAGGGAGGTATCAATCATAGCAACTGCTTTGGGATTCAATAACAAAGGGGACATTTACACTCAGATGAGGGGAACTGAGGGTATGTGCACACATTGCATTTGTGCTGTGTTTTCCCTGCGTTTTTTTTCCTGCGAAAAATGCATTATTTTACTTTTGCAGCAAAGTAAATGAGATTTATGAAATCTCATTCTCACGTTGCTTTTTTTTCTTGCAGATTTGAAGCAGTTTATAATTTGCAGCATGTCAATTTTTGGGCATTTTTGCAGTGTTTTTTACCCATTCTAATGACTGGGATAAAAGCATAAAAAATAACACAAAAACTGCACACACAAATGCGCCAAAAACGTGTTTTTGTGCAGTATTTTTCCAGCCAAGTGACTAGTGTTGAGCGAGCACTAAAATGCTCGGGTGCTCGAAGCTCGGGCCGAGCTCACCGTGATACTCGGGTGCTCGACCCGAGCAACGAGCCCAATGTTAGTCTATGGGAGACCCGAGCATTTTTGCAGCGGCACCCCCGGCAGTCTGTAGAAAGCCTAAAAAGTGCCCAAAACGATAGTGAGTGCTCAAAAGACATGGGGACAGCATGGGCATCGCCCCAGGAAGCATTTCTGACCCCCAGGTCACTGCTGTCAACAACGTGGTCAGAGGTATTAAGCCACTTTTACGGGCTCACAATAAAACATTCAAAAACGAAACTGAAACGGTTTCCTGTGAAATATGTTAAGGAACTTCCTTTCCAGGGTAAAGACTTGTGTATGAGGTAAAATAAATAACCAAAAACAAAAATACTCCTCCACACCTTGGGCTATGTTCACAAGCATAATCACCAATATCCAAATTAATCTATACTCTTCAAAAAGCAATCAATATAACAACACTCTGTTGAGTCCGAGAACATCGACGCAACAAACCTGAAGAGACTCTAATGCTATAAAAATATCACTTTATTAAAAATTTTTTTTTTAAATATACACATATCAAACAGACAGGGAATCTAGAAACCGTCAAAGCGGCAGATCCATCTACAAAGAAAATAAGGTTTTATTTATAGCAGCACATAGTAATGTTTGATAATGTACCAGAAGTTTATAACTCCCTTGCCTGGGGAAATATTTTTCGAATTTCAAAGCTACACAAATTGTACTTTCATCCTCATTAGAACTAGTCTATGCATTATAAAATACAATTTAAGCGAAGTGTTGAAACCTGATACAAAAAACATTTTTTCTGTTAGAAAATTAACTTTGTATATGTAAATTTCTCTATAGTATCTCTATATGTCCCAATCATGAAAGAACTAAAAATAGAGACTAGAACAAGGCAATCCTTAATAGAGAATATCAATTGTTGCCATATGTCTCCAATTCAATGCTGGCGTATATCTCTTTAAGAGAGCTTTCTTTTTTTCTTTTTTTCAATATGAAACTTTAATCCAAAGCATAGGAGACTCTTAGCAATGACTATATATACAAGGATTGTCTCAAGTCAGAAAGTATCCTAGCAATGAATATATATACAAGGATTGTCTCAAGAAGTCAGAAAGTATCCTACATAAAAAGCAGATACTGTATAGGAATACATGGAAATATATGACAAAGTAGACTAAAGTTTGTGAAGTCAGACTTACTACAGCTGCTGATAGATCTGCCCACACAAGTAGCATTTTTTATGCGTTTTTGCACTTTTGTATTGCTTTCAACCGTGACAAATGCATTCACCGGGAAATGTCATTTTAACATTTTACAATCTTATCTGGCCATGTGCTGTGTGACACATGCATACAGTGCTGAAAAGACATGGGAACAGCATGGGGAAGACCCCTGGAAGTATCTCTGACACCCAGGTCACTGCCTAAAAGTGTGCCCATCAGAAGTGATGCTTGCCGCATCAGAAGATGCAGACTTGCAACTATCCCCGTGCAAGTCCTTGTCCCAGGGCAGTGTTCAATTGTACCTCCCCCATTCCTTGCAATGCAAGCGCAAGTATGCAGCCTGCCACCCACCCACCCCCAGGCTGCAATACCATACTGCTAGCTTGCTTGCACTTGAAATTGGGTCTTTTAGGCATGTGGAGGCGGAATCTGGCCACCACATCATGACTGCGTCGGCGGCCTCTTATCCATACTCTGTCCCCAGCCGCCTGGCGGCCGGGTGTCCACGCTCGGTCCCCAGCCACCAGGGGGCGGCTGGGTGTCCATACTCGGTCCCCAGCCGCCCCACAGCCGGGTGTCCACACACGGTCCCCAGACACCTGGGGGCGGCCGGGTGTCCATAAACGGTCCCCAGCCGCCCCTATTTCTTCGCGGAACATCCCCCCACACACTTTTCTTAGCCCGGCCTGCTTTAGGGCAGCATTGGACGAGCCCACCAGAGAACAAGACTCCTCCGGTGGGCCCTGGCTTCTCCATCAGGGGAGTTGAGAGTGCTTAGGTGAGGAGCATGATGTTGATAGAAGTTAGCATCTGCTTTGTTTTCTTGGAATGCAAGCGTAAGTGTGCAGCCTGCCACCCACCCACCCCCAGGCTGCAATACATACTGCTAGGTTGCTTGCACTTGAAATTGGGCCTTTTAGGCATGTGGAGGCGGAATCTGGCCACCACGTCATGGCTGCGTCGGCGGCCTGGTATCCCTACTCAGTCCCCAGCCGCCCGGCGACCGGGTGTCCACACACGTTCCCCAGCCGCCTGGGGGCGGCCGGGTGTCCCTAAACCGTCCCCAGCTGCCCCTATTTGAAGGACAGCCTAACCACAAACACGTGGACAAGTGAATGTGGCAAGGGATGGTCCATCTCACGCCTTTACACTGGGTTAATATCGTGGAAGCCAGGACACAGTTGGACATAGAGGATTGCGGGTCCTGGGTCAATCAGGCTTCAACACAAAGTTCAAAAGGTAGACAGCAGCAGTGGTCGGCCTCCTACACAACGAGTAAATTATTCATGATCATGAGGCCATCCATCTCCTTAGCTTTCTGATCCTTAGAATGCAAGTGCATGTATGTAGTAGCGGCTAGGCTTGAGGTGGTCAGCGTTTTGGCGCATATCCTACCTCCTCCGAGGATTGCTGGATGTTTTCCTGCTACTATCCCAATTCTTTGACTCCCGTTAAAAAAAAGCTTCAGGTGATGAATGATGGATGAGGTGGTGGCAAAGGAGAAAGAGCAGGAGGAACAGGGACCATTCACATCAATATCAGGCCAGTCAACCACACATGTCTTGTAGGATATGTTTCTGTACCAAAAGAAGCAGTTCGGCTACACAGTTATAGGGCATACAGTGAGTGCAATGCCTACCAAAAATTTCGAGGCACTCCAATGCCCCTTGGAAGTGACATGGAGGTTAGAGGGTCTTAACTAAACCTTTTTTTCCATTTATGGCAACTGGGTCTCCTGTGCACTGTTGGCCTAAGCAGTGAATGGAAGGCTTTCCAAAAATTATGAGGAACTGCAATGTCCCTTGTGACAGATGTGGATTACAGCATACTAAAAACCTTCTACCCATTATTGGGGAGTGGGTCTCCCTTAGTGTTCGCCTATGCATTGAAAAGCAAGAGCTGACTAAAATTAGGAGTAAATGCAATGCCCGTTGGAAGAGTCATGGAGGTTAGAGTTATTTAAAAACAACATTTCAATGCCCCTAGGAAGAGACGTGGAGGTCGTAGTAGCTTAAGAAGATGGTTTTAATGCCCCTTGGAAAAATGGTGGAGGTCGCAGTAGCTTAACAAGATGGTTTTAATGCCCCTTGTAAGAGACGTGGAGGTCGCAGTAGAATAAAAAGACAATATCAATGCCCCTTGGAAAAGTGGTGGAGGTTGCAGTAGCTTAACAAGACGGTTTCAATGCCCCTTGGAAAAGACGTGGAGGTCGCAGTAGCTTAACAAGACGGTTTTAATGCCCTTTGGAAGAGACGTGGAGGTTGCAGTAGCTTAACAAGACGGTTTTAATGCCCCTTGGAAAAGTGGTGGAGGTCGCAGTAGCTTAACAAGATGGTTTTAATGCCCCTTGGAAGAGACGTGGAGGTCGCAGTAGAATAAAAAGACAATATCAATGCCCCTTGGAAAAGTGGTGGAGGTCACAGTAGCTTAACAAGACGGTTTTAATGCCCCTTGGAAGAGACGTGGAGGTCGCAGTGGAATAAAAAGACAATATCAATGCCCCTTGAAAATGTGGTGGAGGTCGCAGTAGCTTAACAAGATGGTTTTAATGCCCCTTGGAAGAGTAGTGGAGGTTGCAGTAGCTTAACAAGACAGTTTTAATGCCCCTTGGAAGAGACGTGGAGGTCACAGTAGCTTAGCAACATGGTTTTAATGCCCCTTGGAAAAGTGGTGGAGGTTGCAGTAGCTTATCAAGACGGTTTTAATGCCCCTTGGAAGAGACGTGGAGGTAGCAGTAACTTAACAAGACAGTTTTAATGCCCCTTGGAAAAGTGGTGGAGGTCGCAGTAGCTTAACAAGACGGTTTTAATGCCCCTTGGAAGAGCCATGCAGTACAACATCTTAAAAACATTATTCCCATTATTGGGGAGTGGGTCTCCCATAGTCTTTGCCTATGCCTTCCAAGCAAAAGCTGCCAAAAATTAGGACGGAGGAACTTGCAATGCTGGCAACACGGACCAAGGTCACCCTGCTGGTATAGTGGTGGTGGAGGCTGAGGATAAGGAGAAGAGCAAAATACAGCCAAAATGAGGAAGCGTATACCCATGTGTGGGTGTGAAGCGGTGCATGGGAATACACCTCCCGAAATAACAGTGGATTAGACTTTATGTTACTCTGCTGTCATTTGGTGGTGATGAGAAGTCTGGCCCAATGCAGCCCTTGTTCATTTTGATAAGGGTCAGCTTGTCAGCATTGTCAGTTGACAGGCGAGTGTGCTTATCAGTTATAATTCCCCCAGCGGCAATAAAAACACTCTCCGATAACACGCTAGCGGCAGGGAAGGCCAGGACCTCCAAGGCGTACAGAGCGAGTTCATTCCAAGTGTCCAGCTTGGATACCCAATAATTAAAAGGCACAGAGGAATCACGGAGGATGCTGGTACGGTCGGCAAGGTACTCCCTCCTCACCATCTTTTGAAACTTTCCACTCCTTGTTAGAGTACCCCGCGCCTCAGGGCCTGTAAGCTGGGCGAGTCTCAGAAAACTGTCCCAGAATGTTGACAGTATTCCCCTGCCTCTGCTGGATTGGAGTTGCGTCTCTCTAGCCTATACGCCTTGGTTGGTCAACGAACTGTGACCTCTGCCGCTAGCGTGTTCAGATTGGAATTTTTTTTAACAGTTCTGCAGCAAGGGCCTTCTGTTACTGCCCCATTTTTGTAGACCTCTCCACCTCAGGAATAAGAGAATGAAAGTTGTCCTTGTAGCGGGGGTCTAAAAATGTCACCAACCAGTAATGACTGTCATCCAACATTTTTACAACGCGAGGGTCACGGTTAAGGCAGCATAACATAAAGTCAGCCATGCGTGCCAGACTGGTAACGGGCAAGACTTCCGTGTCCTCACCAAGATGACGACTGAACATGCTCTCCTCCTCCTCCTCCTCCCCCCTGTCCTCAGGCCATCCACGCTGAACCAACGGTATGACAGTTGTACAGGTACTACCTTCTACAGCGCATGATACCTGTTCTTCCTCCTCCTCCTCCCCCTCATTGTCCCGCAATGCACGCTGGGCTGTGTGTAATCACCCTCTACGGCTTCTTGATCCATCTCATCATACTCTGGCTGCAATACCTCCTCTTTAATTCTCTGCAGAGAACGTTGCAAAAGACAAGTGGGATGCTGACGCTAATGATGGCATCATCGCCACTCACCATCTTGGTGGACTCCTCAAAGTTTGTCAGGATGGTACATATGTCAGACATCCAGGTCCACTCCTGAGGTCTTATGTGTGGAGTCTGACCTGAGTATCGACGGCCTTGTTGCAGCTGGTACTCCACAACTGCTCTCTTATGCTCACAAATCCTTTGCAACATGTGGAGGATAGAGTTCCAACGTGTGGGGACATCACACACCAGTCGTTGTGCCAGAAGCTGCAAACGCTGCTGCAACACAGCAAGGGCGGCGGAAGCTGTAGCTGACTTGCGAAAATGAGCTGACAGGCGGTGTACTTTGACGAGCAGATCTGGCAACTCGGGGTACGATTTAATAAACTGCTGAACCACGAGGTTAAGCACATGAGCCAGGCATGGTACATGTGTGATCTCGCCTCGCCTTAGAGCCGCCACCAGGTTACGGCCATTGTCACACACGACCATGCCTGGATGCAGGTTCAGCGGTCTCAGCCACAGATCTGCCTGCTCTTTCACAGCTGTCCACAACTCACAAGCAGTGAGAGGTTTCTCACCTAAGCTTATGAGTTTCAGCACAGCCTGTTGCCGCTTGGCTGAGGCAGTACTGCAGTGCTTCCAGCTTGTAACTGATGTGGTGATATCTGAGATGGAGGCTGAACATGAGGAGGAGGAGGATGAGGTGCAGGAGCTGTACACTGTGGGGGCAACTCTGACTGACATACGGCCCGCAAACCTCGGTGTGGGGAGGATGTGTTCCGTCCCAAGGTCTGACTGGGTCCCGGCTTCCACTATGTTTACCCAGTGTGCCGTCAGGGAGATGTACCGTCCCTGGCCACAAGCACTTGTCCACGTCTCCGTTGTCAGGTGGACTCTCCCAGTAACTGCGTTGTGGAGGGCACGGCAGATGCTTTGGGACACGTGCTTGTGTAGTGCGGGGATGGCACACCGGGCTAAATAGTGTCGGCTGGGAACCAAGTACCGAGGGACGGCCACCGCCATAAGGTTGCAGAAGGATTCCGTCTCCACCAGCCTAAAAGGCAGCATTTCCAATGCATGCAGACTTGAAATGTGCAATTTTAGGACTGTGGCCTATGGGGTGTTGGCTGTGAATTTGCGCTTTCGTTCAAAGGTCTGGGATATGGACAATTGAACGCTGCGGTGGAACGTGGACGTTGATGCTGTTTCTTGAGAAACTGCCATAACAAGTGAAGATTGAGAGGAGGGGGCATCTTTGCATGCAGTATGGACAGGGGATTGCCTTGCATGCACAACAGCGGAAGAAGCAGTGGTGACACCCGCTGACACTGGTCGTGGACCCACAAAGTCGGGTGCTTTGCTGCCATGTGCCTGATCATGCTGGTGGTGGTCATGCTGGTAGATTTGTCACCCCTGCTGATGCTGGCATGGCAGGTGGTAGAAATCGCCTTTTTGGGGGTTATCAGAAGAGTCTCTAAAAAAATTCCAGACTTTGGAAGACCTACCGGTTTTACTGGCAACGTCCCGCGTGTTGGTGTTACGGGGAACTGTTGCCCACCTTCTGTGTGCTGCCACCACACTGCTTCTTCCTGCCTGTTGGGGTACTCTGCCTCCCTCCCCCTGTGTGCTGCTGGCCTCACTCTGCATGTCCTCCTGCCACGTTGGGTCAGTTACTAGATCATCCACCACCTCCTCCTCTTCCACTTGCGCACCACGATCCTCCTCCTCACTTCCTGGCAATTGTGTCTCGTCATCGTCCACCTCTTGTGACAAATTGCCAACGTCGACTTCCTCTGGCCGTGGCTGTTCAAATATTTGGGCATCGCTACATGGGATCTCCTCTTCCACCACTTCAAGCGGAGCGGGCGAGGGGCCCAAATATGGAAATGGACCAGTGAACAGCTCTTCAGAGTGTCCAAGTGTGGGATCAGTTGCTGTCTGTCGACACTCGGCATGGTGGGAGGAAGGAGCATCAGGGTGAGGAGGATTATGCGGTCGAGACTCACGGCTACTAAAACTTGACTGTGTGGATGATAGACCGGAGGTGGTGGTGCCCACGTAACTGGAAGTATTATCTGCTATCCAATTAATAACCTGTTCACACTAATCAGTTCGCAATACTGGTGTTGTAGTGTGGTTCCCTAGTAATTCGGTCAAGAAGTGGGAGCAAGAAGATGTGACTGTTGGTTGTGGCACATTTTCACATTGGTTAGGGCTCCATCCTCTACACGCACCATCACCAGAACGTCCAGTTCCACGTCCCTTGCCACGCGCCTTGCCCATTGTAAATTAAGTAAAATAGCTTACACTCGCACTATCAATAGAAAAAGGGTAATGAAAAGGAGATTAGAACCGTTGAAGAGGAAAACCACAGTTCTATTTCTCTGGCCTACACCAGAATCGTTTACACAGATATATTTGTGACTGAACAGATAGGGAGACACTTTTTTTTTTTTTTTACATAAAACAGGCAAAAAGCTGGATAATACAGAGATTTGAACCGTGGAACTGCAAAACTACAGTTATATTTTTCTGGCCTACACCAGAATCTTTCAAACAGATATATTTGTGTCTGAACAATCAGAGAGACACTATTACTGTTTTTCTTTACGGCAAAAAATGCCAAAAACAGGTTAGTACAGAGATTTGACCTGTGGAACAGCAAAACCACAGTTATATTTTTCTGGCCTACACCAGAATCTTTCAAACAGATATATTTGTGTCTGAACAATAAGGGAGACACTATTACTGTTTTTCTTTAAGGAAAAAATACCAAAAGCTGGATAATACAGAGATTTGAACCGTGGAACTGCAAAACCACAGTTATATTTTTCTGGCCTACACCAGAATCTTTCAAACAGATATACTGTATTTGTGTCTGAACAATCAGGGAGATTTATTACTGTTTTTCTTTAAGGAAAAAATACCAAAAGCTGGATAATACAGAGATTTGAACCGTGGAACTGCAAAACCACAGTTATATTTTTCTGGCCTACACCAGAATCTTTCAAACAGATATATTTGTGTCTGAACAATCAGGGAGACACTATTACTGTTTTTCTTTACGCCAAAAAATGGCCAAAACAGGATAATACAGAGATTTGACCCGTGGAACTGCAAAACCACAGTTATATTTTTCTGGCCTACACCAGAATCTTTCAAACAGATATATTTGTGTCTGAACAATCAGGGAGACACAATTACAGTTTTTTTTTACGGCAAAAAATGCCAAAAACAGGATAATACAGAGATTTGACCCGTGGAACTGCAAAACCACAGTTATATTTTTCTGGCCTACACCAGAATCTTTCAAACAGATATATTTGTGTCTGAACAATCAGGGAGACACAATTACAATTTTTTTTACGGCAAAAAATGCCAAAATAAGGATAATACAGAGATTTGAACCGTGAAACTGCAAAACCACAGTTATAGTTATGTGGCATACACCAGACTCTTTTAAACAGATATATTGGTGTCTGACCAGTCGGGGAGACACTATAACAGTTTTTTTTTCGGCAAAAAATGCCAAAAACAAGATAATAGAGAGATTTCACCTGTGGAACTGCAAAACCACAGTTATATTTTTCTGGCCTACACCAAACTCTTTTAAACAGATATATTGGTGTCTAAACAGTCACATACACACCCAATTTTTTTTTTTGGGGGGGCGTGGGGAATAAAAAAAGGTTAATAAGGCGCATATTTGGACAGTCTGACTGAGGAAAAAAAAAATACAGGATTTAGATGAAAAAAAAATTTTTTTTCCTGGCCCCTGAGATCGGGGTGATAAGTCTAGCAATTTGACCAACAGGAGCACACAGGACTGTAATGCAGCATTTGCTGGTATAACCACCATGCGTCTCCTATACAGCCTGCCTGCCTGCCTGATATCTGGGATGGATATTAGTCCTGAGAAGGACTGTTTGTTTGATTTGGCAGGCTTTAGAGACCCTACACTAACTATTTCGGAGTATAAATCTCTCCCTAGCTCAGCAGCACTGACCCTACACTGTCTGATCCAGAGCTACTGTGTCCAAGATGGCGGCGCCCGGTTTTAAATACTCGAGGTGACGCTGTGCGGCCAGCCAATCACTGTAATGCCCACAAACATGGCTGCGGCATTCCAGTGACTGGCTGGCAATCCCTGCATGTTCATTGGCTCTGTAAAGAGAGCCAAACGTGCAGGGCGGAGACCCGAGCTCCCGCCCGAGTAACCCGGAAATGCTCGGTGCTCGCCGAACATCCCGAGTAGTGAGATGCTCGGGCGAGTACTGAGCAGTGTCGAGCATGCTCACTCAACACTACAAGTGACACATTTTTATATAAAAATGTCTGCAAGAAATGCTTAAAGTGTGCACATACCCTTAGTGATGATGGCAACCAACAGTAGAAAAATACATTAATTCATGTCCTAATAAAGTATGGTCACATTAAATAGTCTCCATGTTTACTTGTTAAATCCCTGATGTGAAAAGAATCCCTTATTTCCGCTTTTTCAAACATTTTTCCAAAATTATTTGAAACGTTATTTTAAGTCAAGACTGACAGATTGAAGAACAATGAAGGATGTTGATGTAAAAGAAGTATGTGTTATCTGGCATTGTGTTACTATATACGGACAGTTACATTACTATGACATCAGTTTGTAAAGTGTCATCCGCATGGCTTGTCTAAATGTCATCACCAACAAACAACATAGCAAGTTGAATTATTCAAGGAGCAGATGTCTTCCCCTTGAAGTGACTCATTTGATCATGTTTTCTCTCCAATACAAAAGTAATGCAAAACAGAATGGATGAAGTTGTAATGCAAATATTGGCTAACATTATCATTCCAGCTGTTGCAGCTGAAGGATAAAGAATAGAGAAGAATTTTGATTACAGACAGAAATTCGTAATAAATATGAAAAATGGATAATAGATACATTTTTGCAAAAAGAGTCATATTAGAAATGTTACTAAGTAGCATAAATCACAGCTTTATCATCTGAGAAATATATCTGTATAGTTGTATCTATATGTTTCACTTATTACATTTCACCGTTTCTTATACACCGCTTAGTAACATTAAAATCATTGACAGGTGGAGTGAAAAACATTGATTATCAAGTGGCAATAGCATCTATAAAGGGTTAGATATGAAAGGCAGCCTGTGAACAGTCAGTTCTTGGAGTTGATTTGCTGGAAGCAGGAAAAACGGGCAAGTTTAAGTATCTGGGTGACTTTTACGAAAGGGAAAATTGTGATGGATAAATGACTTGGACAAGGAATCTTCAAAATGGCAGGACTTATACATGTTCTTGCAGTGTATTCTTGGCATAAGTTCAATAAAGGGTAATTAAGAACATGGCAAGGGGACATGGGCACCCAAGGGACATTTGTGCAGATAGGAAGCAAAAACTAGCACTTCCATTCTGAAAACTGGTGAAGGTAATGCTAGCTGTGGTAAAAAAGTTCCAACATGGTAGCCTGCTCAATTCAGAAAATGTTAAGTGCCCACGTTGACCAATAAATTGCCGAAATTTTCCACAATGGTCACATGGCAGGCAAGAGTAGGCTGTGTGATGCGCTATGCAATTTTTGCTGAGAAACATTGGCATTCCTGTAGATGTCACTTTGACACATCACACCTAAATATACGTATTAACTACATCCCTTCATGATAACAGTATTGTATAATGGCAGTGGTCTCTTTTATCAGGATAATGCACCCTGCCATGCAACAAACATTTTTCAACAAGGCTAAGAATTGAAGGGACATGCCAAAAAGTTCCAGGTATTGACTTGCCCTCAAAATTAACCAGTTCTGAATCATTACAGAACATTACCTTGTCTTACTACATCTGCGTTTTAGTCTTTTTTTGCATGTGGCCCTCCATGGGTTTACTTTGTATGTTACTGCTTTTAATTTTCTTTTCTTTAATAAAAGTTATTTTTTAAGAGATTTACACTCACCAATTTTTGTTCTTTGGTTGTTGGATTTATCTAGTAGGTGTGTCTCTTGTGACATTTATATGAATGCTAAATTTTGTTGGTCCTAATGCTTCAATAAAACAGGTTGCTTACTCACACCTGATTGTTATCCCATTGAATGAAAACACTGTACTTTAATTTCTTCTTCAAATTATCTGCTAATTTGAAAGGGTTGCATACTTTTGCAACTCATAGACATGTATTACCGTATCATTTTCCTTTATTAATAAATAAAGTCTAATATTTCTTCAGTTATTTATTTTATTTGGTACTCTATTTTTAGGACTTGAGCAAAAATTATGTAGTTTTAGCTCAAATTTATACATAAAGATGGAAAATTCTGAAGGGTTAACAGACTTTCAAGCATCACTGTACTTAATAGAAATGAAAGCACTGATTTTCTTTTAAAAAAAAAATTGTAATCTCTTATGTCTCCAAAAGTCTTCTGAAAGTCGAAAGAAAATAAAATTCAAGATATTATTAATTGAATCCATTTTTTTAGTATCTCTTGATGATAGTTCTATAAGTGTTTGGTTCATATTTTATGTTTGTGAAATGGCAAATCTGGGTGTTCAGTTATTTTATGGGTCATTATTAGTGTTGAGCGAACATGCTCGACACTGCTCGGTACTCGCCCGAGCATCACGCTACTCGGGATGTTCGGCGAGCACCGAGCATTTCCGGGTTACTCGGGCGGGAGCTCGGGTCTCCGCCCTGCATGTTTGGCGCTCTTTACAGAGCCAATGAACATGCAGGGATTGCCATCCAGTCACTGTAATGCCGCAGCCATGTTGTTTGTGGGCATTACTGTGATTGGCTGGCCGCACAGCGTCACCTCGAGTATTTAAAACCGGGCGCCGCCATCTTGGACACAGTCGCTCCGGATCAGACAGTGTAGGGACAGCGCTGCTGATTTAGGGAGAGATATATCCTGCAAAATAGTTAGTGTAGGGTCTGTAAAGGCTGCCAGATCAAACAAACAGTCCTTCTCAGGACTAATATCCATCCCAGGTATATCAGGCAGGCAGGCAGGCAGGCTGTATAGGAGACGCAGTGGTTATACCAGCAAACGCTGCATTACAGTCCTGTGTGCTGCTCCTGTTGCTGAAATTGCTGGACTTAGCTCCAGGTCCCGGGGGCCAGGAAAAATCCTTTTTTTTTAACTAAATCCTCTTTTTTTTCCTCCTTCACAATGTACAAATACCCATCTTATTAACCTTTTGGTGCCCCCCCCCTGCCCACAAAAAAAAGTGTGCCTCTGATTTTTCAGACACAAATATATCTGTTGAAAATAGTCTGGTGTAGGCCAGAGAAATAGAAGTGTGGTTTTGCAGTTCCACGGTAAAAAATCTCTATTATCCTGCTTTTTGCATTTTTTGCTGTAAAAAAAAAAACTAGTGTCTCCCTGATTTTTCAGACACAAATATATCTGTTGAAAATAGTCTGGTGTAGGCCAGAGAAATAGAAGTGTGGTTTTGCAGTTCTATGGGCCATTTGTATCTAAAAAAAACTATTTGAGTGTGTCGCTCACTGTTCAGCCGCAAATATATATATATTTTAAAAAGCCTGGTATACAGGAGTAAATTATTACTGTGGTTTTGATGTTCCACGGTAAAACATCTCTATTATCCTGTTTTTGGCATTTTTTGCTGTATAAAAATAATAATAGTGTCTCCCTGATTTTTCAGACACAAATATATCTGTTGAAAATAGTCTGGTGTAGGCCCGAGAAATACAAGTGTGGTTTTGCAGTTCCACGGTACAAACCTCTGTATTATCCACTTTTGGGCCATTTGTATCTAAAAAAAACAGTTTGAGTGTGTCGCTCACTGTTCAGCCGCAAATATATATATATTTTAAAAAGCCTGGTATACACCAGTAAATTATAAATGTGGTTTTGCTGTTCCACGGTAAAAAATCTCTATTATTCAGGTTTTGGTAGTTTTTTCCGTAAAGAAAAACAGTAGTGTCTCCTGACTGTTGTGACACAAAAATATATCTGTTGAAAATAGTCTTGTGTAGGCCCGACATCCCAGTGTGGTTTCGCAGTTCCAAGGGTCAAATCGCTGTACTATCCAGTTTTGGGCCTTTGGTATCTAAAAAAAAAGCAGTTTGGGTGTGTCGCTCACTGTTCAGCCGCAAATATCTCTATTTAAAAAAGTGTGGTATACCCCAGTAAACAATAACTGTGGTTTTCCTCTTCCACGGTTCTAATCTACTCTTTATTACCCTTTTTCCATTGATAGTGCAAGTGTAAGCTATTTTACTTCATTTACAATGGGCAAGGCGCGTGGCAAGGGACGTGGAAGTGGACGTTCTGGTGATGGTTCGTGCAGAGGACGGGGCCGTGGCCAAGGTGAAAATGTGCCACAACCAACAGCCACATCTTCTCGCTCCCACTTCTTGACCGAATTACTAGGGAAGCACAGAACAACACCAGTATTGAGAACTGATCAGTGTGAACAGGTTATTAATTGGATAGCAGACAATACTTCCAGTTACCTGGGCACCACCACCTCCGGTCTGTCTTCCACACGGTCAACTCTTAGTAGCCGTGAGTCTCGACCGCATACTCCTCCTCACCCTGATGCTCCTTCCTCCCACCATGCCGAGTGTCGTCAGACAGCAAGTGATCCCACACTTGGACACTCTGAAGAGCTGTTCACTGGTCCATTTCCATATTTGGGCCCCCTCGCCTGATACGCTTGAAGTGGTGGAAGAGGAGATCCCATGTTGCGATGCCCAAATATTTGAACAGCCACAGCCACAGGAAGTCGACATTGGCAATCTGTCACAAGAGGTGGACGATGACGAGACACAATTGCCAGGAAGTGAGGAGGAGGATCGTGGTGCGCAAGTGGAAGAGGAGGAGGTGGTGGATGATCTAGTAACTGACCCAACGTGGAAAGAGGACATGCAGAGTGAGGCCAGCAGCACACAGGGGGAGGGAGGCAGAGTACCCCAACAGGCAGGAAGAAGCAGTGTGGTGGCCGTTCCCCGTAACACCAACACGAGGGACGTTGCCAGTACAAGCGGTAGGTCTTCCAGAGTCTGGAATTTTTTTAAAGACTCTGCTGATAACCCCAAAAAGGCCATATGTTCCACCTGCCATGCCAGCATCAGCAGGGGTGACAAAACTACCAGCATGACCACCACCAGCATGATCAGGCACATGGCAGCAAAGCACCCGACTTTGTGGGGCGAAACCCAGGGTCCACGACCAGTGTCAGCGGGTGTCACCACTGCTTCTTCCACTGTTGTGCGTGCAATAGAACCCCCTGTTGTGTGTGCAAGGCAATCCCCTGTCCATACTGCATGTAAAGATGCCCCCTCCTCTCAGTCTTCACTTGTTATGGCAGTTTCTGAAGAAACAGCATCAACGTCCACGTCCACGTCCCACCGCAGCGTTCAATTGTCCATATCCCAGACCTTTGAACGAAAGCGGAAATTCGCCCCACAGGCCACAGTCCTAAATTCGCACATTTCACGACTGCTTGCATTGGAAATGCTGCCTTTTAGGTTGGTGGAGACGGAATCCTTCCTCAATCTTATGGCGGTGGCCGTCCCTCGGTACTCGGTCCCCAGCCGACACTATTTAGCCCGGTGTGCCATCCCCGCACTACACACGCACGTGTCCCAAAGCATCTGCCGTGCCCTCCACAACGCAGTTACTGGGAGAGTCCACCTGACAACGGACACGTGGACAAGTGCTTGTGGCCAGGGACGGTACATCTCTCTGACGGCACACTGGGTAAACATAGTGGAAGCCGGGACCCAGTCGGACCTTGGGACGGAACACATCCTCCCCACACCGAGGATTGCGGGCCCTATGTCAGTCAGAGTTGCCCCCACAGTGTACAGCTCCTGCGCATCCTCCTCCTCCTCCTCATGTTCAGCCTCCATCTCAGATATCACCACATCAGTTACAAGCTGGAAGCATTGCAGTACTGCCTCCGCCAAGCGGCAACAGGCTGTGCTGAAACTCATAAGCTTAGGTGATAAACCTCACACTGCTTGTGAGTTGTGGACAGCTGTGAAAGCAGGCAGATCTGTGGCTGAGACCGCTGAACCTACATCCCGGCATGGTCGTGTGTGACAATGGCCGTAACCTGGTGACGGCTCTGAGGCGAGGTGAGATCACACACGTACCATGCCTGGCTCATGTGCTTAACCTCGTGGTTCAGCGGTTTCTTAAATCATACCCCGAGTTGCCAGATCTGCTCGTGAAAGTATGCCGCCTGTCAGCTCATGTTCGCAAGTCGGCTACAGCTTCCGCCGCCCTTGCTGTGTTGCAGCAGCGTTTGCAGCTTCCGGCACCCCGACTGGTGTGTGATGTCCCCACACGTTGGAACTCTACCCTCCACATGTTGCAAAGGATATGTGAGCAGAAGAGAGCAGTTGTGGAGTACCAGCTGCAACAAGGCCGTCGATATTCAGTTCAGACTCCACACAAGACCTCAGGAGTGGACCTGGATGTCTGACATATGTACCATCCTGACAAACTTTGAGGAGGCCACCAAGATGGTGAGTGGCGATGACGCCATCATTAGTGTTAGCATCCCACTTGTCTGTCTTTTGCAACGCTCTCTGCAGAGAATTAAAGAGGAGGCATTGCAGCCAGAGTATGATGAGATGGATCAAGAAGCCGTAGCGGGCGATTACACACAGCCCAGCCTCATCTCATCCCAACGTGCATTGGGGGACAATGAGGGAGAGGAGGAGGAGGAGGAGGAGGAAGAACAGGAGCTGCTATCATGCGTTGTAGACGGTAGTACCTGTACAAGTGTCATACCGTCGGTTCAGCGTGGGTGGCCTGAGGACAGGGGGAAGGAAGAGGAGAGCATGGTCAGTCGTCATCTTGGTGAGGACACGGAAATCTTGCCCGTTACCAGTCTGGCACGCATGGCTGACTTTATGTTACGCTGCCTTAACCGTGACCCTTGCGTTGTCAAAATGTTGGGTGACAGTCATTACTGGTTGGTGACACTTGTAGACCCCCGCTACAAGGAGAACTTTCACTCTCTTATTCCTGAGGTGGAGAGGTCTACAAAAATGGGGCAATACCAGAAGGCCCTTGCTGCAGAACTCTTTAAAAAATACACATTTGAACACGCTAGCGGCAGAGGTCACAGTTCGTTGCCCAACCAAGGCGTACAGGCGAGAGAGATGCAACTCCAATCCAGCAGAGGCAGGGGAACACTGTCAACGTTCTGGGACAGTTTTCTGACACCCGCCCAGCTTACAGGCCCTGAGGCACGGGGTACTCTCACAAGGAGTGGAAAGTTTCAAAAGATGGTGAGGGAGTACCTTGCCAATCGTACCAGCGTCCTCCGTGATTCCTCTGTGCCTTTTAATTATTGGGTATCCAAGCTGGACACTTGGAATGAACTCGCTCTGTACGCCTTGGAGGTCCTGGCCTGCCCTGCCGCTAGCGTGCTATCGGAGCGTGTTTTTAGTGCCACTGGGGGAATTATAACTGATAAGCGCACTCACCTGTCAACTGACAATGCTGACAAGCTGACCCTTATCAAAATGAACAAGGGCTGGATTGGGCCAGACTTCTCATCACCACCAAATGACAGCAGAGTAACATAAAGTCAAATCCACTGTGTTATTTCGGGACGTGTATTCACATGCACCGCTTCACACCCACACATGGGTATACGCTTCCTCGTTTCGGCTGTTTACTCTTCTTCTCCTTATCCTCAGCCTCCACCACCACTATACCACCAGGGTGCCAGCATTGCAAGTTCCTCCGTCCTAATTTTTGGCAGCTCTTGCTGGGAAAGCATAAGCAAATACCATGGGACACCCACTCCCCAATAATGGGACTTATGTTTGTAATATGCTGTACTGCATGGCTCTTGTAAGGGTCATTGCAAGTTGCTCCGTCCTAATTTTTGGCAGCTTTTGCTTGCAAGGCATAAGCAAATACCATGGGACACCCACTCCCCAATAATGGGACTTATGTTTGTAATATGCTGTACTGCATGTGACGCGCCCCCTGGGCCATGTGTACACGTGTGTGGGATACCCGGTGCCGGGTCTCTGGGGTTTGTAGTCTCCATGGCGGTGACCCGGTCCCGTGGCTCAGGCTGGTCAAACCAGTGGCAGTCTTTCTTAGGTTTTGAGGTTAATTGTCCGACTGCGCCACCCGTGGATTGCGGTCAGGGAGTACCACCGCTGCGAGGCAGACCGCTGAGGCTGGTGTTGTGTGCGCAGCATAGAATGGGATAACTCCCCTCGGGAGGAGTATAGCCTCAGGGCAGTGAGTGTGGATGATGGGGGTGATGGTGCACGAGCGCAGCAGGAACGACTCAGAGTCTTTGCAGTGCAGTTCAGGGTCATTACTGATGATTATAAGGTAGACCCTCCCGGGAGTACTGGCTAGCATAAGAGGCCTGGTCAGTCTGTGAGCAAGCAGGAGTTCCCCTGGCCAGGTGGAGTTGTAGGCCTCCCCGTCTGTCTGCACTCTTCCTGGCTACCTTGCTGTAAACGGGTAGAAGTAGTCCACGTCCCTGAGTGTACCGTGTAGTGCTCACCCGTATGGCTGGTGACTTGGGGCCTTCTGTTAGCCTCCGCTCCACGACGACGGTGCTGGTCCCTTGCTTGTGACTGAGCCTCCGGGCTTCTATGGCCAGAGGACCTGAAATCCCCTGCCGGCTGGTTTCTGCTGCTGGATATATAAGTCCTCACAGCTTCGGACTCCTGTGTCCGGTTCCTATTGTCTTCTGCCAGGGCGAGCTCTGCTCAGTTTCCAGCCCCTGGTCTTTAGCTCCTAGCTCCTACAGAGCTCCTTGCTGTTACTTTCCCTTGCTCTCACTCTGACTCTGACTGTTCTCTGACTCACTCAACCCCACCCCAGATCCAGTTTATAAGGACAGAATTCTCCCCTCCCAGGACTGGGGCAGGAGGATGTTGCATGTTTAAGGGATCCTGACCAGGAAACCTCCCACTTGCTCTCCGACGTAATATCTCTATTACTGTGGTGACCAGACCCCTGGGGTGCCACACATGGCTCTCGTAAGGGGCATTGCAGTTCCTCATAATTTTTGGAAAGCCTTCCATTCACTGCTTAGGCCAACAGTGCACGGGAGACCCAGTTGCTATAAATCGAAAAAAAGGTTTAGTTAACGCCCTCTGACCTCCATGTCATTTCCAAGGGGCATTGGAGTGGCTCGAAATTTTTGGTAGGCATTGCACTCACTGTATGCCCTATAACTGTGTAGCCGAACCGATCCTTTTGTTACAGAAACATATCCTACAAGACATATCTGGTTGACTGGCCTGATATTGATGTGAATGGTCCCTGTTCCTCCTGCTCTTTCTCCTTTGCCACTACCTCATCCATCATTTATCACCTGAAGCTTTGTTTTAGCGAGAGTCATAGAACTGGGATAGTAGCAGGAAAACATCCAGCAATCCTCGGAGGAGGTAGGATATGCGCCAAAACGCGGACCACCTCAGGCCTAGCCGCTACTACATACATGCGCTTGTGACGCGCCCCCTGGGCCATATTCTTTAGGGGAATACCCGGAGCCGGATCAGATGGGGGTTGTAGTCTTCCGAGTGGCTGTGACCCGGTCCGTGCCCAGGGTGTCAAGCTCAGAGTATGTGGCAGTCCTACAGATGTTATAAAGTTCTTAATGTCGACTACGCCACCCGTTGTATTGCGGTCACTATGGCCGCCGCTGCAGCAGGGTCCTCTGAGGCTGATGGTGTTGGTGCAGCTTTTGGTAGTATAACCCCCAACGGGTGGGGTATAGCCTCAGGGGGTCAGGTGCAGAGGATGGGGGTTGTGGTGGTGCAGCATAGATGTTAAGTGAAGACAGAGTCGGGTTGTGCAGTTTAGGGTATTTACTCACTGCTGATGTTCCGGTCACTCCAGCTTCAAGCGACCACCCGAGCCGTGCTGCGTCCACCAGGTCCTGGATTCAGCCAACCCCCAAACAAGTCCGGAGCGTGACCCTGAGCTCTCCTTCTGTCCTTTCCTCTGGCCGTCCCCACTAGTGATCCACCTAGGTCCAGCTCCCTCGGGCCTTCTGTTGGGAGACCCTTGGCCTTGGGTTCCCTGACCCTCCACGTGGTTTGCCTTCGGGGTGGATGTGGTGGGTGGCCGTGGCAGATCCTGCCCACGGCCTCCGGTCTCTGGCTAGGGTGTGCTTTTGCCCCCACCAGTTTGGGATCTGGTACCCTATTGCCGACTCTTCACCCGGGGATTGAATTTGGGTTCTCAGAGTCCTCTCTTTGTCCCCTCTGGGTCTTTCTTGCTTTCTCCTCTCTCTCTCTCTGGGGCTGCTCTGCTCCTCTGCTTCTTGCTCTGACAGACTGACCCTGATCTAAGATGGTGCCCACCTTATATACTCCCTCTATGTGTGAGCTCAGGTGACCAGCACCCAATGAGCTCCTATCTTTACCCAGGCTGCTCCCCCTATCTGCCCCTACACTACTTGGGATGTACCACCCCCCTCCCACTCCAGCCAGGAACAGACTCGGTCGTACCTGCACATTTCTAAGTGGGAGTACCGTTGGTCTGCTCCTCGGAAATGGGATGTGTGTAGTGCATGCAGCCTACTGAGCTCAGTTCCACACTCCATCCTTACCCGGGAGTGGAATATCACACCTCTGGGTTGAGGTGCAATACCCCTGTAGCAGCCGAATCCTCAGGGTGCTACACTTGCATTCCAAGAAAACAAAGCAGATGCTAACTTCTATCATCATCATCATGCTCCTCACCTAGGCACTCTCAACTCCCCTGATGGAAAAGCCAGGGCCCACCGGAGGAGTCTGGTTCTCTGGTGAGCTGTCCAATGCGGACCTAAAGCAGGCCAGGCTAAGGAAAGTGTGGGGGAAGGTGACAGGAGAAATCAGGGCGGCTGGGGACCGAGTATGGACACCTGGCTGCCACCTGGCGGCTGGGGACCGAGCGTGGACACCCGGCCGCCGGGCGGCTGGGGACAGAGTATGGATACCTCGCTGCCGAAGCGGCCATGAGGTAGTGGCCAGCTTCGGCCTCCTCCAAACTAAACGGCCCCATTTCAAGTGAAAGCTAGCAGTATGGTATTGCAGCCTGCGGGTGGGTGGGTGGTTGGCTGCATATTTTCGCTTGCATTGCAAGGAATGGGGGAGGTACAATTGAACACTGCCCTGGGACAAGGACTTGCACGGGGATAGTTGCAAGTCTGCATCTTCTGATGCGGCAAGGATCACTTCTGATGGGCACACTTTTAGACAGTGACCTGGGGGTCAGAGATGCTTCCAGGGGTCTTCCCCATGCTGATCCCTTGTCTTTTCAGTACTGTAAGCATGTGTCACACAGCACATGGCCAGATAAGGTTGTAAAATGTTAAAATGACATTTCCTGATGAACGCATTTGTCACGGTTGAAAGCAATACAAAAGTGCAAAAACGCATGAAAAATGCTACTTGTGAACATAGCCCAAGGTGTGGAGGAGTATTTTTGTTTTTGGTTATTTATTTTACCTTATACACAAGTCTTTACCCTGGAAAGGAAATTCCTTAACATATTTCACAGGAAAACCGTTTCAGTTTCGTTTTTGAACGTTTTATTGTGAGCCCGCAAAAGTGGCTTAATACCTCTGACCACATTGTTGACAGCAGTGACCTGGGGGTCAGAAATGCTTCCAGGGGCGATCCCCATGCTGCCCCCATGTCTTTTGAGCACTGTCACTATCGTTTTGGGCACTTTTTAGGCTTTCTACAGACTGACGGGGGTGCTGCCGCAAAAATGCTCGGGTCTCTCATAGACTAACATTGGGCTCGTTGCTCGGGTCGAGCACCCGAGTATCACGGTAAGCTCGGCCCGAGCTTCGAGCACCCGAGCATTTTAGTGATCGCTCAACACTATCAGTCGTCATCTTGGTGAGGACACGGAAGTCTTGCCCGTTACCAGTCTGGCACCCATGGCTGACTTTATGTTACGCTGCCTTAACCGTGACCCTCGCATTGTCAAAATGTTGGGTGACAGTCATTACTGGTTGATGACACTTTTAGACCCCCTCTACAAGGAGAACTTTCACTCTCTTATTCCTGAGTTGGAGAGGTCTACAAAAATGGGGCAGTACCAGAAGGCCCTTGCTGCAGAACTATTAAAAAAATTCCCATCTGAACACGGTAGCGGCAGAGGTCACAGTTCGCTGCCCAACTAAGGCATACAGGCGAGAGAGACGCAACTCCAGTCCAGCAGAGGGAGGGGAACACTGTCAATGTTCTAGGACAGTTTTATGAGACCTGCCCAGCTTACAGGCCCGGAGGCGCAGGGTACTCTCACAAGGAGTGGAAAGTTTCAAAAGATGGTGAGGGAGTACCAGCGTCCTCCGTGATTCCTCTGTGCCTTTTAATTATTGGGTATCTAAGCTGGACACTTGGAATGAACTCACTCTGTATGCCTTGGATGTCCTGGCCTGCCCTGCCGCTAGCGTGTTATCGGAGCGTGTTTTTAGTGCCGCTGGGGGAATTATAACTGATAAGCGCACTCGCCTGTCAACTGACAATGCTGACAAGCTGACCCTTATCAAAATGAACAAGGGCTGGATTGGGCCAGACTTCTCATCACCACCAAATGACAGCAGAGTAACAAAGTCAAATCCACTGTGTTATTTCGGGAGGTGTATTCCCATGCATCGCTTCACACCCACACATGGGTATACGCTTCCTCATTTCGGCTGTTTTTTGCTCTTCTCCTTATCCTCAGCCTCCACGACCACTATACCACCAGGGTGACCGTGGTCCATGTTGCCAGCATTGCAAGTTCCTCTGTCCTAATTTTTGGCAGCTTTTGCTTGGAAGGCATAGGCAAAGACTATGGGAGACCCACTCCCCAATAATGGGAATAATGTTTTTAATATGCTGTACTGCATGGCTCTTGTAAGGGACATTGCAAGTTCCCCCTTCCTAATTTTTGGCAGCTTTTGCTTGGAAGGCATAGGCAAAGACTATGGGAGACCCACTCCCCAATAATGGGAATAATGTTTTTAATATGCTGTACTGCATGGCTCTTGTAAGGGGCATTAAAATCGTCTTGTTAAGCTACTATGACCTCCACGTGTCTTCCAAGGGTTGTTAATATTGTCTTTTTATTCCACTGCGACCTCCACCACTCTTCCAAGGGGCATTAAAAGCGTCTTGTTAAGCTACTGTGACCTCCACGTCTCTTCCACAGGGCGTTGATATTGTCTTTTTATTCCACTGTAACCTCCACCACTCTTCCAAGAGGCATTGATATTGTCTTTTTATTCCACTGCGACCTCCACCACTCTTCCAAGGGGCATTAAAACCGTTTTGTTAAGCTACTGTGACCTCCACGTCTCTTCCACGGGGCATTGATATTGTCTTTTTATTCCACTGTAACCTCCACCACTCTTCCAAGGGGCATTAAAACCATCTTGTTAAGCTACTGTGACCTCCACATCTCTTCCAAGGGGCATTAAAACTGTCTTGTTAAACCACTCTGAACTCCACAGCTCTTCCAAGGGGCATTGACATGTTGTTTTTGATTACCTCTAACCTCCACGACTCTTGCAACGGGCATTGCATTTCCTCCTAATTTTAGTCAGCTTTTGCTTTCCAATGCATAGGCGAACACTAAGGGAGACCTACTCCCCAATAATGGGTAGAAGGTTTTTAATACGCTGTAATCCACATCTGTTTCAAGGGGCATTGCAGTGCCTAATAATTTTTGGAAAGCCTTCCATTCACTGCTTAGGCCAACAGTGTACAGGAGACCCAGTTGCTATAAATGGAAAAAAAGGTTTAGTTAAGGCCCTCTGACCTCCATGTCACTTCCAAGGGGCATTGGAGTGCCTCGAAATTTTTGGTAGGCATTGCATTCACTGTATGCCTTATAACTGTGTAGCTGAACCGCTCCTTTTGGTACGGAAACATATCCTACAAGACATGTGTGGTTGGCTGGCCTGATATTGATATGAATGGTCCCTGTTCCTCCTGCTCTTTCTCCTTTGCCACCACCTCATCCATCATTCATCACCTGAAGCTTTGTTTTAACGGGAGTCATAGAACTGTGATAGTAGCAGGAAAACATCCAGCAATCCTCGAAGGAGGTAGAATATGCGCCAAAACGCTGACCACCTCAGGCCTAGCTGCTACTACATACATGCGCTTGCATTCCAAGGAACAGAAAGCTAAGGAGGTGGATGGCCTCATGATCATGAATAATTTACTCGTTGTGTAGGAGGCCGACCACTGCTGCTGTCTACCTTCTGAACTTTGTGTTGAAGCCTGATTGACCCAGGACCCGCAATCCTCTATGTCTGGAGGACGTGTTGCATCCCAGTGTCAAACTGTGTCCTGGCTTCCACAATATTAACCCAGTGTGAAGGCGTCAGTGAGATGTACCATTCCTGGCCACATTCACTTGTCCACGTGTTTGTGGTTAGGCTGTCCTTCCCACTAAATGCACTGGGGAGGGCACAGGTAATGTTTTGGTATGCGCGCTTGTGTATAAGGCGCACTGGGACAAATAGGGGCGGCTGGGGACCGTTTATGGACACCCGGCCACCCCCACGCGGCTGGGGACTGTGTGTGGGCACCCGGCCGCGGGGCAGCTGGGGACTGAGTATGGACACCCGGCCGCCCCCTGGCGGCTGGGGACCAAGCGTGGACACCCGGCCGCCGGGCGGCTGGGGATTGAGTATGAATACCAGGCTACCGACGCAGCCATGACATGGTGGCCAGATTCCACCTCCACATGCCTAAAAGGCCCAATTTCAAGTGCAAGCAAGCTAGCAGTATGGTATTGCAGCCTGGGGGGTGGGTGGGTGGCAGGCTGCATACTTGCGCTTGTATTGCAAGTTATGGGGGAGGTACAATTGAACACTGCCCTGGGACAAGGACTTGCACGGGGATAGTTGCAAGTCTGCATCTTCTGATGCGGCAAGGATCACTTCTGATGGGCACACTTTTAGGCAGTGACCTGGGTGTCAGAGATGCTTCCAGGGGTCTTCCCCATGCTGTTCCCATGTCTTTTTAGCACTGTATGCATGTGTCACACAGCACATGGCCAGATAAGGTTGTAAAATGTTAAAATGACATTTCCCGGTGAATGCATTTGTCACGGTTGAAAGCAATACAAAAGTGCAAAAACGCCAAAAAAATGCTACTTGTGAACATAGCCCAAGGTGTGGAGGAGTATTTTTGTTTTTGGTTATTTTACTTTATACACAAGTCTTTACCCTGGAAAGGATGTTCCTTAACCCCTTTCCGACCTGGTCAGTAATAGTACGCACCAGGTCGGGAAGGCCGGTTCAGCGGGGGCTCCGGCGGTGAGCCCGCACTGAAGCGAGCACATGTCAGCTGATTATTGGGATCGCAATCCACCCGCGGCTGTTAATATGTTAAATCTCTGACAGTGGCATTTAACTCACGCTTCCGGGAGTCCTAAGCCCCGCCCATCAGTGACCCCGTCACGTGATCGCGGGTCACCAATGGGTGGGCATGACAACTCAGGGTCTGCAGCAGACGCCTGTGGTTGTCATGTCTCAATTGCTATGAGCGCCACCTAGTGGTCAGCGCTCATAGCAAGTGAGCATTTCTCCTGCATACAAGCGATCTGCTCATCACTCATTGCTCATATGCAATCAGACAACTGCTGCTTCTAGTCTCCTCTGGAGACTATAGAAGCAAGCAGAAAGTGTAAAAAAAGTTTTTAAAAAAATAAAAAAAATAAAAAATATATAAAAGTTTAAGTCACCCCCCTTTCGCCCCATTCAAAATAAAATATATATATATATATAAAAAAAAAACCACATACACATATTTGGTATCGCCGCGTTCAGAATCGCCCGATCTATCAATATAAAAGAAGAATTAATACAATCAGCAAACGGCGTAACGAGAAAAAAATTTTAAACGCCAGAATTACGTTTTTTTGGTTGCTACAACTTTGCAATAAAATGCAATAACGGGCGATCAAAACATCGGATCTACCCCAAAATGGTATCAATAAAAACGTCAGCCCGGCACGCAAAAAATAAGCCCTCACCTGGCCCCAGATCCCGAAAAATGGAGAAGATAAGGGTCTCGGAAAATGGCGTCATTTTTTTTTGTTTTTTTAGCAAGCTTTGGATATTTTTTTCACCACTTAAATAAAAAAGAACCTATACATGTTTGGTGTATATGAACTCGTAACGACCTGGAAAATAATGATGGCAGGTCAGTTTTAGCAATCTGTGAACGTGGTAAAAAAAGGACCCAAAAAACAACTGTGGAATTGCATTTTTTTTTGCAGTTTCACTGCACTTGGAATTTTTTTCCCATTTTCCAGCACAAGATATGGTAAAACCAGTGATGGTGTTTAAAAGTACAACTCGTCCCGCAAAAAATAAGCCCTCACATGGCCATATTGAACGAAAATTAAAAAAGTTCTGGCTCTGGGAAGAAGGGGAGCAAAAAAGGAAAACACAAAAACAGAAAGACCCATGGTCGTTAAGGGGTTAACATATTTCACAGGAAAGCACTTTCACTTTTGTTTTTGAACGTTTTATTGTGAGCCTGTAAAAGTGGCTTAATACCTCTGACCACGTTGTTGACAGCAGTGACCTGGGGGTCAGAAATGCTTCCAGGGGCGATCCCCATGCTGTCCCCATGTCATTTGAGCACTGTCACTATCGTTTTGGGCACTTTTTAGGCTTTCTACAGACTGCCGGGGGTGCCGCCGCAAAAATGCTCCGGTCTCCCATAGACTAACATTGGGCTCGTATCACAGTGAGCTCGGCCCGAGCTTCGAGCACCCAAGCATTTTAGTGCTCGCTCAACACTAGTTATTATCTTAGCGTTATATAAAAGGCATTTGGGGTAAATGAAAACACTGCAGCATGACACTTGGCTCGACTTAGAAAAGATGAGAAAATTAATTAGTGAAATAATTTATGTCAAAATTGTGTCTAAATTCAAAAGTAGAACATGAGAATTTGGAATAACAGGATTGCTAGATAAAAAAGACTAATTATTTCAAGTTCTCTCAAAATGGTTTCCACTGCAATTTAATTTGCCGGCTGAGGGAGAATCAATGCAAAAAGGAAGATCTCAGAGAATTCAATCAGATAATCGCTCTAACTCTTCCAGACCAAAACTTGTAAGAGTGAAATTTCTCCTTTATGCTGACAAAACCATAATTTACTGAGGCTGCTCATGTAAATGCTCCAAATAATACATTCTCCTTGTATAAGGCTTTTATGAAGAGAGAATGGAATAAAGGAATAATAGAGATCCTAAAAACTGTATTTGTCAATGGCACAGCAATACTTAAAAAAAAAAAAGAAAAAAAAAGGTTTCCTTATTAAATCCATAAACTAGGACTAGATTGTAACTGTGAAAAGCTCTTTTTTTCAGACCTACATCCCTTTTAGTGTTTGTAGGATGTCCTTTCTCTTTTTTATGCAAGACAAGGTTTCTATGACTGGAGATCTATGCGTTATCAAAGATACAATCAATTCTACAAAAATAAAAAAGTGCCAAAATCAGTCCTAATCTATGCACACAAGACATCAAAAGCAAATAAAGTTTTCCATTTTATTCACATCAGTCACTGTAACGTGTGAATAAAAAATATATTTGCCGGGGCAGCAGTGGTTAGAGTTGTTTCTTTTCTTTCCAGCATTTGTGTCCTGACTCCTGAGTTCTAAACCAGCCAAGGGCAACATTTATATGGAGTTTGCATGTTTTCTTCAGGTTTCATATTTTACATTACATATATCATGTGATATATTATTTGATATATTCACGATTTGAAATTTATTTGATAAAAAATATGCATTTATTTATATTTGAGTCTCTGCTATATGTATCCTGGGAAGTAATGGTATCACTTTATGTTTTAGATATAGTGGTCAGGTTTCTAGTGTTTGTAGAGATGTTAGAATTTTATTAAATTCAAATTTGCTAAGTTTAGCAGTTTTTTTTAAAAAAAAGTTGTAGTTATTTGCCCTTAATTGCAAGTACTCAAATTACCCTGAAAAGATGTGCATAACTCTCTGAGGTCTCCTAGGAACGTATTCAACCCTTTTAAATCTCTTTAATGCAAACACTGTCTTAGCAATATCAAAATAACCTCACCATAGAAACATATGGTAACCAAGTAGTAATCAACAGCCCATTAAATCAATTCACGATATGCGCTGCTGGAAGTGCATTCTTGCAAAGCAAATTACATATATGGCACTACTATTTTCGGTCACCGGGGTACATCATGCGGTGACCAAGTTAAGATGGCTGAGGCCATCCCTGCACATCACCTCAGGGGGCTGTACCGCCCCCCCACATTGACGATCGCTGTGATTTGCTGATCAATTCTGACCAGCCAATCACAGCAATGTCACAATAAACTTGTAAAGAAAAAAAGATCAATGTGACCTGCTGTGATTGGTGCGGTCTGAGACAGCACCAATTACAGCAGTCACAATAGATGGAGTAATCGTGACATCACCTCAGATGATTAACCTTTTTTTGGCGCTCATTGGCTGAAACATAGTTACTGACCAATCAGTGCCAAAAGGGTTAATCTAAAACAGCGATCACCGCTTTGCATGCCATCTTTTCCTCAGAGCTGGCGTGCAGAGCAGTTGTATACCCCCTCTGTGTTACCTGAGAGAGAGAGAAAATCATTGGTGGCCAGTGCGATCTGTTTCCTGCCTCCTATGATCTCCTGTTCTGTGTGCAGTGAGACCAATCTGTGATCCCAAATCCCTGTTCCAGCTCCCCCCATTCACCACCTCCAACCCCCACCACTCTCAATTGTATTTTTGGCTCACTTTTTAGCACCTTTTCCGAGTGTGCGGCGTCCTGCGCTAAGCATTTGTTCTCTTCCCGTGGTCGCAGCACTCTAATAAGTATCATTCCTGATCAGAGTCTGTGCCAAGGGACTTGCAGTGTAAGTGATCTCTGATTTTTTAAAGAAAAAAAATAATAAGAGTAGTTAATACAGTGTAGCTTTACATGTAGGGAGGCAACGCATTAGGGGAGCGGACATCACAGTGTAAGTGATGTCTGATTTTCTTTTAGAAAAAAAAAAATAATAGTAATTAGTACAGAGGAGCAAAGCATAGTTAGGGAGGTAGCGTTTTTCTTTTTCAAAAAAAAAAATTGTTAGAGCTTGGTATCTTTTTAGCTACTGTATTAGAGGAGCGTACGTTGCAGTGTTAGTGACGTCCGCTTTTCTTTTGCAAAAAAAAGAATAGTTAGTTCTGTGCACATGTATAGCTGGGGCATTAGGGGAGCATACGTCGAAGTGGTAGTGACATCAGTTTTCCTTTTACAAATTAAAAAAGAATTATTAAGGTTGGGTAAATTTATAGGTAGTGCATTAGGGGAGTGTACGTCGCAGTATTAGTGACGTTCGTTTTTCTTTTGCGAAAAGTAGTTAGCGCTGAGTAACCCTATAGGTAGGGCATTAGTGTAGTGAACGTCACTGTAATATTTTTTATACAAAGTTTTTTTTACATCTACTGATTTTTCTTTCCATTTTTTTCTTCTAAGTGTTTCTTCTAAATTTTTCCATTTTCCTTTTTTTCGCTACTTTTTTTTCTCTCTACTTTTTATAATAAGTAGTTCCCTTTACACAAGCCCCGCGCAATACACGTGTAAAAGCACCACTTACACACACATTCCCAGTGTTTTGAAGAATAAAATAAAAATGGCCCATTTGTCAAGAAAGTATACAGTGAAGGAAACAGGATGAATAAAAAAAAGGGAAAAAGGAGAAAAGAAAGGGGGGCGCAGATCTAAGTGTAATATTTTAACAATATCGAATTAGAATTAAAAATTGCTCTCACCTTTGTGGTGTCTTGTTATCCAGCATGTATCCCTGTCTTTAGGGAGTGGAGTAGTTGTCTGGATCTGCTGGCCTGCAGCTCAAAAACAGGTAAAACGAGCTCCTTTGCAGGAGACTCATCAGAAAGTGCAAGAAAAAGTTTCCAGTTTGTCAGGGAGCGCTTCCAGGTGATTCATTACTTACTCCAAATCTTTCAGGAATAATCCAGTTCATTTTTATATAAACAACGCGTTTCGGCTATACATAACATTAGCCTTCATCAGGTAAAATCATAGTTGTCTTTAAAGAATACATTTATATAGCATAAAAAGAGGAGGAGGAACTAATCCAACCCCTCAATCAATTTTCATCAATTTAAAACACATGTGCACTTCTAAAAGGTATTAAGCAGTTAATTAAAAGTGAACTCTATATGGATTTAGAAAGGGGGGAGGGGGAAACAAAAACAAAAACAAAACAAAAAAAAAAATTTTTTTTAAAAATACATAAATAAAATAAAAATAAAAAACACCACTATATATTGTTTTTTCCTATTCAATAATTTTTTTTTTTTTTTCTATAAAATACAATTATTTGTCATATGACTCCATTTACTATCCTATTTTCTACTTCACTGATAGGGGAGAAATATTTTTCCCGATTCTAGAATATAACGATGTCATCAATTTTAAGAACTCCATTTTTTATCTTATCTACTACATCACCAATAAGGGAAAAATATTTCTCCCAATTCTAAGGTATAACGAATTTATCACCAATATATGAACCAGTATCTGCCGGGATTGGAACTCATACATTTAGATTCCCCATATCTACAATATTTGCGTATTTACTCCATTGAGCCACTCACAGTTATAGTCTCTGGGTGCTTAATTTTTCTTTTTATACTCTTTAGCTTTTCTCCCTCTACCTCATTTCCGAGATTTGCAGACTTCGATTTTTAACCCCCAAAAATTTAGCGGTATTATATGTTCTCTAGTTTATCATTGAGGCCGTCTGGGTACAGAGTGCTCAATCTGTATATCCAGAAGGCCTCTTTTTTATTTAACTGTTGTATCCTACTGGAGACATCTCTAGGGATCTGTTCAATCGGTGTCAAAGTAACATTGAATTCTTTTTTATGCGTTAGCAAAAGGTGTCTTGATAGACTATGGATAAGGAGACCGACTCTGGCATTGTGTCTGTGGCCATTCAGTCGGGTTCGGACCATTTGAGTGGTCCTCCCCACATACTGGAGGCCACAGTCACAATTTATAACATATATAACAAAGTCACTTATACATGTCAAATGTTGTTCTATCTGAAATATTTCACCTGTACTCTTGGAAACTATTTGTTGTTGTTTATCTGCTATATTATAGCAGCACTGACATTTTTTCTGGTTACATTTATATACTCCAGGTTTATTCACCTTTTTTGAGCAATTGTGGGTTTTCATGAAGTTTTTCAATCGGCTGGGAGCTACCATGTTCCTTATTGTTTTTCCCCTTCTAAATGTCATATTGGGGACTTGTGGTAATACATTTCGTAGCAAGGGATCTTGTTTTAAGATATACCAGTGTTTCTTCAAGATTCCACGAATTTTTTCGTTATCTTTATTATAGGCTGTAATGAAGTTGAACTGCCATTTCTCATCAATAGATTTCAGGTGAGATTTAGTTGTATCCATGACAGCATTTTCTCTCACAGTTTTTTCAGTGCTTTTTTCTCTAGTATTTTCAAGCGTTTTTTTCAAACATTCACCCTGAGTTTTTGCTAAGTTTACCTTATAAGCTTGTTGTATTAGGGTTTTTGGATACTTTTTTTCCCGAAATCTGTTAGTCAGGATCTTGCTTTGTGTTATATAATCCTGTTCACTACTATTATTTTTCCTTATTCTTAAATATTGACTGAATGGAATATTATTCTTCCATTTAGTATAGTGTGCACTGTTATAATGTAAATATCCATTAATGTCTACTTTTTTAAAATGTGTTTTTGTTACGATTTTCTTTTTCATATGTGAAATCTCTAAATCCAAGTAAACTATTTTTTCAGCGCTGATAGTGGATGTAAAGGAAATGCCCCATGTGTTTTGATTCATTTCCTTCACCAGCAAATGGACTTGTTCTATATCCCCCCTCCAAATGATTAATAAGTCATCTATAAAACGTTTATACATTATTATGTTGTCTTTGTATTTTTCTGAATTAAGTGGGGATAGGGACTCGAATAGCCCCATAAATAAATTTGCAAAACTTGGGGCTACCCGAGTCCCCATCGCGGTACCATACTGTTGCAGGTACAGTTGTCCATCAAACTCAAAGACATTATGACGCAAAATGAATTGCAAACCAGTCAGAAGAAATTCTACTTGTTCATCTGGCATTTTTTCATTTTTCTCCAAATAAAATCTGGCAGCTCTTATACCCAAATTATGTTCTATATTTGAATATAACGCTACCACATCTAGGGTTAGAAATAAAAAATTCTCCTCCCAATCCATTCCCTCCAAGAGACTAATGAGGTGGCTCGAGTCTTTCAAATATGAGGGCAGTGATTTGACATGTGCTTGTAAATGTAAATCCAGGTAGTGTGACAAACAGCTAGTGAGAGAATTAATCCCCGAAATAATAGGTCGTCCAGGTGGATTTTCGAGGTCCTTATGGACTTTGGGGAGATGGTAAAAAAAAGCCATAGCTGGTTCTTTGTTAATTAAAATTTTTTTCTCTCTTTTTGTTATAATTCCTTTCTCAGAGGCCTCATTCAGAAATAGGTGATATTCTTTAGAAAAATCAACAGTAGGATCCTTTTCCAATTTTTTATAGTATTTTCGATTGGATAGTATTTTAACTGCCTCACTGAGATAATCCTTCCTATCTTGAATAACAGTACCACCGCCTTTATCAGCCTCTCTAATTATTATTTCAGTGTTCTCGCTTAGATTTTTTAAGGCTTCTCTTTCTTGGGGGGTAATGTTATATTTATCAATTTTTTTGGCAGTTTTTGATTTCTTATGTAAATTTTTACATTTTTTATCTTTGCTCTTTATTTTATCAGTAGTATTCAACTTACGGAAATCATCACCTACTAGAGATAAAAATGTTTCAATATAGCTACCCCTATGATGTATGGGATTAAAGGCAGATTGTGGTTTCACTTCCATATGTATATATGGTGTTTCATTTGTTATCCTTGCCGTTTGTTCCAATTCTTTCTTAAAAACAATGTTCTTGTCATTTTTCCCTTTATTACGATCTTGCAATACAAAGTGTCTTTTTAGGGTAAGACGCCTTATATAGTGATTAAGATCAATAAAAAGCTCAAAATTATTACTATGTTGTGTGGGGCAAAAATTTAGCCCTTTACTCAAGACCTTTTCTTCATCTTGTGTAAGTACATGCGAGGACAAGTTGAAGATTTTTTGAGAGGATTTAGGGGAAATTTTATTTTTGAAAAAAGACCCTTTTGTTGAGTTAGTTAAAATAAACTCGGATTTTTTATCTTTTTTGAATTGGACTCTTCTACCACCCCTGCAGCCCCTGGTACTTCTTTTCTTTTTTTGGGGGCTATAAGTGTGGGAAAGAAACTGGTTATTTGTCTTTGAGCAGCTATTTGAGGGGATATAGTCTCCAAATTCTGCGGCAGGAATTGAGCTATAGGTGTTAAGGAGGGGGCTTGTAGGGATTTGGCTACTATTTTGGGTACTAATGTTTCTAACAGAGTGGGAGTCTGGAGAGGGCCTATTTCTAAAAAAGAAATCTGTGAATTAAGGGATGATTGAGATGGGCCCAAAGCTTGTAAAGCTGTAATGGAGGGTACATTTGTCTCCTCAGTACTATGTGTAGTAAAGATACTAAGATCAAAGGAACATTCTTCCTCATTTTTCTCAGTATCACAAATTATTGTGTTGTTATCGGAATTGAATATCTCGCAGTCAGGAATATTTTTTAAGGAAAATTCTGAATTAGTTATAGATGTGGATTCAATATTAATATTTTCATCTCCTATATAGTTGGAAGAAGGCATAGGATTATTAAAATTTTTAGTTGTTTTATGTCCTGATTTATAAGTAAAATCAGGTCTAAACGGATTATAGAATTTATTTTTTGGTATAGCCCCCAAATTTTTGTTAATCACATTCGTATTCATTCTTAAATCAATGTTTTTCTTATTAGAATTTGCTCCTGCTATTTTAGAGTTGTAAAAGACTCGTAGACTATCTACTGTGTCTCTTTGTTTTTTCGATAGACCTTCAATATTCCCTAATGGTTGTAAGGTATTCTTATTAGTAATCATATTAGTTTTAGAGTTATTTTTATTTTTATATTTTTTATCAGATGCGATTTCAAACATATCTCTCCGTAGTTTTTTAGTTTTTGTTTCCATTAAGTTATTTTCATACATTTGAAGGTTACGATTTGTATCCTCATTTATAGCACGATAATAAACTAATTTTTCATACTGTTGCAATTTCTCCATTAGTTGTTCACAAATATCAGTGGCTTTTATAGCTAACTGTTTGCGTTTGTGTACTAGGAGGGACATTAATTCATATGAGCATTTATCTAAAATCTCTTTCCATTTGTCTGAAAAATCTGTATCATTTGAAAAAGTACTTTCAAAATGAATCTCTAGACCCTTCGGTATAATTTTTCGATCAATACAGATACTCAAAAAATCAGCATCAAGTTGATGTCTTATCTCTGTCTTCATACTTTTCTCAAAGCCGGAGAACAGATTTCTAATATTTTTCTTAGTCTCTAAGTCAAGTGATAGAGGCCAGTGCCTCGAGTCTTCTGTGATATCTGTTCTTAAAATGTTCCATAGTGCGATCGCTGCCAACCCCAATGGATTTCTTTCCTCACAAGTCAATGGAAGGTAAGATGCCTCCTCTGGCTTCAGAAATGGATGAATAAAAAAAAGGGAAAAGGAGAAAAGAAAGGGGGGCGCAGATCTAAGTGTAATATTTTAACAATATCGAATTAGAATTAAAAATTGCTCTCACCTTTGTGGTGTCTTGTTATCCAGCATGTATCCCTGTCTTTAGGGAGTGGAGTAGTTGTTTGGATCTGCTGGCCTGCAGCTCAAAAACAGGTAACCCTAGATGTGGTAGCGTTATATTCAAATATAGAACATAATTTGGGTATAAGAGCTGCCAGATTTTATTTGGAGAAAAATGAAAAAATGCCAGATGAACAAGTAGAATTTCTTCTGACTAGTTTGCAATTCATTTTGCGTCATAATGTCTTTGAGTTTGATGGACAACTGTACCTGCAACAGCATGGTACCGCGATGGGGACTCGGGTAGCCCCAAGTTTTGCAAATTTATTTATGGGGCTATTCGAGTCCCTATCCCCACTTAATTCAGAAAAATACAAAGACAACATAATAATGTATAAACGTTTTATAGATGACTTATTAATCATTTGGAGGGGGGATATAGAACAAGCCCATTTGCTGGTGAGGGAAATGAATCAAAACACATGGGGCATTTCCTTTACATCCACTATCAGCGCTGAAAAAATAGTTTACTTGGATTTAGAGATTTCACATATGAAAAAGAAAATCGTAACAAAAACACATTTTAAAAAAGTAGACATTAATGGATATTTACATTATAACAGTGCACACTATACTAAATGGAAGAATAATATTCCATTCAGTCAATATTTAAGAATAAGGAAAAATAATAGTAGTGAACAGGATTATATAACACAAAGCAAGATCCTGACTAACAGATTTCGGGAAAAAAAGTATCCAAAAACCCTAATACAACAAGCTTATAAGGTAAACTTAGCAAAAACTCAGGGTGAATGTTTGAAAAAAACGCTTGAAAATACTAGAGAAAAAAGCACTGAAAAAACTGTGAGAGAAAATGCTGTCATGGATACAACTAAATCTCACCTGAAATCTATTGATGAGAAATGGCAGTTCAACTTCATTACAGCCTATAATAAAGATAACGAAAAATTTCGTGGAATCTTGAAAAAACACTGGTATATCTTAAAACAAGATCCCTTGCTACGAAATGTATTACCACAAGTCCCCAATATGACATTTAGAAGGGGAAAAACAATAAGGAACATGGTAGCTCCCAGCCGATTGAAAAACTTCATGAAAACCCACAATTGCTCAAAAAAGGTGAATAAACCTGGAGTATATAAATGTAACCAGAAAAAATGTCAGTGCTGCTATAATATAGCAGATAAACAACAACAAATAGTTTCCAAGAGTACAGGTGAAATATTTCAGATAGAACAACATTTGACATGTATAAGTGACTTTGTTATATATGTTATAAATTGTGACTGTGGCCTCCAGTATGTGGGGAGGACCACTCAAATGGTCCAAACCCGACTGAATGGCCACAGACACAATGCCAGAGTCGGTCTCATTATCCATAGTCTATCAAGACACCTTTTGCTAACGCATAAAAAAGAATTCAATGTTACTTTGACACCGATTGAACAGATCCCTAGAGATGTCTCCAGTAGGATACAACAGTTAAATAAAAAAGAGGCCTTCTGGATATACAGATTGAGCACTCTGTACCCAGACGGCCTCAATGATAAACTAGAGAACATATAATACCGCTAAATTTTTGGGGGTTAAAAATCGAAGTCTGCAAATCTCGGAAATGAGGTAGAGGGAGAAAAGCTAAAGAGTATAAAAAGAAAAATTAAGCACCCAGAGACTATAACTGTGAGTGGCTCAATGGAGTAAATACGCAAATATTGTAGATATGGGGAATCTAAATGTATGAGTTCCAATCCCGGCAGATACTGGTTCATATATTGGTGATAAATTCGTTATACCTTAGAATTGGGAGAAATATTTTTCCCTTATTGGTGATGCAGTAGATAAGATAAAAAATGGAGTTCTTAAAATTGATGACATCGTTATATTCTAGAATCGGGAAAAATAATTCTCCCCTATCAGTGAAGTAGAAAATAGGATAGTAAATGGAGTCATATGACAAATAATTGTATTTTATAGAAAAAAAAAAAAAAAAAAAATATTGAATAGGAAAAAACAATATATAGTGGTGTTTTTTATTTTTATTTTATTTATTTATTTTTAAAAAAATTTTTTTATTTTTTTGTTTTGTTTTTGTTTTTGTTTCCCCCTCCCCCCTTTCTAAATCCATATAGAGTTCACTTTTAATTAACTGCTTAATACCTTTTAGAAGTGCACATGTGTTTTAAATTGATGAAAATTGATTGAGGGGTTGGATTAGTTCCTCCTCCTCTTTTTATGCTATATAAATGTATTCTTTAAAGACAACTATGATTTTACCTGATGAAGGCTAATGTTATGTATAGCCGAAACGCGTTGTTTATATAAAAATAAACTGGATTATTCCTGAAAGATTTGGAGTAAGTAATGAATCACCAGGAAGCGCTCCCTGACAAACTGGAAACTTTTTCTTGCACAGTGAAGGAAACAATTATTTGATCCCTTGCTGTTTTTGTAAGTTTGTCCACTGACAAACACATGAACAGTCTATAATTTTAAGGGTAGGTTAATTTTAACATTGAGAGATAGAATATCCCAAAAAAATCAAGAAAATCACATTGTATAAATTAGATAAATTTATTTGAATTTTGCAGTGAGAAATAAGTATTTGATTCCTCTGGCAAACAACACTTATTACTTGGTGGAAAAACCCTTGTTGGCAAGCACAGCAGTCAGACATTTTTTGTAGTTGATGATGAGGGTTGCGCACATGTCAGGAGGAATTTTGGTCCACTCCTCTTTGCAGATCATCTCTATATCATTCAGATTTTGAGGCTGTGGCTCGGCAACTCGGAGCTTCAACTCCCTCCATAAGTTTTCTATGGGATTAAGGTCTGGAGACTGGCTAGGCCACTCCATGACCTTAATGTGCTTCTATCTGAGTCACTTCTTTGTTGCCTTGGCTGTATGTTTTGGGTCATTGTCTTGCTGGAAGACCCAGCCACGACCCATTTTTAATGTCCTGGCGGAGGGAAGGAGGTTGTCACTCAGGATTTTACAGTACATGGCTCCATCCATTCTCCCATTGATGCAGTGAAGTAGTCCTGTGCCCTTAGCAGAGAAACAACTCCAAAACATAATGTTTCCGCCTCCATGCTTGACAGTGGGGACGGTGTTCTTTGGGTCATAGACAGCATTTCTCTTCCTCCAAACATGGCGAGTTGAGTTAATGCCAAAGGGCTCAATTTTTGTCATATCTGACCACAGCACCTTCTCCCAATAACTCACAGAATCATCCAGGTGTTCATTGTCAAACTTCAGACGGGCCTGCGCATGTGCCTTCTTGAGCAGGGGGACCTTGTGGGCACTGCTGGATTTTAAACCTTTAAGGCGTAATGTGTTACCAATGGTTTTCTTTGTGACTGTGGTCCCAGCTGCCTTGAGATCATTAACAAGTTCCCCCCGTGTAGTTTTAGGTTGATCTCTCACCTTCCTCATGATCAAGGATACCCCACGAGGTGAGATTTTGCATGCTGCCCCAGATCGATGTCGATTGACAATCATTTTGTATTTCTTACATTTTCTTACTACTGCACCAACAGTTGTCTCCTTCTCACCCAGCGTTTTACTTATGGTTTTGTAGCCCATTTCAGCTTTGTGCAGGTCTATGAGCTTGTCCCTGACATCCTTAGAAAGCTCTTTGGTCTTGCCCATGTTGTAGAGGTTTGAGTCTGACTGATTAATTGAGTCAGTGGACAGGAGTGTTTTATACAGGTGACTATGTAAGACAGCTGTCTTTATTGCAGGTGATGAGTTGATTAGGAGCGTCTAACTGGTCTGTAGGAGCCAGAACTCATAATGCTTTGTAGGGGATCAAATACTTATTTCTCACTGCAAAATGCAAATAAATTGGTCTGATTTATACAATGTGATTTTCTTGATTTTTTAAAATTAACCTACCCTTAAAATTATAGACTGTTCATGTTTTTGTCAGTGGGCAAACTTACTAAAACAGCAAGGGATCAAATAATTATTTCCTTCACTGTATATACTGGATATGGAGAAAGTGGGTGTATACCAGGCACCAAAACCCCAAAATTATACAATAAAGGCAAAGATGTCCAAAAAATGAAATAATACTTTATTGATACAAAAAACAAACACAAGGATAAATATAAAAACAATTAAAAACAGACGAAAAGGTTGGGGAATATCTTTTGCTGCAAAGCACAATCACAATGCCATGATAAAAAGGGTAAAAAAGACTAACTCCCAAAGTAGCAAAAGTACATGTGAAAAATTAAATATAATAAACAGGGGCTACCCAAGCCACTGCTAAACAGTTCTATAATTTGAATTAGGTGTCAGATACACAAAGATGCCTATGATAATATGAATCCTGGTGGAATATGGATAATATGAGCCCCTGAGGAAGCTAAATTGCTGTAGCATAACGCATGGGGTCCGTGACTAGCTCCCTCTTCTAAGTCTATATTGTGGGTTGCATGAATCTTTTATTCAATTTTTGATAAGTTACTTATGTTATAACCTCTTTTAACACTCCACCAGAGTTCATATTATCATAGATACCTTGGTGTCTTTGATACTTACCATATTTTGCGAATTATAAAGTGCGCCGGATTATAAGACGCACCCCAAATTTTTGGGTGGAAAATAGGAAAAAATGTATTTATTTTTTAAATAAAATGGTGAGCCTTATAATCCTTTTTACCTGGGGGGCAGCAGTGGTGGAGCAGGGGTCACAGGAGCCAGGGTCACCACTTCAAGAGGTTTGCGGCAACTGCATCAGGAGTTGGACGATGCTGCGGGCCACATCCTCTCGGAAGGGTTGCTGATTCAGGATGACTTGGGTGGTGGTGGGAGTAGTTTGATACTGTGGGCTCCGTCCTCAGAAGGCGGTGAGCGGAGGTTCCCTCTTCCATATATAGCACTGCGGTGGGATTCTGGAAAATGGCCGCCAGAGCATGCGCAGATCGAGATCTCGAGAGACGATATCTCATCTCCCGAGATCTCATCTCCTGAGATCGCAATCTGCGCATGCTCCGGCAGCCATTTTCCTGAAGCCCACCGCAGGGCTATGTATGGGAGAGGGAACCTCCGGTCACCGGCGAATTCTTTTGAGAGGACGGGGCCCGCAGCATCACCCCACTCCTGCTGCTACCACCGCCCAAGTCATCCTGAATCAGTGACCCTTCTGAGAGGATGGGGCCCGCAGCATCGCACCACTCCTGTCGCAGCTGCCATCAACCTCCTGTATCTGTGACCCCGCTCCACCGATGCCACCCCCCAGGTAAGATACCAAACCTTCGAATTAAAAGACACCCCCCTGTTTTCCTCCCAAATTTGGGGAAAAAAGTGCTTATTATAATCCGAAAAATAAGGTAATTCAAATCATAGAACTGTTTAGCCATGGTTTGGGTAACCTCTGTTTATTACTGTTAATCTTTTGCATGTATTTTTGCTACTTTGGGAGTTAGTCTTTTATACCCTGTTTATCATGGCATGGTGATTATGCTTTGCAGCAAAAGGTATTCCCAAACCTTTTCGTCTGTTTTTAACTGTTTTTATATTATCCTTGTGTGTGTTTTTGGTATCAATAAAGTATTTTTTCATTGTTTGGACATCTTTGCCTTTATAGCATTATTTCGGGCTTTTGGTGCCTGATATACACCCACTTTCTCCGCATCCAGTATATATACTTTCTTGGTGTATACCACAATACCCTACATTTTTGCTCCTGCAGCGTCGGAGCACTGCTTGCTCTAACCATTTGTCAAGAAGACGCTATTTACCAGAGGAAGCTTACACTTTCCTTGCCTCCAACATGGATTCAGGCAGTGAGGAAGATCCCACATTCCTCTATTTCTCTTCCTCCTCATCTAGTGAGGAGGGACTACCAGCAATCCACACTAGGACCCAAGCAACCCCTATAGCAACTGATCCCATATGGACTTCACCTCCGAAAATTATCAGCCTGTTATTCCAGATTTCATGTGCAGCTCAGGGATACAATTTGATGCTACAAGCCACATTGAAATTTACTTTTTCAAATTCTTTTTTAGCAAGGAAATAATCTTATGGTGGCCCAGACAAATTTGTATGCCCTTCAATTTTTCACCCAAAATCCCACGTCATCATATGCCAGTTGGACCCCTATAAATGCAGCAGAAATTATGACATTTTGGAGCATTAAGCTGCATATGGGCATGATCAAAAAAACAGAGCTTCGGCAATACTGGAGTACTGATATACTCTACAGCACACTGGTATTCAATAAAGCCATGACAAGGACGTGAAGACAAGGATTTGAAGTGATCCAAAATTTTTTGCATTATAGTGATAATGCGCAGTGTCCTCACCGTGACAATCCTAACTTTGACCGTCTATATAAAATTCAGCCAGTAGTTGAACAATTCAGCAGAAAATTTGCTGAGGCATACAATCCCTAAAAGAACATTTGTATAGATGAATCTGTGGTTCATTTCAAAGGGAGTCTAAAATTCCGACAATACTTGCCCAGTAAGAGGGCCAGGTACGGAATTAAACTGTATTAGCTGTGCGAGAGTACTTCACAGTACACCCACAGATTTAGGGTGTAGACGAAGGGAAGGAAACCCAGATTGGCCCTTCTGTCATGGGGGTCAGTGGGAAGATTGTGTGAGAATTGCTGCTCCCACTGCTGGATAAGGGTTACCACCTTTCTGTAGATAACTTTTACACCAGCATCCCACTTTTCAAGACCATCTCTGTCAGTTATATTTGCAATTATAAGGAATTTTTTGGCATGCAGTCTGTCAGAATGCGAGGTGCCGGTGTAATAGGGCGAGTGACCCCCAAACAAGGTAATCAAATTCACTGCACACTCTCGGGTTCGGGTGATGCAGAATAATTTTATTATACACTGCTCAAAAAAATAAAGGGCACACTCAAATACCACATTCTAGATCTGAATGAATGAAATATTCTCATTGAATACTTTGTTCTGTACAACAAAATCACACAAAAATCATCAATGGAAATCAAATTTATTAACCAATGGAGGCCTGGATTTGGAGTCACCCCCAAAATTAAAGTGGAAAATCACACTACAGGCTGATCCAACATTGATGTAATGTCCTTAAAACAAGTCAAAATGAGGCTCAGTATTGTGTGTGGCCTCCATGTGCCTGTATGACCTCCCTACAATGCCTGGGCATGCTCCTGATGAGGTTTCAGATGGTCTCCTGTGGGATCTCCTCCCAGACCAGGACTAAAGTATCCGCCAACTCCTAGACAGTCTGATGTCCCAAATGTGCTCAATCGGATTCAGGTCTGGGGAACGAACGGGCAAGTCCATAGCTTCAATGCCTTCATCTTGCAGAAACTGCTGACACACTCCAGCCACATGAGGTCTGGCATTGTCCTGCATTAAGAAGAACCCAGGGCCAACTGCACCAGCATATGGTCTTACAAGGGGTCTGATGATCTCATCTCGATACCTAATGGCAGTCAGGCTACGTCTGGTGAGCACATGGAGGGCTGTGCGGCCCTCCAAAGAAATGCCACCCCACACCATTACTGACCCACTGCCAAACCGGTCATGCTGAAGGATGTTGCAGGCAGCAGATCACTCTCCACGGTGTCTCCAGACTCAGTCAAATGTGCTTAGTGTGAACCTGCTTTCATCTGTGAAGAGCACACGGCACCAGTGGCGACTTTGCCAATCCTGGTGTTCTGTGGCAAATTCCAAGCGTCCTGCACAGTGTTGGACTGTGAGCACAACCCCCATCTGTGGACGTCGGGCCCTCATACCACCCTCATGGAGTCGGTTTCTAACCATGTGTGCAGACACATGCACATTTGTGGCCTGCTGGAGGTTATTTTGCAGGGCTCTGGCAGTGCTCCTCCTGTTCTTCCTTGCATAAAGGCGGAGGTAGCGGTGCTGCTGCTGGGTTGTTGCCCTCCTACGGCCCCCTCCACGTCTACTGGTGTACTGACCTGTCTACTGGTAGTGCCTCCAGCCTCTGGACACTACGCTGACAGACACAGCAAACCTTCTTGCCACAGCTCGCATTGATGTGCCATCCTGGATGAGCTGCACTACCTGAGCAACTTCGGTGGTTTGTAGAGTCCGTCTCATGCTAACATGAGTGTGAAAGCACAACCAACATTCAAAAGTGACCAAAACATCAGGCAGAAAGCATTGGTACTGAGATGTGGTCTACAGTCCCCACCCCTGCAGAACCACTCCTTTATTGAGGGCGTCTTGATAATTGCCAATAATTTCCATCTATTATCTATTCCATATTCCAAAAGAAAAGACAATACATGAGAGAATTGGTCATGAAAAATAAGTCCAAGTCCATAAACATCAAGGTTCCAAATAACAAATCATTCCCAGGTGGTATGTACAGATTGGTGAAAAATGGATCAGGCCATTCCACCACATATGGGGTATCGGTATACTCAGAAGAAATTGCACAACAATTATTGGGGGCCATTTTCTCCTGCTACTGTTGTGAAAATTAAAAAATTGGGGCTAAAAGAACATTTTTGTGGAAAAAATTAGATTTTATTTATTTTCAAGGCTCAATGTTATAAACTTCTGGAAAACACCTGGGGGTTGAAGGTGCTCACCACATATCTAGATAAATTCCTCGAGGAATCTAGTTTCCAAAATGGTGTCACTTGTGGGAGGTTTCCACTGTTTAGGCACAATTCCAGCCAAAAAGTTCAAAAAGTCAATCGGTGTTCCTTCCATGTCTAGCTCTGCTATGCATCCAAACAGTAGCTTTCCCTCACATATGGGGTATTGATTTATGCAGGAGAAATTGTGCAACAAATTTTGGGGTCAATTTTCTCCTGTTACCCTTTTGTGAAAAAAAGTAAAATACTCATTTTTTCTTTCCACGTTGCATTAATTCCTGTGAAGCACTTGAAGGGTTAATAAACTTCTTAAATGTGGTTTTGAGGACTTTGAGGGGTGCAGTTTTTAGAATGGTGTCACTTTTGAGTATTTTCTGTCATGTTGGAAAAATTAGAAATTGCTGATCAACTTTTAACCCTCTAACTTCCTAACAAAAAAAAGATGTTTGAAAAATTGTGCTGATGTAAAGTAGACATGTAGGAAATTGTTATTTATTAACCATTTAGTGTGACATAACTCTCTGGTTTAAGGGCATCAAATGAAAAGTTTGAAAATTGTACAATTTTCCTCTATTTTCACAAATAAACACATGTTCTACCAAACAAATTTAACTACTATCATCAAGAGCAATATGTCATGAGAAAACAGTCTCAGAATCACTAGGTCCAGTAAGTAGTATGTGTTACATATATGTGGATGTTCGTTAAAGGAAATTTAATCTACATGTGAGTGCCGGGACTTACTATTAAGACTATTCAGAATCACTTGGATCTGTTGAAGTGTTTCAGAGTTCTTACTTCATAAAGTGACACTGGTTAGGATTAGCAATAACATACTGTAGTGCTCTGACAGATTTTTCATGTTTTTTTTTCAATTGAAACAGGCCAAAATACATCTCTTTTAGTTATTTGTGACCAGGCCGTCCATTCTGCAATTCAAACTGACAATATCACTGTTAATAATATTTACTTATTTATATAACACCAACATATTCCGCAGCACTTTACAAGTAAACAAGGACATGTACACACAATACAATCTATACAGGGTGGGCCATTTATATGGATACACCTAAATTAAATGGGAATGGTTGGTGATATCAACTTCCTGTTTGTGGCACATTAGTATATGGGAGGGGGAAAACTTTTCCAGATGGGTAGTCGGCCATTTTGGATCCAACATTATTTTTTTTCTATGGGAAGAAGGTCATGTGACACATCAAACTTATTGAGAATTTCATAAGAAAAACAAAGGTATGCTTGGTTTTAACATCTCAGCGTAAGACAGGGATAGGAACGTGATCACCGCACGGGGTGAAATAACTCATCTAAGGACACTAGAGAGCTTAGGGTTGCAAAGGGCAAGTGTCAGAGGAGGCCCCCTTTAATCTTTCCCTATTTGCAGTGCTCCTCTTCCCTTCAATCTCATTGTGCACCATCTTGCTTCTGACAGAAGCATGACACATTGACACTTTTTCTTTTATTTTACTTTTTATACATTACTATAATTAACTTTAACAATCTTTTCAACCCCAACTATTCAATCCATGCCAAAAAAGAATGCTGTATAGGTATACATGTACAGAAAGCAAAATGTGGCAGCAGTCTGCAATATAAGTATGTCTTGTATTGTTGTCAAATCGGACTAATAAAATAGGTGAGAAAAAACAGAAATGCACAGTTAAATTTATACATTTTTAATTAATTTTTTTTTCAACAAAACTCAACCCTTCCCAAAAATAATGTGATAAGAAAAGCAGGGTTGTTCACTTCCAAAAAGTATTGGTTTGGCAAGCACAGATGTAAAATTTGACTAGAAAAACACATGTATAAGATACGCAGTCGCAGCTAAATGTCTGGATTCTGGGCAATTTTCTTTTGTATTTTAAAAAATAATTATTTCTTCCTTCACAAAAACCATTTCACAAGAAATGGAAAAACTCAGTATAGTCACTTGCAACAAGCAAGCACACATTTCATACAAGTTGAATTTAAGTTGAATTTCTTGATATCCCCTAGTAGCAGCAAATTCAAACAATGACTGATTTGATTCGCGCAAAGTGCCAAACAAGGCAGTCACCATTTTACAAGTCAAAAGATTGCACTAGTCACAGACTGCACAAGCTTCTCCAAAATGTCTAGCAGCTGTCACATGAGATGGTATTTCCCCACCAACAGGGAGAGACTTTCATATCCTGTGTCTCTGATGGTGGTATTCTGTAGTTATTATTGAAAATTGGAAGCATAGTCTCCTTTCCCTCTCTTCTCCCTCTCTTTTAGAGTCAGCTCACTTCAAAATGCCAAATGCTGCCTTTCTGTTGAACACATTGTAAATGTAAATTGTGTCTTCAGAAAGGAAGATGATTGAGGTCTAGTGCCACCTATTGGAAGCAGCAATCCTAAAAGTCAATATCTACGGTACTCTTTAATGAGCCTTGCTACATGACTTAGGATAAAAGCGAAACCAGTAACTTAATTTGCAGACACAGTGTTTCGGGTGTTGCCCCTCATCAGTCCAAAGTATGAGACCTGATTTAGCTGGGTGAGAGGCTCTGGACTGGGATCTAAGGGGTAACGCTTCTCCTTGTGGAGAGTGACAAGTCAATCCTGGCATGTCAGAGTGAGGAGACTTATAAGCCATACATGTTAAACACATTAAAATGAATTGCATACATTCCTAGGAGACTGTTTAGTGTTAGCCACATCTTTTCAGATCAGTTAGTCTAGCTGCAATTTGTAACACATTAATCAAATTTTTGGGAAAAATTCACGGAAACTGGAAAATTTGAATTTTAAAAACATTGATAATTTTTTAATAACATTTTTAATAACTACTTATTTCTTTCCTTAATTAATAGTACAAACGATTTCTATAAACTTTGTAATATACCTTGTTAGAGAAAACTCTCCCATTCCCTACCTACCAGTCACTTTATCTCCTTTACTGCTCACTTACCCTCCAAAACTGCTCAAATCTGTCTCCAATGAGGTGAAGTTTATACATGGCTTGTGCCGTTGCTGAGCACCAACATGTCCAACCATTGCTTTGTGCGGCTTGGATAACTAAACATGTGGTGTATTGCGGCAATAATGGTGTTTTTGGTGGACGGTCTGTGTTCTAGCGATCAGAGCTTACAGAGGACAAAACTAGCAGGGTACAATTCATACAACAGCCAGAAATAGTGTTTTCTCTCATGTGCACACTCCACAGATTATTATAAAAAGTCACATTCATATGTATATTATAAGGAGTTGAGTTGCTTTTATATTTACACCCCACAAACCTAATAACAAAGGACCTATGTTCCTATTTGCGGTCAGCTTTCTGTCAATCCTATATACAGGGAATGGAGCAGTGCTATGTCATGCATCATTAATTTTTAGTAATTAGCGGTGGCCTCCTTAATTAGTCATCTTTACATAAAAGTGAACTAAATTAATTAAGATTGTGAAAGTTGTGTAGAAAAAAACTACAATAGAAATGCTTTTTAAAATTAGGTTTAGTTAATAAAGCGCATACATATTTTGATTTTGAAATAATAAGAGATCAGTAATTTGTTACAATTTACTTACCCCTCAATGTATTGTTCAGTTTTTGGCTTATGTTCCTTTACATCTCAGTTTAAATCTGTGATGTGGATGAACAGAAAGCTAATAAAAATATATTCATTTCTATTACTAAAATGTTACTATAACATTTCATTGCGTTTTCCCTATTGTTTTCACCACAGTCAAATATGATACAGAAATGTATTCACCTGCAGCTATTTCAGCAAGAAAAATACTCAACAGTGAAAGGCCAGAAAAGGTCGCTTGACTCACATCTTTCCACACTGTCTGCAAAGCTGTTGGTAAATAGTAATTTTATATTTTTTTTTTACAGAAATAGGCCTTGTTGATAACCTTTACAGATTACAAACCCTGCAAGAAATGCCTAATTCCAGGAAATAGCAATGCATAGTTTAGTTTATGAGCATAAAAGAAATCCCCGATCAATGAACAGTCCTTGACGTGTATAGCTAATTCATCCCTCTCTAATGCATTTCTAACATATCATATAGGTTAAGTGAATAACATTGTTGTCACATTATAATGGCACCTGTCATAGGGTTGTGAAATATTGGGCAACGTGAAAGCAGTCAGTTGAAGTGTTGGCAGCAGAAAATAAATTAGGCAATTGTAAGAATCTGGACTTTGACAAGAACAAATTGTGATGGCTACAAGACTTGGTCAAAGTCATTGGCCCAAGGCGGGTCTTGTGGGGTGTTCCCAGTATGTAGTGGTTAGCGCTTACCAAAACTGTTTCAAGGAACAACTACAGCTGTTGGGCAATGATGGCACATTAAAGTGCCTGGAGAGAGAATGATAGCCCCTGTGGTCCAACATCATAGAAGAACTAATGTAGCACAAATTTCTGAAAAGGTAATGCCAGATATGAAAGACAACATGGCATCTTGCAGTATTTAGGATGAGTCAAAGTGCCTATCCTAAGTTCTGTCAACTACTGAAACCACCAGCAATGGGCATGTGAGCATCAGAACTAAACCCAGGAGTAATGGAAAAGGTGATACATCTTTTTTTTTTACATAATGTAGATGGCTGAGTGCGTATTTGTCCCTTACTGGGGAAAGAGAAGGCACCAGGAAGTAGTATGGAAGAAGGCAAGTGAAAGGAAAGTGGAAACTGTTCCACCTCTGTCCTGGGTATCCCTTCCTTCACTTCACTTTGTTGTGCTCCATGTCAGGTTTTGAAAGTTGACCGGCATGGATCAATTACATCATCTCCGTAGACCTATTTAAGGCAGATTAAGACACAACCCGGTGTCTTGGTGTTGGTTCTTTAGCCCTATATTTGATGTGCTTCACCATCTGTTCTGTTTGTGTTTGCATTCATCCATGCTGAGTTCCACATCATTATTGTGTGTTTCAAAGAAGAAACAGATTAAACAGAATGCACAGCAGTAAAAGCACCCCTAATTAATACTTGGCTGCACACCCTTAGCATTGCTGACAGCCTCCAAACGTTTCTTGTAGCGATCTATAAGCTTCTTGCACTTCTCAGCTGGAATTTTCTCCCACTCTTCCTTTGCAGTTTATTCAAGCTCTTGAATGTTTGCAGGGTTCTTTTTCCTAATGGCAGATTTTAGCTCACCCCAAAGATTTTCAATGGGATTGAGGACAGGACTCATTGCTGGCCATTTTAAAACAGTCCATTTTTTCTTTTTCAACTATTCTTGTGTACTTTTAGATGTGTGCTTTGGGTCATTGTCTTGCTGGAGGACCCATGATCTTCGACTCAACCCAAGTTTTCTTACACTCGGTAGTACATTTCACTCTAAAATCTCTTGATAATTCTCTGATTTCATGATTCCTGTGATGCGGTCAAGGCCATCAGTACCAGATGTAGCAAAACAACCCAACAGTATTATGGACACTCCACCACGCTTAACTGTTGGAAAGGTGTTTTTTTATTGTGCCGTCTGTAAACAAACTGTTGCTTTGCATTGTCAAAAAGCTCTATTTTTGTTTCATCTGTCAACAGAACATTTTTCCAGAAGGATTGTGGTTTCTCAAGGTACTCTTTGGCAAACATCAGTCATTCCTTTTTATGTCTTTTCTTCAGCAATGGTTTCTTCCTTGGCCTCCGCCCATAAAGCTCTGCTTGGTTTAGTGTGTGGCATTTGGTACTCTGAAACCATGACTCCAGACTGTTCCAGGTTGGCTTACAGGTTTTTGGATGTTTAACGTGATGTTTTTTCCACCATTCGCACCAACCTTCGAAGGCATCTCTTGTCAATTTTCCTTTTTCCCCCACGTCCAGGGAAGTTCTTGATGGTTCCATGCTTGGCAGACTTCTTAATAACATTGCGCACTGTTGAAGCTGGGATACCAAGGTCTTTGGAGATGGCCTTATACCCTTTCAAAGTCTTGCATTTGCTAATAATAGCAGTTCTGATGTCCTCAGACAGCTTCTTTGTCTTCACCATTATGACAAAGGAACAGGGCCTACTACGTGGCTTTTTAAAACACCGAAGTCATCATTCATTGGCTAATTCATGTCACATGGGCACCGACAATTAATCACAGGTGAATCTCTTTTGTGATTTACCACAGGCGAGTCAAAATGTGTTTCCATACTAAATTAATGTAAAGGGTGCCAATACCAGTGACACAGCAAGATTTAGGTTTTTCTATTTTCCCTCCCATTGTTTTTTGTTTTACATTATTGTTTATCATTTGCTCTTTTGTATTTAACATGAGTGTTCTATACGAAAAAACTGTTTCACTTGATTCATTTTTTTCAAGAGATATTTCATATTATGTACTTAAACTTCATGGGTGACAATAACGATAAGGACTGTATAATGACCAAATAATGCCAACCAAATAAAACTTCTGAATAAAAGACCCAAAGCGCAATAGAGTCTTATCCAAGTAAAATAGTGAAGGTATAATGGACTTAAGCTCACCTGAAAGGGTTGTGTGTGACACAACCACTACTGAAGTGAAGATGTCAGCTGCTGCAAAATCCACGAGTGTTTTCAGAGTGATACCAGGGTAGGGTGGATTTTGATATGCGCTTCTGATTTTACAATGCAATCCAACAGATCTGTGTGTGCACTGGCCTGATGAATTTATATATGCTGGTGCTCCACATGACCCAGCCAGTATAAATGCCGGATCACTGGTGCTGCTGCAATTCCATGTTTTTTAGTACTGTACCTTTAAGTCTCTGTGTGCACCCTGCACCCCTGCCTGTGGGAGTACTGTGCCTTTAAGCCTCTGTGTATACTCTGCATCCCTGCCTCTGGGAATACTGTGCCTTTAAGCCTCTGTGTGTATTCTGCACCCCTACCTGTGAGATTACTGTGCCTTTAAGTCCCTGTGTGTACTCTTCATCCCTGCCTGTGGAAGTACTATGCTTTTTAGCCTCTATGTGTATTCTGCACCCCTACCTGTGGGAGTACTGTGCCCAATAGTCTCTGTGTGTACTTTGCACCCCTGCCTGTGGTAGTACTGTGCCCAAAAGCCTCGTTGTGTACTCTGCACCCCTGCCTGTGGGAGTACTGTGCCCAAAAGCCTCTGCATGTACTCTGCACCCCTGCCTGTGGGAGTATTGTGCCTTTAAACCTCTGTGTGTACTCTGCACCCCTGCCTGTGGTAGTACTGTGCCCAAAAGCCTCGCTGTGTACTCTGCACCCCTGCCTGTGGGAGTACTGTGCCCAAAAGCCTCTGCATGTACTCTGCACCCCTGCCTGTGGGAGTATTGTGCCTTTAAACCTCTGTGTGTACTCTGCACCACTGCCTGTGGGAGTACTGTGCCTCTGTGTACTCTGCAGCTGTGTCTGTACGAGTAGTGGGCCTGAAAAATAATTATACTCTACTGCTGTGTCTGTCCGAGTTGCAGACCTAAAAAATAATTATACTCTGCATCAGTGTATGTGCGAGTAGTGTGCCTAAAAACCACTTCAAAAAATGAATAGACTATCAATGAGGGGACGAAGATGTGGCTGTGGTGGTGCTGGTGTAGCTGCTGCTGATAATGTTGGTGAAGGACCTGCTGCAGGGAGAGGATGTGGTCATTCTGTTCCTGCTTCATGCCCAAATACAACACCTTCGTCTGGTGCATGTAGGCAATAGGCCATTATGCATCATTTTATAGGGCCAAATATGGCTACACGAATGGTGAGGTGAGAAAATGTTGAGTAGGTGTTTGATTGGATGGCTGAGAGTGCCTCCAGTTCCTTTGCATTATTTTCCACCCAGTCCACTGCAGAGTTGGCATTAGATGACCATGGTCGTCCGGCTTCCACCTCACCACCTTTCAAATCAGCCATGCATTCTGAGTTGCAAGTCATCTACCCGTCACTTCTGCTTTTTGATGACTTCGCTGGCTGTGGTTCCGTGGGCCATTCACCTGGCCTTGCCCCACAAGTGGTAGATATTGAGTGCACTGATGCCCAACCACTTGTTCAGTTGCAGGATGAGTATGTGGTAGGGTTAGTGCATACGGTCAGCAGAACACCGTGGCACATCTCTGATGATGACGAAACACAGGTTCCAACTGCTGCATATTTCTGAAGTGTGCAGACCATCATGGAGGGCAGGGGTGAGGAATGAGTGGAAGATGAGGATCAAAGCCCATCCTAGTGATGTGCACAGTTCGGAGGAAGAGCAGGTGATCACACTGCCTCAGCAGCGCAGCAAAAGAGAGAGCAGGGTACAAAAACATAGCGGGTGGCCATTAGCCAGTACATCACCGAGGAAATGAGAACAACAATGCCAGCTCAAAGGAGCTCCCTGGCATGGCATTTCTTCAGTCAATGTGCTGACAACAAGACACGGGAGGTTTGCAAGCTGTGCCATCAGAACCTGAAGCGAGGCATAAAGCTTCTGAAACTGAGCACCACCTGCATGACCAGGCATCTGAATTCCAAGCACAATGTGCAGTGGAGTACACACCTTAAAAAGTATGGCATATCTCAGCCTCCTCCTGCTCCCTCTTCTGCTGTGGTCTCGGCCTCTTCTTCCCGCTCACGATCAACAGGGCCGCTTGCCTCCCTGCAAAGAGAGTATGTGACTGCATCACCATCACAAGCAGTGTCACCGAGCATCTCTACCCTGTCCCATGGAAGTGTTCAGCTTTCCATCATCCAAACCCTTGAGGGAAAGAGGAAATACATCCCTACCCACCCACGAGCCATGGTTCTGAAAGATCGCATTTCCAAATTACTGGCCTTTGAAATGCTGCCATTTCGACTAGTGGAGCCGGACAGTTTTAAAAACTAATGGCAGTGGCTGTCCCACAGTGCATTGTTCCCATCTGCCACTACTTATCGAGTCAGGCCATCCCTGCCCTGCACACATGTTGCGGACCAAATCAGGTGTGCACTGCGCAACGCCATCAGTGGATCACCGCAGCACATGTCAGAGGATGATGCAACACATTTGACAACTACAGCGTCTTTCTGCAGTGTGCAGACTGGCAAGGAGGGCAGGGGTGAAGAGTGGGAGGAAGATGATGCGGTACATGATGAGATCCTAGACCCCACATGGAGCGGAGGCCATCCTAGTTATGTGCGGAGTTCGGAGGAAGAGGAGGTGGCGACGCTGCCCCAGCAGCACAGCAAAAGAGGGAGCAGGGTGCAAAAGCACAGCAGGCGGCCCCTAGTCAGTACGTCAGCTGCTACTGCATACCGCACCGCTAAAATCAGCTCACCAAAGCCAGCTCAAAAGAGCTCCCTGGTGTGGCATTTCTTAAGGGAATGTGCTGACCGCAAGCGACGTGGGGTTTGAACGCTGTGCCGTCAGAGCCTGAAGCGAGGCATAAATCTTCTGAAACTGAGCACCACCTGCTTGACAAGGCAGGTGGTGCAATGGAGTACACATCTTAAAAAGCATAACAGATTTGAACCTCCTCCTGCTCACTCTTCTGCTACGGTCTCGGCCTCATCCTCCCACTAACGATCAACAGGGCCACCTGGCTCCCCGCAAAGAGAGGATGTGACAGCACGACCACCAGTGTCACTGTAGCATCGGCGTCTCTAGCCTCTGCCAGGCCGAGACGCTGTCCCTCTCACCTCCGCGCTCCCTGCCCTGCGTCCTCCAGTGCTCCTCTTCCTGCTTCTGCTGCCGGCGCGCGCAGCTTCCCGGGCAATGTGCTTAGGGCGTGCGCGCTCCCTTCCTCTTGTAGGGACGCGCGCGCTGCCCTAAGGAGTCCCCGGCCAATTGCCGGAGGTCCTCCCATATATAAGGCAGCTCCTCCAAAATGGAGGTGCCCGAGCAATAGTTGATGCACAGTGTACTTACCTCTGCTTCAGACCTCAGGTCCCGCTGCTAGCCTGTCTACTAGTCCTGCCCGCCAGCCTGACTATCAGTCCAGTCCGCCAGCCTGACTACTCTCCAGCCCGACAGTCTGTCTTCCATTCAGTCCGCCAGTCTGTCTATGGGTCTCACCCGCCTGCTTACCTGGAAGCACCTGCCTGTTACCTGTTTACCTACCCGTCACTTGCCGTGACCACCTAACAGCCTACCTAGAGGCTCCTGCCTGTCACTTGCCGTGACCACCTGTCTGCCTACCCAGAGGCTCCTGCCCGTCACTTGCCGTGACCACCTGACAGCCTACCTAGAGGCTCCCGCCTGTCACTTGCCGTGACCACCTGACAGCCTACCTAGAGACTTCCGCCTATCACCTGCTGTCTCTGCCAGTTCATCTACCCAGACCTCTCGTCAGTCTGCCTGCTGTGCCCATCTGCAGTATCGGTCAGTCTCAGCCATCTGACCCGTGGGAGTCACCTGCTCTCTTACAAGGTCGTCCCCAGAGTAGCACCTGGTCCCTCTGCTCGGTCCTTCCCTGGTCACGGAGTCGTTAGCCGCCGTACGACCAGGGTCAATCTGGGTTGATACTTAGTTACGCCCCTCTGGGTCCCTCCTTGCACCGCAGCACAGAGGTTCCACCACCCGGATCCGTAACAGTTTGCTCGAGCCATGGAACCTGGTGGCCCCCAGACCCTCGCAATCTCCGACCTGCACCAGGAGGTCTTACATCAGAGGGCTCAACAGGAGTCGGTCCTGTCCTTCCTGCGGTCTGTTAACTCTCGACTAGGCGCATTGTCCGACCTGTCTGTGTCCGTCTCTGGTCAAGTAGCGCCTGCTTCCGCGGCACCACAATCCAGTCCTATTATGGCGTCCTGCTATGGACCCCGGCTCTCGGCACCTCCACGTTTTGCTGGCAACCTCTCTTTAGCTCGAGGTTTCATAAACCAGTGCACCCTGCACTTTGAACTCTAGGCACATCAGTTCATCTCTGACCGGGCCAAGGTGGCATTCATCGTGTCCCATCTCACTGGGGAAGCACTGGCATGGCTAAATCCCCTGTGGGAGAGAGGGGATCCCCTGGTGTCCGACCTATCGTCTTTCCTCGTTTATTTCCGGAAAGTCTTCGATGAACCAGGACGAAAATCCTCTTCAGCCTCCTCTCTGCTACGTCTCCTCCAAGAGAGTCTCACCGTGGGCCAATATGCCATACGGTTCCGTACCCTCGCTTCTGAGCTTGCCTGGGACAACGAGGCTTCTGGGAGGGTCTTTCCGGTCGGATTAAGGACGAGTTAGCCGGTCGGGACATTCCTACCACCCTGGATGACCTGGTGTCACTAGCTACCCGGATTGACATCCGTTTCCAAGAACGTACCAAAGAGACTACCCGGGAGCGAAGATTTCCTCGCCTTGCTCCTACTTTCCAGAGACCTGTCTCTCAATTAGCAACTCCCCGGGCATGCTCGCCCGAACCTATGCAGGTCGACCAGACCAAGATGGTCAAATCTCGCCAAGAGTCACGCCGAGCCGAGGGGAGCTGTTTCTATTGTGGCAGTAAGGAGCACTTCATCCGTTCCTGCCCGGTGAAGCTGGGAAACGCCAGTGTCTAGGACCGCTCGGAGAGGTCGTCCTAGACAAAAGTAAACCCTCTCCTTCCCTGACTTTGTCTGTCTCCATCTCCTGGGGAGAGAACCGCTACTTTTAAATTACACACCTAGATTCCGGAGCTGCTGGGAACCTCATTTCCCAGTCCTTGGTAGAGAAATATCACATTCCCACTAAAACTCTGGCTGAACCATTGGCAGTCACCTCCGTGGATGGAAGACTCCTTCCAGTGACCATCCTGCTTGTCACAGAACCTATAACTCTGCAGGTGGGAACGCTGCACTGTGAGAGCATCTCCTTCCATGTGCTTTCTGGTCTCTCTCACTCCCTTCTGCTAGGTCTACCCTGGCTTCAGAGACATGAACCCATGCTGAACTGGCAATCCGGTGAAGTTCTCTGTTGGGGGCAGGATTGCCATGAGACCTGCCTGGTCCCGGTCCGCCCGGTTCGTCCGCCCCTCACCCCGGCTAATCTACCCGTTTTACCGGCACCTTACTGGTCCTATGCAGGTGTCTTTGACAAAAAGGAAGCAGAGACACTGCCACCTCATAGGCCATATGATTGCCCGATCGACCTGGTACCCGGTGCCACTCCACCCCGTGGGCGTATTTACCCGTTGTCCTCGGCCGAAACCAGGGCCATGTCGGAATACATTAAGGAGAATCTAGCTAGGGGATTCATCCGGAAATCTACCTCCCCAGCTGGAGCCGGATTCTTCTTTGTCAAGAAGAAGGATGGTTCACTATGTCCCTGTATAGACTACCGAGGACTTAACCAAATCACGGTCAAAAACAAATACCCCCTGCCGCTCATCTCCGAGTTGTTTGACCGCCTTAAGGGTGCTAGGATCTTTTCCAAGCTGGATCTATGTGGGGCGTATAACCTGGTCTGGATCCGTCAAGGAGACGAGTGGAAGACAGCATTCAATAACCGGGACGGTCACTATGAGTACCGTGTAATTCTCATCGGTCTCTGCAATGCCCCTGCCGTCTTCCAAGAATTAGTCAATGACATCTTCCGTGATCTTCTATATTCCTGCGTGGTGGTGTACCTGGATGACATCTTGGTCTTCTCTCCGGACCTTCCCACACACCGGAGGGATGTTCATCAGGTCCTGCTTAGGCTCAGGCAGAATCACCTCTATGCCACATTTGAGAAGTGCCCCTTCGAGCAGACCTCCCTTCCGTTCCTGGGTTATATTATCTCCCAGACAGGTCTACGAATGGACCCGTAAAGCTCTCTGCCGTCTTAAAATGGCCCCGACCGGAGGGGTTGAAGGCGATTCAGCGATTCCTGGGCTTCGCCAACTACTACCGTCTCTTCATCCCGCACTTCTCGGACTGCTCCCATCTCTGCGCTCAACCGTAAGGGAGCAAATCCCAAGGTATGGCCGCTTGAAGCTGATGAGGCCTTCCTTTCCTTAAAGCAAGCCTTCTCCTCTGCCCCAGTGCTGCACCGTCCGGACTCCAACAAACAGTTCTTCCTGGAGGTTGATGCTTCCTCCTCCGTAGCCGGAGCAGTGCTCACCCAAAAATCTTCTTCTGGGAGAATGGTAACCTGCGGCTTCTTCTCCAAACTCTTCTCCTCGTCTGAGCGCAACTACTCCATAGGAGACCGAGAGCTGCTAGCCATCAAATTGGCGCAGGAGGAGTGGTGTTACCTGCTTGAAGGATCACAAAAATCTTGCATATCTCCAGAATGCCCAAAAACTCAATCCGCGTCAGGCCTGGTGGTCTTTGTTCTTCGCTCGCTTCGAATTTATCCTACATTTCCACCTGGCGGACATGAATGTTAAAGCTGACGCCTTGTCCCGATCCTTCCTGTCCTCCGATCTAGAGGAGGAGCCTTTCGCAGATCATCGACCCCTCCAAAGTAATGAGTATGGCCCCATTAGATCTGACTCGTCTCCCACCCGGTAAGACGTTTGTAGCAGTTCCAGATTGGGAGAAGATTCTTCACTGGGGTCATTCATCTAAACAAGCCGGCCATGCCGGTCAGAAGAAAACTTTCCTGCTCATTACGTGGCATTACTGGTGGCCCACCCTGCGCAAGGATGTAGTAGACTTCGTCTCGGCCTGTTCGTCCTGTGCCCGCAACAAAGTTCCCAGACATCTTCCAGCCGGTCACCTCCTGCCTCTTCCCGTACCTGCTGCTCCTTGGCAACACATTGCTATGGACTTTATTACAGATCTCCCTGTTTCTGCCGGCTGTACAGTCATTTGTGTGGTCGCCGACCGCTTTTCTAAAATGGCCCACTTCATTCCTCTGCCTGGTCTCCCGTCTGCATCAGAACTGGCTAAGAACTTCTTCCTTCACATTTTCCGTCTCCATGGCCTACCCCTCCACATTGTGTCGGATCGAAGGGTTCAGTTCACCTCACGCTTCTGGAGAGCTACGTGTAAGCTGCTGGATGTCACCCTGGATTTCTCCTCCGCTTACCATCCACAGTCCAATGGCCAAGTGGAGCGTATCAACCAGATCCTTACCAGCTACCTCCGGCACTTTGTTAATGCTCACCATACCGATTGGGTGGACCTCCTACCATGGGCCGAATTCTCCTACATCAACCATGAGAGCGAATCGACTTCTAAATCCCCGTTCTTTGTAGTCTATGGTCAACATCCCCGGATTCCGTTTCCCGTCTCCGCTTCTGTGGACAACCCTGCCGCGGAGTCTCTGGTCAGCGAATTTTCCACCATTTGGGAGAATACTAGGTCCGCACTTCTTCAGTCCTCCGAGTGGATGAAGAGATATGCTGACAAGAGACGTCTGGATCCGCCTCAATTCAGTCTGGGCAACAAGGTTTGGCTCTCCTCCAAACATGTTCGGCTCAAAATACCCTCCTACAAGTTGGGTCCTCGGTTCATTGGTCCATTTGAAGTCCTCAAACAAATCAACCCAGTGGCCTACAAGTTAAAACTCCCGGCCACCTTACGGATTCCCAACTCCTTCCATGTATCTCTCCTCAAACCTGTTGTGTTTAATTCTTTTTCCAACAATCCAGGTACTCCCCCTGCTCCGGTTTCCGCTGAGGACGTTTTTGAGGTAGAGAACATTCTGGCCATCAAGAGGGTAAGAGGAAAAACCTTTTTTTCTGGTGGATTGGAAGGGGTTTGGCCCAGAGGAGAGAACTTGGGAACCCAGGGAGAACATTCATGCCCCGCTTCTTCTTGAAAAATTTCTTTCTGGCCTAAAAAAGAGGGGGCGTAAGGGGGGGGGTACTGTAGCATCGGCGTCTCTCACCTCCGCGCTCCCTGACCGGCGTCCTCCAGCGCTCCTCTTCCTGCTTCTGCTGCCGGCGTGCGCAGCTTCCCGGGCACTGTGCTTTGGGCGCGCGCGCTCCCTTCTTCTTATAGGGGCCGCGCGCACTGCCCTAAGGAGTCCCCGGCCAATTACCGGAGGTCCTCCCATATATCAGGCACCTCCTCCAAAATGGAGGTGCCCGAGCAATAGTTGATGCACAGTGTACTTACCTCTGCCTCAGCCCTCAGGTCCCGCTGCTAGCCTGTCTACTAGTCCTGCCCGCCAGCCTGACTATCAGTCCATTCCGCCAGCCTGACTACTCTCCAGCCCGACAGTCTGTCTTCCATTCAGTCTGCCAGTCTGTCTATGGGCCTCACCCACCTGCTTACCTGGAAGCACCTGCCTGTTACCTGTTTGCCTACCCAGAGGCTCCTGCCTGTCACTTGCTGTGACCACCTGACAGCCTACCTAGAGGCTCCTGCCTGTCACTTGCTGTCTCTGCCAGTTCATCTACCCAGACCTCTCGTCAGCCTGCCTGCTGTGCCCATCTGCAGTATCGGTCAGTCTCAGCCATCTGACCCGTGGGAGTCACCTGCTCTCTTACAAGGTCGTCCCCAGAGTAGCACCTGGTCCCTCTGCTCGGTCCTTCCCTGGTCACGGAGTCGTTAGCCGCCGTACGACCAGGGTCGGTCTGGGTTGATACTTAGTTACGCCCCTCTGGGTTCCTCCTTGCACCGCAGCACAGAGGTTCCACCACCCGGCTCCGTAGCAGTCACCGAGCATCTCTACACCATGCCATGTAGGTGTTCAGCTTTCCATCCCTCCAACCCTCAATAGAAAGAGGAAATACCCCCGTACCGACCTATAAGCCATGGTCCTGAATGATGGGCATTCTAGCTCATGTCCTAGCACCACCGAAGATTGCTGGATGTTTCTCTATCCAGGTTGCCTCTTCCTCCTACTCTGCTTCCTCCACTGGCTCCTCATCTGGTCACAGTAAGACCTGCACCACCAACTTCAGCACAGCCAGGGGGAAAAGACAGCAGGCTGTTCTGAAACTCATCTGTTTGGGGACATACTGTGTGGATACCATACTGTGTGGGGTGCTTTGGAGGACATTATACTATATATAAGGGGCTGTAGAGCCATTATAATGTATCGGTAACTGGAGTGCCATACTACTGTATGGGGTGCTGTGGGAACCACCATATATATAATTGGGGGCTATTGTGGACATCATACTGCATGGGGGCTGTGATGGACATCATAGTGTATTTTGGAAGCAGTTGTGGATATTATAATTTATGTGTGGCTATGGTGACCATCATACTGTGTAGGAGGACAGTGTGAGGAGGGGGTAAAGTTTGGAGAGAACAACGTGGTGGGCAGGTTTGAGACATAGTGTGAAAAAGAGGCACATTATAAATATGGAGAGAGGGCAGTGTGAAATTGGGGCTCAGTATGGAGAGAGGATAGCATGGTGGGGGGGGGACAGTGTGGCGCTATAGAGAGTGTAAGGCAAAACAGTGTAGAGGGGACAGCCATGGTATAGGCCGTGGTTCATAGAGGCAGATGATGTGGCGGTCATAGCTGATCATTGCAGACAGTGGGGCAGTTATAGCTGATAATGTCAGACAGTGAGACCATTACACCTCATTGAGGTGGACAGTGTAGTGGGTGTAGCTCATAAGGGCAGACAGTGTGGAGGCCATATACCAGAGGAGGCGTATTTAGGTCATAATATGTACATATATTTTTATGTAGAGTGCATTTTAATAACACTCCTATTTTTAAGGTTACCATGTTGGGATGGGCTACAGAAGACCGGAGAAGAGGGACGTTTGCAGAGAAGAGCCGTGGATGTGAAAAGTCACCATGGCATCTGGACAAGATGGAGACAAAAAGAAAGAAACTACTCAATCAGAGAATTTGGTCCTATAAGGTATCTGGATGTACATGTTTACTTGTTGATACTGACTAAGTCGCATCAATACTGTGGTTCCTGTATAGTCCACAGTCTGATAATAACAACTGCCAGCATCTCCTTACTGTTGTTAAATACATACTGGGAGTTGTATGTTCATGAGATACAAATGTAAATTGGCCTGACTTGACATTACAATTGATTGCCGTACTAAGCTTGGTGATGTATTCATGTACGGATTGTGATTCTGGCGATGTATTAATGTACTAATCGTGGTTCTGGAGACGTATTCATGTACTGATGATGATACTGGTGTTGTATTTATTTACTGACAATGGTTCTTGTGATGTATTCATGTACTCAAGGAGGTTTTGGTGATGCATTAATGTACTGATAGTGGTTCTAGTGATGCATTTATCTTCTGATGGTGGTTCTGGTGATGTATTCATGTACTGAGGATGGTTCTAGTGATCTATTAATTTACTGATAATTAGAGATGAGCGTTGTTCTACTCGAACTGTTCGCCAATCTCAAATTCGAGCTGTTTTGGGCGGTGTTCGAGCCGGTCGGCGAACACGAACAATTTGAGAAAAATTCGGCTGTTCGAGGTTATGTTCGATAACTGTTCGTGCACCAAAATCATAACTGGATTTTTTCTCAGTAATGATGAAAATTAATGTTAATACGCAGTTTGAGTGTACAGCGGGGCGGGGGGAGGGGCAGGGGATGGATCTCTGCAGGAACAATGAAGATCTCCATTTTTTTTTCTCTTTCCCGCATTTGCAGTGGGGAGGTGCAATCTGTCAGCCTATCAGCAGCGCACACACGGAGCGAAGTGCTTTTTTTCACACAAGCAAGGGCATGTGTGATTGGCAGTGTATGTCACATGTCCTTGCCCTATAAGACCAAGCCATTTTCCCCGTCGCCACCATTTTCTCACTGCTGCAGCTGCGTGTTAGACGGCACCGCTGTTGCTGTGTGCGCTATACCTTGTTAATTTCAAGCCAATTTTCGCACAAATATACAGATAGCTTGGGAGTAGGGAATAGTTGTGATTGCAGTCCTTTTAAGGACTAGGTTACAGCATTTCCTACGACTTTTATCAGGCAGGTCTGTGCTCTTAAATAGATAGATTGTGGGAGTAAAGACTAATTGTAATTGGAGTCCTTTTCAGGACTAGGTTACATCAGTTCCTATCAGTTTTTGCCAGGCAGGTCTGTGCCAGTGCTGTGCAAGTTTTTTTCACGGCATTTGGCTGAATCTAGCAAAGCTAATCCTTTTTGGCCTATTGCAGAGTGTGTTAGTCAGTGGAGTAGCCTATCTGTGTTGCAAGATATACCACCTGTGTATAGAATACCAATTTTTTTACTGCACCTAGTGAAGTAAAATCTTTTGGGCATAGCATCATTCTATTAGTCCATCTATACTGACCTCCATCAGGTTGCAAACTGAATATAATTTTTTTCTGCATCTAGCTCTGAAAAAATATTTGGGCTTCTAGCAGTGTGTGGGACTTGGTCTATTAGTCCATCTATACTGACCTCCATCAGGTTGCAAATTAAAAATAATTTTTTTCTGCATCTAGCTCTGAAAAAATATTTGGGCTTCTAGCAGCGTGTGGGACTTGGTCTATTAGTCCATCTATACTGACCTCCATCAGGTTGCAAATTAAAAATAATTTTTTTCTTCATTTATCTCTGAAAAAATATTTGGGCTTCTAGCAGCGTGTGGGACTTGTTCTATTAGTCCATCTATACTGACCTCCATCAGGTTGCAAATTAAAAATAATTTTTTTCTGCATCTAGCTCTGAAAAAATATTTGGGCTTCTAGCGGTGTGTGGGACTTGGTCTATTAGTCCATCTATACTGACCTCCATCAGGTTGCAAATTAAAAATAATTTTTTTCTGCATCTAGCTCTGAAAAAATATTTGGGCTTCTAGCAGTGTGTGGGACTTGGTCTATTAGTCCATCTATACTGTCCTCCATCAGGTTGCAAATTAAAAATAATTTTTTTCTGCATCTAGCTCTGAAAAAATATTTGGGCTTCTAGCAGTGTGTGGGACTTGGTCTATTAGTCCATCTATACTGACCTCCATCAGGTTGCAAATTAAAAATAATTTTTTTCTTCATTTAGCTCTGAAAAAATATTTGGGCTTCTAGCAGTGTGTGGGACTTGTTCTATTAGTCCTTCTATACTGACCTCCAGCAGGTTGCAAATTGAATATAATTTTTTTCTGCATCTAGCTCTGAAAAAATATTTGGGCTTCTAGCGGTGTGTGGGACTTGGTCTATTAGTCCATCTATACTGACCTCCATCAGGTTGCAAATTAAAAATATTTTTTTTCTGCATCTAGCTCTGAAAAAATATTTGGGCTTCTAGCGGTGTGTGGGACTTGGTCTATTAGTCCATCTATACTGACCTCCATCAGGTTGCAAATTAAAAATAATTTTTTTCTGCATCTAGCTCTGAAAAAATATTTGGGCTTCTAGCAGTGTGTGGGACTTGGTCTATTAGTCCATCTATACTGACCTCCATCAGGTTGCAAATTGAATAAAAAAATTTTCTGCATCTAGCTCTGAAAAAATATTTGGGCTTCTAGCGGTGTGTGAGACTTGGTCTATTAGTCCATCTATACTGACCTCCATCAGGTTGCAAATTAAAAATAATTTTTTTCTGCATCTAACCCAGCCAATAGTTTTGGCCTAATACCACAGTTTGGCCACTCAGCTCTGCTCGGTTACCATCCATTGTTTTTTTGTGCAAACAACTCCAGAGTTGTGAATTAGTTAACCACCAAAATGAGTGGAAAAAGGCCTGCTGCTGGTGGAAAGGGGAATAGGCGTGTTGGGAAGGGGAAAAAAGGTTGTGTCCGTGGGGTAGGTGCAGAAGAAAGACCATCTTCCAGCCAAACTAAAATGTCTACTTCTTTTAGCGGACAATGTGATAAGATCCCTTTCTTACGGCCACGCCAATCGCTACAAATTCCAGATGAGGCACAAAAACAGCAGGTGCTTCAACGGATATCAAGTGCTCCTTTAAGTGGGCTCTCCTCCACATCAACTTCAACATCACAAATACTCCAGTCCTCAAAGGTGTCACCCAAATCGCACTTGCTTCCTCACAGCTCCCAAATCTCCAGCTGCCCGTCTGAGTATGAGGTAGAACAGATGGTGGAGTCTGCAGAGCTGTTTACTCATACTATAGCCTGCGAATCAGAGGTCGACTCCAGCGCTTCTGTGAATCCAGACGAGGAAATGATCTGCACTGATGCCCAGAATCTTTATGAGTCGGATCCAGGACCAGACGCAGAAGGTTCTGACCATAATGTAGACCCTCATTCCCAAACTGTAACTCCTGTTGGTGGAGACAATGAGGAAGACGATGATAAGACTCAAATACCTGATTGGAGCGACAACTTTAGTTTTTTGTCAGGGCAGGAACAGGTTGGCTCTGAGGACGACGGATGTGATAACGCACAGGGTGATGATGATGAGGTCGGAGATCCCACTTACTGTCAACCCACAGTCAGCCAAGAGATGAGGTCAGCAGAGGAGGTGGAGGAAGATGCTAGTGACGACGAGGTCAGGTTGCGCCTTCCTGGACAGAGACGTAGTACTGGAAGCACGTCAACAACTGCATCCTCAAACACAACTCTGCCTCTCACCACAAGTCGTGGTGGCTCTTCAGGTCGCATGGGTGCTAAGCCTTGCATAGCCTGGGCATTTTTTCAGATCGATAAAGATGACCCAACTCGTGTTATCTGTAACATTTGTCAGCAAAAGCTAAGTAGAGGCCAAAAAATACATAGTTTGAGTACTTCATGCATGAACCGGCACATGGACATGAAGCATAAGTTGCAGTGGGAAGCTCAGTGTGCTACAATGCGGTCTAGCCGGCCGGGCCAACCACCGTCTGCCATATCTTGTGCATCCGCGGCCTCTTCATCCTCTGTGACTGGGGGGACAGCAGTCACACCTGTTTTGGGGCGCAGACCTGCCACCTCTTTACCCGCAACAGCCAGCGTGATTGGCAGGTCATCATTTTCTTTGGAGGTGGTAACACCAGCTGGTCTTGAGCGCTGTCCGACATCGATAGCACCACCTTTGGATCAAGGCAACCTAACATGTCCGCCTGCATCTTCCTCACAGACCGGCAGTTTGCCGGGGACACCCTTATCAACCCCGTCTAAGCACAATAGCCAGCCCTCGGTCCCTCAGATGTGGACAAGTAAAAGACCATTTCCTCCTAGCCATGAGAAAGCTAAGAGGTTGAATTTCACCATCTGCAAGCTCTTGGCTACAGAAATGCTGCCTTTCCGCCTGGTGGACACAGAGGATTTTCGAGACCTTATGTCCGTCGCAGTGCCCCAGTACCAGATGCCCAGTCGGCACTACTTCTCAAAGAAAGGTGTGCCTGCGCTCCACCAGCATGTCGCACACAACATCACCGCTTCTTTGAGAAACTCTGTGTGTGACAGGGTGCATTTCACCACAGACACTTGGACGAGTAGGCATGGACAGGGGCGTTACATGTCGCTGACTGGTCACTGGGTAACTATGGTGACAGCAGGACAAGGGGCTGCTGTCCAAGTCTTGCCGTCCCCACGAGTTGTGCGTCAATCCTCTTTATTTCATTTTTCCTCCACTGCTTCTGCCTCCTCAACCTCCTCTCGGTCTTCCACCTGCACCCAAAGGCTGTCTGGTCATGCCACAAGCTTTCTAACTGCGCAGAAGGGATCCTGCACACCTCCTTACTATGCTGGCAGTAGGGCTCAACGTCATCAGGCGGTTTTTACATTGAAATGTCTGGGAAATGTGAGTCACACAGCTGAGGAGTTGTGGTCAGCTCTGGAGAACCAATTTCATGAATGGTTGTCTCCACTGGACCTGAAACCAGGGAAGGCCGTGTGCGACAATGCTGCAAACCTGGGTGCGGCCCTTCGCCGGGGCAACGTCACACACGTGCCTTGTATGGCTCACGTGTTGAACCTGGTTGTCCAGCAATTTTTAGCCCACTATCCCAGACTAGATGGCCTTCTGCAGAGGGCACGGTCGCTGTGTGCTCACTTCCGCCGTTCGCATCCCGCAGCTCAGTGACTTACATCTCTACAGAAGTCGTTGGGCATGCCACTTCACCGGCTAAAATGCGATGTGCCTACCCGGTGGAATTCAACTCTGCACATGTTGCAGCGACTGTGGCAGCACCGACAAGCCCTGGTGCAATACGTTCTGACGTATAGCCTGGGCCAACGAGATTCAGAGGTGGGGCAAATCACGCTGGAGGAGTGGTCTCAGATCAGGGACCTATGCACCCTTCTGCACAGTTTTGAAATGGCGACGAAGATGTTTAGTGCTGACGATGCCATTATCAGCATGACTATTCCGGTGATTTACATGCTGGAGCACATGTTAAACAGAATTCGGAGTCAGGTGGTGGCACAAGAGGAGGTGGAGGAAGTAGAGGAGGAGGAGTTGTATGCGGAAGGGCTAACATCTGCAAGGTCCAGACGGTCGGCAGCACCAAGGCGGCAGGCATGTGAGGGTGGGGGAGATGATTTTACCAGGGCGCATGGTAGCAGCCAAACTAGTGAGGAAGGTGCAGGAGCCCAGGAAGAAGTGGAGGACGAACTGATGGAAGACTCATCAGATGAGGGAGACCTTGATCACATTTCTGTTGTGCGAGGTTGGGGGGAGAGGACAGAGGAAGGAAGCATGATTGCTACCTCGCCACCAACACAACAGGGACTTGGTGCTCCTGGATGCGCAACACACATGAGTGCCTTCTTGCTGCACTACCTGCAACATGACCCTCGAATTGTGAGAATTAGAAATAATCCTGACTACTGGGTTGCCACACTGTTAGATCCCCGGTACAAAAGTAAATTTGCAGAAATTATTCCTGCCATAGAAAGGGATGCACGCATGCAGGAGTATCAGCAGAGACTGTTGCAGAATCTTACATGTGCTTTTCCACAAAATACCAGTGGTGCACGTAGTGAATCTCACAGTTCCAACTTGCCAACCGTGGGACCGTCAAGTGTTCAGCACTCAAACCGTAACAGAACCACAGTATCTGCTGGTAACATCAATTTTGCGGAATCATTTCACCACTTTTTTAGCCCATCCTTTGCAAGGCCACAGGAGACAAGAAGTCTGACACATAGTCAACGCCTAGAGACGATGGTACAGGAGTATCTCCAAGTAAACATTGAAGCCACGACTGTGTCACTGGACCCTTGCTCTTTTTGGGCTTCCAATCTGGATAAATGGCCGGAGCTAGCCACTTACGCCTTGGAGATCTTGTCATGCCCCACAGCCAGCGTTCTGTCTGAACGTGTGTTCAGCGCTGCTGGTGGTGTGCTGACAGATAAGCGCACGCGGCTCTCCACTGATAATGTAGACAGACTCACGTTCATAAAGATGAACAAATCATGGATCCGAAACGACTTTTCTACCCCTGTGTCATCCTGGGGAGAGTAAAAGCTTGATGATTGGTTAAAATCACCCTACCAACCGTTTTAAGCTTTCAAATTACTAATCATGTTTATCTGTATCTTGACTGGAAAATAATTTGGGCTTTGTAGCAGTGTGCAGCACTGATCCTATTAGGCCATCTATAATAAGCTTCACCAGATTTAAAATTAAAAATAATTTTTAGCTGCATCTAGCCCGGAAAATAATTTTGGGGCTCCGAGATGCGCAAGACACATAAGTGCCTTCTTGCTGCACTACCTGCAGCATGACCCTCATATTGTCAGAATTCGAAGTAATCATGACTACTGGGTTGCCACACTCTTAGATCCCCCAAACTTTTCGATCAACCTTTTCATTTTAATAAAGACCAAAAAAATGGTCATTTTTGAAATTATAAGCATTAGCAGGTTGTTAGAAACTGAAATCAAACAGTTTTCAACTCAAAACTTTATTCTAGGTGATGTTACATTTTCACATAGGACCCCTTGTTCGAAAGGAGCTTCTGAACTCTCTCGTCCATTGAATTTGTCAGGTTTTGGATGGTTTCTGCTTCAATTGTTTTGCATGAGGACAGAATACCCTCCCAGAGCTGTTGCTTAGATGTGAACTGCCTCCCGCCATCATAGACACTCCTTTTAATGATGCTCCAAAGGTTCTGAATGGGGTAGAGGTCAGGGGAGCATGGGGGTCACACCATAAGTTTGTCCCCTTTTATGCCCATATCAGCCAGAGATGCAGATGTTTTATGTGCAGCATGAGATGGTGCATTATCATGCAGAAAAATGATCTTGCTGTGAAATACACGGTTCTTCTTCTTGAACCATGGCAGGAAGTGCTGTTTGAGAAAATCCACATACATTATGGAGTTCATCTTTAGCGCCTTCAGGGATCCTAAAGGGGCCGACAATCTCTCTCCCCATGATTCCAGCCCAAAACATTACTCCACCTCCTCCTTGTTGGCGCTGTAGCCGTGTTTGCGTGGGGTGTCCATCAACCAGCCATCCTCCACTCCATTCATCTGGACCATCGAGCGCTGCACGGCACTCATCCGTGAACAAAACAGTTTTGAAATCAGTCTTCATGTAATGTTTGGCCCACTGGAGCCGTTTCTGCTTGTGTGAAGTGGATAGAGGAGGTCGACAGGATGGCATATGCACAGCTGCAAACCTCTGAAGGACCCTGCATCTTGTTGTTCGGGGGACGTTGGAGGCACAAGCAGCTTCAAAAACTTGTCTGCTGCTATGACAAGGCTTTTTTGCCGCTGCTCTTTCAACCTGACGTAATTGCCTGTAGGAAAGAGTCCTCAATTTGCCCTTATCAGCACGCACACGTGTGTACTGTGAATCAGCTACATACTTCTTGATTGCCAAGACACTTCATCCTGATCATCGCACAATGTTGATTGTAGTCATGCCTTGACCTAAACACTCCACAATTTGTTGCTTCTCAGCAGCCGACACATCCTTTTTCTTTCCCATTTTGGCAGAAAATGTAGGCTGCTTAATAATGTGAGAGAGCCTTCTTAAGTAGTCTTGCCTTTCATTGGACACACCTGCCAAACTAATTAGCACAGGTGTCTGCAATTGCTTACAGTGATATAAAGAGCCCTGACACACATCACCATCAATGAGTTTAACTGACAAACAAACAAATTCTTCCCTTATCACTCCTAAACACTTTTTGCATAATAATTTGGAACGCGGTGTACATGTGCTTTTCCACAAAACACCAGTGGTTCACGTAGTGAATCTTACAGTTCTAACTTGCCAACCGTGGTCTGTATGGAATTCTTCAATAAAGGGCCCAAAATTAAGATAACATAGATGGGAGAGGTCTCTATGAATAGGAATTCCTAAGTATTTGATACCCTGTGAGGGCCAGGCAAAGGGAAAGTTGGACTGGATGGAATCCTATATGGATTTAGGGAGGGAGACATCGAGGGCCTCAGACTTCGCTGCATTGATTTTAAAATTTTACCATGTAACAAAGTGATCTATTTCAGCCATAACAGCAGGGATGGATATATGTGATTGAGTGATATATACTAGGACATCATCAGCAAATAGAGAGCACTTGTACTCGGTGCCTCCCACCTCAATCCACCTAATATTGGGGTTATGGCGAATTGATGAGAGCAGGTGCTCCGTCACTAGGATGTATAAGAGAGGGGACAGAGGACAACCCTGCCTTGTCCCATTGGTGATTGTGAAAGGTGATGAAAATGTTCTGAAGCACCACCTGGGCCTTGGGACACCCGGAGCCGGACCCTTTTTGGTGGATGCTGGTGGTTGTAGTCTTCGTGGCGGCGATCCGGTTCCGTGGCTCAGGGCGGTCAAACCAGTGGCGGAACTATTTATGTGGTTTTGATGTTTAAATGTCCGACTACGCCACCCGTGGATTGCGGTCAGAGTGAACCGCCGCTACAGGGCAGACCGCTAAGGCTGGTGTTGTGGGTGCAGCAGAGCGTAGCATAACTCCCCACGGGAGGAGTATAGCCTCAGGGCAGTGTATGCGGAGGATGGGGGTGATGGTGCAGGGCAGCAGCAGTAACGACACGGAGTCAGTGATGCAGTTCAGGGCCTTTACTCACAGTTCTTATTATCCAGACCACGTCTGCAGGTAACGGCTGCCCACGTCGTACTGTGCTCACCAGGTGAGGGGCTCAGACAACTCCCAGATAACTTTGGAGCGCTTCACAGGACCCCCTTTGTGTGTCCTTTGTCTGGCCTTTCTTACCAACACTTCTGTCCGGCTGCCTCGGGCCTCCTCTTGGTAAACTTGGCGCCAGTTTCCCTGACCCTATGTGGTGCCTTCCTAGCGGGTGGAGCAAGGGGCTGCGCCACATAAAATGTCAGAGCCTCCGGTTTCTAGCTGAGGGTCGTTTCCTGCCTCCACTAGTTCGGGGACCGGTCTCCCCCTTTGGCCTGACCCCTCCACGCAGGTGGATTCGGGCGTGCGGTGGCGACTCGCCCGTCCGCACCCCTGGGATCCCTTCATTCCTCGTTCCTGGAGCCTTCTCCGCTCCTCTTCCTTCCTTCTCCCTCTTGCAGGCCTGGGCCTCTGTTACTAGGCCCGCCTCCGGAGCAGAGCTCATGCAGAGCCCCTGCTCCCTGCCACTTCTGCTCAGACTTCTCTGCACTGAACTAAGATGGTGCCCACCTTTTATACTCCCTTCTCAATGCACCCAGGAACTGCTTCCTCCCTGCTCCTGCACTGCAGGGTTCCCCTTCCTCAGTGTTCCCTCCCCCCACTCCAGCCAGGGACAGGGACTGTCGTGCCCATCTCAGGGGCATATTGGTCGCCCTGCCCCACGGCAATGTGGTGTAATGCATGCAGGTGTCGGGTCCTGATCCACACTCCATCCTTATCTGAGAGTGAGATATCACACCTCTGGGTGAGGTGCAATACGTCTGTAGCAACCGAGCCCTCGGTGCTACAGTTCCATTTATCTTCAGCCTAGGTGACGTATTGTGATACAGGGCCGTGATTTTGGCTATAAAAGGGTCCCCTAGACCCCTACCCCAAGCTTTTTAAGAGAATCATATATGGCGTGCCAGGAGACTCTATGGAATGCTTTCTCAGCATCCAACGAGAGTATCTACTTACAAATTTTTAACTGCATCTAGCCCAGGAAATACTTTGTGCCTAGTAGCAGTGTCTGCTAGTCAGCGGATTATCCCGGCTGTTAAGCAAGCTACACCACCTGTAGTTTGGACACTTAATTTTTTCAAAGGAAATGCTTCGGGACCACGGGATACTTAGTGAAGAGCATCAGGAGGCACCCCAAGGCATAGGGGCTGGGACTGGCACTAGGATGCCTTGCGGTGGACAGCCGAGCTCGATCCTTATAAAAGCTTTTTAACTGCAGCAGCTTTAGTGGACGCTACTGGAGCTGGAATTACGCGGCTGCTGGCATGAGACTTGCCCTCCAATAGATCCTTGTAAATGGATTTAAAGTGTATTCATTCAAATTAGAGGGACAATTTAAATTAAAAAGCTTAGAGCTGCCTCCACCACAGGGGGGCTCTCTCGACCCACCAGCGGACAGGCACCAGTATTGGGAGAGGGGGGCTGGCCGTCAGGGTTCACCGCGGCTCTGGCACAAACCCGGCGACACGGAGGTGGCACGGGCAGGAGCGGACTGGCCGTCTCGGCTTCTCACTTTTTGGATTTTAGAAGGGCATGACATGCCTATATCTGTGTCTCCCCCTCCTTTTACTCCTCCACCTCTTTTCTTTTCGCATGACTATATGTACTTGTCACTTTTCCATGTGTTAGTTGTGTCTTCTGAGCAGTTTGTCAGCTTTTGGACACCTTTGAAGGTGTTTTCTATGTGTTTCTATGTGTTTTTGTTTGCCTGCCATTGGTTTTAACGGTGTTCGAAGGTGTTCGACGAACAGTTCGACGAACAGTTCGGCGAACACACGGGTGTTCGACGAACCGAACCGAACTCGAACACTACGGGGGTGGCTCAACACTACTGATAATGCTGATTTTACATACTGTTGATGGCTCTGGTGATGTATTCATGTACTGATGATGCTTTTTGTTTCATATTCATGTATTGATAATGGTTCTAGTGATGAATACAGCACCACAACCATCATCACTATGTGAATACATCACCAAAACCATCAATAGTACATAATTATAGCACCAGGACAACCATCAACACATGACCACTATCAGTACAGGAATACAAGACCAGAACCACCATCAGTACATGAATACGTCACCAGAACCATAATCCATACAGGAATATTGCACCAGAACCACCCTCAGTTTTGTTGCAAACTGTATTTGTTTCATGGTGGATATAAAAACCATCATACGTATCCCTTTATAATGGGGTCTGTTTAACTTCCATTGCGGTATCCGCCAAATTCTACACACCTTAGTTGAAACCAAATGGCCCCCATTATAGTTAAGTAATATTAGCTTCCATGACTGCCTTTGGGGTTGACATTTAAAATATAGGATGTCAGGGATGAATATCGCAATTTTTCTCTGGTATCTACTAAATGGTCTGTAAACAATGAATGATTCCATATCAAACTATGAAAACACACTCAGTGTTAAGCCTCACCTCTAAAGTACACCACTTTTTTACATTTGCTGGTATTTTTTGGTGAATCAAATTACAATTCTAGTGCATGTGGTCATCAGAGCTTGTCTCCTGACCCAATGGAGAGGGACGGGAGGGGAAGGGTGTGTTAGGGGTCCTGTTACCTTAGTCTCTGACCCATTCCTTTATATGGGGGCTGAGGGTTTACTTGGGGGGGAGGGGCGCCATCTGCTTAGGGCACTAAAGTACCTTGTCCCTTCCCTGCTTTTATGCACCTCATAAACAAGCCCTTATACTGGAATGTCGACAAAAATAAAAATACTATGGCTCCTCCTGGAATATGACAATGAAAAAAATAAAAAAAATTGCTTTCTCCTAAAAGTTCTGAATGGGCAAGTCCTTAAAGGGAATCTGTCACCAGGTTTTTGCTACCACATCTGAGAGCAGCATAATGTAGAGAAAGAGACCCTCAATCCAACGATGTGTTACTTAGTTTATTGGGTGCAGCAGTTCTTACACAATCAGAGTTCTTAGATGTAACATGTAGCAGAGATCACAAAGCTAACCCCGCTCACACCACAGCTTTTTGTGTACACTGTATAGCTGCTGATTGGTGCTGAGGGCGTGGTCGGACTAGCTGGCACTCTAGATTTAGCCCAGGCCATAATCTCCTGCTGATAAATCACTCATTGTATAGAAACAACAGCACACAGCGGAATAAATCACATATCCCTGAAATCAGTGTCTCAGCTCTTATCTCATGCTGCTTTCAGATTACATAGAAATACCTGCTGACAGATTCCCTTTAAGGGGTAAAGCCTGCAAAATGAATCTAAAATTAAGTTTGCCATTAAATGAAAAGAAGGCATATTATCGTTAGAATGTAAATTTGTTGTTTTGTGTGAGAAATAGATTTTCTAAATCCTTCAAAATCCCAAGAAGTAAAATTCAATAAAATGATCTGAACCCTACCCTCCATCTGAGTTCAGTCCTACACGTGGATTTAGTGCAGGAAAATATTCTTAAACCTTGACACAAGAGGCTAAACCGCCTTGCAAGTTCCTTACCTGATCATTTAGCATCTCACTTTTCTTCAGTAACCTATTTTTTAGTTGTCAGGAATTCAGAGACTTATTTTGCTACTTAACATCTGTCACATAATTCCAGTTATCTCTTTTAATCTCCTACATGGGGACTAGCTGGAGACAGAGAAAACAACAGATGGATTCAGCAATTATGGGGCCTGTCTATGACATGTTAACTAAACAATTTCTTACCACTAATCAGTAATTTTAAAACAACACTGGGTAGACTGCAAAGGAAAAAGCAATGTCATCTGAGGCAGCCCACTGTGCATACTAATATACAATTTACTACTAAAAATCTTTATATCTCTATGTATTTCCATCTTTAACCCTTTCAAAAGTATGATCAATTCTGATCCCCCTATCAACTGGGGAAGGTCCTGCCTGAAAGGACCACTGTGCAAAAATGTCATTGTGTCTGTTAGAGCCGGAGTTGGAGAACCTTTTGTCTCCAAGGCGCCATTTGGATATTTAGACCATCACTCGGGAGCTGTACAAAATTATCAACTTGAAATTTATCCTGCTATATTTGGTCAAGCATTTAATTAACTCACCCCTAATGTGATGGATGGAACCGCTTCTCTTTGGTGCAGCTGTGATGTTAGGTGGTATGGATGATATTGCTACTCGTAATATGTGATACCAATACAGATGCTTTTCCAAGTTTGCCTTCTGTGAAGCACCTGGGGGTTCAAGGTGCTCACCACACATCTTGATAAGTTCCAGGAGGGGTCTAGTTTCCAAAATGGTGTCACTTGTGGCGAATTTCCACTGTTTAGGCACATCAGGGGCTCTCCAAATGCAACATAGTATTCGCTAATTAATCAAGAAAATTTTGCATTCAAAAAGTCAAACGGTGCTCCTTTCCTTCCAATTTCCGCCACACATATGGGGTAGCAGCATGCTCAGGAGAAATTACACAACAATTTTTGTGGTCCATTTTTTCTTGATTCCCTTACAAAAATGAAAAAAAATTGGGTGCAAAGTAAAATTTTTGCTGCTTCCAATAGGTGGCGCTATAGAGTTTAAGTCCTCTTTTTCTCTTAAGAGGCAATTTCCATATTAAATTTTCCAGAGGAGCATTGCACGGCGAATAAGCCTCCTTACCTTGACATGCCAAAGCCGGTAAGCCACTCTCCAAAAGGAGAAACGTTATCCCTTAGACCTCAGTCCAGAGGCTCTCACCTAGCCAAATCAGTTCTCGTACTTTGCACTGATGAGGGCCAACAGCTGGAAACACCATGTCTGCAAATTGAGAATCTGATTTGGCTTTTATCCTAAGTCATATTGCACGACTCGTTAAAGGGTTGATTGTGACTTGTAGGATTGCTGCTTCCAATAGGTGGCGCTATAGAGTTCAAGTCCTCTTTTTTTCTCAAGAGGCAATTTGCATGTGAAAAAAGTTAAATGTTCATTTTTTTCTTCCATATTCCATTAATTCTTGTGAAGCTCCTGAAGGGTTAATAAGCTTCTTGAATGTGGTTTTGAGTACCTTGAGGGGTACAGTTTTTAAAATGGTGTCACTTTTGGATATTTTCTGTCATATACACCCATCAAAGTTACTTCAAAAGTGATGTGGTCCCTAAAAAAATGGTTTTGTAAATTTAGTTGGAAAAATGAGAAATTGCTGGTCAAATTTTAACCCTTATAACTTCCTAACAAAAATTTTTTTTGTTTCAAAAATTGTGATGATGGAAAGTAGACATGTGGGAAAGAATTCAAAGTTTGAAAATTGCAAAATTTTTGCAAAATTTCCGTTTTTTTCACAAATAAATGCAAGTCATATCAAATAAATTTTATCACTATCATGAAGTACAGTATGTCACGAAAAAACATTCTCAGAATCAATGTGATCCGTTGAAGCGTTCCAGAGTTATTACCTCATAAAGTGACACTGGTCAGAATAGTAAAAATTGGCCTGGTCATTAATGTTCAAAGAGCCTTAGGGGGTAAAGGGGTTAAACTGCTTTTGCTACCTTTGGCACCAAAAATTGTGCCAAATTTTAGGTGTATTCAAAAATACACCAGGGGAGGACTGGAATGGAACTGCATCAAATTTTGCGACTTTTTAAAAAGTCGTCATTGATGAATCAGTCTAAAAAATTTGGAATTGCTATACTTTGCCCACAAAGGAAAAAACATAAAAAAGAACAGGCAAGCACATCAAAAACAAGTGCAAAGGCAATGATGAATCGGGCCATGCAGTTTATTAAATATAAATTAAAAATTACATAGACCCTCATGCTAGTATCCAATAAAAGGTAGATGAGCACTTTAGCAGATAGACAAATATGTCAAAGTACTATTGCAAATACTTTTGTGCCCAAAAATGACACAAGTATTCTCGGAGTGATACATTTATTGACTAACCAGAAAAAAAAAGTGGAGGGGTTGATGCCTCCTAATGATAGGTTAAAGAGATCAAATTTAGGGTGGAGGTGGAATTGAATCCATGTAGTGAATCATAAATCCAGGTGTTAGATTGAGTCCTGTTGTCTTAAACTCCATTTAAAATGGGCAAGGTGTGTGTCAAGGGACGGGGAAGTGGACGTTATGGTGATGGTGATAGTGCACGCAGAGGCCGTGGGCAAGATGAAACTGTGCCTTCTGAGGGAGCACAACAAACACCCACGTCATGTCGAACTACCTTCCTGTCCCAATTTCTAGGGGGCCGTGGAACACCACTATTGAAGCCAGAATGAAAAGATTGTTAGATGGATAGCAGAAAATGCTTCCAGTCAGTTTGCCACCACCACCACCCTGTGTTCCACATGGTCCAGTCTCAGAAGATGTGAGTCTGGATCACATTATTATTATTACTTTATCGCCATTTATTCCATGGCACTTTACATGTGAAAAAGGGGTATACATCGCAAAAACAATTACAATAATCTTGAACAAAAATGTGACAGCGACTGGTATAGGAGAGGAGAGGAGCCTGCCCGCGAGGGCTCAGTCTACAAGGCATGGGTGAGGAAACAGTAGGTGAGGATAGAGCTCGTCTTGCAGCGGTATGGTGGAGCAAGGGTTACTGCAGGTTGTACGCATGTCGCAAGAGGTGGGTATTCAGCTTCCTTTTAAAGGTTTCAACAGTAGGCGAGAGTCAGAAATGGTGGGGTACAGAGTTCCAGAGAAGGGGGATGCACGGGAGAAATCTTGCATGCGATTGTGGGAAGAGGAGATTAAAGAAGGAGATCTTGTGAGGATCAGAGGTTGCGGCCGGGTGTCAGGACCCGCAGAAGCGCTATCCCTAGTGAGAAATGGCCATTGTCCGTCTCTCCTTTCCCGCACTCCTTGCTTTCCACAGATTTTTTATTTGTATGAAATAAAAAATTACGGTACTCATTTTAAAGAACGGTGAGTGCAACTTTCAGTTTTCTGTTTTTTACATATTATTTTTTTAAAAGCTTACACCTATGTTTCTTATTCTAATTTATGTGTGTCCACACTAACAGGTGGGGTCCATCAGCTGTTTGACAGGTGGTGCAGACATTCTTTTGTATTTTTCTGTTACATATAATGCAAGCGCAAGTATGCAGTCAGCCACCCACCCACCCATAGGCCGCAATACTAAACTGCCATATTTCTGGACAGCTGCCTGTGCTTAAAATGTTGCCTTTTAGGCTCGTGGAGGTGGGAGCTTTCCACAACCTCATGGCGGTGTCCGGGTGTCCATACCTGGCCGCCAGCTGCCACTATTTCTCCCGGTATCGTCTCCGCCTTCCATAAGCGCGAGTCCCAGAACATTACCTGTGCCTTCCCCAGTGCACTTACGTGGGAAGGACCGCTTAACTGCAAACACGTGGACAAGTGAATGTGGCCAGGGACGGTTCATCTCACTGACGCATTCCACTGGGTTAATATTGTGGAAGCCGGGACCCAGTGGAACCCTGGGACGGAACACGTCCTCCCAACGCAGAGGATTGCAGGCCCTGGGTCAATCAGGGTTACCCTACATTCTACAGCTCCTGCACCACCTCCTCCTCTTCAGCCTCCATCTCCATCACTTTTTTCAGGACATATTCCAGATTATTTACTTAAACTTCATGTGTGGCAATAACAATAAGCAGGACTGTATGCTTAGGCGACAAACCGCACACCGTTGCAGAGTTGTTGAATGCTGTATCAGAGAACCTGGTGTCAGCTCTGAAGCTAGGCAAGCTCGCACATGTACCATGCCTGGCCCATGTGCTCAACTTAGTGGTTCTGCAGTTTCTCAAAGTCTACACGGATCTGCCAGAGCTGCTTGTGAAAGTATGACGTGTGTTTGCTCATTTCAGAAAGTCAGCTACAGCTTCCGTTGCCCTGGCAGAGCTTCAGGAGCATTTGCAGCTTCCAGCTCACCGACTGGTGTGCGATGTTACTACAGGTTAGAAATAAACGTTGCAGATGTTTGGAATGATTTTGAGCAGCAGAGAGCAGTTGTTGAGTACCAGCTTCAACACGTCCGTCGGCATTCAGGTCAGCCTCCGCACATAAGAGCTGATGAGTGGGCATGGATGTCTGACATCTGTGCCCTCGTCCAAAACTTTGAGGACTCCACCAAGATGGTGAGCGGCGATGACGCCATAATTAGCGTCACCATCCCGCTTCTCTGTCTACTGAAATGCTCGCTGTTCACAATTAAAGAAGAGGCATTGCAGGCGGAGCAAGGATCTGTAAAGGGTGATGCTACTCAGCCCAGCCTCACCTCAGCGCGGATTGGGTGATAATGAGGAGGAGGAGGAAGAGAACATAGACAGTAATACTCTTGGTGAGAACAGGGAAGTCTTGGCTGTTGGCAGTCTGGCACACAAGGCCGACTATATGCTCCCCTGCCTTTACCGTGACCATTGTTGTATAAATTTTGGGTATTACAGAAAACTGGCACGGCATGAGAGAATTCTTGGAGACGGAGGTGTGAAGTTTTGATTAAGGAGGATGTCTGTTTTGGATCAGTTGCAGAACGGAGGGCACAGGAGGGGTGAATCACAGAAATGAGGGAAGAGATATAGGCCGGTGCAGAACTGTGGACAGCTTGGTGGGTGAGAGAGATGAATTTGTATTGTATTCTGTAGCGATTTTTTAACCTAACCAGTGCAATGACTAGCACAGGGTAGAGGCGTCGGTGAAGTGGCTTGATAGAAATATAACCCTGGCTGCTTGCATTCAAAAGGGATTGGAGAGAAGACAGTTTGTTTAGAGGGAGACCGATGAGAACAGAGTTGCACTAGTGAATAAGAGTGACAGTAAGAGTTTTTGCAGTATCAAAGGTGAGAAAAGGTCGACTTCTGGAGAAGTTTCTAAGGTGCAGGTGATATGAGCGAGTGAGTGATTTTCCAAGTTGAATAAAGGAAAGTTGTGTGTCAAATATGACTTCAAGATAGCAGGCGTGCCGAGTGGGAGTTATGGTGGCAGCACCTAAAGGAAATTTCAAAGTCAGGTATAGGTAGGTTAGTAGAGGGAAGAAACCGAAGGAGTTCATTTTGGGAGATATTAAGTTCAGGCTCTTGTTGAAGAATTATAACAAAAAAAAAATTCCCATCTGACAACGCTGGCGGCAGAGGTCACAGTCAGACAGTTCATTGGACAACCAAGGAGTACAAGCGAGGAAGATACAAACCAGATACGGCAGAGGCAGGAGAACGCTGTCAAAGGTCTGGGACAGTTTTCTCAGACCCTCCCAGTGCCCAGGCCCTGATACATGGGGTACTCTGACAAGGAGGGAAAAGTTTTGGAAGATGCAAGCTGGACACGTGGCATGAACTGTCTTTCTACGCCGTGGAGGTCCTGGCCGCTAGTATTTTGTCAGAGAGAGTTTTTAGTGCCGCCGGGGGCATTATAACTGATAAAACTGATAGGCGCATCCACCTGTCAAAATGCTGAAAGTCTCATAAAAATGAACAAGAGCTAAATTGGGCCAGTCTTCTTAACACCACCAGATGATAGCATCAAACATAAACTCAAATCCAGTGGTTATTTTTTTGGGGGTCTATTCCCATGCACCCCTTCACACCCAGACATGGGTATACCCTTCAGGAATTGTTCTATTTTATATCTCCCTCCTGCTTCTCCTCATCCTCCACCACCATATCACCAGGGAGACCGTGATGCAACACGCACATCATTTTTTTAAGGGTGTTCCTGATTAGAGACTAGCAAATATTTCAATATTCGAATTACAATCGCCGTTTTTGCAATATTCGCCAATGAAATTGTCGAATATTCGCCGAACATTGCCAAACACCATTGATTCAATGGGTGCCAAAACCACACGTATACACAACACCTTCAAACGGGACCAAAAGCTGCCAAAACACATCAAATTAGGGGCAGTCACCAGGAAAGTGCCATCAATTGACCCAGAGTACAAGTAGTATAATTATTATTATTTATTATTATAACAGCATTTATTCCATTGCGCTTTACATGTGAAAATAAGTCTCTGACTGGTACAAGAGCAGAGAGGACCCTGCCCGTGAGGGTGCACAAACAGTCTATAAGGGATGGATGAGGATACTGTAGGTGAGGGTACAGCTAGTCGTGCAGCGCTATGGTGAAGTGAGGGTTACTGCAGGTTGTAGGCTTGTCAGAAGAGGTGGGTCTTCAGCTTCCTTTTAAAAGTTTCAACAGTAGGCGAGAGTCTGATATGTTGGGGTACACATTTCAAGAGTAGAAGGGATGCACAGGAAAAATCTTGTATGCGATTGTGGGAAGAAGAGAGAAGACAGGAGTAGAGAAGGAGATCTTGTGAGGATCGGAGGTTGCGTGCTGGTATGTACCGGGAGACTAGGTCACAGATATATGGAGCAGACAGGTTGTGGATGGCTTTGCTTGTCATGGTTATGGTTTTGAACTGAAGTCTCTGGCCAATGGGGAGCCAGTGAATAGTGCCATAGATTGCAATCTTATAGATTGCTGGAGCCAGTCCACAGTAAAAAAGCAGCCACAAAGTGTCCAGGAACCTTCCTGTTAAGGGGACGGTTGCAAACAACTTTATTAAATAATGGAAAGCAACCGAACCCGGGGTCCACGATGCAGCCTGGTGGACTGCAGCCGAACACCTTCCGGGTGAGAAGGTAAAACAACCAACTTAAATAACAATCCACTCCGTGTTACTGCACACCGGAACGGGAATAGGGATTCACACTATCTCCGTTAACTGCATTAGAGATGTGCGATAAATAATGTATCTGTAGTCCTGTTACAGCACAGAGACTACACAGCAGGCGGTAGGATGCGTGGGTGCTACACGCCGGCGTATAAGTGCTCCCAGCCAGCGTGCTACCGGACTGAGGAGTATCTCTCCACGTGGCTTACAGGCGGTGCCGGGGATATGGCGTCTGCAGACTGCTCGGGTGTATGGCGACCCCTTTGTCGGAGCCATACTGTCAGACGAATCTACCTGCCTCCCTCCACCTAAGGCTGCCTATCCCCTGCTAAACCTGCCTGAATCAAGCTAAAGCACACGTGGAGCTCAAACAGCCAAGCGTCCACACAACACCATCACTGCTCAATGATCAGAGCCACCGCCATGTTTGTGGGCGGGCTTTTTAAAGATTAAGCCCTGCCCACTGTCGCACTATTGGTGACGTCACCCGCGACCAATCAGGCAGTGCCAGGTCACCGGGTCAGCTGACTCCCAAACCACCAATCACGGTCCGCCATGTCACGGGCATGCTCAGTGCAGAGAATCCTGGACTTAGGCTCCAGCAGCCCTGTCTCCCTCCGCAACCTATCCTTCTTGTTGCTAGGAACAAAGACACAAAAGACAACCTGTACATCTCATGCACCAGCTAGGCATTGGGACCAACAACAATGCTGAGCAGCATCTGCCCTGGCTGGACTGGAATGGGAGACCACAGAATCCACTGATGGTTCTGAACCCATTTCAAATCCAGCAAACACCTAACACTTCCCACCCACTTTTCTTAGCCAGGGCTGCTTCTCAGCAGAGTTTTACGGGCCCACCAGAGAATCCTCGGGTGGGCCCTGGGCTCTCCATCAGGAGAGTTCATGTTAGCGCAAACTTTGCAGCTGCTATGGGGCTCTTGAACGGGGGAGAAAGGTGGGCCCTCAAAATCAAATCCTCTGGTGGGCCCAATGTTTTTCACTGACACTGCTTCTCGGTGAGAGTTGTATTTCACCACAGCCATATTCTTTAGCTCAGTGAAATGATTGGCATAGAGGGAAACCGTATCTACTCCGGCTGTCATTTCTCTACCACCAGGTTCCGCCCATTGTCACGCATGACCATGCCTGGCTGAATGCTCAGCGGTGAGAGCCACAGATCAGGCTGCTGTGTTACAGCTTTCAACAACTCTGCAGCAGTGGGCGGTTTGTCACGAAAGCATTAAGCATATTATCTGCAGCACAGCCTGTTGCTGCTTGGCCAAGGCAGTGCTGCAGTGCTTTCAGCTTGTGACTGATGTGGTCATTTTGGAGATGGAGGCCTAACCGGAGGAGGAGGTACAGGAGCTGAACAATGTGATTACATTGAAGTTACATTGGCGAGTCTGGTTTTTATACTAAAGAAAGATCCTACTGCGTTTTTTTTACGTCTCTTCAAATGTGTATTGGAGTGCGTCCTAATTTTTGGCAGCTCTTGAAATTGTTGCATATGCAATTACAGTATAGGAGACACACTCCTTAATAATGGGAAGGACAATTCAAATAGATTCTATGTTCTAGAATATTAACTGTCTTATCTTATCACAGTATGGATAGCGTATTACACCGATCCAGCTAGGTATTATTGCCTTATACTGTGTGCTGCTGGTGCTGCCCAAAAAATGTAAAATCTATTCTATTCCCTATCAATAACGCTGTCAGATGCATTTACAATAGGAATAGGTGCTGCTAGGTGGCATCATCACCAGCTACACATGAGTGTTCATTCTGGTCACATAAATGTCTTCCCCAGTCCAAAACTTTATTTTTTTATTTATTTGGCCTTATATACAAGTCATTACCCTGGAAAGAATGTTTCTTAACATTTTTTCCATTTTAACTAGATTTTTTTTGGTCAGTCCGCAAAACTGGCGTAATACTCTGACAACATTGTTCACAGATATGCTATTTGTCAGCGGCCAACTGAGAATAGATTTGAACCCTCAACTGCAATACTTTAAATGGAGTCATATGGGATAACGTCTGATGGCCACGGTTTCAGGCAGTCGCCAAATAGTATGGTATTTGTCAGTTAGAAAGTGTCAATTGGTTCAACAAAACACAGGTGGCTGACTTTAAAATGAGTGGAATATTTGGCACGCTCCACAAAATTTCTGCATTATTACGGCAGTCATATGGATCACGTGCATCTGATGATTGAAAAAAGTTCCTCTGCTTCCACAATACAGTAATATGAATAAAACAAAAAAAATCTGTCTGTATTCTGCGAACAAGCAAATGGAGCTGTAAAATGGTGTACACTGACACACTGCTACAATCTATAAATGGAGGACAATATTTTCCACGTTCAATACAAATGGCTGGATTTGAACCGCAGTTATATGTGATACGTCTGACAGAAAACCACAGTTTTAAATAGCAGGCCTGTAGTTTACTAATATTATTCTACACAGAGACCTAGTGTGAATAACTTGACCAACACACTGCAACGAAATGAAAATGGAAGAAATGGCTGATTTTGGAACACTCTTATAGGTGATATGTCTGACAGAGAACCACAGTTTTAAATAGCAGGCCTGTAAATTACTAATACTATTCTTCACAGACACCTAGTGTGAATAGCTTGACCGACACACTGCAACAGAATGGAAAAGGAGGCCAATATTTTCCACGTTCAGTTTAAATTTCTGGATTTTCATTGCTGAAATATGTAACGGATCTGGCTTTATTCTGCAGTGAGAACAAGCAAATGGAGCTGAAAAATGGTGTACTCTGGATTGCTTTTTAAGCAAATAACCAGGATTAAGATAAAAAAAAAAATTTGCCCTGGCCCCTGATATCTGGGGCTATGTCTACAAATATCTGTAATTATTACAACAGCAGCAGACAGGACATTCAATGGACCCTCTTGTGCTGTATCATACACTACAGTTTTCTACATACACTGCCTGCCTGCCAAGCACTGATTATATGCAGCTGGATTAGTCCCCAGAAGGACTGTTAGTTCAGATGGATATATAGATATATGTTGTGGAATACCTATACTAACAGGACCCTCTTGTGCTGTATCATGCACTGCAGTCTGCCACATACCCTGCCTGCCTGCCTAACTCCTGCTATCACCACTGAATGTATGCAGCTTGATTAGTCCTCAGAAGGACTGTTAATTCAGTTGGATATATACAGTATATACCGTATATATCTATACATATATATACAGTACAGACCAAAAGTTTGGACACACCTTCTCATTTAAAGATTTTTCTGTATTTTCATGACTATGAAAATTGTATATTCACACTGAAGGCATCAAAACTATGAATTAACACATGTGGAATTATATACTTAACAAAAAAGTGTGAAACAACTGAAAGTATGTCTTATATTCTAGGTTCTTCAAAGTAGCCACCTTTTGCTTTGATGACTGCTTTGCACACTCTTGGCATTCTCTTGATGAGCTTCAAGAGGTAATCACCGGAAATGGTCTTCCAACAATCTTGAAGGAGTTCCCAGAGATGCTTAGCACTTGTTGGCCCTTTTGTCTTCACTCTGCGGTCCAGCTCACCCCAAACCATCTCGATTGGGTTCAGGTCTGGTGACTGTGGAGGCCAGGTCATCTAGCGTAGCACCCTATCCCTCTCCTTCTTGGTCAAATAGCCCTTACACAGCCTGGAGGTGTGTTTGGGGTCATTGTCCTGTTGAAAAATAAATGATGGTCCAACTAAACGCAAACCGGATGGATTAGCATGCCGCTGCAAGATGTTGTGGTAGCCATGCTGGTTCAGTATGCCTTCAATTTTGAATAAATCCCCAACAGTGTCACCAGCAAAGCATCCCCACACCATCACACCTCCTCCTCCATGCTTCACGGTGGGAACCAGGCATGTAGAGTCCATCCGTTCACCTTTTCTGCGTCGCACAAAGACACGGTGGTTGGAACCAAAGATCTCAAATTTGGACTCATCAGACAAAAGCACAGATTTCCACTGGTGTAATGTCCATTCCTTGTGTTCTTTAGCCCAAACAAGTCTCTTCTGCTTGTTGCCTGTCCTTAGCAGTGGTTTCCTAGCAGCTATTTTACCATGAAGGCCTGCTGCACAAAGTCTCCTCTTAACAGTTGTTGTACAGATGTGTCTGCTGCTAGAACTCTGTGTGGCATTGACCTGGTCTCTAACCTGAGCTGCCGTTAATCTGTGATTTCTGAGGCTGGTGACTCGGATAAACTTATCCTCAGAAGCAGAGGTGACTCTTGGTCTTCCTTTCCTGGGGCGGTCCTCATGTGAGCCAGTTTCTTTGTAGCGCTTGATGGTTTTTGCAACTGCACTTGGGGACACTTTCAAAGTTTGCCCAATTTTTCGGACTGACTGACCTTCATTTCTTAAAGTAATGATGGCCACTCGTTTTTCTTTACTTAGCTGCTTTTTTCTTGCCATAATACAAATTCTAACAGTCTATTCAGTAGGACTATCAGCTGTGTATCCACCTGACTTCTGCACAACACAACTGATGGTCCCAACCCCATTTATAAGGCAAGAAAACCCACTTATTAAATCTGACAGGGCACACCTGTGAAGTGAAAACCTTTTCCGGTGACTACCTCTTAAAGCTCATCAAGAGAATGCCAAGAGTGTGCAAAGCAGTCATCAAAGCAAAAGGTGGCTACTTTGAAGAACCTAGAATATAAGATATACTTTCAGTTGTTTCACACATTTTTGTTAAGTATATAATTCCACATGTGTTAATTCATAGTTTTCATGCCTTCAGTGTGAATGTACAATTTTCAAAGTCATGAAAATACAGAAAAATCTTTAAATGAGAAGGTGTGTCCAAACTTTTGGTCTGTACTGTATATATGTTGTGGAATACCTATACTAACTATAAACAAGCAAATCTCTCTCTGACTCAGCAGCACCTCTCCCTACTCTGCCTGATTCCGGGCTAGACTGTGACGAGCATAGCGGCGCCAGGTCTTATATAGACCTGATGATGCTGTGCGGCCAGCCAGTCACTGTAATGCCACAACCAACATGGCTACGGCATTACTGTGCGTGGCAGGCAATCCCTGCATGTTCATTGGCTCTCTAAAGAGCGCCAAACATGCAGGGATGGGACATGAGTTCCCACCCAAGCAACCCGGAAATACTCGCCGAGTGCCGAGCTTGTCGAGCACAGTGATGTTCAGGCAAGTACCGAGCAGTGTCGAGCACGTTCGCTCATCACTAATAAAGACAAGTCTAACTACCTTATACACTAGAAAACAATTGTAGGTAATAAGGAAAGATACAATAATTGTAATCTATTCAACCCTATTGGAAGGCCCTTACTAGCGATGGAGGTTGGCACCCTGAATAACTAAGAAATATGGCACCTCAGGTCCAACATGGACTTTCCATTGCCCTAAAATGCACTTAAATAATAAAACAAGACTGCAAGGGCTAAGTTCAGCTCCAGGTTTTTGTGGGCCCCAGGCGAAAGAGTCTCAGTGGGTCCCTTTAACACATATCCGATTCATGATGCACAGATACCGCAGAGAAATATACACTGCTCAAAAAAATAAAGGGAACACTGAAATACCACATCCTAGATCTGAATGAATGAAATATTCTCATTGAATACTTTGTTCTGTACAAAGTTGAATGTGCTGACAGCAAAATCACACAAAAATTATCAATGGAAATCAAATTTATTAACCAATGGAGGCCTGGATTTGGAGTCACCCCCAAAATTAAAGTGGAAAAACACACTACAGGCTGATCTAACTTTGATTTAATGTCCTTAAAACAAGTCAAAATGAGGCTCAGTATTGTGTGTGGCCTGCATGTGCCTGTATGACCTCCCTACAATGCCTGGGCATGCTCCTGATGAGGTTGCGGATGGTCTCCTGTGGGATCTCCTCCCAGACCTGGACTAAAGCATGATGTCCCAGATGTGCTCAATCGGATTCAGGTCTGGGGAATTGGCGGGCCAGTCCATAGGTTCAATGCCTTCATCTTGCAGGAACTGCTGACACACTCCTGCCATATGAGGTCTGGCATTGTCTTGCATTAGGAGGAGCCCAGGGCCAACCGCACCAGCATATGGTCTCACAAGGGGTCTGAGGATCTCATCTCGGTACCTAATGGCAGTCAGGCTACCTCTGGCGAGCACATGTAGGGCTATGCAGCCCTCCAAAGAAATGCCACCCCACACCATTACTGGCCCACTGCCAAACCGGTCATGCTGAAGGATGTTGCAGGTATCAGATCACTCTCCACGGCGTCTCCAGACTCTGTCACGTCTGTCACATGTGCTCATTGTGAACCTGCTTTCATCTGTGAAGAGCACAGGGCGACAGTGACGACTTTGCCAATCCTGGTGTTCTGTGGCAAATGCCAAGCTTCCTGCACGGTGTTGGGCTGTGAGCACAACCCCCATCTGTGGACGTCGGGCCCTCATACCACCCTCATAGAGTCGGTTTCTAACCGTTTGTGCAGACACATGCTCATTTGTGGCCTGCTGGAGGTCATTTTGCAGGGCTCTTGCAGTGCTCCTCCTGTTCCTCCTTGCACAAAGAAGGAGGTAACGGTCCTGCTGCTGGGTTGTTGCCCTCCTGTGGCTCCCTCCACATCTCCTGGTATCTGCTCCATGCTCTGGACACTGTACTGACAGACACAGCTACCCTTCTTGCCACAGCTCGCACTGATGTGCCATCCTGGATGAACTGCACTACCTGAGCAACTTCTGTGGGTTGTACTGTAGACACCGCCTCATGCTACTGTACCTCTAGGGGTGAGAGCAATGGCAACATGAAAAAGTGACCAAAGCAACAGCCAAAAAGGATGAGAACAGAGAAATAGTCTGTGGTCACCACCTGCAGAACCACTTCTTTATAGGGGGTATCTTGCTAATTGCCTATCATTTCTACCATTTGTCTGTTCCATTTGCACAACAGCAGGAGAAATTGATTCACAATCAGTGTTACTTCATAACTGGATAGGTAGATTTCACAGAAGTGTTATTGACCTGGAGTTACATTGTGTTGTTTAAGTGTTTCCTTTATTTTTTGAGCAGTGTATATATAGTACAATGCTGAAGATTTCGCTTCTTACATTACATAAGTGATAGCTATTGTAACTTCTACAAAAGCTCAGAAACCGGTGAATCCTTGCAGCACACAGTACAGACCGGACAGTATAGTCCTCCATACAGTATTATGGGCACCACATAGTCCTCCATACAGTATTTTGGGCCCCATATATTGCTCCATACAGAATAATGACCCCACATAGTCCTCCGTACAGTATAATGGGCACCACATAGTCCTTCATACAGTATTATGGGCCCCATACATTGCTCCATACAGAATAATGGACCCCATATAACGCTCCATAGAGGATACTGGTCCCCATATAACGCTCCATAGAGGATACTGGCCCCCTTATAATGCTCCATAGAGGATGCTGGCCCCCTTATAATGCTCCATACAGGATACTGGCCCCTTTATAACGCTCCATACAGGATACTGGCCCCCATATAACGCTCCATACAGAATACTGGCTCCCACATAATGCCCCATGCAGACTGTGCCCCCACATAATGTCCCATGCAGGATGTCACTTCCCCCCATATAATGCCCCATGCAGGATGTCACTTCCCCCCATATAATGCCCCATGCAGGATGTCACTCCCCCCCATATAACGCCCCATGCAGGATGTCACCCCCCCTATATAATGCTCCATGCAGGATGTCACCTCTCCCCCCCAATTAATGCCCCATGCAGGATGTCACTACCCCCCATATAATGCCTCATGCAGGATGTCACTTCTCCCCCCTATATAATACCCCATGCAGGATGCTACCTCTCCCCCCATATAATGCCCCATGCAGGATGTCATCACTCCCCCCATATAATGCCCCATGCAGGATGTCGCTTGCCCCCCCCATATAATGCCCCATGCAGGATGTCACTTGTTTCCCCCACCCATATAATGCCCCATGCAGGATGTCACCTCTCCCCCAATATAATGCCCCATGCAGGATGTCACTTGTCCCCCCACATTTAATGCCCCATGCAGGATGTCATCACCCTGCCCTCTCCCCCCATATAATGCCCTATGCCTCTATACATATAAAAGAAAAAAAAAATCAAATACTCACCTCACTTCTCACCTGCTGCCACTGCTTGGACTCCTCAGCGTCTTCCCGCTTTGCGCTGTGACGGCTCAGGAGAGAGCGCGGTGTAAAGACGTCACCACGCCCTCTGACCTGAGATGTCACAGTGCAGTAGCCGCGGAAGAGACCGGACCTGCTGCGGAGGCACGGGAAGAGGTAAGTATTGTGCCAGCTGCCGGGGCCCTGATCAAGCGGGGGAGGTGGCGGGCGCTGGCACCGGCACCGCACCGCTCACGGGTCCCATAGCGCGCCGGGGTGCCCGACGGTGAGTGGGCCCCCCCGCCTGCTCAGGGCCCCAGCACTTGCCCGGGTCTGCCGGGTGCTGACGCCGGGCCTGGCTAAGTTGCTCAGCAATCATCTAATATAACCAATCTGTCACATCCTATGAGATATATAAAATGTTTCAATAACACCTCACTTCAAATCAGACAACAGTTTGCTAATAGAATATGGACTTATCTAAAAAATCCAGATATTTTCATCCCATGTTGCAGTATCTGATGTGTTTTCACTCTCAGTCAGGAAGTTTCTCACAGGATAAAAAATGACCATTATCTGCCAAACACTGACGATGGTTGCTGTATTGTCACACTACTTGCTATGTAACATTCAAGATAACATGGAATGGATAATCATCACAGAAAAAAGGCAGCCATATTTAACAAGACCCAATATTATTGCACTGCAGGATGCAACAGACCCCCATGATAAAAGCTGAGTCAGCACAGGTGTAAAATACTGATGAAACAGCCACTTACATGCCTACCATTAATGGAGGGGTTGGTTTTCATAACTTTTTCTTTCATTTTTAGGGAGTGCAGTGACCGAAAAAAAATGCAATTCTGGTATTTTGATTTTTCTCATTATGGTGTTTGCTATATGGATTAATTAATTTTATATTTTGATAGATCTGACTTAGAAAAATACGGCAACATCAAATACAGTGAAACCTCGGTATTCGACTGCTTTGAAATTTGTCGATTTGGTACTCAAGCAAATCAGCGTTCACCTACACTCGAACATGTTGAAAAGCTTTTATTAATTTGGATAAACAAGAAGCAGTTAGTAGGTGACAGCATGTCGTAAGCCATGATATGTGAAAAAGCAAAAGTGTTGCATGCTGATCTTTTGCACAACAAACCGATACTGAGTACTGAGAGCATTGAGTTTTAAGGCCAGCCACAGCTGTTTTGATCCATAGTGTGGTGAGGCATGGCGAGGCAGCTAGCGTTAACAAAAAGGCTGCTGATGAATTTGTCAGTGAATTCCAATATCAAGTTTTTAACAGTGATGAGACAGGACTTTTTGGAAAAAAATTGGCTAGTAGAACCTATATCACGAAAGAGGAAAAGACATTTCTAGGCCACAAACCAATGAAGGTCAGATTCACTCTATTGTTGTGCGGGAATGCTCAGGGCCATCTTAACAACATTATGGGCCCGTGGGCAAACAAGTGTGCTGGGGCCCCTACCACGACCACTCACAGGAATGAAAAGTAAATGGTCGATAATGTTAAAGAAGTTGTATATTACTTTAGCTTAACCCCCTAATGTATCCCCCCAGGGCCCCTAAGACTTTTTGTAAATATCTTCCGTTGCTGATAATGCCTGTGAGCAGCGTTATCGGTGGCCATTCACAGGCATCACGTGACCCCGCGCTGACATCAGGACAAGTGAGGTGTGACTCAGCGCTGGGGTCCCCGCAGTGGCTGCTGGGTTGTGGGTGGGGTTACCCCCCACATCACACCCAGCATCCACCGCGCGCTTTCCCAATGAATGGGGAGAGGCAGAGCGCGCGGTGGATGCAGGGTGTGACGGGGGGGGGGGGGGGGGGGGTATCCCCACCCACAGCCTGGCATCCACCGTGGAACCAGGAAGAAAAAGAACCCTGGCTGCTGCCAGCACTTGTCGTGACATCAGCGGATGTCAGAGCCGGCTGCAGCTGGGGGTCACGTGATGCCTGTGAGCGGCCAGCGATAGCGCCACTCACAGGCATTGTCTGCAAAGGAAGGTATTTACAAAAAGTCTTAGGAGCTCCAGGGGGATACTTTGGGGGGGAATCTAAAGTAGTGGACAACCCCTTTAAGCATATATTTTTTTTAATGCCACTTCAACAAAGCTGGTATTAAAACATTAAAAATATGCTGTACAGAAGGAACTAATCAACATGATAACGATTTGAACAATACCCAAGGCTTGAAAAACGCAACAATACTCAGTAAGCCACACAGATTAGATGGCACAGTATGAAAGTACAAACTTATTATTATAACAAGCATTTGCAGCATTTCTTTTCAGAGAATTTCTTTATTATTGACTTGAAATCAATGGTCTTCAGGATGTCATTATTCATGCACATGACTGAAAAGCAGTTTAATAAATTATGTTTCCCCATTGTGCTACGTAGCAGATTTTTTTTAGGTTTTAGTTTTGAAAAAGGACGTTCTCCAGTACAGTTGGTCACCATCATGCACATCTGAGTGCAATTTCAACATTTGGGAATACAGATTTCAAATTGTCCAAAATTATTTTTCGGCACAGTGCAGGGAGAATCTCACAATTTTCTTTAAGAGCCACGTAGTGATTGAGATGCTCGCATTCATTTAAAAGGTCAATTATCATAACTCAGGTCTTTGTGATACGTATTAGCCAGATGTTCACACTTTTTTTTAATGCATCAGAAACAATGGTTTTCAATTCAATGAAGAAACCAGATTTCCAATCTGTGAATAAGCCTCTGCATGTTATGTCAGTTCAGAGATTAACGTGTCCAGAATAGGGAGGAAAGTTTCCACTGTGACAGTGTCACTCGTTTTATATGTGAGGGGAGGTATGTGTCACTCAGGATGCTCTCCTGTGTGAACTAAGACCTACTTTATTTTTCTGCCAGCATGTTATATGCTGGTAGATTTACTCTGTTAAAGGGTGTGCGGTTTTATGGGAATGGCAAAGAGGGCGGGACGCCATTCCCCCTACCTCCCCTCAGGGTGTGGCTGAGCAATATGTAAAAGCTCAGTCCTGTTTTTTTTCCTGTGGAGTGTGGTCTGGAGAGGGAAGTCTCCAGACAGTATTGTGGAAGCTGTAGAGCTTTTCACAAGGACTTTAACAGTGCAGTTTATGCTACCGAGAGCGGGCGGAACCCGCTCATCTATGGACTGAGCTATACTTTGTTTTGTTTTTCCGTTTAACCCAGAGGGGTCTTGTTTATTTTCCTGCATGAGTTTCTGCCTGATAATAAACCGGCAGAAAGGTAACCTGACAACGTGTGTCCTGAGTCTGCCTCCGGGAGAGCCGAGCGAGTCATCTTGCCACAGTTGGTGTGAGAGTGCGTGCAGGATTCCAGGAACACGTGTACCTGCCACAAAGACCGGTGGATGTCCTGGGTGAGGGCTGCCAGCCAGCCAGAGAAGTCCAGAAGCATGGAGGAGCTAGTTAAGCACCTGGTCCAGGCCCAGCAGAGCATGCAGCAGCAGCACCAGGAGACGACCAAACTGTTGCTTCAGCAGATCCAGTTGCAGCAAAAGTCGCAACAGCAGCACCAGCAGGGGGCGCAACAGCAGATACAGCTTTTGGCGGACGCCATCCAGAGCAGGGCAGCCGTCCCACCCTCAGGGACGTCTGATGATTCTCACGTCAGGAAGGCGGTAAGGCGGGCCATGCAGAAGATGACCCCTGGGGATGATGTAGAAGCATTTCTGACTGTTTTTGAGAGGGTGGCTGATCGGGAGAGACTTCCACCAGCACAGTGGGCAGAGGTTCTGGCGCCATATTTATCGGGTGAACCCCAGAAGGCGTATTTTGACTTGGCGCTGCAAGATGTTAAGGAGTATCCCAAACTAAAGAGAGAGATCTTAGCACGTCTGGGAGTAAATATGGCGGTAAGAGCCCAGCGAGTTCATCACTGGGCGTATACTAGCAACAAACCCCCTCGTTCGCAGATGTTTGACCTCCTGCATCTTGTTCAGAAGTGGCTACAACCGGAGTCCTCCACTCCGGCCCAGATGGTTGAGCAGGTGGTGATTGACAGGTTCATGCATTCCCTTCCCAAGCCAGTACAGACCTTGGTTGCCCAGGGTGATCCCCAGAACGCAGATGACTTCATCGGCCTGGTAGAGAGGTACCAGGTAGTCGAGAGATCTCTTGGGAAACCGGATGCAGTCACTTCTCCCTACTGGGATACCCAAAAGGTGGCGGGTTCACCACGGAAGGGGTCTAGAGCCACCACTGGGGGACGTCCCACTCCTACTGAAGGTGCCTTTAGAACAGTTGGTAAAGATATAGTTTGCTGGCGGTGTCACAACCCTGGACATGTAGCCGCCAGGTGTCAAATATCCCCTGAGCCCATGGACTGCAGCCTAGGCAGACGGGTCTCCTATTATGCCTATCCAGCCTGTAGCGTGGACTGTCAACCCGGCGAGGGGCTGCAGGCGTGTGCAGTGTCCATTAATGGAGTAAAAGTGCTTGGGCTGTTGGACTCCGGGAGTCTGGTGACCTTGATCAGAGCATCCCTTCCCCACCAGTTGATCCCTTCCAAAACCCTGGGCGTTCGGTGCATCCATGGTGACGCCAAGGACTATCCCGTGGCCACAGTAACAGTGGGGACAGACTGTGGTGCCCAGTCCCATGAAGTCGGGGTAGTAAAGGACCTGATACATCCCGTCATATTGGGCTGTGATTTTTCCTTATTCTGGGACTTGTGGGGGAAGGGAACTGGACTAAGTAGCATGGGGAAAAGCCAGGTCCTTGAAGAAGAACACCGACGAAGTCTCAGATGGAGGAGTTCCCACTGTGCGTCCTTGTTGGTGATGAGGGTGAGACGGTGACCGAGGAGGCCGACCTCCATGCGTTAGATATGTCCAGAGAGAACTTTGGGACTGCTCAAGTTCGAGACCTGACCTTAAAGGGGGAGTTCGATCAGGTTACTGTATGTAATGGAGTTGCCCAAGAGCCGGGGGCCGACACCAGATTCCCCCACTTTGCAGTGCAGGGGGAGTTGCTATATCGGGTGGCCAAACTGAGGGGCGGTGAGATAGTGGAACAGCTGTTAGTGCCGGGGCCATACAGACGGTGGGTGCTAGATATGGCCCATTCACATGTTCTGGGGGGACACCTAGGGGTCGAGAAAACTCAGGAGAGGATATTGAGAAGGTTTTATTTGGCCAGGGTGTTATCGAGAAGTTCAAAACTATTGTAGGTCCTGCCCCACCTGCCAAATAACCGCTCCCTCCTCCCACTTCCGTAGCCCCTTAGTCCCACTACCTGTGATAGAGGTTCCCTTTGAGAGGATTGCCATGGACCTCGTGGGCCCCTTAGTTAAATCAGCTCGGGGCCACCAATATACCCTGGTCATCATGGACTATGCGACTCGGTATCCGGAAGCGGTTCCCCTAAGGAACATGTCCAGTAAAAGTATAGCCCGAGAGCTGGTCCATATTTTTGCTCGGACAGGTCTACCAAAAGAGATTCTGACAGACCAAGGAACCCCCTTCATGAGCAAGGTGATGAAGGAGCTTTGCAGAGTCCTTCAGATAACTCAGCTTCGGACCTCAATTTATCATCCACAGACGGACGGCCTAGTGGAACGCTTCAACAAGACCTTAAAGGCGATGCTCAAGAAGGTCGTTGAAAAGGATGGGCGAGACTGGGACTACCTGCTCCCATTTCTGCTTTTCTCGGTCAGAGAAGTTCCTCAAGCCTCCACTGGCTTCTCTCCATTTGAGCTCCTATATGGGCGGCATCCAAGAGGTCTCCTAGACATCGCCAAGGAAACTTGGGAGGCTGAAGTCACGCCACACCGGAGTATCATCGAACATGTCGCCCAGTTACAGGAGAGAATGTCAAAGGTGATGCCCATCGTGAAGGAACATCTCCTTCAGGCGCAGGAAGCCCAGGCGAGGGTCTATAACCGGTCGGCGAGAATAAGACAGTTCCAGCCCGGGGACCGTGTTTTGGTGCTGATCCCTACCATCGAGAGCAAGTTCCTCGCCAAGTGGCAAGGTCCATACGAGGTGGTGGAGAAAGTCAGCGAGGTTAATTATAAAGTCCACCAGCCTGGCCGAAGAAAGCCGCATCAAATATATCATGTAAATTTGCTCAAGCAGTGGCGGGACCGTGAACCTGTGGAAATTCCTTGCCTGGGAGCCGCACCAGAAGGCAAGGTGGAGGAGGTCACTATTGCAGAGACTCTATCATCGGTCCAGAAGCAACAGTGTCGAGAATTACTACAGCGGAATCGGGAGCTGTTCTCAGAGTTGCCGGGGCATACTCAAGTGGTAGAGCATGATGTGCTGACAGAGCCGCACGTACGAGTGAATCTGAAGCCGTATCGGATTCTGGAAGCATGCCGGGAGGTGATCTCGGCCGAGGTGAAGAGGATGTTAGATCTCGGAGTAATAGAGGAGTCAAAGAGTGGGTGGTCGAGCCCAATCGTCCTCGTGCCGAAACCCAATGGAGAGTGGAGGTTTTGTAATGACTACCGCCGGCTGAATGAGGTATCCAAGTGTGACGCGTACCCGATGCCCCGCGTCGACGAACTCATCGAGAGGCTTGGACCGGCGAGGTACATCACCACTCTCGACCTGACGAAGGGCTACTGGCAGATCCCCATGTCCTAGATGGCTAAGGAGAAGACGGCTTTCTCAACACCTCATGGGTGTTTTCAATACACGCGGATACCGTTCGGACTACAGGGGGCCCCAGCCACTTTCCAGAGGGCTATGGATCGGATCCTAGCCCCACATAAGAAGTATGCCGCAGCCTACCTTGATGACATTGTGGTCTTTAGCCCAGACTGGGCTAGTCACCTACCTAAACTATAGGCCGTTCTGGACGCGCTAAGGAAAGCAGGATTTACCATAAATCCAAGAAAGTGTGCCATCGGGAAGGAGGAGGCCAAGTACCTGGGCTATGTTGTTGGGAGAGGCGAAATAAAGCCGCAAAACAAGAAAGTGGAGGCAATTCAAACCTGGCCGCAACCACTCTCGAAGAAGCAGGTGAGAGCATTCCTAGGAATGGTGGGATACTACCGGCGGTTTATCCCGAATTTTGCCATGATTGCCGCGCCACTAACGGATCTTCTAAAAGGCACCAAATCAACCATGGTGAAATGGACGGAAGAAACGGAGACCGCGTTTCAACAGTTGAAGCTAACATTGTGCAAGCAGCCGGTCCTGGTCGCACCAGACTTCAAGAAAGAATTTGTGGTCCAGACGGACGCTTCAGAGGTTGGTCTAGGGGCTGTACTCTCCCAAGAGATAAATGGGGAAGAATATCCCATTCTCTATCTAAGCCGAAAGCTGTCCTCCTGCGAGAAGAACTACGCCATAGTAGAGAAAGAGTGTTTAGCCATAAAATGGGCCGTGGATACACTGAAATATTACCTACTAGGCCGGAAGTTTCGATTAGTATCAGACCATGCCCCGTTGAGATGGTTGAGGGAGAAGAGGGGTAAAAATGCCAGGGTAACTAGATGGTTCCTAGGGCTTCAAGAGTTTAACTTTCACGTGGAGCATAGGCCCGGGAAGTTACATGGGAATGCAGATGCCTCCTCTAGGATTCCCTGCCTGGTGTCAGAAGGTGCCCAAACCCCCGGCTTTGGGCAGAGGGGGGGAATATGTGACAGTGTCGCTGGTTTTATATGTGAGGGGAGGAATGTGTCACTCAGGATGCTCTCCTGTGTGAACTAAGACCTACTTTATTTTTCTGCCAGCATGTTATATGCTGGTAGATTTACTCTGTTAAAGGGTGTGCGGTTTTATGGGAATGTCAAAGAGGGCGGGACGCCATTCCCCCTACCTCCCCTCAGGGTGTGGCTGAGCAATGTGTAAAAGCTCAGTCCTGTTTTTTTTCCTGTGGAGTGTGGTCTGGAGAGGGAAGTCTCCAGACAGTATTGTGGAAGCTGCGGAGCTTTTCACAAGGACTTTAGCAGTGCAGTTTATGCTACCGAGAGCGGGCGGAACCCGCTCATCTATGGACTGAGCTATACTTTGTTTTGTTTTTCCGTTTAACCCAGAGGGGTCTTGTTTATTTTCCTGCGGAACCCTGCATGAGTTTCTGCCTGATAATAAACCGGCAGAAAGGTAACCTGACAACGTGTGTCCTGAGTCTGCCTCCGGGAGAGCCGAGCGAGTCGTCTTGCCACACCACCTTCAATGTTTCAGTTTTACTGAGAGGTACCTCTTCTTATGCTGATCCAACAAGATCATATATACTAAGAAGCATACTTCGTTTTCATTCCCGTTTTTTCCCATTACCACAATCTGTATCTGGACCCATACTCCTGGCTTTGAATTCATTTTCACTAAATTTCTCTCTAGTGTCCTGAAGATAGGTTTTCATAAACTCAAGAAGATTTGTGGTAACAAGGATGTTCACAAGCTTTGATTGCAGGACCTTGTGTTTTATTCATTTTTTCTAGCATGTCGTTCCAAAGAATTGTGAGAAAGATTGTTTCCAGGTTTTCCATGTTTTGCCTCAGTCTTCTTGCCTCTCACTTGTATTCACTTGCTGTTCATTGAGTGATAGAGAATCCAGAGCATGTTTTATTTTCTCGAAACCCCCATATAGAACATGAACAGCATTAATGTGCTGACCATCATGTGACAGACAGACGCTTCACCACAAAATCTTTTCCAAAAGATAATTTCAATACATTCCAGCGATAAGTATAACAAGCAAAAAACAAATACAGATGCTGAGCAAAGTCAAATCATTTTAGTCTGTAGACAACACTCTGTTGCTTTTACTCCCACCAAGTTCAGGCTGTGTCCAGCACAGGGGACATAGATGGCAAACTCATTAAGTTGATGAATCCGTGCTTGCAATCCAGTATATCGTCCTGACATGCTGTACTTGAGGCATTATCGTATGACTGACCTCGGCAGTTTGATAGTGGAATTTTGTTCTCATTAAGAAAATCCACAACAGTGTCTGTAAGATCCTTTGCTCCATGAGAAAAGATGGGGATGAACATCAAGAAACGTTTCACGGGCTCACAGCCTTTAATGTATTGGACAGTAAATATCAGTTGATTTGTGTATGAGATGTCTGGAGTGGAATCTTCACTTATTGAATAATGCTTTGACTCTTTTACTTCTTTAAGAATAGCACAAAGAACCTGTTGTTCCATTGAATCAATAAATTCCTCACAAATATTTGCAGACAAATATGACGGATTCCCTTTTCCAGGATTTCCATACTTTTTGATATGTTATAACAAGAAAGGGTAAAGTTCTCTCAGCAGCTTTAGTATACCAAAATAGTTGACATTTTTTGCTGACGCAATAATTTGATTGTCTTCACTAAATAGCAAACCTCTGGAGGCAAGAAAGCGAATTTCAGAAACCACACGTGTCAACACTTTGTGCCAATATTCCTGCTCTGAGCGATGTTGCTCAAGTAATAAAGAATCTACACCTCCAATTTCCTTATCAAATATGATGTCACGCAATTTTGATGTTCTTGCCCAAATTCATGTTCTACAGTAAGATTGCTGTGCTTCTAGTCATTGAACCGTGATGTAGCAAAAAGAGATTCTTTCTTGAACATTAGGCGACATACAAAGCAGTACAAACTAGTACAAACTACCTTGGGATAAGGAATAGAGTAGCCATTCACATTTTAAACAGTCATCATTCTGCAGTTCACATTTGAACACAGTGTTACATACATTGCCTTCATATTCTCTTCTCCAGCTGTTTTATATACTCTACTCGAGTTTGAAAGGTTTCTATAGTGATTCTGACATGATAAGGGCCCACTACGAATCCAGTAATCTATTGTGTTAGTTTCATTAATGTTCCATAGCCCCAGATCTGTCTCCTGCATTGCAAACATCTTTAACCCCTTAACGTCAGCCAATACGCATTAAAAGAGCGCCCTTTAATTGGCATTACTTCCTCATTGACGTTTTAAAATGGCAATTATGAATATGGCTGTAGCGCTCTCATAGTCGGATATTCTCCAGGGTCTCAGCTACCGAGGGTAGCTGAGACCCTGGAGAACATGATCAGGGCTGTTTTTTCCATCCTCGATCACATGATTGTTGCTATTCAGTGAATAACGGTTATCATGAAAAAAAAAATTGCCCGCGGTTATAATGATTCCTCTCTCCTCTGACATGATATACATGTCAGAGGAGAGAAGAATTATGCCCCCTGTGCCCACCCAGTCTCTACACCGTCCCCCGGATCTCTTGATCTGTCCCTCCGTCATCTTCCTGTAAAAAGAGGTTCTCTGACACAAAGTAAGGTTTTAATACTGGAGACAGGATAGGACCATCCTGACTGGGTACACCTTGGAAGTGGAATGGCTTTCATGCTTTTCTGATTGAAATAGTGTTTATTAAGTATCCTATGCTTTTTATATGTACTATTACTATTTATTTACTATAGGGTATATTCTCCTATATTTTTTTCTTGGGTTTCCCCCAGCTGATCAAGTTGCTGGTGATGCATTCACTGCCATATTCTCTTGTCGGGTCCTTTTCAAGAAAGGAAGTTGCGCACTCAACCTCAACATACACTTGCATATGTTCATCACAGCTTTGGGGCTGTTGAGGACTTTGAAGGTCCTTGTTATGACGCGCCCCTGGGCCTGTGTCGCGCTGCGTTGCGCACGCGGGTGCTTACCCGGAGCCGGATCTCTTGAGGGTTGTAGTCTCGTGGCGGTGATCAGACTAAGTGGCGGTCTATGGCAGTAGATGTTAACTTGATCGACTACGCCACCCGTTGAGTGCGGCTTTGAAGCCGCCGCTGCAGAACAGTCCACTGAGGCCAGGTGTATGAGAATGTGCAGCGTGGTGGTATAACCCCCAACGGGAGGGGTATGGCCTCAGGGCAGCAGGGATAGATGATGGGGGTGATGGTGGTACACGAGCGCAACAAAGACAACTCGGGAGTCTTGGTGGTGCAGTTCAGGGTCTTTACTCACGGTTACTCGGTTACTGCTCCAGGCCACCGCTGCAGAGGTGGCCGCCTGTGTCGCGCTGTGCTCACCAGGTGAGGGGCTCGGTTAACTCCCAGGTCTTTCTGGAGTGCTTTGCAGGACCCCCTTTATGTCCCCTGTCTCTGGTCTTCAACCCCACTAGTGACCACGCTTATGTCCAGCTGCCTCGGACCTTCTTGGTGGGCAAACGTTGGCCTGCGTTTCCCAGGTCCTATGTGGTGCCTTCCTAGCGGGTGTGGTGAGGGGCTGCTCCACATGTAATGTCGCAGCCTCCGGTTCTTAGTTGAGGGTAGTTTCTCTCCTCCACTAATTTGGGATTCGGTTCCCATCTTCTTGACCTGACCCCCCTACTCAGGTAGCGGCGGGCGTGTGGTGGCTACCAGCCAGTCCACACCCCTGGGGTCCCCTCTGTCCTTCCTGGAGCCCAGTCTGCTCCTCTTCCTCCTTCTTCCCTCCTCCAGGCTCAGGCCTCCTGACAGGGCCTGCCTGTGGAGCAGAGCCCATAAAGCAGCTCTGCTCCCTGTCTTCTCCTCTCTCAACTCACTCCCTTTCCAAGATGGTGCCTCCCTTTATACTCCTGTACAGAGTGCACCCAGGATCTACTTCCCCCACGCACACACTACCGGGTTCCCTTCTCTAGGTGTTCCCTCCCCCCACTCCAGCCAGGGACATGCTCACTCGTGCCTGCATAACTAATGGGAGCACCGTCGAGCTGTCCCCCGGAAATGTGGTGTAGTGCATGTGGGTGTTAGGGTCCTGAGCCACACTCCATCCTTACCTGGAAGTGAGATATCGCACATCTGGGTGAGATGCAATACCTCTGTAGCAACCGAACCCTCGGGGTGCTACATTCCCCCCTGGCAAAACCCAGCACGTCCGCGGGCTGGAACTGAGCAAAAGACAGGGTATACATTAGAACATGCAAATTTTTCATAAACAACAAGTATAACAGGTATCAACATTCAGTTTCCCTTTATGGGAACGGCTCTCTCTTAAACGGTATAAGTGCATATGTACTGTTCTGGAACTCTTTTTCATAGTAACACATTCTAGCATATAAACTTTTCATATAAAACATTTCTAGCAGCAGATCCACGAAGAAGTCTCTTTATAACAGGTCACAGTTTATTTTGCAACCAGGTGTCCATTTTCCTAAAACAGGGAGACGTAACCAGGTAGGGGTCTGTCCTGCCCCGAGTCCTTAACAGTCTTTTAGTCCATCCTGGGTTACGCTCCACTAACTGTACAAAGGATTCCCGGTAAATCCACCAAGGACTCCTATACATTACTAGAAACACATAATTATTTACAGGATATGGCCGCTCTCAGTCCTCGGCCAGGTAGGGGTGGCTGTTCTCAGTCCCCAGCCAGTTAGAGGGAAAAAGGGGTGGCTGTTCTCAGTCCCCAGCCAGGTAGGGGGTAAGGGAAACAGTTCTCTTTCTGTCCCAACGGGGACCACACTCTTAGTGGAAACAGTCCCACAACAGTCCTTATACCCGGTCGGGTAACTATTTACATCTCCTCTTTTACCGTTTACGATTAACGGTGTGCTCCACACGCTCCTTTCTCTTTCTCAGGTTCAGACCCGTCCGGGCCCTCTTGGTACTCGGGGTCTGAGTGGTACTGTTAATGACGCCCGGGGTCAGGGGGTGCGACTTTGGGCCTGGGCGCGGGCTAGTGGTGGCAGTGCCCAGGTCTGGAGGGCTCGGCTGCAGGGCTTGTTGCGGGGTCTGGAGCAGGTCTGCGTCTGCAGCGCCCGGGATCGGCGGCTCCACCAGGTGGCCCGGGAGCAGGCTGACGCTGGCAGCGTCCGGGACAGGGAGACTCCTCTTACCTGCTCCCGCGACCGCTCCTGCGTCACGCGTCTTCTCCTGGTGCTGGTCGGGGCCCGCGACGGCTGGGGCGCTGCCGATGCTGGGCAGCTTAGTCTGCTGCCGGTCCGCCATCTTGCTGTCCGTTCCTGGTGTCCTCCTCCCCCCTGTTGGACCGTGGCCTACCTGGCGATGATCCTCTTCCATAGGCCGCGGCTCCGCAGTTGATCATCAGGGTCGAGGACCTTCCGTCGCGCTCCAGTGACGTCGGCGTCTGCTGGGCTCCTTCCAGGACCTTACGCAACGTCCGGACGTGAGGCGGGGCTTCAGTTCTCGTGCGCTTTCGGAGTCCACGCCCCTCTTCTTCCCGCGCGGCGTCCTCAAGATGGCGCCCAATGGCGGGAAAACTCCACAGATGGCGGGAAGAAGGCTGAAGATGGCGCCGGATGGCGGGAATCTTCACGGATGGCGGGAAGAAGGCTGAAGATGGCGCCGGATGGCGGGAAAACTTCACGGATGGTAAGTTTTAAAAGTCTCTTTTTCAGGCACGCAGTACCCGGTGGTTGCGGGCACGAAATCCTGCCGACTACGCCAAAAGTTGACGCGCCCCCTGGGCCATATTCAGGGGATACCCGGAGCCGGATCTGGATAGGGGTAGTAGTCCTTGTGGCGGTGACCCGGTCCGTGCCCAGGGTGTCAAACTAAGTGGCGGTCTATGGCAGTAGATGTTAACTTGATCGACTACGCCACCCGTTGAGTGCGGCTTTGAAGCCGCCGCTGCAGAACAGTCCACTGAGGCCAGGTGTATGAGAATGTGCAGCGTGGTGGTATAACCCCCAACGGGAGGGGTATGGCCTCAGGGCAGCAGGGATAGATGATGGGGGTGATGGTGGTACACGAGCGCAACAAAGACAACTCGGGAGTCTTGGTGGTGCAGTTCAGGGTCTTTACTCACGGTTACTCGGTTACTGCTCCAGGCCACCGCTGCAGAGGTGGCCGCCTGTGTCGCGCTGTGCTCACCAGGTGAGGGGCTCGGTTAACTCCCAGGTCTTTCTGGAGTGCTTTGCAGGACCCCCTTTATGTCCCCTGTCTCTGGTCTTCAACCCCACTAGTGACCACGCTTATGTCCAGCTGCCTCGGACCTTCTTGGTGGGCAAACGTTGGCCTGCGTTTCCCAGGTCCTATGTGGTGCCTTCCTAGCGGGTGTGGTGAGGGGCTGCTCCACATATAATGTCGCAGCCTCCGGTTCTTAGTTGAGGGTAGTTTCTCTCCTCCACTAATTTGGGATTCGGTTCCCATCTTCTTGACCTGACCCCCCTACTCAGGTAGCGGCGGGCGTGTGGTGGCTACCAGCCAGTCCACACCCCTGGGGTCCCCTCTGTCCTTCCTAGAGCCCAGTCTGCTCCTCTTCCTCCTTCTTCCCTCCTCCAGGCTCAGGCCTCCTGACAGGGCCTGCCTGTGGAGCAGAGCCCATAAAGCAGCTCTGCTCCCTGTCTTCTCCTCTCTCAACTCACTCCCTTTCCAAGATGGTGCCTCCCTTTATACTCCTGTACAGAGTGCACCCAGGATCTACTTCCCCCACGCACACACTACCGGGTTCCCTTCTCTAGGTGTTCCCTCCCCCCACTCCAGCCAGGGACATGCTCACTCGTGCCTGCATAACTAATGGGAGCACCGTCGAGCTGTCCCCCGGAAATGTGGTGTAGTGTATGTGGGTGTTAGGGTCCTGAGCCACACTCCATCCTTACCTGGAAGTGAGATATCGCACATCTGGGTGAGATGCAATACCTCTGTAGCAACCGAACCCTCGGGGTGCTACAGTTACATGCAGTAGGATGTGGAGGAAGGGAAGTAGGAGGATGAGGAGGAGTGGCATCAGCAGGCGAATGTTGAGGGGGACATTGAGTTATCCAAGACACAGGCAGGGGACGAGGCTGAATGAATGAAACAGATACATTTCAGTAAACAGATATGTAACAGCTGAAAAGCCAGGTTCAGTTGTACTTGCACTGTGTCTTAACCCTGATGCTATGGACTTCTGGGTCAGCATTTTGGACCAGTGGCAAGAACTGTACCAGTTTGTTGTGGGCATACTGTCATATCCAGCTGGCAATTTACTGTCAGTGAGGGTATTTAGCGCAGCCGGTGGCTTTGTCCCATCCAAGCGAACCAGATTATTATCAATAAGAATAGATAACCTTGCATATGACAAAATGAATCATGCATGGATTTACCTATAGCTGATGTCAATGATTATATCGACTGTAGCACCTGCCTGCCTATTCTTTGTCTTCTACACTGTTCTGCTACCAGGACTGATGCCTCACATCCAGCCGGAAATCTACTTTCTGTCCATCATGTCATCTATATTGTGCTACTGCTGGGATTACCTGTGCTGACACTGCACTGACAGTCATTTCCTTGCCTGCTCCATCATCAGCCATGCGGTCTTCCACGGTGCCCTCTCACCCCGACACGCATTTCACCTTGCTTCTTCCAGGGACGTGAAGAAGCTGGAAGAAGCCCCGGAAGAAGTGAGGCAAAACGCACGTCAGGGTGAGAGAGCACCACGGCAGATCGCACGAGTGATGACTTTAAACACTTACAGGTAATCGTTGTTATCCTTTGAGACAGAGGGAAGTTCTTTATAATATTAACAGTTCCTCTTACTATAGTCTATTTATGGACATGTATAAAAAGCGATCTAATGTCTTTCAGTAAGGGGCTATGTACAATATTATTTGGGCATATGAAATATTGTCACTACTACATAATATATAAAGTTATCATCAAGTAATAGAACTATCTCAAGCAAACCGGATGTTGCAGTGATTAATGGGAATTCTACAATAGTAATATCAAGTCCTTTTAGTCTGTCTCTTCAAGGAGAGTGTTTTTTCTCCATATATAGGGTTTTTTGGACCACTGGGCATGTATTACTGTGATACCCCATAGATATCATTTTGGGGAAAGAGACTTGCCTGATATTGTGATGATCATTATTATTATTATATATAGCCGTAGTGCCCTCTAGAGGCATTTTCTGTTTTTTTTTATTTTTGGATCATATGCTTGATCACTTGTTTTTAATTGTTTGAATAAAGATGGAACATTTTCATAGTTTACAGTTTATGGATCTCATTTTCTCCTGGGTGTCATTTAGCCTGGAAAAAGGTTTATTTCTTTCTATGATTAAGCAAAATAATTATATATGCTAGGAGGCGTATACGCTAATGTTTCCTATGTTTTTATAACTAGTATACTCTTTATAGTCCTCCATTGTGATACTCTGTTGGAATATGATATGCAATTGATTTTAATTTATCAATTCAATAAACGTTGTACTTTTTAAGAGACTATATGCACCTCTTTTTGTTATTTTCGAGGTACGCATTGCTAGTCGTGTATCTCTAGTTACAATGAATTATTTTGAAAATTATTTTGCTCTTGTTTGTTGGTAGATACCAAAATAGGTACAACTTTTGCACGGCTTGTTAAAAACTTTCCATAGCTTCTTCTCTATCTAAACAGGGAACGTGTTGCTGAATGCTGACCCCAAAGCTGAGAGAGTTTTTACAAGCATCCAAAAACGATCACTTCTTCATTTATTAAAGGACTTACTTCCTAATACTCCTCAAACAGTGATCAATTTTTCACTCCTCCCTTTTGAAAAAAAAACCACAGCTTTTTGCATATACACCACCTGTGTGTAAACACCTGCAAGGCTGGCATCTGCCCCCAAAAAGGGATAATTTTTGGACTGCTTTTATAATTTAAAAACCTAAAAAGTTATTGCTGTGTGTTGTTAAATGTTATGCACACGCCCGGACTGACTGGCGTGTGCGGGTGTTGTGGTTCCACTGGACCATGGACCGGAGAGTGCCTGGAGGGGCGTGACTAAGTATCTGGCCGATCCGACCAAGGTGGCACGACGGCATACGACGCCAGTGCACCAGGGAGAAACCGGGCAGAGGGACCAGGTGCTACTCCAGGTCAAACTCCGGACACGGGGGTTGACCCACACTGGGATTACTGGAACAGGCAGGTTAGGCTGGCACAGACTGGTGGATGTAAGCAAACACGGCAGGTATGCAGATGGGTGGATACAGGCGAGTATGCAGGCAGGGAGGTACTGGCCGAAAGGACGGGCTGGAGCACAGAAAGGTTAAGACCCAGTACAGACTGGGTCACAGAACCGCAGATGCGGTAGACAACCACAGCAGAGAGGGAACGCCCAAAGCGGTGGGCAAGAACAGAGCAGGACGGGGCTGCAGGAGCAGCGAGCAGAAGCAGGGCAGGACAGGACTGCCGGAGAAGCGGGCAGAAGCAGGGCAGGACAGGACTGCCGGAGCAGCGGGCAGAAGCAGGGCAGGACAGGACTGCCGGAGCAGCGGGCAGAAGCAGGGCAGGACAGGACTGCCGGAGCAGCGGGCAGAAGCAGGGCAGGACAGGACTGCCGGAGCAGCGGGCAGAAGCAGGGCAGGACAGGACTGCCGGAGCAGCGGGCAGAAGCAGGGCAGGACAGGACTGCCGGAGCAGCGGGCAGAAGCAGGGCAGGACAGGACTGCCGGAGCAGCGGGCAGAAGCAGGGCAGGACAGGACTGCCGGAGCAGCGGGCAGAAGCAGGGCAGGACTGCCGGAGCAGTGAGCAAAAGGGTAAGAGCGGAGCAAGGCTGCCGGAGCAGTGAGCAAGGAGTCAGAGCAGGACGGACAGGGCTCTGTTCACACGGAACAGACAGGAAGGGAAAGGCAGAGCCAGATACCCACAGGGTACTTGCAGTGAAGTAGCGAGGGGACCACAAACTCACAAACGGGAGTACAGAGACAACAAGCAGGAGTTAGGTACGAGTTCAGACTCTGCAGAAAAAGGAAAGGAACGGACATAGAGGCAAAACAGGTAAAGGATAGGAGAGAGTTCAGACTGGAACTGAGTGTACGGAAGAGACCGACACTGCAGCGGGATACAGGAGCGGGTCTGGGAATACGGCCCCCAGAGAGGCGGGACGAACAAGCAAGGAGCGTGTTCAGACAGGACAGACAAGATACAGGAACGGATCTAGGTAATCGGCCCCTAGAAGGCGGGAGGAACAGGCTAGGAGCGTGTTCAGACAGGCCTGGAAATACAGCCTCCAGGAAAGGCAGCAGGCAAGAGTACACAGACAGGACTCAGTTCAGACACGGGAACTGATACCGCAAGGCAGGAGACATAGACAGGACTCAGTTCAGACACGGGAACAGATACTGCAAGACAGGAGAAATAGACAGGACTCAGTTCAGACAGGAACAGATACCGCAAGGCAGGGACACAAACAGGACTCTGTTCAGACGGGAACAGATACCGCAAGGCACAGACAGGCAGATCTAGGAATACGGCCCCTAGAAGGCGAAAGAACAGGCAAGAAGCGTGTTCACAAGAACAGACCACAGTTCAGACACAGAACTGGAAAACAGGCAGGAAAACAGGATAGGACCTGGCATGTCAGAGACAAAAAGCCGACTGACAGGACACAATGCTCAGGCGCCATCTTGAGGAAGAAGGTGGTATAAATACCCAAAGATGGACAGCAATAGGCTGAAGGTGCAACAGGGGCGTGTCCGCAGCAGGTACAAGAAACAGGAAGTTCAGCGGGCGTCGCCCTATGCAGCCAAAACAGACAAACAGACAGCAAGGAGGGAAGCCAGAGAGACATTCTGGACTGGAGATCAAGTGCGCGCTCTTGCACAGTGGGAGATGGACCACCATGCAAGGACGCCGCCAGGTATGTTACAGTACCCCCCCCCTTACGCCCCCTCTTCTTCAGGCCTGCCAGAATCTTCCGCAGGGAATTCGAGGACCAGTCGTTCACTTCAAGGAGATCACTTCCACTGTCCACAGGAAAAATTGATCTCATCTGGTTAGCTAGGATGCTACCTCCTATCCAGCCATCCTTAGCAACAGACGAAACGGGTGGAGTACCAGGAACAGCACACAAGGAAGTCTCTCTCCACATATTTTCAGGTGGCACCCCAGAGGGTACAGGAGACAACTGGAAGTCCCTCACCGGGTTGGAGGGGGACAGAGACTTGGGGGTAATCTCTGCTTCGAGGTACATCTTGTCAAGCTCACAGGAAGAAATAGACGGGTTATCAGGTACATAATGAGGAAAAGTCACTGTCTCTTTATTATCTGGTGGTACCCCGGAGAATTCAGGAAACAACTGGAGGTCCTCCGCCGGGTCAGAAGAGTGCAGAGGCTCAGAGAAAACATCTGCTTCAGAGTACACTAGGTCGGACTCACTGGAGGAAGCAGGCGAGGTATCGGGTACCGAGTATAGGAAAGTCTCTGTCCATTCACCACCAGGTGGCACCCCGAAGGGTTCTGGAGACAACTGGAGGACCTCCGCCTGGTCAGAGGGGTGTAGAGACTCAAGGGTAACCTCTGCTTCAGAGTACACAAGGTCGGACTCACTGGACGAAGCAAGCGAGGTATCAGATCCAGGATATAGGAAAGTCTCTGTCCATTCACCACCAGGTGGCACCCCGAAGGGTTCTGGAGACAACTGGAGGTCCTCCGCCTGGTCGGAGGGGTGTAGAGACTCGGGAGTAACCTCTGCTTCGGAGTACACTAGGTTGGACTCACTGGACGAAGCGAGCGAGGTATCAGGTACAGAGTAAAGGAGAGTCTCTGTCCTTTCGCTACCAGGTAGCACCCCGAAGGGTTCTGGAGACAACTGGAGGTCCTCCGCCTGGTCGGAGGGGTGTAGAGACTCGGGAGTAACCTCTGCTTCGGAGTACACTAGGTTGGACTCACTGGACGAAGCGAGCGAGGTATCAGGTACAGAGTATAGGAGAGTCTCTGTCCTTTCGCTACCAGGTAGCACCCCGAAGGGTTCTGGAGACAACTGGAGGTCCTCCGCCTGGTCGGAGGGGTGTAGAGACTCGGGGGTAACTACCACTTTGGGGTACCCATTGTCAGGCTCACAGGACGAAGCGGACAAAGTATCGAGTACCGAGTGTAGAGAAGTCTCTCTCCATTTGTCATCGAGTGGTATCCCGGAGGATTCAGGAGGCAACAGGGGGTCCTCCGCCAGGTAGTAGAGGTGCACAGACTCAGAGGTAACCACAGCTTTGGAGCATCCTTGGACATGCACACCGGTTAAAGTGGGTGAAGCATCTGATGCCGGGTGCAGGAAGTTCTCCTGTGTGGAGTCTGGATGGGCAGAAGTCTCTTCGGGCAGGAGAACCGGAGCACTACCCATGCACTTTACCCGTTGGGGCTTCTCCGGGATACAGGGAGATGAAGCTTCAGTAGGGACTTCAAGGTTGGGGTCAGGAGGTCTCAGGGAGAACAGACCCTGGCGTGACGGCTTGCCTCTACGTCTAGCACGTCTGGACTGCCTCTTGAGGTTGGGAGAAGTATTCCGGAAAGCGTAGTCACCCTGTGAGGATTCTGGGTGGGCAGTAGTCTCATTGGGCTGGAGGACTATTGCGCTACCCACACACATTACCCATCGGGGCTGCTCCGGGATATTGGGAGGTGAAGCTTCAGCAGGAGCCTCCGGGTTAGGATCATCGAAGACCATTAGAAAGGCCACCAGGAAGGCCATTAGGTCCAGGAGGATCGGATCCTGTGTTTCATATAGGGGGTTGATCCATTCCAAGGCATCACCCGCCAGGTAAGACATAATGAATGCCACCTTAACCCGATCGGTGGGAAAACATAGAGGGTAGAACTTGAAGTGTAGCATGCATTGCTCCACAAATGCACGACTTTGTCTTGGATCCCCATAGTAACGTGGCGGATCCGCAGGAACGAGAGCAGATAGATCCATCTGGATGGGTGCGTAATTCGCCTGGAACTCAGCTGAGAAAAAAAAAAAAAAAATTTTATTTATTTATTTTTAATGCATGTATTCGCTGGAAAACTTCTCAGAGAGCGAAGGCCGTGGGGCTCAACGGGAACCATGGCCTGAGCATGCTGTTATGCACACGCCCGGACTGACTGGCGTGTGCGGGTGTTGTGGTTCCACTGGACCATGGACCGGAGAGTGCCTGGAGGGGCGTGACTAAGTATCTGGCCGATCCGACCAAGGTGGCACGACGGCATACGACGCCAGTGCACCAGGGAGAAACCGGGCAGAGGGACCAGGTGCTACTCCAGGTCAAACTCCGGACACGGGGGTTGACCCACACTGGGATTACTGGAACAGGCAGGTTAGGCTGGCACAGACTGGTGGATGTAAACAAACACGGCAGGTATGCAGATGGGTGGATACAGGCGAGTATGCAGGCAGGGAGGTACTGGCCGAAAGGACGGGCTGGAGCACAGAAAGGTTAAGACCCAGTACAGACTGGGTCACAGAACCGCAGATGCGGTAGACAACCACAGCAGAGAGGGAACGCCCAAAGCGGTGGGCAAGAACAGAGCAGGACGGGGCTGCAGGAGCAGCGGGCAGAAGCAGGGCAGGACAGGACTGCCGGAGCAGCGGGCAGAAGCAGGGCAGGACAGGACTGCCGGAGCAGCGGGCAGAAGCAGGGCAGGACAGGACTGCCGGAGCAGCGGGCAGAAGCAGGGCAGGACAGGACTGCCGGAGCAGCGGGCAGAAGCAGGGCAGGACAGGACTGCCGGAGCAGCGGGCAGAAGCAGGGCAGGACAGGACTGCCGGAGCAGCGGGCAGAAGCAGGGCAGGACAGGACTGCCGGAGCAGCGGGCAGAAGCAGGGCAGGACAGGACTGCCGGAGCAGCGGGCAGAAGCAGGGCAGGACTGCCGGAGCAGTGAGCAAAAGGGTAAGAGCGGAGCAAGGCTGCCGGAGCAGTGAGCAAGGAGTCAGAGCAGGACGGACAGGGCTCTGTTCACACGGAACAGACAGGAAGGGAAAAGCAGAGCCAGATACCCACAGGGTACTTGCAGTGAAGTAGCGAGGGGACCACAAACTCACAAACGGGAGTACAGAGACAACAAGCAGGAGTTAGGTACGAGTTCAGACTCTGCAGAAAAAGGAAAGGAACGGACATAGAGGCAAAACAGGTAAAGGATAGGAGAGAGTTCAGACTGGAACTGAGTGTACGGAAGAGACCGACACTGCAGCGGGATACAGGAGCGGGTCTGGGAATACGGCCCCCAGAGAGGCGGGACGAACAAGCAAGGAGCGTGTTCAGACAGGACAGACAAGATACAGGAACGGATCTAGGTAATCGGCCCCTAGAAGGCGGGAGGAACAGGCTAGGAGCGTGTTCAGACAGGCCTGGAAATACAGCCTCCAGGAAAGGCAGCAGGCAAGAGTACACAGACAGGACTCAGTTCAGACACGGGAACTGATACCGCAAGGCAGAAGACATAGACAGGACTCAGTTCAGACACGGGAACAGATACTGCAAGACAGGAGAAATAGACAGGACTCAGTTCAGACAGGAACAGATACCGCAAGGCAGGGACACAAACAGGACTCTGTTCAGACGGGAACAGATACCGCAAGGCACAGACAGGCAGATCTAGGAATACGGCCCCTAGAAGGCGAAAGAACAGGCAAGAAGCGTGTTCACAAGAACAGACCACAGTTCAGACACAGAACTGGAAAACAGGCAGGAAAACAGGATAGGACCTGGCATGTCAGAGACAAAAAGCCGACTGACAGGACACAATGCTCAGGCGCCATCTTGAGGAAGAAGGTGGTATAAATACCCAAAGATGGACAGCAATAGGCTGAAGGTGCAACAGGGGCGTGTCCGCAGCAGGTACAAGAAACAGGAAGTTCAGCGGGCGTCGCCCTATGCAGCCAAAACAGACAAACAGACAGCAAGGAGGGAAGCCAGAGAGACATTCTGGACTGGAGATCAAGTGCGCGCTCTTGCACAGTGGGAGATGGACCACCATGCAAGGACGCCGCCAGGTATGTTACATTAAACAAGCTGTTTGTTAGCATTGGTTAATATTTGTTTATATGGTGAGGTTACTTGGACGTTTCTAAGACTGTGTGTGTGTTATAGAGCTCTAAAGGGGTTCAATAGAGTCCTATGAGACCTCAGAGCGTTGCACTTTTTTCTGGGTAATTAACGAGGTTGTACATTATACTAACTCAGTTACTGGTCTTGGCATAAATGCCTGAGGCTAATGCTCCTACAGCTCCCCATATACCTTTTGTGCCAAGTTTCATATTATTTTATGTCTTTCTGCTTCAGTTCATGAGTCCTGGCATCAGCTCTGCTGTCACAGCCATCGATTCCTTTTCAGAATCCTCTGCTTCTTTCTGACTACATTTCCCATCAGCCCTTATGCAAGTCAGCAGTGAGCACAACCCCTGTAACTCCATCTGCACCTCTCCCACTCTTCCCCTAGTGTCACATCTTGACATCCTGTCCAGGACACTGCTGCAGTGAAGTAACTGATACAGTGATACAAAGAAGTAACACAGACATCAGAACACCAGCCATAGCAATTAAGATTATGCCATACTCTGCCTCACTGGCGATTTACAGCAAATCAATTTACTGCAAATCAATTTTTTTTAAAAATTTGCTGAATTCGACGAATATTAATTTAAAAACATTCGATCATCTCTACTAATAAGTGCTGCATGCAGTACAAATTTTAGAAAGCACAAAGTAAAACGCAAATAAAATATAAACTTTTATTGGATTGTGGCTTGAGTCACAAGACATTAACAAAAATCAAACAGATTGTAGTTTGAGATTTTAACCCCTTTACCCCCCAGGGTGGTTTGCACGTTTATGACCAGGCCAATTTTTACAATTCTGACCACTGTCACTTTATGAGGTAAGAACTCTGGAACGCTTCAACGGATCCCCCTGATTCTGAGATTGTTTTTTTCGTGACATATTGTACTTTGATATCACTTGCGCTTATTTGTGAAAAAAATGGAAATTTTCAAACTTTGAATTTTCATGCCCTTAAATCAGAGAGATATATCACACAAAATAGTTAATAAATAACATTTCTCACATGTCTACTTTACATCAGCACAATTTTGGAAACAACATTTTTTTCTGTTAGGGAGCTATAAGGGTTAAAAGGAACTTTTAAGGAACTTATTTAAATGTGTGGTGAGCACTTTGAATCCCCAAGTGTTTTGCAACAGTTTATGACGTAGAGCCGTGAAAAATAATCTTTTTTTTTCACAAAAATTATCTTTTAGCCACAATTTTTTTATTTTCACAAGGGTACAAGGAGAAATTGGAAACCAAAAGATATTGTGCAATTTCTCCTGAGTACGCTTATACTCCATATGTGGGGGAAAGCCATTGTTTGGGTGCACGGCAGGGCTTGGAAGGGAAGGAGCGCCATTTGACGTTTTCAATGCAAAACTCGCTGGAGTTGACAGCGGACTCCATGTCGCATTTGGAGAGCCCCTGATGTGCCTAAACAGTGGAAACCCCCCACAAGTAACTCTATTTAGGAAAATAGACCCCTTAAGGAACTTATTTAGATGTGCGGTGAGCACTTTGAATCCCCAAGTGTTTTGCAAAAATTTATGACGTAGAGCCATGAAAAAAAAAATATATATATTTTTTCCACAAAAGGGATCTTTTAGCCGCAATTTTTTTATTTTCACAAGGGTACCAGGAGAAATTGGAAACCAAAAGTTGTTGTGCAATTTCTCCTGAGTATGCTGATACCCCATATGTGGGGGAAAGCCATTGTTTGGGCGCACGACAGCGTTCGGAAGGGAAGGAATGCCATTTGATGTTTTCAATGCAAAACTCGCTGTAGTTGACAGCGGACCCCATGTCGCGTTTGGAGAGCCCCTGATGTGCCTAAACAGTGGAAACCCCCCACAAGTTACCCCATTTTGGAAACTAGCCCCCTTAAGGAATGTATTTAGATGTGGGGTGAGCACTTTGAACCCCCAAGTGTTTCGCAAAAGTTTATGACGTAGAGTCATGAAAAAAAAATATTTTTCCACAAAAACTATCTTTTAAGCATTTTTTTTATTTTCACGAGGGTACCAGGAGAAATTTGACCCCAAAAGTTGATGTGCAATATCTCCTGAGTATGCTGATACCCCATGTGTTGGAGAAAACTACTGTTTAGGTGTACGTCAAGGCTTGGAAGGGAAGGAGTGACGCTTTGGAATGCAGACTTTGATGGAATGGTCTTCGGTCGTCATGTCACGTTCTCAGAACCCCTGATTTGATTAAACAGTGGAAACCCCCAACAAGTGACCCCATTTTGGAAACTAGACCCCCTGTTGAATTTATCTAGATGTGTTATGAGCACCTTGAACCCCCAGGTGCTTCGCAGAAAATTATAACGTTGACTTGTGAAAAAAAAAAAAAAAATTTTTCCACAAAAATGTAAAAAAAAAATATTTTCACAAGGATAACAGCAGAAAGTGGACCTCAAAATCTGTTGCCCAATTCCTCCTGAGTACGCTGATACCCCATGTATTGGTGAAAACTACTGTTTGGGTGCACGTCAGGGCTCGGAAGGGAAAGAGTGTCGCTTCGGAATGCAGACTTTGATGGAATGGTCTGCAGGCGTTATGTCACATTCTCAGAGCCCCAGATGTGCTTAAACAGTGGAAATGCCCAATAAGTGCACCCCTTTTGGAACGGATACCTGATTTGTGAATTTTATAATGTAGTGTCATACGTCAGTTGTGTAGTACAACCTGACGAACACTACACAGCTGACGTATGACAACCTGATGAACACTGTCAGTTGTGTAGTGTTCATCAGGTTGTCATACGTCAGAAATTAATTTAGTAGTGCATGAAAGTATGGTACCTTCTGAAGCATTCTTTAATGCACAGGCCAGGTTTGTCGGGGCAGGTGTCACATTGGTAAGTGGTGTCCTTGCGTATTCCCCTTTTAGAACACACTAGACACCTCTTTTGTGACTTACCTTTTTTTCCTGTTTGAGGGACCTCTCCTGGGAAATGCTGGCCTGGTACAATTCAAGGTTCTTTAGTTCCGGAAGTACTGGGGCCCACTCCGTCACTGCTGTCAAATATCAGGGCCTTGATAACTACCTCCTGGAAGTGAAGGTATGACGTAAAAGTTTGGCCTGCACATTGTGACAGAAGGAAAGCGTTGTGCATTGCCATCTGCACGGACAGCTTCTTGTACCATACCTTGGCATTTCTCAAAGCACTGTACAGCTGGAGAACTTGATCAGAGAGATCAACTCCCCCCATGTACTTGTTGTACCCCACAGTCTGGTTTGACGACCTGTGTAGTGGAACCTCGTACAGTGCTGAGGGTGCTGCCATCACCATGTATGGCGGTCAAGAGAAGGACATCCCTCTTGTCCTTGTACTTGACCACCAACAGGTGGTCGCTACATTGGACTCTGCTCTCACCCCTTCTGAGCAGCTGCCCAATTAGCGTCTTTGGGAGGCCTCTCTGATTTTTGCGGACAGTACTGCAGGCTGCGGTACGTCGCTCAGAGAGGGACTTGAAGAGCGGGACACTTGTATAAAAGTTATCCATGTAGAGGTGATGATAACCTTTATCCAGCAGTAGGAGCGCCAAATGCCACACAATTTTCTCACTCACTCCCAGGACAGGAGGGCATTCAGGGGGTTCAATCTGGGAGTCCTTCCCTTCGTAAACTCTAAACTGGTGAGTGTACCCTGAGGTACTCTCACACAGTTTATACAGCTTGATTCCGTACCTGGTCCTCTTACTGGGCAGGTACTGCTGGAATCTAAGCCGCCCCTTAAAATGGATTAAGGACTCATCCACGCAGATGTCCCTTTGGGGCACGTACACTTCAGCAAACTTGTTGAAGTGCTCGATGACCGGCCGAACTCTGAAAAGACGATCAAAGTTCAGGTCATCGCATGCAGGACACCTTCCATTATCTTTGTAATGCAAGAACTTGTGGATGGCCTCAAAACATTTCTGGGTCATGACCAGAGGCGTAACTAGGGCTTCAGCTCGGGGGGGGGCGAAACATCTGAGTGGGCCCCAAACCAGGTATCCGTGATTAGAAACTATGGTGGTGCCCCCTAATTGTGGGTAAAGGGGAACCTCATCAGATGAAAATAAATCTATATACAAAGACCAGCACTGATATTACCACCATATGGTGGCCATATCGTGGTAGATACCAGTCCATAAACATAAAAGAGATTACAGTACAGTACAGTTACTGATAATGACTTACAGCTGACGTTCTTTCTTATAGAGTCGTTCACTTTTCCTGTCTTTTCCATCTGGCCCAGACTGACATGACAACTTCTGTAGCCAGGACTCGTCTACAGAGATTACAACAAAAACACATTTGACTTCTCTCATTTCTAACCTGACCCAACATCCTGATCCTACTGATACCCCAATGCTGAGCCGCTGCTGCTGTATGTGTCCCTGTTACTGCACCTGTTGTTTAGCACAATAACAGCGCTCCTCTTACTGACCCACATAATAATGCCACCACTGTTCCCCCACGTAATAATGCCACTACTGTACCCCTTACATAGTAATAATACCTCCTTTGTTCTCTTTAGATGGTAAAATTGCCCCCTAGAAAATATTAATGCACTGTGCTAGAGCCCTCCACATTTTGTCCCTAGAAATTGATAATTCCCCATATGCAACTTTAATGGTCATAATACTCTGCCCCTATAACAATACTTAAGTGTTCCCCTATACACCATATGATGTCCCCACTGCTCCCCTATACACAGTATGATGAGCCCACTGCTCCCCTATACACAGTATGATGTCCCCACAGCTCCCCTATACAACATATGATGTCCCTTTTGCTGACACTGTGCTGTGGATGCACTGAGAGACACACTGCTGGGAGGAAATTAACTTTATTCCACCCGGCAGCCTTGCTCTTTCAGTCATAAGGGTGGCGCTGGCACGGTTTCAGTCACCGCACAGTGTACAGAGAGCGGTGGCTGTAACTGCGCCCCGGTACTGACTGACAGCCGGCTCAGCTGCCTCTGGCTCCCAGTGGCTACGCTACTGGTGTCCCTATAAACAATATGCTTCTTAAGTGCCCACCTAATATTTAATAATATCTCTGCTGCGATCCAGCCTGTCATGTCAATGTAGCAGAGCTGAAGCTCTCCTGGGAACCATGGAAAGGTAAGGATGAGGTTGGTTTATTATTTTACTTGTCTGTATAAGTCCCCCCTAAAATTGTAAAGTGTTGCGGAATATGCTGGCGCTATAAAAATTATTATTATTATTAAAAATTATTATTGCAGGAGATCGTTGGCTTCAGCTGGAATGGGCGTGATGGAAAGTAGAGTTTAATTTAGAACATTAAAGAATTGTGTGTTTATTTCAATTAAAGGACTTTATTTTGAGTGTTTGTGTTTTTTTTAACTTTCACTATGGGGTTAGTAATGGGGGCGTCTTATAGATGCCTCTCCATTACTAACCTGGGCTTGATGTCAGCTGGCATTATAAGCTGACATCAACCCCAGCCCTATTACCCCACTGCCACCGCTACAGGGCACTGGGAAGAGCAAGGCTAAGTGCCAGAATTGGCGCATCCTACGGATGCGCCATTTCTGGGGCGGCAGACGGCTGGTGTTTCTAGCCTGGGAGGGGGCCAATATTCATGGCACCCTTCCTGGGCTATTAATATCAGCCCCCAGCTGTCTGCCTAGCCTTTGCTAGCTATTAAAATAGGGGGGACCCCACGTCATTTTTTTTTGGGTCCCCCATTTTAATAGCTAGTAAAGGCTAGGTATTCAGCTGGGGGCTGATATTAGTAGCCTGGGAAGCTCCATGGGTATTATTCCCTTCCCAGGCTTCAAACATCTGCCTCAGCCATATGCTTAACCTCCGCTAGAGACTAAAATTACGGGGGAACCCCACGCCAATTTTTTTTTAATAAATTCTTTATTTTAACCCTCCGTCACATACAATAGGCCTGACAGGCACATCTCTTTTACTTTCATTTCTCCTTCCTCACCAGATTGTGAGGAAATCCCCTCCCTCCAGGTAGTCTCCTGTCTCTAGCAGCTCTGTGAAACCTCATACCACAGTTGGATTGCAGAGCTTCAGGAGGACAGATATAACTGCGCTAATCTCTCAGGCTTATTGTATGTGAACACGTAACACTCAATAAGGTTGGTATTTTATGTTTTTATTCATTACAATTGTTTATTTAGCTTGTTTTATGAATGTATAGCACAAAGTGTGAGGATATTTCATAGAAATAAGGCAGATTAAAAAAGAAAGTGTGCTGCTCAGGCATATACAGTAGTTCCCTAACACATATTCCTTCTCTTGCTTCAGATTATCTGCTGAAATGGAGAGGAAAATGTACAATTTATCAAAAAACCTTGATGTTGAGGAAGTAACAAACATGCTGTTAGATGATGCAGACCCCACACTGAATGAGGATTTAGGAGAGGAAAGTGAGATTGATTCTCATGATGAGGTGGAAGTATGTGAAGTGGATTCTGAAACAGAGCAAGATGGTGACAGTGATGAGGATGAAGATGTAGAATCTTATTATATGGGAAAAGATAAAAAAAAACCAATGGAACAAGAAGCCACTCCAGAAAAAACGTAGGTAACCTCAAAGCATTATTACCTTCCTGCAGTTATAGGAACTGCAAGTAATGCAAAAACTGCAGTTGAATGCTGGAATAGTTTATTCACAGATGACATTCTGGACTCTATTGTCACATATACCAACCAATATATAGACATTATAAAGGACAAGTTCATCTGCAACAGAACCATCAAGGCCACAGATGAAATAGAACTGCATGATTTTTTTTTAGTTTATTATACCTTGCAGGAGCTTATAGGGCAAATAGACAAAGTTGGGAGGAACTTTGGAGTAAAGATGGGAATGGAGTTGAAAAGTTTGGCCTTGTTATGTCCATAAACAGATTCAAGCTTCTAATTCGCTGCCTTCGGTTTGACGACAGAACTACCCGAACCAAACGTAAAACACATGACCGACTTGCTCCAATTCATGATATATTCCAAAAATTTGTTGAAAACTGTAAAAAAAGCTATTGCCCTGGGGAGAATCTCACTATTGACGAAATGCTCCCTGGTTTTCGTGGTAAATGTACCTTTCGTCAATATATTCCATCAAAGCCTAACAAATATGGAATAAAAATGTATGCCCTTGTTGATGCCAGTAAGACCTACACTTACAACCTGGAAGTTTATGCAGGAAAACAACCAGAAGGTCCTTACTGTGTCAGCAATAGAGATGAGCGTTGTTCTACTCGAACTGTTCGCCAATCTCAAATTCGAGCTGTTTTGGGCGGTGTTCGAGCCGGTCGGCGAACACGAACAATTTGAGAAAAATTCGGCTGTTCGAGGTTATGTTCGATAACTGTTCGTGCACCAAAATCATAACTGGATTTTTTCTCAGTAATGATGAAAATTAATGTTAATACGCAGTTTGAGTGTACAGCGGGGCGGGGGGAGGGGCAGGGGATGGATCTCTGCAGGACCAATGAAGATCTCCATTTTTTTTTCTCTTTCCCGCATTTGCAGTGGGGAGGTGCAATCTGTCAGCCTATCAGCAGCGCACACACGGAGCGAAGTGCTTTTTTTCACACAAGCAAGGGCATGTGTGATTGGCAGTGTATGTCACATGTCCTTGCCCTATAAGACCAAGCCATTTTCCCCGTCGCCACCATTTTCTCACTGCTGCAGCTGCGTGTTAGACGGCACCGCTGTTGCTGTGTGCGCTATACCTTGTTAATTTCAAGCCAATTTTCGCACAAATATACAGATAGCTTGGGAGTAGGGAATAGTTGTGATTGCAGTCCTTTTAAGGACTAGGTTACAGCATTTCCTACGACTTTTATCAAGCAGGTCTGTGCTCTTAAATAGATAGATTGTGGGAGTAAAGACTAATTGTAATTGGAGTCCTTTTCAGGACTAGGTTACATCAGTTCCTATCAGTTTTTGCCAGGCAGGTCTGTGCCAGTGCTGTGCAAGTTTTTTTCACAGCATTTGGCTGAATCTAGCAAAGCTAATCCTTTTTGGCCTATTGCAGAGTGTGTTAGTCAGTGGAGTAGCCTATCTGTGTTGCAAGATATACCACCTGTGTATAGAATACCAATTTTTTACTGCACCTAGTGAAGTAAAATCTTTTGGGCATAGCATCATTCTATTAGTCCATCTATACTGACCTCCATCAGGTTGCAAACTGAATATAATTTTTTTCTGCATCTAGCTCTGAAAAAATATTTGGGCTTCTAGCAGTGTGTGGGACTTGGTCTATTAGTCCATCTATACTGACCTCCATCAGGTTGCAAATTAAAAATAATTTTTTTCTTCATTTAGCTCTGAAAAAATATTTGGGCTTCTAGCAGTGTGTGGGACTTGTTCTATTAGTCCTTCTATACTGACCTCCAGCAGGTTGCAAATTGAATATAATTTTTTTCTGCATCTAGCTCTGAAAAAATATTTGGGCTTCTAGCGGTGTGTGGGACTTGGTCTATTAGTCCATCTATACTGACCTCCATCAGGTTGCAAATTAAAAATAATTTTTTTCTGCATCTAGCTCTGAAAAAATATTTGGGCTTCTAGCAGTGTGTGGGACTTGGTCTATTAGTCCATCTATACTGACCTCCATCAGGTTGCAAATTAAAAATAATTTTTTTCTTCATTTATCTCTGAAAAAATATTTGGGCTTCTAGCAGCGTGTGGGACTTGTTCTATTAGTCCATCTATACTGACCTCCATCAGGTTGCAAATTAAAAATATTTTTTTTCTGTATCTAGCTCTGAAAAAATATTTGGGCTTCTAGCAGTGTGTGGGACTTGGTCTATTAGTCCATCTATACTGACCTCCATCAGGTTGCAAATTAAAAATATTTTTTTTCTGCATCTAGCTCTGAAAAAATATTTGGGCTTCTAGCAGTGTGTGGGACTTGGTCTATTAGTCCATCTATACTGACCTCCATCAGGTTGCAAATTAAAAATAATTTTTTTCTTCATTTAGCTCTGAAAAAATATTTGGGCTTCTAGCAGTGTGTGGGACTTGTTCTATTAGTCCTTCTATACTGACCTCCAGCAGGTTGCAAATTGAATATAATTTTTTTCTGCATCTAGCTCTGAAAAAATATTTGGGCTTCTAGCGGTGTGTGGGACTTGGTCTATTAGTCCATCTATACTGACCTCCATCAGGTTGCAAATTAAAAATAATTTTTTTCTGCATCTAGCTCTGAAAAAATATTTGGGCTTCTAGCAGTGTGTGGGACTTGGTCTATTAGTCCATCTATACTGACCTCCATCAGGTTGCAAATTAAAAATAATTTTTTTCTTCATTTATCTCTGAAAAAATATTTGGGCTTCTAGCAGCGTGTGGGACTTGTTCTATTAGTCCATCTATACTGACCTCCATCAGGTTGCAAATTAAAAATATTTTTTTTCTGTATCTAGCTCTGAAAAAATATTTGGGCTTCTAGCAGTGTGTGGGATTTGGTCTATTAGTCCATCTATACTGACCTCCATCAGGTTGCAAATTAAAAATATTTTTTTTCTGCATCTAGCTCTGAAAAAATATTTGGGCTTCTAGCGGTGTGTGGGACTTGGTCTATTAGTCCATCTATACTGACCTCCATCAGGTTGCAAATTAAAAATAATTTTTTTCTGCATCTAGCTCTGAAAAAATATTTGGGCTTCTAGCAGTGTGTGGGACTTGGTCTATTAGTCCATCTATACTGACCTCCATCAGGTTGCAAATTAAAGATAAATTTTTTCTTCATTTAGCTCTGAAAAAATATTTGGGCTTCTAGCAGTGTGTGGGACTTGTTCTATTAGTCCTTCTATACTGACCTCCAGCAGGTTGCAAATTGAATATAATTTTTTTCTGCATCTAGCTCTGAAAAAATATTTGGGCTTCTAGCAGTGTGTGGGACTTGGTCTATTAGTCCATCTATACTGACCTCCATCAGGTTGCAAATTAAAAATAATTTTTTTCTGCATCTAGCTCTGAAAAAATATTTGGGCTTCTAGCAGTGTGTGGGACTTGGTCTATTAGTCCATCTATACTGACCTCCATCAGGTTGCAAATTAAAAATAATTTTTTTCTGCATCTAGCTCTGAAAAAATATTTGGGCTTCTAGCAGTGTGTGGGACTTGGTCTATTAGTCCATCTATACTGACCTCCATCAGGTTGCAAATTAAAAATAATTTTTTTCTGCATCTAGCTCTGAAAAAATATTTGGGCTTCTAGCAGTGTGTGGGACTTGGTCTATTAGTCCATCTATACTGACCTCCATCAGGTTGCAAATTGAATAAAAAAATTTTCTGCATCTAGCTCTGAAAAAATATTTGGGCTTCTAGCGGTGTGTGGGACTTGGTCTATTAGTCCATCTATACTGACCTCCATCAGGTTGCAAATTAAAAATAATTTTTTTCTGCATCTAGCTCTGAAAAAATATTTGGGCTTCTAGCAGTGTGTGGGACTTGGTCTATTAGTCCATCTATACTGACCTCCATCAGGTTGCAAATTAAAAATAATTTTTTTCTTCATTTAGCTCTGAAAAAATATTTGGGCTTCTAGCAGTGTGTGGGACTTGTTCTATTAGTCCTTCTATACTGACCTCCAGCAGGTTGCAAATTGAATATAATTTTTTTCTGCATCTAGCTCTGAAAAAATATTTGGGCTTCTAGCAGTGTGTGGGACTTGGTCTATTAGTCCATCTATACTGACCTCCATCAGGTTGCAAATTAAAAATAATTTTTTTCTGCATCTAGCTCTCAAAAAATATTTGGGCTTCTAGCAGTGTGTGGGACTTGGTCTATTAGTCCATCTATACTGACCTCCATCAGGTTGCAAATTGAATAAAAAAATTTTCTGCATCTAGCTCTGAAAAAATATTTGGGCTTCTAGCGGTGTGTGGGACTTGGTCTATTAGTCCATCTATACTGACCTCCAGCAGGTTGCAAATTAAAAATATTTTTTTTCTGCATCTAGCTCTGAAAAAATATTTGGGCTTCTAGCAGTGTGTGGGACTTGGTCTATTAGTCCATCTATACTGACCTCCATCAGGTTGCAAATTAAAAATAATTTTTTTCTTCATTTAGCTCTGAAAAAATATTTGGGCTTCTAGCAGTGTGTGGGACTTGTTCTATTAGTCCTTCTATACTGACCTCCAGCAGGTTGCAAATTGAATATAATTTTTTTCTGCATCTAGCTCTGAAAAAATATTTGGGCTTCTAGCGGTGTGTGGGACTTGGTCTATTAGTCCATCTATACTGACCTCCATCAGGTTGCAAATTAAAAATAATTTTTTTCTGCATCTAGCTCTGAAAAAATATTTGGGCTTCTAGCAGTGTGTGGGACTTGGTCTATTAGTCCATCTATACTGACCTCCATCAGGTTGCAAATTGAATAAAAAAAATTTCTGCATCTAGCTCTGAAAAAATATTTGGGCTTCTAGCGGTGTGTGGGACTTGGTCTATTAGTCCATCTATACTGACCTCCATCAGGTTGCAAATTAAAAATAATTTTTTTCTGCATCTAACCCAGCCAATAGTTTTGGCCTAATACCACAGTTTGGCCACTCAGCTCTGCTCGGTTACCATCCATTGTTTTTTTGTGCAAACAACTCCAGAGTTGTGAATTAGTTAACCACCAAAATGAGTGGAAAAAGGCCTGCTGCTGGTGGAAAGGGGAATAGGCGTGTTGGGAAGGGGAAAAAAGGTTGTGTCCGTGGGGTAGGGGCAGAAGAAAGACCATCTTCCAGCCAAACTAAAATGTCTACTTCTTTTAGCGGACAATGTGATAAGATCCCTTTCTTACGGCCACGCCAATCGCTACAAATTCCAGATGAGGCACAAAAACAGCAGGTGCTTCAACGGATATCAAGTGCTCCTTTAAGTGGGCTCTCCTCCACATCAACTTCAACATCACAAATACTCCAGTCCTCAAAGGTGTCACCCAAATCGCACTTGCTTCCTCACAGCTCCCAAATCTCCAGCTGCCCGTCTGAGTATGAGGTAGAACAGATGGTTGAGTCTGCAGAGCTGTTTACTCATACTATAGCCTGGGAATCAGAGGTCGACTCCAGCGCTTCTGTGAATCCAGACGAGGAAATGATCTGCACTGATGCCCAGAATCTTTATGAGTCGGATCCAGGACCAGACGCAGAAGGTTCTGACCATAATGTAGACCCTCATTCCCAAACTGTAACTCCTGTTGGTGGAGACAATGAGGAAGACGATGATAAGACTCAAATACCTGATTGGAGCGACAACTTTAGTTTTTTGTCAGGGCAGGAACAGGTTGGCTCTGAGGACGACGGGTGTGATAACGCACAGGGTGATGATGATGAGGTCGGAGATCCCACTTACTGTCAACCCACAGTCAGCCAAGAGATGAGGTCAGCAGAGGAGGTGGAGGAAGATGCTAGTGACGACGAGGTCAGGTTGCGCCTTCCTGGACAGAGACGTAGTACTGGAAGCACGTCAACAACTGCATCCTCAAACACAACTCTGCCTCTCACCACAAGTCGTGGTGGCTCTTCAGGTCGCATGGGTGCTAAGCCTTGCATAGCCTGGGCATTTTTTCAGATCGATAAAGATGACCCAACTCGTGTTATCTGTAACATTTGTCAGCAAAAGCTAAGTAGAGGCCAAAACATACATAGTTTGAGTACTTCATGCATGAACCGGCACATGGACATGAAGCATAAGTTGCAGTGGGAAGCTCAGTGTGCTACAATGCGGCCTAGCCGGCCGGGCCAACCACCGTCTGCCATATCTTGTGCATCCGCGGCCTCTTCATCCTCTGTGACTGGGGGGACAGCAGTCACACCTGTTTTGGGGCGCAGACCTGCCACCTCTTTACCCGCAACAGCCAGCGTGATTGGCAGGTCATCATTTTCTTTGGAGGTGGTAACACCAGCTGGTGTTGAGCGCTGTCCGACATCGATAGCACCACCTTTGGATCAAGGCAACCTAACATGTCCGCCTGCATCTTCCTCACAGACCGGCAGTTTGCCGGGGACACCCTTATCAACCCCGTCTAAGCACAATAGCCAGCCATCGGTCCCTCAGATGTGGACAAGTAAAAGACCATTTCCTCCTAGCCATGAGAAAGCTAAGAGGTTGAATTTCACCATCTGCAAGCTCTTGGCTACAGAAATGCTGCCTTTCCGCCTGGTGGACACAGAGGATTTTCGAGACCTTATGTCCGTCGCAGTGCCCCAGTACCAGATGCCCAGTCGGCACTACTTCTCAAAGAAAGGTGTGCCTGCGCTCCACCAGCATGTCGCACACAACATCACCGCTTCTTTGAGAAACTCTGTGTGTGACAGGGTGCATTTCACCACAGACACTTGGACGAGTAGGCATGGACAGGGGCGTTACATGTCGCTGACTGGGCACTGGGTAACTATGGTGACAGCAGGACAAGGGGCTGCTGTCCAAGTCTTGCCGTCCCCACGAGTTGTGCGTCAATCCTCTTTATGTCATTTTTCCTCCACTGCTTCTGCCTCCTCAACCTCCTCTCGGTCTTCCACCTGCACCCAAAGCCTGTCTGGTCATGCCACAAGCTTTTTAACTGCGCAGAAGGGATCCTGCACACCTCCTTACTATGCTGGCAGTAGGGCTCAACGTCATCAGGCGGTTTTTACATTGAAATGTCTGGGAAATGTGAGTCACACAGCTGAGGAGTTGTGGTCAGCTCTGGAGAACCAATTTCATGAATGGTTGTCTCCACTGGACCTGAAACCAGGGAAGGCCGTGTGCGACAATGCTGCAAACCTAGGTGCGGCCCTTCGCCGGGGCAATGTCACACACGTGCCTTGTATGGCTCACGTGTTGAACCTGGTTGTCCAGCAATTTTTAGCCCACTATCCCAGACTAGATGGCCTTCTGCAGAGGGCACGGTCGCTGTGTGCTCACTTCCGCCGTTCGCATCCCGCAGCTCAGCGACTTACATCTCTACAGAAGTCGTTGGGCCTGCCACTTCACCGGCTAAAATGCGATGTGCCTACCCGGTGGAATTCAACTCTGCACATGTTGCAGCGACTGTGGCAGCACCGACAAGCCCTGGTGCAATACGTTCTGACGTATAGCCTGGGCCAACGAGATTCAGAGGTGGGGCAAATCACGCTGGAGGAGTGGTCTCAGATCAGGGACCTATGCACCCTTCTGCACAGTTTTGAAATGGCGACGAAGATGTTTAGTGCTGACGATGCCATTATCAGCATGACTATTCCGGTGATTTACATGCTGGAGCACATGTTAAACAGAATTCGGAGTCAGGTGGTGGCACAAGAGGAGGTGGAGGAAGTAGAGGAGGAGGAGTTGTATGCGGAAGGGCTAACATCTGCAAGGTCCAGACGGTCGGCAGCACCAGGGCGGCAGGCATGTGAGGGTGGGGGAGATGATTTTACCAGGGCGCATGGTAGCAGCCAAACTAGTGAGGAAGGTGCAGGAGCCCAGGAAGAAGTGGAGGACGAACTGATGGAAGACTCATCAGATGAGGGAGACCTTGATCACATTTCTGTTGTGCGAGGTTGGGGGGAGAGGACAGAGGAAGGAAGCATGATTGTTAGCTCGCCACCAACACAACAGGGACTTGGTGCTCCTGGATGCGCAACACACATGAGTGCCTTCTTGCTGCACTACCTGCAACATGACCCTCGAATTGTGAGAATTAGAAATAATCCTGACTACTGGGTTGCCACACTGTTAGATCCCCGGTACAAAAGTAAATTTGCAGAAATTATTCCTGCCATAGAAAGGGATGCACGCATGCAGGAGTATCAGCAGAGACTGTTGCAGAATCTTACATGTGCTTTTCCACAAAATACCAGTGGTGCACGTAGTGAATCTCACAGTTCCAACTTGCCAACCGTGGGACCGTCAAGTGTTCAGCACTCAAACCGTAACAGAACCACAGTATCTGCTGGTAACATCAATTTTGCGGAATCATTTCACCACTTTTTTAGCCCATCCTTTGCAAGGCCACAGCAGACAAGAAGTCTGACACATAGTCAACGCCTAGAGACGATGGTACAGGAGTATCTCCAAGTAAACATTGAAGCCACGACTGTGTCACTGGACCCTTGCTCTTTTTGGGCTTCCAATCTGGATAAATGGCCGGAGCTAGCCACTTACGCCTTGGAGATCTTGTCATGCCCCGCAGCCAGCGTTCTGTCTGAACGTGTGTTCAGCGCTGCTGGTGGTGTGCTGACAGATAAGCGCACGCGGCTCTCCACTGATAATGTAGACAGACTCACGTTCATAAAGATGAACAAATCATGGATCCGAAACGACTTTTCTACCCCTGTGTCATCCTGGGGAGAGTAAAAGCTTGATGATTGGTTAAAATCACCCTACCAACCGTTTTAAGCTTTCAAATTACTAATCATGTTTATCTGTATCTTGACTGGAAAATAATTTGGGCTTTGTAGCAGTGTGCAGCACTGATCCTATTAGGCCATCTATAATAAGCTTCACCAGATTTAAAATTAAAAATAATTTTTAGCTGCATCTAGCCCGGAAAATAATTTTGGGGCTCCGAGATGCGCAAGACACATAAGTGCCTTCTTGCTGCACTACCTGCAGCATGACCCTCATATTGTCAGAATTCGAAGTAATCATGACTACTGGGTTGCCACACTCTTAGATCCCCCAAACTTTTCGATCAACCTTTTCATTTTAATAAAGACCAAAAAAATGGTCATTTTTGAAATTATAAGCATTAGCAGGTTGTTAGAAACTGAAATCAAACAGTTTTCAACTCAAAACTTTATTCTAGGTGATGTTACATTTTCACATAGGACCCCTTGTTCGAAAGGAGCTTCTGAACTCTGTCGTCCATTGAATTTGTCAGGTTTTGGATGGTTTCTGCTTCAGTTGTTTTGCATGAGGACAGAATACCCTCCCAGAGCTGTTGCTTAGATGTGAACTGCCTCCCGCCATCATAGACACTCCTTTTAATGATGCTCCAAAGGTTCTGAATGGGGTAGAGGTCAGGGGAGCATGGGGGTCACACCATAAGTTTGTCCCCTTTTATGCCCATATCAGCCAGAGATGCAGATGTTTTATGTGCAGCATGAGATGGTGCATTATCATGCAGAAAAATGATCTTGCTGTGAAATACACGGTTCTTCTTCTTGAACCATGGCAGGAAGTGCTGTTTGAGAAAATCCACATACATTATGGAGTTCATCTTTAGCGCCTTCAGGGATCCTAAAGGGGCCGACAATCTCTCTCCCCATGATTCCAGCCCAAAACATTACTCCACCTCCTCCTTGTTGGCGCTGTAGCCGTGTTTGCGTGGGGTGTCCATCAACCAGCCATCCTCCACTCCATTCATCTGGACCATCGAGCGCTGCACGGCACTCATCCGTGAACAAAACAGTTTTGAAATCAGTCTTCATGTAATGTTTGGCCCACTGGAGCCGTTTCTGCTTGTGTGAAGTGGATAGAGGAGGTCGACAGGATGGCGTATGCACAGCTGCAAACCTCTGAAGGACCATGCATCTTGTTGTTCGGGGGACGTTGGAGGCACAAGCAGCTTCAAAAACTTGTCTGCTGCTATGACAAGGCTTTTTTGCCGCTGCTCTTTCAACCTGACGTAATTGCCTGTAGGAAAGAGTCCTCAATTTGCCCTTATCAGCACGCACACGTGTGTACTGTGAATCAGCTACATACTTCTTGATTGCCAAGACACTTCATCCTGATCATCGCACAATGTTGATTGTAGTCATGCCTTGACCTAAACACTCCTCAATTTGTTGCTTCTCAGCAGCCGACACATCCTTTTTCTTTCCCATTTTGGCAGAAAATGTAGGCTGCTTAATAATGTGAGAGAGCCTTCTTAAGTAGTCTTGCCTTTCATTGGACACACCTGCCAAACTAATTAGCACAGGTGTCTGCAATTGCTTACAGTGATATAAAGAGCCCTGACACACATCACCATCAATGAGTTTAACTGACAAACAAACAAATTCTTCCCTTATCACTCCTAAACACTTTTTGCATAATAATTTGGAACGCGGTGTACATGTGCTTTTCCACAAAACACCAGTGGTTCACGTAGTGAATCTTACAGTTCTAACTTGCCAACCGTGGTCTGTATGGAATTGTTCAATAAAGGGCCCAAAATTAAGATAACATAGATGGGAGAGGTCTCTATGAATAGGAATTCCTAAGTATTTGATACCCTGTGAGGGCCAGGCAAAGGGAAAGTTGGACTGGATGGAATCCTATATGGATTTAGGGAGGGAGACATCGAGGGCCTCAGACTTCGCTGCATTGATTTTAAAATTTTACCATGTAACAAAGTGATCTATTTCAGCCATAACAGCAGGGATGGATATATGTGATTGAGTGATATATACTAGGACATCATCAGCAAATAGAGAGCACTTGTACTCGGTGCCTCCCACCTCAATCCACCTAATATTGGGGTTATGGCGAATTGATGAGAGCAGGTGCTCCGTCACTAGGATGTATAAGAGAGGGGACAGAGGATATCCCTGCCTTGTCCCATTGGTGATTGTGAAAGGTGATGAAAATGTTCTGACGCACCCCCTGGGCCTTGGGACACCCGGAGCCGGACCCTTTTTGGTGGATGCTGGTGGTTGTAGTCTTCGTGGCGGCGATCCGGTTCCGTGGCTCAGGGCGGTCAAACCAGTGGCGGAACTATTTATGTGGTTTTGATGTTTAAATGTCCGACTACGCCACCCGTGGATTGCGGTCAGAGTGAACCGCCGCTACAGGGCAGACCGCTAAGGCTGGTGTTGTGGGTGCAGCAGAGCGTAGCATAACTCCCCACGGGAGGAGTATAGCCTCAGGGCAGTGTATGCGGAGGATGGGGGTGATGGTGCAGGGCAGCAGCAGTAACGACACGGAGTCAGTGATGCAGTTCAGGGCCTTTACTCACAGTTCTTATTATCCAGACCACGTCTGCAGGTAACGGCTGCCCACGTCGTACTGTGCTCACCAGGTGAGGGGCTCAGACAACTCCCAGATAACTTTGGAGCGCTTCACAGGACCCCCTTTGTGTGTCCTTTGTCTGGCCTTTCTTACCAACACTTCTGTCTGGCTGCCTCGGGCCTCCTCTTGGTAAACTTGGCGCCAGTTTCCCTGACCCTATGTGGTGCCTTCCTAGCGGGTGGAGCAAGGGGCTGCGCCACATAAAATGTCAGAGCCTCCGGTTTCTAGCTGAGGGTCGTTTCCTGCCTCCACTAGTTCGGGGACCGGTCTCCCCCTTTGGCCTGACCCCTCCACGCAGGTGGATTCGGGCGTGCGGTGGCGACTCGCCCGTCCGCACCCCTGGGATCCCTTCATTCCTCGTTCCTGGAGCCTTCTCCGCTCCTCTTCCTTCCTTCTCCCTCTTGCAGGCCTGGGCCTCTGTTACTAGGCCCGCCTCCGGAGCAGAGCTCATGCAGAGCCCCTGCTCCCTGCCACTTCTGCTCAGACTTCTCTGCACTGAACTAAGATGGTGCCCACCTTTTATACTCCCTTCTCAATGCACCCAGGAACTGCTTCCTCCCTGCTCCTGCACTGCAGGGTTCCCCTTCCTCAATGTTCCCTCCCCCCACTCCAGCCAGGGACAGGGACTGTCGTGCCCATCTCAGGGGCATATTGGTCGCCCTGCCCCACGGCAATGTGGTGTAATGCATGCAGGTGTCGGGTCCTGATCCACACTCCATCCTTATCTGAGAGTGAGATATCACACCTCTGGGTGAGGTGCAATACGTCTGTAACAACCGAGCCCTCGGTGCTACAGTTCCATTTATCTTCAGCCTAGGTGACGTATTGTGATACAGGGCCGTGATTTTGGCTATAAAAGGATCCCCTAGACCCCTACCCCAAGCTTTTTAAGAGAATCATATATGGCGTGCCAGGAGACTCTATGGAATGCTTTCTCAGCATCCAACGAGAGTATCTACTTACAAATTTTTAACTGCATCTAGCCCAGGAAATACTTTGTGCCTAGTAGCAGTGTCTGCTAGTCAGCGGATTATCCCGGCTGTTAAGCAAGCTACACCACCTGTAGTTTGGACACTTAATTTTTTCAAAGGAAATGCTTCGGGACCACGGGATACTCAGTGAAGAGCATCAGGAGGCACCCCAAGGCATAGGGGCTGGGACTGGCACTAGGATGCCTTGCGGTGGACAGCCGAGCTCGATCCTTATAAAAGCTTTTTAACTGCAGCAGCTTTAGTGGACGCTACTGGAGCTGGAATTACGCGGCTGCTGGCATGAGACTTGCCCTCCAATAGATCCTTGTAAATGGATTTAAAGTGTATTCATTCAAATTAGAGGGACAATTTAAATTAAAAAGCTTAGAGCTGCCTCCACCACAGGGGGCCTCTCTCGACCCACCAGCGGACAGGCACCAGTATTGGGAGAGGGGGGCTGGCCGTCAGGGTTCACCGCGGCTCTGGCACAAACCTGGCGACACGGAGGTGGCTCGGGCAGGAGCGGACTGGCCGTCTCGGCTTCTCACTTTTTGGATTTTAGAAGGGCATGACATGCCTATATCTGTGTCTCCCCCTCCTTTTACTCCTCCACCTCTTTTCTTTTCGCATGACTATATGTACTTGTCACTTTTCCATGTGTTAGTTGTGTCTTCTGAGCAGTTTGTCAGCTTTTGGACACCTTTGAAGGTGTTTTCTATGTGTTTCTATGTGTTTTTGTTTGCCTGCCATTGGTTTTAACGGTGTTCGACGAACAGTTCGACGAACAGTTCGGCGAACACACGGGTGTTCGACGAACCGAACCGAACTCGAACACTACGGGGGTGGCTCAACACTAGTCAGCAACAAACCCAGTGATGTTGTAAAAAGACTGGCTGAGCCCTTATTTGGATCGGGTCGCAATATAACAGCTGACAATTGGTTTTCAAATTGTGATCTGATTGATTATCTGAAAATGCAGAAGCTTTCATATGTCGGAACTGTAAGAAAAAATAAAAAAGAATTGCCTACACAGTTTGTAAGTGTGAAAGGGAGACAACAGTACAGCAGTATGTTTGCATTCCATAATGGAAAGGTTTTGGTTTCCTATGTACCACAAGCAAAAAAAATTGTACTTCTTCTATCAACACTTCATGATGATGATGCCATCGATCCTGGGACTGAGGCACAAAAAAACCCGGAGATAATTACATTTCATAATGCAACCAAAGGGGGTGTTGATACAGCTGATCAGATGTGCTCAACTTTCAACGTCAGCAAAAACACCAAACGCTGGCCAATGGTCATATTTTTTGCTATGTTGAATTTGGGTGGTATAAATTCACAAGTCATTTACCTTGAAAACAAGCTTGAACCACTCTGTAGACGATTCTATCTGAAAAAATTGGCCCATGAACTAGTGCTTGGAGAGCTACGCAGGAGAAGTATGAAAACAATCGGTATCCCCTCTCGCCTTCAAGTTCAGCTCCAAAGATTTCGCCCAGATGATGATAGTGAAAATTCACCACCTGCACCACCTCCCAAAAGAAGGAGGTGCACCACCTGCACCACGGAAAGCGGAATCAGAAGGCTTTCTAATTATGAATGTCACAAATGTCATAATGCGATCTGCCTGACACATGCAAAAATGATGTGTAATTCTTGCTCTTTGCTCTGCAAGTGTAATTTTTCTGGGGAAACTTCAGGATCTAATTCTGATTGAATATGTGTTTAATAGTACTTAAGGTACCTTAAAATTAAGTTTGTTTCCATAAATTTTCTTTGTAGAGTTTTTTGACAGAGTCGAACTGGGGACTATTTGGCGGGAGTTTTGAAATGTTTGTATTTCAGAGTTATTAGTTTTATGTTAAGTAAATGTTTTTTTTTTGCACCTGATTATGTGTAGTCTCTTTTATTACATCCCTATGAAGGTCACTGATCACTTTTAGAGCACTGAAATTGCAAACATTAGATATTATAGGTATTTTTCTAGCCTGCGCCTGACAGTCACATTGTATGTGAACTCGTTAGAACCGATATTGTATGTGACGGAGGGTTAACACTAAATGACAAGTACAGTAACCTACACTGTCACTGTACTTATTATATATGTGACTGACATGTTTCTATCTATCTGATCTATGTGTGATGCTCTATTCTTTCTGTTCTAAATTGTCGGGTACCGATGTATGCCGCTGCTGAATTGCCGGCCGGCTTTTTTTAAAGAGACGGGTGCATAAAAACACTATTATTTTTTTTCTAATAAATCCTTTATTTTAACACTAAATAACAAGTACAGTAACCAACACTGTCACTGTACTTATTATATATGTGACTGACATGATGAATTGCCGGCTTTTCATGTTTCACTGTGAGCACTGTTCCCATCGATTTGGGCAATCACTGTAATGCCACAACCACCATGGCTGAGACATTACAGTGAGTGGCAGACAATCCCTGCATGATTTGTGCTCTAAATAGCACCAAACATGCAGGACGGGGACCCGAGCTCCCGCCCGAGCATCGCGCAAGTACTCTGCGAGCTCCGAGCATCTCGAGTACTGAGATGCTCGGGCAAGTACCGAGCAGTGGCGAGCATGCTCGCTCATCACTACAACTATTACATGTGTTGGATAGCAAAACATTATAATAATCAGCCCCCCAATGCCCTGTCCCCTCACCCCAGCTCCACATTACCCCCATCCTCTCACATTCACCCCACAGTTACTGTGACATGCCTAAATATAATCTAATAAATTCCATCCCCACTTACCTATGAAATTTGAAGGCAGTGAGGCAGGAACAGGAAGTGTCTGAGTGAAAAACAAAGTGGGCACTAGGACCCAGCGTGCCTGAGCCAATCAGACCTGCACAGACTAAAGCAAACTGCACGGCTTCTGCCAGCCGAAGCTCCTCAGGTCAGAGACAGCCTTCACAGTGCACTGCACGGACTAACACTCTGCTACTGGCCACTGTGGTAGCCCGTGGTGAGAGTCAGACAGGGGAGCAGGCATTTTGCAGCCTCTCCCTGACAGCTGAGAGTGCCATGCTCTGCCTCTTCACAGAAGTGGCCCTAGCTCCGGGTGGGCCCCTTCGTGACCGCCCCCTCTGCCCCCCTGGTAGCTATGCTACTGGTCATCATAACCATTCGGAACACTGGAGTGTTATACAAAACGTCAACTTCAGTATGCCGAAGTTCTGGCTTCTTCGGGATCCCTATATGAAGGACCAGGCCCCAAAACTTTATCATTTCTTTTGCGTCTACAGGAGACCAGTTAGAAAATGATGAAGAGGGGTTTTGTTCCAAAAATTGATGAGCATACAAATTAGTTTGGCCCACCATGAGGTGTGGTGCAAATGAGGGGGAGTGTAAAACTGTGAGTACGAGTGCGGATCAGTGATCTGTGGTCACTAATCAGCGCTCAGCCACTGCAGAAAGCACGAAAAAAATGGACAAAAGTCAAGAGATCAAGTACTGATCAAGTAATGATCAGCACTTGGTGGCAGAAAGGCGGATGGGAAGGGGGGAAGGAGGAGAGGGGAGAGAGGGGGATTGGGGTGGATGAAGACAAATCAAAAAATCCTACTTACAGTTGTCTTCTGTCAGATGTCTTCTGTAGGAGGAGCGGTGATTGTGGTGTCACAGGCTTCTGTGGCGCACAATAGGACAGCGTGACCGGCCTCTACAAAAAAAAAAAAGGTTAGTGGAAAAAAGTGTAAAGTAGCAAGCGTGAGTGCTGATCGGTGATTTGCGTCACCGATCAATGTTTAGTGGCTGCTGGATACACGCACGGAGGTTGTACAAAGTGGGAGGGGGGGAGAAAAATTGGACAGTGACAAAAAAAGTCCTGGAAAACAGAGAGCACGGACATTGATCAGTGACGTAGCTTGGCTGCTGTAGGACGTAGAAAAAAATGCGCTTCATGGCAGAAAAAGGGGATGGGGAGGGCGGTAAAAGGAGAGGAGGAGTAAAATGAGGGGGGGTTGGGTTGGATGAGAGGAGATCAGAGATGGATTTACCAAAGTCTTCTCTGCTCTTTTTTCAGCAGGATCAGGAGCAGGAGCAGGAGCAGGATCAGGAGCAGGAGCAGGGTCAGTAGTAGGATCAGCAGCAGGAGCCCAGCAGCAGCAGGAGACTGAATACCGGAGCAGGAGATCCAGAACACCGCAGCAGGACTGGAGCAGGACACCAGAGCAGCTGCAGGACACTGGAGCAGCAGATCGAAGACAGGAGCATGTAGGAGAAAGGTCTTGTAGTATCACAGAAAATGATGTGGCACTACAAGGCCCAGCACAGCGCAGATCACACTGACTGCTCTGTAGAAATCCTCACCAAGTGTGAGGATCTGCAGGGCGGTCACAGGGGGTGATAGGGTGGTGATTGCCAAGTCACAGGCCGGGCACCACCCGGTCACCTCCCGGTCAGGTACTCTGGTTGGTGCGATCGATTATGACATTGATCGCACCAATCAGAGATGGCTGGGGCCTGGGCAGCATCACTGGGGGTCATGGAGCGGTGACAGGCAATTCACATGTCATCATCGATCGCTCCAATCAGAGGTGGCTGGGGCCTGGACATACACTACAGGGGGTCATGGGGCGGTGACAGGCAGGTCACAAGCCGGTCACCGCCCTGTGACCGTCCTGTCACCGCACGGTCACACTATGAGCGGTGCGATCGATGTGATCGGCGATCGCACCCATCATAGCGGGTTGGGGAGAGGACTGAGGTCTCTAGACAACAGCCTAGGATCGGTGCTCTTAGGAGACCACGAGGAAGGTGATGTTTTTTTTAACTCCTTTCCCTTGGTGTTGGTTCTGTGTGGCGATCATCATGTGCCCATGGGCTGGTGTGACATTAAGCTGTGAGGGCTTTGTCTTGCAGCATGGGTGCTTTGGGGCACTTGGGTCACTCCCCTTACTAGTACGGCATCGCTTCTATGGTTGTCAGCACATGATGCCACACCTTTAAGGTTAGTTGCCCACTAAGGCTGCTTACGCACTATGCATTTTCAAGCGTTTTTGCAGTTAAATTTCCACAGTGAAAATGCTTAAAAAATGCTTGGTAATACGTGCCCCATGGTCCCCAATGATAATCCGCATGTGCTGTGCACATGCTGCGAAAATTGGGCACACATTGCGCCCAAACATTGGAGATCCCCCACAAGTGACCCCATTTTGGGAACTAGACCCCCCAAGGCACCTATCTAGATGCATAGTGAGCACTTGGAACCCTTAGGTGCTTCACAAATTGATTCGTAAAAATGGAAAAGTATTTTTTTTTCACTTTTTCATTTTTACGAATCAATTTGTGAAGCACCTGGGGGTTCCAACTGCTCACTATGCATCTAGATAGGTGCCTTGGGGGGTCTAGTTTCCAAAATGGGGTCACTTGTGGGGGAGCTCCAATGTTTGGGCGCACAGGGGCTCTCCAAACGCAACATGGTGTCCGCTAACAAATTGAGCCGATTTTCCATTCAATTTGTTAGCGGACACCATGTTGCATTTGGAGAATCCCTGTGTGCCCAAACATTGGAGCTCCCCCACAAATGTCCCCATTTTAGAAACTAGACCCCCCAAGGCACCTATCTAGATGCATAGTGAGCACTTGGAACCCCTAGGTGCTTCACAAATTGATTCGTAAAAATGAAAAAGTGAAAAAAAAAACACTTTTTCATTTTTACGAATCAATTTGTGAAGCACCTGGGGGTTCCAAGTGCTCACTATGCATCTAGATAGGTGCCTTGGGGGGTCTAGTTTCCAAAATGGGGTCACTTGTGGGGGAGCTCCAATGTTTGGGCACACAGGGGCTCTCCAAACGCAACATGGCGTCCGCTAATTATTCAAGCAAATTTTACAATCAAAAAGTCAAATGGCGCTCCTTCCCTTCTGAGCCCTGCCGTGCGCCCAAACAGTGTTTTTTCCCCACATATGGGGTATCTGCGTGCCCAGGGGAAATTGCACAACAAATTTTGGGGTCCATTTTTTCTTGTTACCCCTGTGAAAATAAAAAAAATTGGGTCTAAAGTAACATTTTTGTGAAAAAAGTTAAATGTTCATTTTTTTCTTCCTCATTCCAAAAATTCCTGTGAAGCACCTGAAGGGTTAATGAACTTATTGAATGTGGTTTTGAGCACCTTGAGGGGTGCAGTTTTTAGAATGGTGTCACTTTTGGGTATTTTCTGTCATAAAGACCTCTCAAAGTGACTTCAAATGTGATGTGGTCCCTAAAAAATGGTTTTGTAAATTTTGCTGGAAAAATGAGAAATCGCTGGTCAACTTTTAACCCTTATAGCTCCCTAACAAAAAAAAAATTTGGTTCCAAAATTGTGCTGATGTAAAGTAGACATGTGGGAAATGTTATTTATTAACTCATTTGTGTGACATATCTCTCTGATTTAAGGGCATAAAAATTAAAATTTTGAAAATTGCAAAATTTTCAAAATTTTCGCCAAATTTCCATTTTTTTCACAAATAAACGCTAGTGATATCGAAGAAATTTTACCACAATCATGAAGTACAATATGTCACGAAAAAACATTCTCAGAATCAGGGGGATCCGTTGAAGCTTTCCAGAGTAATTACCTCATAAAGTGACAGTGGTCAGAGTTGTAAAAATTGGCCTGGTCATTAACGTGCAAACCACCCTCGGGGGTTAAGGGGTTAATTGCTATTTGTTGTTAATAAAGTTGGCATTTTTTACTCGCAAGTGGTATTTGGAAAATTTCTTTTCCAAGCATAGGTGTTATGATAGGTGACCCACTGCATGTTGTTGTCCATTTTGACTAGATGGGGAGATATGATATATTCTTTCTCTAGCCAGTATGCATTACTTATGCTTTTGGAGTAGCGTTTTGTATAAATCCAAGCCGGTTGCATGGATTTATATAGTGTGACCAAGTTGTCAAGCACTTTTCCAAGTGATGCTAAAATCACTTGGAAAAGCGTTTGATAACCCGCATGCAGAAATGCATGCAAAAACGCTTCACAAACTCTTCTACCTGGCAGGAAAAACGCATGTAAAATCCGCATGCGTTTTTCCTGCAAGGGAGATGCGGAAAAAATCTGCAGCATTTCTGCATCGTGGGGACTTGGCCTAAGAGCTGCGCCTTCATACAATATAAAAGGTGGGCTTCATGCAGTCTAATCGGAATGCTAACTAAGAACCTTGAGTGCAGTTTTGTAAATATTTGCTTAGCCGCAACAGATCATTGTATATGTTTTGGATGTGTGGTCCATGTAATTATTTCTGCAGCTATTACATAATGTTCTCCATGCTGCTGCTTCATCTGAGTTTTTGCTATATAGAGTCAGGAGGGATGAAATTTCTTTTTGTTTCTGTGTATAGCACTGGTGATTCTTCAGAATACTTTAGGTGGTTGTGCATGAGGAATAACACTATTTCTGCTCATTATGTGTTTTGAATTTTAGAATTTTTTCACTTTGCATAAAAGCCTCAGCATTTTCTTTTTGTGTGCTCTGCCTTTTTCTCCCTCCAGCTTCTCCCCTCCCCTCTCCAATGGCTTATATAGGAACTGCAGATGGTTTTGTAGACAGATTTAGTCTTTGAGAGGGAAGGATCAGTGCAAAAAAAAAGTATTTTACATCAGTATTTGTAAGCCAAAACCAGGAGTGGAACAATCAGAGGGCAAGAATAATAAAAAAAACGTGCACAACTTATGCATTTTTCACCCACTCCTGATTTTGGCTTACAAATACTGATGCAAAATACTGACCAGATACTGAACGTGTGAACATGGCCTAAGAAGGATATTTTTCTGATAAGATATATAATTTAACCCAGTGTTTCCCAAACCCCATCCTCACGGCCCCCCACAGGTCATATTTTTAGGATCTCCTTAGTATTTCACAGGTGAGAGAATTCCTGATGCCTTGATGATACTATCAATCACCTGTGTAATACTAAGGGGATCCTGAAAACATGACCTGTGGGGATCCGTGAGGATGGGGTTTGGGAAAAACTGATTTAACCCCAACTCCAAAATGTTGGGACACTATATAAAATGTTAAGAAAACAAGAATACAATGATTTGGAAATCTCCTTTAGCCATATTTTGTACACAACAGAACATAGAGCACGTCAGAAGCTGAAAGTTAGGCTGTGTGCCCACAATGCGTTTTTAATGCGTTTCCGCAACATTTTTGCAGCTGTGGAAATGCATTAAAAACGCATTAAAAACACATGGTAGAAGGGCAGCCATGTTACCCAATGATAATCCGCATGTGCTGTGCACATGCTGCGGAAATTTCCGCTGCGGATTATCATTGAGGAAAAAAACGCAGCACTACCAATTATTTTGCGGAAGTGCTGCGTCTTCGCCGCCATTGACTTGCATTAGACCGCATGGATTACGCATCACTGTATATGTAGATGCGTAATCCAAGCGTTCTAATGTGCGGATGGTACCCGGGTGTAGATGAGAGGAGAGTCGCATCCACACCCAGGTACCATTAAAAAATCTGTAAAAAAAAGAATAGCATAAAAAATAAATGTATACTTACCTTCTGTCTGCCCGCGCACCGCTCCTGCTTGGTTCCCGTCACTTTACAGTGAGTTGAAGGACCTGCGCTGACATCAGAGTCATGTGACGGGTCACGCGACGCTGACGTCGGCAGGTCTTTTCAATTCACTGTTGCCGGCAAGGGAGAATGGAGTGAGCGGGACACCGGGGGCCATCGGAGGGTAAGTATATATTTATTTTTTTATTTTTACCACTCTCTCGGGTCACAATATATAAATCCATGCTGTTTGCGTCGATTTATATAGTGTGACCTAGTTGTCACAAGCACTTTCCAAGTGATGCTAATCGCTTGGGAAGCGCTTGTCAATCCACATGCGGAAATGTCAGTGGGTAACCGCTCCATTTCCACATGTCCCTGGCAGGAAAACGCATGTACAATCCGCATGCTTTTTTTTCTACCAGGGAGATGCAGAAACGCTCAGGAAAAAATCCTGAGCATTTCTGCATCGTGGGCACATAGCCTTAGACATTTTTCCATTTAATTCAAAAAAATTAATTTATTTAGAAATAGATGGCAGGAACACATATGAATAGCTCAGTAAAAATCATTTTATTTTTGCTTGTTGTGCTAAACAGTTGTTGTTCATTAACAGTTTTGTGGGACACAACAATTTATGGTATATTAGTAAAGTTGACTTTCACGCGTCTAATTACTTTAAGGACATTTAGGCCATGTGTACACACTGGAATTTGGTCAGTATTTTACATCAGTATTTGTAAGCCAAAACCAGGAGTGGAACAGTCAGAGGAAAAGTATAATAGAAACATGTCACCACTTCTGCATTTTTCAAATGCTCCTGGTTTTGGTTTACAAATACTAAGGTAAAAAACTCACCAAATACTCAATGTGTGTACGGGACCTTTAGTGTACACCACACCTTGAAAAATTGCATTTAAGAGACCAGAGTGAAATAATTAATTGTCCTGTGATAGTACAGTGGCATGTAAAAGTTTGGGCACCGATGGTCAAAATTACTGTCATTGTGAACAGTTAAGAAAGTTGAAGAAGAAATTATCTCTAAATGGCTTACAGTTAAAGATAACACATTTCCTTTGTATTTTAGGCCAAAAAATATTTAGATTTTCATCTTTTACATTTTAAAAATTACAAAAAGGAAAATGGGGTGATGCAAAAGTTTGGGCACCCTACATGGTTAGTACCTAGTAGCACCCCACTTTTGAAAGTATCACAGCTTTTTGTAGCCAGTTTTTGTTTGAGGGATTTTCATCCATTCTTCCTTGGAAAATTCTTCCAGTTCTGTAAGATTCCTGAGTCTTGTATGCACTGCTATTTTGAGGTCTAATCACATATTTTCAATGATGTTCAAATCAGGGGACTGTGAGGGCCATTGTAAAACCTTCAGCTTGCACCTTTTGAGGTAGTCTATTGTGGATTTTGACGTGTGTTTAGGATCATTATACATTTGTAGAACCCTTCCTATTTTCAGCTTCAGCTTTTTACGGATGGTGTTATGTTTGCGTCAAGAATTTGTTGAAATTTCATTGAATCCATTCTTCCCTCTACCTGTGAAATGTTCCCTGTGCCATTCGCCACAACACAACCCCAAAGCATTATTGATCCACCCCCATGTTTAATGGTTGGCAAGATGTTCTTTTCCTGAAATTCTGTGCCCTTTTTTCTCCACACATACCTTTGATCCTTGTGACCAAAGAGTTCTATTTTAACCTCATTGGTCCACAGGACTTGTTTCCAAAATGCATCAGGCTTCTTTAGATATTCTGTTTGCTGAATTTTATGATGAGGAAGCAGGAGATTTTTCTCCTAATGACTCTTCCATGGAGGCCATATTTGTGCAGATGTCTCTGAACAGTAGAACAATGTATGTACCACAACTCTAGAGTCTGCTAAATCTTTCTGAAAGTCTTTTGCAGTCAAGTGAGGGTTCTTATTTGCCTCTTTACCAATCCTGCGAACAGCTCTCACTGAAATTTTGCTTAGTCTTCCAGACCTTATCCTGACCTCCACTGTTCCTGTTAACTGCCATTTCTTAATTACATTTCAAACTGAGGAAAGGGCAACGTGAAAATGCTTTGCTATCTTCTTATAGCCTTCTCCTGCTTTGTGGGCCTCCACCATTTCATTTTCAGAGTGCTAGGCAGCTTCTTTGAAGAACCCATGGCTGCTGTTTTTTGGCAGAAGGTTAGAGGAGGCTGGATTTTTATAAAGCTGGGAAATTTGTATCACCTAACCTTTCCTAACGATAATAGTGAACAAGCCATAACACTAACAGGCTAATTAAGGTCTGAAATCTTGGTCAAAGTTATCTGAGCACACAAATCTCCAAGGGTGTCCAAACTTTTGCATTGGCCCATTTTCCATTTTGTAAATTTTAAAATAAAAGAAAAAGACAATATATATATATATTTTCTCTAAAATTCAAAGGAAATGTGCCATCTTAAAGATTAGGCCTCTTAGAGATCATTTTATCTTCAACTTGCTTAACAGTTCACAATAAGAGGAATTATGACCTTAGGTGTCCAAACTTTTACATGCCAATGTATATGACCTTAGTAGATGTATTTTACTAAGTATGAAAATTTGCCTTAAAGTGTTATTTGTTATTTCCAAAGTCACAATGTGGTCTTATAATAATAATGAACTTTTCTACCTTTTGCTACGTTTCTGACTTCAAACTTAAAGATATAAAATTTGAATTTTTTTTGGGAAGAATCAACAACAAGTGGGACACAATCGTTAAGTGGAATGAAATTTATTGTATATTTTAAACTTTGGTAACAAATTAAAAACTGAAAAGTTGGGCGTGCAATATTATTCGGCCCCCTTGAGTTAATACTTTGTAGCGCCACCTTTTGCTGCGATTACAGCTGCAAGTCGCTTGGGATTATGTCTCTATCAGTTTTGCACATTGAGAGGCTGAAATTCTTGCCCATTCTTCCTTGCAAAACAGCTCGAGCTCATTGAGGTTGGATGGAGGGCGTTTGTGAACAGCAGTTTTCAGCTCTTTCCACAGATTCTTGATTGGACTCAGGTGTGGACTTTGACTTGGCCATTCTAACACCAGGCTACGTTTATTTTTGAACCATTCCATTGTTGATTTTGCTTTATATTTGGGATCATTGTCTTGTTGGAAGATAAATCTTCGTCCCAGTCTCAGGTCTTTTGCAGACTCCAACAGGTTTTCTTCCATAATGGTCCTGTATTTGGCTCCATCCATCTTCTCATCAATTTTAACCATCTTCCCTGTCCCTGCTGAAGAAAAGCAGGCCCAAACCATGATGCTGCCACCACCATGTTTGACAGTGGGGATGGTGTTTTGATGGTGATGAGCTGTGTTGCTTTTATGCCAAACATACCGTTGTGCATTGTGGCCAAAAAGTTTGATTTTGGTTTCTTCTGACTAGAGCACCTTATTCCACATGTTTGGTGTGTCTCCCTGGTGGCTTGTGGCAAACTTCAAACTAGACTTTTTATGGATATCTTTGAGAAATGGCTTTCTTCTTGCCACTCTTCCATAAAGGCCAGATTTGTGCAGTGTACGACTGATTGTTGTCCTATGGACATGACTCGCCCCCTGGGCCGTGGGGCACTCAGAACCGGGCAATAGGGAGACGATGGGGGTAGTAGTGGCGACCCGGTCCCGTGGCTCAGGGTGGTCAGACCAGTGGCAGTCTTTTAGATGTTTTAAGAGATGTCCGACTACGCCACCCGTGGATTGCGGTTATTAGGAACCGCCGCTGCAGGGCAGACCACTGGGGCCGATGATGTATGCAGCTGGGATGGTGTGACTCCCCACGGGAAGAGTGCGGCCCCAGGGCAGTGTAGTGAATGGTGGGGGTGATGGTGGTGAGAGTCCCAGTACCGGTAGTGCCGGAGGAGTGAAAAAGCACAAAGACAACGTACTGCAGTCCTGGGTCTTTACTCACGGTTAATATCCAAGTCACTTCTGCAGGGAATGACTGCCCGAGCCGTGCGGCGTCCACCAGGTGAGGGGTTCGGTCAACCCCCAGGCAGCTCAGGAGTATGGCTCAAGACCCCCTTTTGTCCTTTCTCTGGCCTGCCTCACCAGTGACCCACTTTTGTCCAGCTGCCGCGGACTTGTGCGGGTAAACGTGGGCCCCGTTCTCCGCTGTCCTATATGGTGCCTTCCTAGCAGGTTTGATGAGGTGTCGCACCAATAAATGATCACGACGTCCGGTCTTTGGCTGAGGGTAGTTTCTCCTCCACCAACTTGGGATCCGGCACCCTTAATCTGCCTGACCCTTCACCCTGGATTCTCGTGGGTTCTTAGGGTCCCTTCCACCTTCTTGTTCCTGAGCCCTTCTGTTTCTCTCTCTTCTCCTTCTTTCCTATTCTGTTCCTTCCTCGTGGAGCTGGGATGAGACTTAATCACAGCTCCCCTACACCTCCTCCTCGGCCTCTCACTAGGCCCTCCTGGAGTAGAGCTCCTACAGAGCCTCTACTCCCTGTCTTCTCCTCTCTGGACAGGACTTCTCTCTGAGCTAAGATGGTGCCCACCTTTTATACCTCCCTCTAGCCATGAGCCCAGGTGACCAGCAACCAATGGGCTCCTTCCTACGCTCAGGAACCAACCCCTATCTGCCCCTACAGCACTGGGTGTTCCACCCCCCTCCCCACTCCAGACAGGGACATAGTCGGTCGTGCCTGCACTTCTGTCTAGTGGGAGCACCGTTGAGCTGTCCCTCGGAAATGGGGTGTGTATGTAGCTAACTGAGCCCTGGTCCATACTCCATCCTTACCCGGGAGTGGAATACCACACCTCTGGCAGAGGTGCAATACCCCTGTAGCGGCCGAACCCTGGGGGCGCTACAGACAGACTCTTCCACTTCAGCTGTAGATCTCTGCAGTTCATCCAGAGTGATCATGGGCCTTTTGGCTGCATCTCTGATCAGTTTTCTCCTTGTTCGAGATAAAAGTTTAGAGGGATGGCTGGGTCTTGGTACATTTGCAGTGGTCTGATACTCCGTCCATTTCAATATGATTGCTTGCAGAGTGCTACTTGAGATGTTTAAAACTTGGGAAATCTTTTTGTATCCAAATCTGGCTTTAAACTTCACCACAACAGTATCTCGGACCTGCCTGGTGTGTTCCTTGGTCTTCTTGATGCTCTCTGCACTTGAAACAGAACCCTGAGACTATCACAGAGCAGGTGCATTTATAGGGAGACTTGATTACACACAGGTGGATTCTATTTATCATTACCAGTCATTTAGGACAACATTGGATCATTCAGAGATCCTCACTGAACTTCTGGAGTGAGTTTGCTGCACTGAAAGTAAAGGGACCGAATAATATTGCACGCCCCACTTTTCATTTTTTATTTTTTTTAAAAAGTTTAAAATATCCAATAAATTTTGTTCCACTTCACGATTGTGTCCCACTTGTTGTTGATTCTTCCCCCAAAAATTAGAATGTTATATCTTTATGTTTGAAGCCAGAAATGTGGCAAAAGGTAGAAAAGTTCAAGGGGGTCAAATACTTTTACAATGCACTGTATATATATATATATATATATATATATATATATATATATACACACTACCGTTCAAAAGTTTAGGGTCATTTAGAAATTTCATTATTTTTTTGAAAGAAAAACACATTTTTTTTCAATGAAGCTAACATTAAATGAATCAGAAATACAGTCTATACATTGTTAATGTGGTAAATGACTATTCTAGCAGCAAACTTCTTGTTTTTATTGCAATATCTACATAGGTGTATATAGGCCCATTTCCAACAACCACCACTCCAGTGTTTTAATGGTACATTGTGTTTGCTAACTGTGTAAGAAGGCTAATAGATGTTTATAAAACCCTAGAAAACCCTTGCACAAGTGTGTTGGCCCAGTTGAAAATGGTTTGGCTGATTTGAGAAGCTATAAAATTGACCTTCCTTTGAGCTAGTTGAGAATATGGAGCATTATATTTGTTTGTTTTATGAAACTCCTCAAATGACCAGAAAAAGAGAAATTTCATGTGAAACTTGATAGTCTATTCTTGTTCTTAGAAATGAAAGCTATTCCATTTGAGAAATTGCCAAGGAACTGTAGATTTCCTACAAAGGTGTGTACTACTCCCTTCAGAGGAGAGCACAAACAGGCTCTAACGAAAGTAGAAAGAGAAGTATGAGGCCCTTCTGCACAACTGAGCAACAAGACAAGTACATTAGAGTCTCTAGTTTGAGAAATCGATGCCTCACAACTCCTCAACTGGCAGCTTCATTCAATAGTACATGCAAAACACCACCTCCAAATTATGCATGAACTATTTAGGGAAGAAGCAGGCAGCTGGTATTCTATCTGTAATGGAGTGGGCAACGCAGCCACCAGATCTCAACCCTATTGAGCTGTTGTGGGAGCAGCTTGACCGTATGGTGGGCAAAAAGTGCCCATCACGCCAATCCAACTTGTGGGAGGGGCTTCAGGAAGCATGGGGTGAAATTTCTCAAGATTACCTCAGCAAATTATCAGCTAGAATGCCAAAGGTCTGCAATGCTGTAATTGCAGCATTCTTTGACGAAATCAAATTTTGAAGGAGAAAATTATTCTTTCAAATAAAAATCATTATTTCTGACCTTGTCAATGTCTGGACTAGTGTTGAGCCACCCCCGTAGTGCTCGAGTTCGGTTCGGTTTGTCGAACACCCGTATGTTCGCTGAACTGTTCGTCAAACTGTTCATCAAACACCTTCGAACACCGTTAAAACCAATGGCAGGCAAACAAAAACACATAGGAACACATAGAAAACACATAGAAAACACTTCAAAGGTGTCCAAAAGCTGACAAACTGCTCAGAAGACACAACTACCACATGGAAAAGTGACAAGTACATATAGTCATGCAAAAAGAAAAGAGGTGGAGGAGTAAAAGGAGGGGGAGACACAGATATAGGCATGTCATGCCCATCTAAAACCAAAAAAGTGCGAAGCCGACACGGCCTGTCCGTTCCTGCCCGTGTGACCTCCGTGTCGCCGGGTTTGTGCCAGAGCTGTGGTGGACCCTGATGGCCAGCCCCCCTCTCCCAATACTGGTGCCTGTCCGCTGGTGGGTCGAGCGAGCCCCCCTGTGGTGGAAGCAGGTCTAAGCTTTTTAATTTAAATTATCTCTCTAATTTGAATGAGTACACTTTAAATCCTTTTACAAGGATCTATTGGAGGGCAAGTCTGATGCCAGCAGCTGCGGTAATTCCAGAACCAGTAGTGTCCACTAAAGCTGCTGCAGTTAAAAAGCTTTTATAAGGATCGAGCTTGGCGGTCCACCGCAAGGCGTCCTACCGCCAGTCCCAGCCGCTGTGCCTTGGGGTGCCTCCCGATGCTCTTCACTGAGTGTCCCGGGGGCCCGAAGCATTTCCTTTGAAAAAATTAAGTGTCCAAACTACAGGTGGTGTAGCTTGCTTAACAGCTGGGATAATCCGCTGACTAGCAGACACTGCTACTAGGCACAAAGTATTTCCTGGGCTAGATGCAGTTAAAAATTTGTAATTAGATACTCTCTTTGGATGCTGAGAAAGCATTCCATAGAGTCTCCTGGCACGCCATATATTATTCTCTTAAAAAGCTTGGGGTAGGGGTCTAGGGGACCCTTTTATAGGCAAAATCACGGCCCTGTATCGCAATACGTCACCTAGGCTGAAGATAAATGGAACATTTTCATCACCTTTCATAATCACCAATGGGACAAGGCAGGGATGTCCTCTGTTCCCTCTCTTATACATCCTAGTGACGGAGCACCTGCTCTCATCAATTCGCCATAACCCCAATATTAGGTGGATTGAGGTGGGAGGCACCGAGTACAAGTGCTCTGCATTTGCTGATGATGTCCTAGTATATATCACTCAATCACATATATCCATCCCTGCTGTTATGGCTGAAATAGATCACTTTGTTACATGGTCAAATTTTAAAATCAATGCAGCGAAGTCTGAGGCCCTCGATGTCTCCCTCCCCAAATCCATACAGGATTCCATCCAGTCCAACTTTCCCTTTGCCTGGCCCTCACAGGGTATCAAATACTTAGGAATTCATATTCATAGAAACCTCTCCCGTCTATGTTATCTTAATTTTGGGCCCTTTATTGAACAACTCCATACAGACCACAGTTGGCAAGTTAGAACTGTAAGATTCACTACATTCCACTGGTGTTTTGTGGAAAAGCACATGTACACTGTGTTCCAAATTATTATGCAAAAAGTGTTTAGGAGTGATAAGGGAAGAATTTTTTTGTTTGTCAGTTAAACTCATTGATGGTGATGTGTGTCAGGGCTCTTTATATCACTGTAAGCAATTGCAGACACCTGTGCTAATTAGTTTGGCAGGTGTGTCCAATGAAAGGCAAGACTACTTAAGAAGGCTGTCCCACATTATTAAGCAGCCTACATTTTCTGCCAAAATGGGAAAGAAAAAGGATGTGTCGGCTGCTGAGAAGCAACAAATTGTGGAGTGTTTAGGTCAAGGCATGACTACAATCAACATTGCCAAGACACTTCATCCTGATCATCGCACAATCAAGAAGTATGTAGCTGATTCACAGTACACACGTGTGCGTGCTGATAAGGGAAAATTGAGAACTCTTTCCTAGAGGCAATTACGTCAGGTTAAAAGAGCAGTGGCAAAAAAGCCTTGTCATAGCAGCAGACAAGTTTTTGAAGCTGCTTGTGCCTCCAAAGTCCCCCAAACAACAAGATGCAGGGTCCTTCAGAGGTTTGCAGCTGTGCGTAAGCCATCCTGTCGACCTCCTCTATCCACTGTACACAAGCAGAAATGGCTCCAGTGGGCCAAACAATACATGAAGGCTGACTTCAAAACTGTTTTGTTCACCGATGAGTGCCGTGCAACGCTCGATGGTCCAGATGGATGGAGTGGAGGATGGCTGGTTGATGGACACCCCATGCAAACACAGCTACGGCGCCAACAAGGAGGAGGTGGAGTAATGTTTTGGGTTGGAATCATGGGGAGAGAGATTGTCGGCCCCTTTAAGATCCCTGAAGGGGTAAAGATGAACTCCATAATGTATGTGGAGTTTCTCAAACAGCACTTCCTGCCATGGTTCAAGTAGAAGAACCGTGTATTCCGCAGCAAGATCATTTTCATGCATGATAATGCACCGTCTCATGCTGCACATAACACATCTGCATCTCTGGCTGATATGGGCATAAAAGGGGACAAACTTATGGTGTGACCCCCATGCTCCCCTGACCTCAACCCCATTGAGAACCTCTGGAGCATCATCAAAAGGAGTGTCTATGATGGCGGGAGGCAGTTCACATCTAAGCAACAGCTCTGGGAGGGTATTCTGTCCTTATGCAAAACAATTGAAGCAGAAACCATCCAAAACCTGACAAATTCAAGGGGTCCTATGTGCAAATGTAACATCACCTAGAATAAAGTTTTGAGTTGAAAACTGCTTGATTTCAGTTTATAATAACCTGCTAATGCTTATAATTTAAAAAATGACCATTTTTTTGTTCTTTATTAAAATGAAAAGGTTGATCGAAGAGTGTGGGGGATCTAAGAGTGTGGCAACCCAGTAGTCAGGATTATTTTGAATTCTGACAATCTGAGGGTCATGTTGCAGGTAGTGCAGCAAGAAGGCACTCATGTGTCTTGCGCATCTCGGAGCTCCAAAATTATTTTCCGGGCTTGATGCAGCTAAAAATTATTATTAATTTGAAAGCTGGTGGAGCTTAGTATAGATGGCCTAATAGAATCAGTACTGCAAACTGCTACAAGGCCCAAATTATTTTCCAGCCAAGATACAGATAAACATGATTAGTAATTTTAAATCTGGTGGAGTTTAGTATAGATGGCCTAATAGAATCAGTACTGCAAACTGCTACAAGGCCCAAATTATTTTCCAGCCAAGATACAGATAAACATGATTAGTAATTTGAAAGCTTAAAATGGTTAGTGAGGTGATTTTAACAAATCATCAAGTTTCTACTCTCCCCAGGATGACACAGGAGTAGAAAAGTCGTTTCGGATCCATGATTTGTTCATCTTTATGAACGTGAGTCTGTCTACATTATCAGTGGAGAGCCGCGTGCGCTTATCTGTCAGCACACCACCAGCAGCGCTGAACACACGTTCAGACAGAACGTTGGCTGCGGGGCATGACAAGATCTCCAAGGCGTAGGTGGCGAGCTCCGGCCATTTATCCAGATTGGAAGCCCAAAAAGAGCAAGGGTCCAGTGACACAGTCATGGCTTCAATGTTTACTTGGAGATACTCCTGTACCATCGTCTCTAGGCGTTGACTATGTGTCAGACTTCTTGTCTCCTGTGGCCTTGCAAAGGATGGGCTAAAAAAGTGGTGAAATGATTCCGCAAAATTGATCCTACCAGCAGATACTGTGTTTCTGTTATGTTTTGAGTGCTGAACACTCGACGGTCCCACGGTTGGCAAGTTGGAACTGTGAGATTCACTACGTGCACCACTGGTGTTTTGTGGAAAAGCACATGTAAGATTCTGCAACAGTCTCTGCTGATACTCCTGCATGCGTGCATTCCTTTCTATGGCAGGAATTATTTCTGAAAATTTACTTTTGTACCGGGGATCTAACAGTGTGGCAACCCAGTAGTCAGGATTATTTCTAATTCTCATAATTCGAGGGTCATGTGGTAGGTAGTGCAGCAAGAAGGCACTCATGTGTCTTGCGCATCCAGGAGCACCAAGTCCCTGTTGTGTTGGTGGCGAGGTAACAATCATGCTTCCTTCCTCTGCCCTCTCCCCCCAACCTCGCACAACAGAAATGTGATCAAGGTCTCCCTCATCTGATGAGTCTTCCATCAGTACGTCCTCCACTTCTTCCTGGGCTCCTGCACCTTCCTCACTAGTTTGGCTGCTACCATGCGCCCTGGTAAAACCATCTCCCCCACCCTCACATGCCTGCTGCCTTGGTGCTGCTGACCGTCTGGACCTTGCAGATGTTAGCCCTTCCGCATACAACTCCTCCTCCTCTACTTCCTCCACCTCCTCTTGTGCCACCACCTGACTCCGAATTCTGTTTAACATGTGCTCCAGCATGTAAATCACCGGAATAGTCATGCTGATAATGGCATCGTCAGCACTAAACATCTTCGTCGCCATTTCAAAACTGTGCAGAAGGGTGCATAGGTCCCTGATCTGAGACCACTCCTCCAGCGTGATTTGCCCCACCTCTGGATCTCTTTGGCCCAAGCTATACATCAGAACATATTGCACAAGGGCTTGTCGGTGCTGCCACAGTCGCTGCAACATGTGCAGAGTTGAATTCCACCGGGTAGGCACATCGCATTTTAGCCGGTGAAGTGGCAGGCCCAACGACTTCTGTAGAGATGTAAGTCGCTGAGCTGCGGGATGCGAACGGCGGAAGTGAGCTCACAGCGACTGTGCCCTCTGCAGAAGGCCATCTAGTCCGGGATAGTGGGCTAAAAATTGCAAGACAACCAGGTTCAACACGTGAGCCATACAAGGCACGTGTGTGACATTGCCCCTGCGAAGGGCCGCACCGAGGTTTGCAGCATTGTCTTACACGGCCTTCCCTGGTTTCAGGTCCAGTGAAGACAACCATTCATGAAACTGGTTCTCCAGAGCTCACCACAACTCCTCAGCTGTGTGACTCACATTTCCCAGACATTTCAAAGTAAAAACCGCCTGATGACGTTGAGCCCTGCTGCCAGCATAGTAAGGAGGTGTGCAGGATCCCTTCTGCGCAGTTAGAAAGCTTGTGGCATGACCAGACAGGCTTTGGGTGCAGGTGGAGGACCGAGAGGAGGTTGAGGAGGCAGAAGCAGTGGAGGAACTTTGACATAAAGAGGATTGACGCACAACTCGTGGGGACGGCAAGACTTGGACAGCAGCCCCTTGTCCTGCTGTCACCATAGTTACCCAGTGCCCAGTCAGCGACATGTAACGCCCCTGTCCATGCCTACTCGTCCAAGTGTCTGTGGTGAAATGCACCCTGTCACACACAGAGTTTCTCAAAGAAGCGGTGATGTTGTGTGCGACATGCTGGTGGAGCGCAGGCACACCTTTCTTTGAGAAGTAGTGCCGACTGGGCATCTGGTACTGGGGCACTGCGACGGACATAAGGTCTCGAAAATCCTCTGTGTCCACCAGGCGGAAAGGCAGCATTTCTGTAGCCAAGAGCTTGCAGATGGTGAAATTCAACCTCTTAGCTTTCTCATATCTAGGAGGAAATGGTCTTTTACTTGTCCACATCTGAGGGACCGAGGGCTGGCTGTTGTGCTTAGACGGGGTTGAGAAGGGTGTCCCCGGCAAACTGCCGGTCTGTGAGGAAGATGCAGGCGGACATGTTAGGTTGTCTTGATCCAAAGGTGGTGCTATCGATGTCAGACAGCGCTGAACACCAGCTGGTGTTTCCAGCTCCAAAGAAAATCATGACCTGCCAATCACGCTGGCTGTTGCGGGTAAAGAGGTGGCAGGTCTGCGTCCCAAAACAGGTGTGACTGCTGTCCCCCCAGTCACAGAGGATGAAGAGGCTACGGATGCACAAGATGTGGCAGACGGTGGTTGGCCCGGCCGGCTAGGCCGCATTGTAGCACAGTGAGCTTCCCACTGCAACTTATGCTTCATATCCATGTGCCGGTTCATGCATGAAGTACTCAAACGATGTATTTTTTGGCCTCTACTTAGCTTTTGCTGATAAATGTTACAGATAACACGAGTTGGGTCATCCTTATTGATCTGAAAAAATGCCCAGGCTATGCAAGGCGTAGCACCCATGCAACCTGAAGAGCCACCACGACTTGTGGTCAGAGGCAGAGTTGTGTTTGAGGATGCAGTTGTTGACGTGCTTCCAGTACTACGTCTCTGTCCAGGAAGGTCAACCTGACCTCGTCGTCACTAGCATCCTCCTCCGCCTCCGCTGCTGACCTCATTGACTGGCTGACTGTGGGTTGACAGTAAGTGGGATCTCCAACCTCGTCATCCTCACCCTGTGTGTTATCACACCCGTCGTCCTCAGAGCCAACCTCTTCCTGCCCTGACGAAAAACTCAAGTTGTCGCTCCAATCAGGTATTTGAGTCTCATCATCGTCTTCCTCATTATCTCCACCAACAAGAGTTACAGTTTGGAAATGAGGGTCTACATTATGGTCAGAACCTTCTGCGTCTGGTCCTGGATCCAACTCATAAAGATTCTGGGCATCAGTGCAGATCATTTCCTCGTCTGGATTCACAGAAGCTCTGGAGCCGACCTCTGATTCCCAGGCTATAGTATGAGTAAACAGCTCTGCAGACTCAACCATCTGTTCTACCCCATACTCAGACGGGCAGCTGGAGACTTGGGAACTGTGAGGAAGCAAGTGCGATAGGGGTGACACCTCTGAGGACTGGAGTATTTGTGATGTTGAAGTTGAGGTGGAGGAGAGCCCACTTAAAGGAGCACTTGATATCCATTGAAGCACCTGCTGTTTTTGTGCCTCATCTGGAATTTGTAGCGATTGGCGTGGCCATAAGAAAGGGATCTTATCACATTGTCCACTAAAAGAAGTAGACATCTTAGTTTGGCTGGAAGATGGTCTTTCTTCTGCAGATGTTACTGTTGCTTTAACACCTACCCCACGGACACAACCTTTCTTTCCCTTCCCAACACGCCTATTCCCCTTTCCACCAGCAGCAGGCCTTTTTCCACTCATTTTGGTGGTTAACTAATTGACAACTCTGGAGTTGTTTGCACAAAAAAACAATGGATGGGAACCGAGCAGAGCTGAGTGGCCAAACTGTGGTATTAGCCCAAAAGTATTGGCTGGGTTAGATGCAGTAAAACAATTTTATTACATAAACAGGTGGTGGTGGTTAGTATAGATGGACTAATAGAACAAGTCCCACACACTGCTACAAGCCCAAATATTTTTTCAGAGCTAGATGCAGATAAAAAATATTTTTCATTTGCAACCTGGTGGAGGTTAGTATAGATGGACTAATAGAACAAGTCCCACACACTGCTACCAGCCCAAATATTTTTTCAGAGCTAGATGCAGATAAAAATTATTTTTAATTTGCAACCTGGTGGAGGTTAGTATAGATGGACTAATAGAACAAGTCCCACACACTGCTACAAGCCCAAATATTTTTTCAGAGCTAGATGCAGGTAAAAATTATTTTTAATTTGCAACCTGGTGGAGGTTAGTATAGATGGACTAATAGAATGATGCTATGCCCAAAAGGTTTTACTTGGCTAGCTGCAGTAAAAAAAATTGTATTCTATACACAGGTTGTGTAGCTTGCAACACAGATAGGCTACTCCACTGACTAACACACACTGCAAGAGGTCAAAAAGGATTTGCTTAGCTAGATTTAGCCAAATGCTGTGAACAAAACTTGCACAGCACTGGCACAGACCTGCCTGGCAAAAAAGTGATAACAACTGATGTAACCTAGCCCTCAAAAGGACTGCAATTACAATTAGTCCCTACTCCCAACCTATCTATTTAAGAGCACAGACCTGCCTGATAAAAGTCGTAGGAAATGATGTAATCTAGTCCTCAAAAGGACTGCAATCACAACTATTCCCTACTCCCAAGCTATCTATAGATTTGTGCGAAAATTGGCTTGAAATTAACACTCAAAGTATAGCGCACACAGCAACAGCGGTGCCGTCTAACACGCAGCTGCAGCAGTGAGAAAATGGTGGCTACGTGGAAAATGGCTGGGTCTTATAGGGCAAGGACATGTGACATACACTGCCAATGACACATGCCCTTGCTTGTGTGAAAAAAAGCAGTTTGCTCCGTGTTTGTGCTGCTGATAGGCTGACAGATTGCACCTCCCTACTGTAAATGCGGGAAAGAGAAAAAAAAATGGAGATCTTCATTATTTATGCAGAGATCCATCCCCTGCCCCTCTCCCCGCCCCGCTGTACACTCAAACTGCGTATTAACATTAATTTTCAGCATTACTGAGAAAAAATCCAGTTATGATTTTGGTGCATGAACAGTTATTGAACATAACCTCGAACAGCCGAATTTTTTTCAAATTGTTCGTGTTCGCCGAACGGCTTGAACACCGCCCAAAACAGCTCGTATTTGAGATTGGCGAACAGTTTGAGTCGAACACTGCTCATCTCTAGTCTGGACTATATTTTCTATTCATTTTGCAACTCATTTGATAAATAAAATTATGAGTTTTCATGGAAAACATAAAATTGTCTGGGTGACTCCAAACTTTTGAACGGTAGTGTATATGTATATGTATATACAGTACACTGTGTGCAGAATTATTAGGCAAATGAGTATTTTTATCACATGATACTTTTTATACATGTTGCCCTACTCCAAGCTGCATAGGCTTGAGAGCCAACTACCAATTAAGTAATTCTGGTGATGTGCATCTCAGTAATGAGGAGGGGTGTTGACTAATGACATCAACACCCTATATAAGGTGTTCTTAATTATTAGGCAACTTTCTTTCCTTTGGCAAAATGGGTCAGAAGAGAGATTTGACGGGCTCTGAAAAGTCCAAAATTGTGAGATGTCTTGCAGAGGGATGCAGCAGTCTTGAAATTTCCAAACTTTTGAAGCATTGATCACCGAACAATCAAGCGTTTGTTATGCACACGCCCGGGCTAAGCGGCGTGTGCGTGTGATTGGTAGTGATTCCACTGGACCGTGCCGGAGAGTGAATGCCTGGAGGGGCGTGACTAAGTATTCACCCGATCCGACCAGGGTCGCACGACGGCATACGATGCCAGTGCACCAAGGAGGAACCGAGCAGAGGGACCAGGTGCTACTCCAGGACAGACCCCGGACACGGCTGTTGACCCACACAGGGGAATACAGGAACAGGCTGGTAGGCTGGCACACAGACTGGTGGGTATAGGCAGGCACGACTGGTATGCAGGCAGGCGGGTATGCAGGCAGGGGGGTAAAGGCAAGCACAGCTAGAGTGCAGACAGGGAGGCACTAGCAGGTAGGAACACAGGCGGGATAGGACCCAGTACACACCGGGACTCAGGAACAATACAGGCAGAGGGTTACAGGCAAGCACAGCTAGAGTGCAGACAAGGCTGAGCAGGGAGGACAGGGCTCTGTTCACACGGAACAGACAGGAAGGGAAAGACAGAGCCAGATACTCACACAGTACTTGCAGAGACAACAAGCAGGAGTTAGGTACGAGTTCAGACTCTGCAGAAAAAGGAAGGGAACGGACATAGAGGCAAAACAGGTAAAGGACAGGAGAGAGTTCAGACTGGAACTGAGTGTACGGAGGAGACCGACACTGCAGAGGGATACAGGAGCGGGTCTGGGAATACGGCCCCCAGAGAGGCGGAACGAACAGGCAAGGAGCGTGTTCAGACAGGACAGACCAGACGCAGGAGCGGGTCTAGGAAATCGGCCACTAGAAGGCGGAACGAACAGGCAAGGAGCGTGTTCAGACAGGACAGACCAGACACAGGAGCGGGTCTAGGAAATCGGCCACTAGAAGGCAAGAGGAACAGGCAAGGAGCGAGTTCAGACAGGTCAGACAAGATACAGGAACGGGTCTAGGTAATCGGCCCCTAGAAGGCAGGAGGGAAGAGACGGGACCTGGCACCTTCAGAGTGCAAGCACACACTGAAGGAAACACTATGCTCAGGCAGGGATAGAAGGGAGCTGCTGAGCTATATACCAAGTGACAGACAGCAATAGGCTGAGGACGCACAAGGGGTGTGACCCACAGCAGGTACAAAAGGCAGGAAGTGATCGGGCGCCGCCCTTAAGCAGCAGAAACAGACACAAACAGACAGCATGGAGGGAAGCCAGAGAGACATTCTGGACAGGAGATCAAGTGCGCCCTCTTGCACAGTGGGAGATGGACCACCATGCAAGGACGCCGCCAGGTATGTTACAGTACCTCCCCCCTTACGCCCCCTCTTCTTCAGGCCTGCCAGAATCTTCCGCAGGGAATTCGAGGGCCAGTCGTTCACTGGGTTGGAGGGGGACAGAGACTTAAGGGTAATCTCTGCTTCGAGGTACATCTTGTCAAGCTCACAGGAAGAAATAGACGGGTTATCAGGTACATAATGAGGAAAAGTCACTGTCTCTTTGTTATCTGGTGGTATCCCGGAGGATTCAGGAAACAACTGGAGGTCCTCCGCCGGGTCAGAAGAGTGCAGAGGCTCAGAGAAAACAACTGCTTCAGAGTACACTAGGTCGGACTCACTGGAGGAAGCAGGCGAGGTATCGGGTACCGAGTATAGGAAAGTCTCTGTCCATTCACCACCAGGTGGCACCCCGAAGGGTTCTGGAGACAGCTGGCGGTCCTCCGCCTGGTCAGAGGGGTGTAGAGACTCACGGGTAACCTCTGCTTCAGAGTACACTAGGTCGGACTCACTGGAGGAAGCAGGCGAGGTATCGGGTACCGAGTATAGGAAAGTCTCTGTCCATTCACCACCAGGTGGCACCCCGAAGGGTTCTGGAGACAGCTGGCGGTCCTCCGCCTGGTCAGAGGGGTGTAGAGACTCAGGAGTAACCTCTGCTTCGGAGTACACTAAGTTGGACTCACTGGACGAAGCGAGCGAGGTATCAGGTGCAGAGTATAGGAGAGTCTCTGTCCTTTCGCTACCAGGTAGCACCCCGAAGGGTTCAGGAGACAACTGGAGATCCTCCGCCTGGTCGGAGGGGTGTAGAGACTCGGAGGTAACTACCACTTTGGGGTACCCATTGTCAGGCTCACAGGACGAAGCGGACAAAGTATTGAGTACCGGGTGTAGAGAAGTCTCTCTCCATTTGTCATCGAGTGGTATCTCGGAGGGTTCAGGAGGCAACAGGGGATCCTCCGCCAGGTAGTAGAGGTGCACAGACTCTGAGGTAACCACAGCTTTGGAGCATCCTTGGACATGCACACCGGTTAAAGAGAAAGAAGCATCTGATGCCGGGTGCAGGAAGTTCTCCTGTGTGGAGTCTGGATGGGCAGAAGTCTCTTCGGCCAGGAGAACTGGTGCACTACCCACGCACATTACCCATTGGGGTTTCTCCGGGATACAGGGAGATGAAGCTTCAGTAGGGACTTCAAGGTTGGGGTCAGGAGGTCTCAGGGAGGACAGACCCTGGCGTGACGGCTTGCCTCTAAGTCTAGCACGTCTGGACTGCCTCTTGAGGTTGAGAGAAGTATTCCGGAAAGCGTAGTCACCCTGTGAGGATTCTGGGTGGGCAGTAGTCTCATTGGGCTGGAGGACTATTGCGCTACCCACACACATTACCCGTCGGGGCTGCTCCGGAATATTGGGAAGTGAAGCTTCAGCAGGGGCTTCAGAGTTAGGGTCCTCGAAGACCATACGAAAGGCCACCAGGAAGGCCTGCAGGTCAAGGATGACAGGATCCCATGCTTCCCATAGGGGGGTGACCCATTTCAAGGCATCACCCGCTAGGTAGTCAATCATAAAGGCCACTTTAGCCCAATCGGAAGGAAAATAGAGAGGGTAGGCCTTAAAGTGTAGCATGCATTGCTCCACAAATGCACGACACTGTCTTGGATCCCCATAGTAACGTGGCGGATCCGCAGGAACGAGAGCTGATAGATCCATCTGGACGGGTGCGTAATTCGCCTGGAACTCAGCTAAAGGGGGAAAAAAATTTATTAATTTTATTTTAATGCATGTATTCGCTGGAAAAACTTCTCAAAGAGCGAAGGCCGTGGGGCTCAACGGGAACCATGGCCTGAGCATGCTGTTATGCACACGCCCGGGCTAAGCGGCGTGTGCGTGTGATTGGTAGTGATTCCACTGGACCGTGCCGGAGAGTGAATGCCTGGAGGGGCGTGACTAAGTATTCACCCGATCCGACCAGGGTCGCACGACGGCATACGACGCCAGTGCACCAAGGAGGAACCGAGCAGAGGGACCAGGTGCTACTCCAGGACAGACCCCGGACACGGCTGTTGACCCACACAGGGGAATACAGGAACAGGCTGGTAGGCTGGCACACAGACTGGTGGGTATAGGCAGGCACGACTGGTATGCAGGCAGGCGGGTATGCAGGCAGGGGGGTAAAGGCAAGCACAGCTAGAGTGCAGACAGGGAGGCACTAGCAGGTAGGAACACAGGCGGGATAGGACCCAGTACACACCGGGACTCAGGAACAATACAGGCAGAGGGTTACAGGCAAGCACAGCTAGAGTGCAGACAAGGCTGAGCAGGGAGGACAGGGCTCTGTTCACACGGAACAGACAGGAAGGGAAAGACAGAGCCAGATACTCACACAGTACTTGCAGAGACAACAAGCAGGAGTTAGGTACGAGTTCAGACTCTGCAGAAAAAGGAAGGGAACGGACATAGAGGCAAAACAGGTAAAGGACAGGAGAGAGTTCAGACTGGAACTGAGTGTACGGAGGAGACCGACACTGCAGAGGGATACAGGAGCGGGTCTGGGAATACGGCCCCCAGAGAGGCGGAACGAACAGGCAAGGAGCGTGTTCAGACAGGACAGACCAGACGCAGGAGCGGGTCTAGGAAATCGGCCACTAGAAGGCGGAACGAACAGGCAAGGAGCGTGTTCAGACAGGACAGACCAGACACAGGAGCGGGTCTAGGAAATCGGCCACTAGAAGGCAAGAGGAACAGGCAAGGAGCGAGTTCAGACAGGTCAGACAAGATACAGGAACGGGTCTAGGTAATCGGCCCCTAGAAGGCAGGAGGGAAGAGACGGGACCTGGCACCTTCAGAGTGCAAGCACACACTGAAGGAAACACTATGCTCAGGCAGGGATAGAAGGGAGCTGCTGAGCTATATACCAAGTGACAGACAGCAATAGGCTGAGGACGCACAAGGGGTGTGACCCACAGCAGGTACAAAAGGCAGGAAGTGATCGGGCGCCGCCCTTAAGCAGCAGAAACAGACACAAACAGACAGCATGGAGGGAAGCCAGAGAGACATTCTGGACAGGAGATCAAGTGCGCCCTCTTGCACAGTGGGAGATGGACCACCATGCAAGGACGCCGCCAGGTATGTTACAGCGTTTCATGGCAAATAGCCAACAGGGTCGCAAGAAGCGTGTTGGCCATAAAAGGCGCAAAATAACTGCCCATGAATTGAGGAAAATCAAGCGTGAAGCTGCCAAGATGCCATTCGCCACCAGTTTTGCCATATTTCAGAGCTGCAACGTTACTGGAGTGTCAAAAAGCACAAGGTGTACGATACTCAGGGACATGGCCAAGGTAAGGAAGGCTAAAAAATGACCACCTTTGAAAAAGAAACATAAGATAAAACGTCAAGAATGGGCCAAGAAATATCTTAAGACTGATTTTTCATAGGTTTTATGGACTGATGAAATGAGAGTGACTCTTGATGGGCCAGATGGATGGGCCAGAGGCTGTATCATTAAAGGGCAGAGAGCTCCAGTCAGACTCAGACGCCAGCAAGGTGGAGGTGGGGTACTGGTATCGGCTGGTATCATCAAAGATGAACTTGTGGGACCTTTTCGTGTTGAGGATGGAGTAAAGCTCAACTCCCAGACCTACTGCCAGTTTCTGGAAGACAACTTCTTCAAGCCGTGGTACAGGAAGAAGTCGGTATCGTTCAAGAAAAACATGATTTTCATGCAGGACAATGCTCCATCACATGCATCCAACTACTCCACAGTGTGGCTGGCCAGTAAAGGTCTAAAAGAAGAAAAAATAATGACATGGCCCCCTTGTTCACCTGATCTGAACCCCATAGAGAACCTGTGGTCCATCATAAAATGTGAGTTCTACAGGGAGCGAAAACAGTACACCTCTCAGAACAGTGTCTGGGAGGCTGTGGTGGCTGCTGCACGCAATGTTGATCGAAAACAGATCAAGCAACTGACAGAATCTATGGATGGAAGGCTGTTGAGTGTCATCATAAAGAAAGTTGGCTATATTGATTACTATTTTTTTTGATTTTTGTATTTGCATGTCAGAAATGTTTATTTCTACATTTTGTGCACTGATATTGGTTTACCTGGTGAAAATAAACAAGTGAGATGGGATTATATTTGGTTTTTATTAAGTTGCCTAATAATTCTGCACAGTAATAGTTACCTGCACAAACAGATATCCTCCTAAAATAGCCAAATCTAAAAAAACCCACTCCAACTTCCAAAAATATTAAGCTTGGATATTTATGAGTCTTTTGGGTTGATTGAGAACATAGTTGTTGATCAATAATAAAAATAATCCTCTAAAATACAACTTGCCTAATAATTCTGCACACAGTGTATGTATGTTGTGGAATACCTATACTAACTATAAACAAGCAAATCTCTCCCTGACACAGCTGCACCTCTCCCTACACTGCCTGATTCCGGGTTAGACTGTGATGAGCATAGTGGCGCCAGGTCTTATATAGACCTGATGATGCTGTGCGGCTAGCCAATCACTGTAATGCCACAACCAACATGGCTACGGCATTACAGTGCGTGGCATTCAATCCCTGCATGTTCATTGGCTCTCTAAAGAGTGTCAAACATGCATGGAGGGGACCCTAGTTCTTGTCCGAGCAACCCAGAAATACTCGCCGAGCACCGAGCTTGTTGAGCACCGTGATGCTCGGGCGAGTACCTTTCACTAAGCATGTGACTTATGAAGGTAATTGCTTGCACCACAAATTTTTCGGGGCTTCATAGTGAATGGGGTGAATACATATTCACATGCCAATTTTTAGTTATTTGATCCCATAAATTAAATTAATGCCTAGATTTTTCTCACCTCACTTCACTAACATATACTATTTAGTGCTGATGTATCACACACAAATCGGATTACAAAAATATTTAAACACAGGTTGTAATGTAACAAAATAGGTAAAAAGCCAAGGGGGTGATACTTTTGAAAGCCACTGTAAATCTAATTTGTTTGACTAGCTTAAAGAGAACCAATCACCAGTTCAAAAGTTGCCAGTTTTTCTCTTATTTTATTTTTGCTTCTCCCTTGAGTATTCCATTTTTTTCTAAATCCACCATACAGTTTCAGAGATATGAACTTTTTTATTTAGTGCTAATTTTCATTTTATTTTCTAGGGGGTGTGGCCTACAGGTTTATTCTGCAGAGTAGCATAAAGTATATATAAACTTACAAATGTCACATATAACAACAAATACTTAATATATTATTTATTAATTCATATATGGTAGACAAATAAAATAGTTTAAGGGTAAAAGTAGCACAGAATTAATTAATTAAGAGCAGCATAAAGACACGTCCCCAGAGAATGCTGTGAGGAAAGTTCTCTTGGTAAAAATCTAAAAATTAGCACTAAACAAAAAGGCAACAATTTGGCGGATTTAGAAAAAAACAAAAGGTGTAATTCTCTGAAGAGCAGTGGGAATAAAGTAAGGGAAACATTTGCCACTTTTGACTTAGTGACATGATCCCTTTAAGTAAAGTCTCGTTATGTTATCTATAATAATAAGTTACACCTTGTAATACACAGACATGTAAGCAGCTATAAATATGTAGAGGTAATGTCTGTGAGAGGGAAACATAATCCTGGAAACTGTAGTCGTTTTACGGGTGATTCCACCCACACCAAGCCACGACAGCATGAAAGCAACTGAACAGAGGTAGGAAAGATAGTGGAACATAACTACTTTTAAACTATGCTGACTATATCTGGTAAGCAGACATATTTCAATAATTTTATATATTTTTTTAAGCACACAAACCCCTTTTATGACTGTGGATAGTCTCCATCTTTAGCTTCACAATGACATACATTGGTAGATTCCAAAATTAAAATTGGAAAAGGCAAATGTGTTACATTATTCGTGTCATGCAACTTATTCCTTGATATCTTATGAATGTTTCTTCAAAATTCAACTTTTGTCTATCCCTACGGCATTATTACTCATCAGTATACACAGTTTCTGTTGATATCCAAACAAACACAAAATATTTCTATAACATTGTCTTCCCTTGTAAACATTTCCTATTACTTGCCAGCCAGTAAAAATATTAATCTTGAGTAATTTGACAATGATATTGATTGTATGTGAAGCAATACTTGCACATGTAGCTAATTAGCACTGTCCTTGGAGGACTTGCCGCAGTTCATTTTTATTGTTAGTTAATAAATACAATGAAAGTAGCTGCTTTTGTTATCTGACTGAATAAAGAATGTCAATTGTAGAGGTTCTTGAAGACAAGCTCCAGCTTGTTTTGTTGTCTGAAAATCTAAAATTATGAGCTGTAAGTGAAACTTACTGGGTTATTCTCACAATCACAATATTTTTCACAAGTCACAGCAAAAGCCTACTTATTGTTAATATACAGGCCAAGCCAAACATAAATACTCTCTTGTACCTTTGTGTTTTTTTTCATATCTATCTGCTCCTGTGTGAATCCAACTTCACATAGTTGAATAGGTAGTCCTATTCTTATACCTCTTAAACTACATTTCCCATCAGCACCCTGCTTCTCCTGAGTTCTACAGACCCATTTCTCCCCTCTTCTGTGTACTACTGACTAGCCGCAGCTCTGAGAATTGTTGGCTCGGAGCTGTGTTGGAAGACAGCTGACAGATGAATGTGTAAAATAGCACAAGCTTCTTGTCTACCTCTGCTAGATGGTGCTCAGCTCAGCTGCATCCACCATGTTATGGATCCGGGTGGTGGAACCTCTGTGCTGCGGTGCTCAATCGACTCCGTGACCAGGGAAGGACCGAGCAGAGGGACCAGGTGCTACTCTGGGGACCGACCTTGTATGAGAGCAGGTGACTCCCATGGGTCAGAAGGCAAGGACTGACCGGTACAGCAGATGAGCACGGCTGGCAGGCTGACGGGTGATCCAGGCAGACGGACTGGCAGGCACGGCAGGTAACAGGCAGGTGCTTCTAGGTAAGCGGGCTGGTAGGCACGGCAGGTAACAGGCAGGTGCTTCTAAGTAAGCGAGCTGGCAGGCACAGCAGGTAACAGGCAGGAGCCTCCAGGTAGGCGGGCTGGTAGGCACGGCAGGTAACAGGCAGGTGCTTCTAGGTAAGCGAGCTGGCAGGTACGGCAGGACACAGGCAGGAGCCTCCAGGTAGGCTGGCTGGTAGGCACGGCAGGTAACGGGCAGGTGCTTCCAGGTAAGCAGGCGGACAGAGCCCATAGACAGACTGGCGGACTGGACTGTAGACAGACTGTCGGGCTGGAGAGTAGACAAGCAGACGGACTGGACTTGTAGTCTGACTGGCGGGCTGGACTTGTAGTCTGGCTGGCGGGCTGGAATAGTAGTCAGGCTAGCAGCGGGACCTGAGGGCTGAAGCAGAGCATCAAACACAAAGCTACAACCTTGCATGGGCACCTCCATATTGGAGGAGGTGCCTTTTATAGGGGAAGTCCTCCGGCCATTGGCCGGGGACTTTTTAGGACGGCGCGTGGCCCCTTTAAGAGGGAGGGAGCGCACGTGCACCCTAAGCACAGAGCAGGGGTGGCTGCGTGCAGCAGCTGCAGGGAGGCCAGAAGACGCTGGAGCAGGAGTGCGGCGGTAAGGGGGACGGCGTCTCTGCCGGGCAGGAGGCAGAGACGCCGATGCTACACACCACAGATATTTGGCACACCCTCAAGTCAATCTACAGTCTATTCTTCTTTGCAGAGTACACTCTGGTACACAGCTCTGCGTGACCAATTTTATCTTTTGCCATCTAAATCAACATGGCTGCTTGGATGTTTTTACATCATTTGTAACCTGATGTAAATTTGTAATCTGTTACCTGATTTCAGCATGGCTCAATTGTCCTGCTCTCCACTCTGTTCTGCCTGCACAATGGAGCTTGCAATAACTAGGCACAGCAGAGCTGATAAAAGCAAGTCTAAGCTGAGTTTGATGCCTGCTGTTAAAACTTCTACTATGTTGATGCATATGGCAGAGGATTATTTTCTGTGATTATCTTCTGTCACATGCTTCAACAGAGCGGAATTTGCAGTTTCAAATCACTGACCTGTCAAACATAGTCTAGCCCTGCTTGTATCAGCTCCATTGTGCCTAATGATTATAACTTTGCTGTGTAGGCAGAACAGAGTGCAGGACTGTTGATCCCTGCTGGAAACCAGCTAACAGATACATTATGTAAAAACACACATGCAGCTATGTTGATGTATATGACAGAAGGTAAAATCTGACTGACAGAGTACTATACAATACCATACAGTGCACAGAAAAATACAGTGTATACTAAACGTTCATTACACTCTCTGTCAGTGGTGGAGGCATAGCAGAGCTATACTGGAAGAGACTGCACTCACTGTGCATGCTTGACCAGGAGCAGTCAAACTATAGTAGGAAAGATCCAATGGCAACTGGAGGTAAATAATTAGGAATAGATAGAATAAAGTACGTAGAGCATAGAGGGGCACACTTAGGGGAGATATAGGGAAAAATGGGGCAGATTTAACAATGAGTTATATGGACACAAACGAATAACTATATACATACTGTATATATATATACATACACTGTGTGCAGAATTATTAGGCAAGTTGTATTTTAGAGGATTATGTTTATTATTGATCAACAACTATGTTCTCAATCAACCCAAAAGACTCATAAATATCCAAGTTTAATATTTTTGGAAGTTGGAGTGGGTTTTTTTTAGATTTGGCTATCTTAGGAGGATATCTGTTTGTGCAAGTAACTATTACTGTGCAGAATTACAGTGCCTACAAGTAGTATTCAACCCCCTGCAGATTTAGCTGGTTGACACATGCGGAATTAACTTGGCATTGTGACATTTGTACTGTAGATCAGCCTGGAAGTGGGAAATGCACTGCAGCAAATTTTTTTTTTTTTTTTTTTAAACGTAAAAAGTTAATTCAGAGTGTCATTTATTATTCAACCCCTCAAACCACAAGAATTCTGTTTGGTCCCCCTAAAGTATTAAGAAGTAGTTCAGGCACCAAGAATAATGAGCTTCACATGTGTGGATTAAAGATCTCTTTTGCCAGCCTTTTCTGACTATTTAAGACCCTCCCCAAACTTGTGAACAGCACTCAGACATGGTCAACATGGGAAAGACAAAGGAGCATTCCAAGGCCATCAGAGACAAGATCGTGGAGGGTCACAAGGCTGGCAAGGGGTACAAAACCCTTTCCAAGGAGTTGGGCCTACCTGTCTCCACTGTTGGGAGCATCATCCGTAAGTGGAAGGCTTATGGAACTACTGTTAGTCTTCCACAGCCTGGACAGCCTTTGAAAGTGTCCTCCCGTGCCGAGGCCAGGCTTGTCCGAAGAGTCAAGGCTAACCCAAGGACAACAAGGAAGGAGCTCCGGGAAGATCTCATGGCATTGGGGACATTGGTTTCAGTCAATACCATAAGTAACGTACTCCACCGCAATGGTCTCCGTTCCAGATGAGCCCGTAAGGTACCTTTACTTTCAAAGCGTCATGTCAAGGCTCATCTACAGTTTGCTCATGATCACTTGGAGGATTCTGAGACAGACTGGTTCAAGGTTCTATGGTCTGATGAGATCAAGATCGAGATCTTTGGTGCCAACCACACACGTGACGTTTGGAGACTGGATGGCACTGCATACGACCCCAAGAATACCATCCCTACAGTCAAGCATGGTGGTGGCAGCATCATGCTGTGGGGCTGTTTCTCTGCCAAGGGGCCTGGCCATCTGGTCTGCATCCATGGGAAGATGGATAGCACGGCCTACCTGGAGATTTTGGCCAAGAACCTCCGCTCCTCCATCAAGGATCTTAAGATGGGTCGTAATTTCATCTTCCAACAAGACAACGACCCAAAGCACACAGCCAAGAAAACCAAGGCCTGGTTCAATAGGGAAAAAGTCAAGGTGTTGGAGTGGCCTAGTCAGTCTCCTGACCTTAACCCAATTGAAAACTTGTGGAAGGAGCTCAAGAATAAAGTCCACATGAGACACCCAAAGAACCTAGATAACTTCGAGAAGATCTGCATGGAGGAGTGGGCCAAGATAACTCCACAGACCTGTGCCGGCCTGATCAGGTCTTATAAAAGATGATTATTAGCTGTAATTGCAAACAAGGGTTATTCCACAAAATATTAAACATAGGGGTTGTATAATAATTGACCCACACTTTTATGTTTAAAATTTAATAAAATTCAACTGATCAACATAAGTTTTTGGTTTGTAAGATTTATGCTTCTGTTCATAAAACCTACTCTCGTTTGCAGTTTGAAGGCTCTAACTTATTTGCATCTTATCAAACCAGCTAAATCAGCAGGGGGTTGAATACTACTTGTAGGCACTGTATTAGGCAACTTAATAAAAACTTAAAAAAAATAGATTCTGTCAGTTGCTTGATCTGTTTTCGATCAACATTGAGTGCAAAAGTCACCACAGCCTCCCAGACACTGTTCTGAGAGGTGTACTGTTTTCGCTCCCTGTAGATCTCACATTTTATGATGGACCACAGGTTCTCTATGGGGTTCAGATCAGGTGAACAAGGGGGCCATGTCATTATTTTTTCTTCTTTTAGACCTTTACTAGCCAGCCATGCTGTGGAGTAGTTGGATGCATGTGATGGAGCATTGTCCTGCATGAAAATCATGTTTTTCTTGAATGATACTGACTTCTTCCTGTACCACTGCTTGAAGAAGTTGTCTTCCAGAAACTGGCAGTAGGTCTGGGAGTTGAGCTTCACTCCATACTCAACCCAAAAAGGTCCCACAAGTTCATCTTTGATGATACCAGCCGATACCAGTATCCCACCTCCACCTTGCTGGAGTCTGAGTCGGACTGGAGCTCTCTGCCCTTTAACCCTAGAACGCATGACCATAAAAATCTACACTTTCACATACCTGGGGCCTTTTAGGCCCGTGTGCAAATAATAAATAAATGACCAACTGGAAATGACAAACAACTATATACCTGAGGAATACCTAGAGTTTCAAAATTCTGACTAAAGAAATCTTGCAGAAAATAGAAAACAATTAACAGGGCGGGCCTGTGAGGCCCCAGGTATGCGTTCTAGGGTTAATGATCCAGCCTCTGGCCCATCCATCTGGCCCATCAAGAGTCACTCTCATTTCATCAGTCCATAAAACCTTTGAAAAATCAGTCTTAAGATATTCTTGGCCCCTTCTTGATGTTTTATCTTATGTTTTCTTGTTCAAAGATGGTCATTTTTCAGCCTTCCTTACCTTGGCCATGACCCTGAGTGTCGCACAGCTTGTGATTTTTGATACTCCAGTAACGTTGCAGCTCTGAAATATGACAAAACTGGAGGCGAATGGCATCTTGGCAGCTTCACGCTTGATTTTCCTCAATTCATGGGCAGTTATTTTGCGCCTTTTTTGGCCATCACGCTTCTTGCGACCCTGTTGGCTATTTGCCATGAAACGCTTGATTGTTCGGTGATCACGCTTCAAAAGTTTGGAAATTTCAAGACTGCTGCCTCCCTCTGCAAGACATCTCACAATTTTGGACTTTTTAGAGCCCGTCAAATCTCTCTTCTGACCCATTTTGCCAAAGGGAAGGAGTTACCTAACAATTAAGCATACCATATATAGGGTGTTGATGTCATTAGTCAACACCCCTCCTCATTACAGAGATGCACAACACCAGATTTACTTAATTGGTAGTTGGCTCTCAAGCCTATGCAGCTTGGAGTAGGACAACATGTATAAAAGTATCATGTGATCAAAATACTCATTTGCCTAATAATTCTGCACACAGTGTGTGTATATATACAGTACAGACCAAAAGTTTGGACACACCTTCTCATTTAAAGATTTTTCTGTATTTTCTTGACTATGGAAATTATACATTCACACTGAAGGCATCATAACTATGAATTAGCACATGTGGAATTATATACTTAACAAAAAAGTGTGAAACAACTGAAAATATGTCTTATATTCTAGGTTCTTCAAAGTAGCCACCTTTTGCTTTGATGACTGCTTTGCACACTCTTGGCATTCTCTTGATGAGCTTCAAGAGATAGTCACCGGAAATCGTCTTCCAACAATCTTGAAGGAGTTCCCAGAGATGCTTAGCACTTGTTGGCCCTTTTGCCTTCACTCTGCGGTCCAGCTCACCCTAAACCATCTCGATTTGGTTCAGGTCATCTGGCGTAGCACCCCATCACTCTCCCTCTTGGTCAAATAGTCCTTACACAGCCTGGAGGTGTGTTTGGGGTCATTGTCCTGTTGAAAAATAAATGATGGTCCAGCTAAACGCAAACCGGATGGAATAGCATGCCGCTGCAAGATGCTGTGGTAGCCATGCTGGTTCAGTATGCCTTCAATTTTGAATAAATCCCCAACAGTGTCACCAGCAAAGCACCCCCACACCATCACACCTCCTCCTCCATGCTTCACGGTGGGAACCAGGCATGTAGAGTCCATCTGTTCACCTTTTCTGCGTCGCACAAAGACACGGTGGTTGGAACCAAAGATCTCAAATTTGGACTCATCTGACCAAAGCACAGATTTCCACTGGTCTAATGTCCATTCCTTGTGTTCTTTAGCCCAAACAAGTCTCTTCTGCTTGTTGCCTGTCCTTAGCAGTGGTTTCCTAGCAGCTATTTTACCATGAAGGCCTACTGCACAAAGTCTCCTCTTAACAGTTGTTGAAGAGATGTGTCTGCTGCTAGAACTCTGTGTGGCATTGACCTGGTCTCTAATCGGAGCTGCTGTTAACCTGCGATTTCTGAGGCTGGTGACATCGGATAATCTTATCCTTAGAAGCAGAGGTGACTCTTGGTCTTCCTTTCCTGGGGCGGTCCTCATGTGAGCCAGTTTCTTTGTAGCGCTTGATGGTTTTTGCAACTGCACTTGGGGACACTTTCAAAGTTTTCCCAATTTTTCGCACTGACTGACCTTCATTTCTTAAAGTAATGATGGCCACTTGTTTTTCTTTACTTAGAATTTGTATTATAGCAAGAAAAAAGCAGCTAACAGTCTATTCAGTAGGACTATCAGCTGTGTCTCCATCAGACTTCTGCACAACACAACTGATGGTCCCAACCCCATTTATAAGTCATGAAATCCCACTTATTAAACCTGACAGGGCACACCTGTGAAGTGAAAACCATTTCCGGTGACTACCTCTTGAAGCTCATCAAGAGAATGCCAAGCGTGTGCAAAGCAGTCATCAAAGCAAAAGGTGGCTACTTTGAAGAACCTAGAGTATAAGACATATTTTCAGTTGTTTCACACTTTTTTGTTAACTATATAATTCCACATGTGTTAATTCATAGTTTTGATGCCTTCAGTGTGAATGTACAATTTTCATAGTTATGAAAATACAGAAAAATCTTTAAATGAGAAGGTGTGTCCAAACTTTTGGTCTGTACTGTATACATTTATATATATATACATATATTCATCTGAATTAACAGTCCTTCTGAGGACTAATCCAGCTGCATATATTCAGTGGTGATAGAAGGAGTTAGGCAGGCAGGCAGGGTATGTGGCAGACTGCAGAGCATATAGTGCGAGAGGGTCCATTGAACGTCTTGTTAGTATAGGTATTACACAACATATATATATATATACATCTGAACTAATAGTCCTTCTGAGGACTAATCTAGCTGTATATAATCAGTGATAGGCAGGAGTTAGGCAGGCAGGCAGAGTATGTGTCAGACTGCAGTGTATATAGCGCAAGAGGGTCCGTTGAATGTCCTGTCTGCTGCTGCTGCTGTAATAATTTACAGATATTTGTAAACATAGCCCCAGATATCAGGGCCAGGGCAATTTTTTTTTTAATCATAATCCTGGTTATTTGCTTAAAAAAGCAATCCAGAGTACACCATTTTTCTGCTCCATTTGCTTGTTAGCTCTGCAGAATACAGCCAGATCTGTTCCATATTTCAGCGATAAAAATCCAGAAATTTGAACCGAACGAGGAAAATATTGGCCTCCTTTTCCACTCTGTTGCAGAGTGTTGGTCAAGCTATTCACACTAGTTGTCTGTGAAGAATAATATTAGTAAATTACAGGCCTGCTATTTAAAACCGTGGTTCTCTGTCAGACATATCACCTATAACAGTGTTCCAAAATCAGCCATTTCTGCCTTCCATTTCGTTGCAGTGTGTTGGTCAAGCTATTCATACTAGGTCTCTGTGTAGAATAATATTAGTAAATTACAGGCCTGCTATTTAAAACTGTGGTACTCTGTCAGACATATCACCTATAACAGGGTTCCAAAATCAGCCATTTGTTTAATTTTCTTTTCATTGCAGTGTGTTGGTCAAACTATTCACACTAGGTCTTTGTGTAGAATAATATTAGTAAATTACAGGCCTGCTATTTAAAACTGTGGTTCTCTGTCAGACGTATCACACATAACTGCGTTCCAAAATCAGCCATTTCAGCCACCCTGATCCTCCTTCCTCCCACCATGCCGAGTGCCCGGAGACAACTGATCCCACACTTGGACACTCAGAAGAGCTATTCACTTTTCCATTTGCTGATTCGGGCCTCTCGCCCGGCCAGCTTCAAGCGATTCAAGAGAAGAACGCGTGTAGCGATGCCCAAATATTGTAGCAGCCACAGTCACACAAAGGCAACGGTGGGAAAGTGCAATTACTGTCGCAAGAGGTGGATGATGATGATCAGACACAATTGCCAGAAAGTCAGGAGGATGACCAGGGTGTGGAAGTGGAAGACGAGGTGGTGGATGATATAGTAACTGACCCATCCTGGCAGGCAGACATACAGAGCGAGGACAGCAGCACACAAGGGGAGGAAGGCGTAGCACCACAACAGGCAGGAAGAAGCAGTGTGGTGGCCGCATACACAAGGCGGGAAAGCGTTCCTCGTAACGCTAACATGACGGAAGTTGCCAGTACAACTGATAGACCTTCCGGAGTCTGGTTGTTTTTTAAAGACTCTGCAGATAACCCGAAAAAGGACATTTGACCACCTGCCAGGCAAGCATTAGCAGGGGTAGCAAAACTAGCAGTCTGACCACCACCAGCATGATCAGGCACATGGCAGCAAAGCACCCGACTAAGTGGGCCGAATCCCAGGGTCCAGCAACAGTGTCTGCGGGTGACACCACTGCTTCTTCCGCTGTTGTGCATGCATGCCAATCCCCTGTCCATGGCGCCTGCCAAGATGCCTACCGCTCTGCACTTGTTGTTGCACACTCTCAACTAGCACCATCAGCAAGCATTTCCACGTCCTTGTCCCAGCGCAGCGTTCAGTTGTTCCTACCCCAGTCTTTGGAATGCAAGCACAAATATGCAGCCAACGCCCCGCAGTTTACACTACTAAATTCACACATTTTGCGATTGCTTTAGCTAAAAATGTTGCCCTTTAAGCTCATGGAGACGGAAGCTTTCCGCAACCTGATGGCGACGACAGTCCCTCGGTACTCGATCCCCAGCTGCCAGTATTTCTCCAGGTGTGCCACCCCCTCATTACATGAGCATGTGTCCCACAACATTAGCTGTGCCCTCAACAACGCAGTTCCTGGGAAAGTCCATATAACCACGGATATGTGGACAAGTGTTTGAGGGCAGGGACTGTACATCTCGCTGACTGCACACTGGGTTAATATAGTGGAAGCCGGGACCCAGTCATACCCTGGGACGGAACACATCCTCCCGACGCAGAGGATTGCGGGCCCTGGCTCAATCAGTTTTGCCCCCACATTCTACAGCTCCTGCACCTCCTCCTCTTCAGCTTCCATCTCCGAAATGACCGCATTAGTCGCAAGCTGGATGCACTGCCTCGGCCAAGCGGTAACAGGCGGTAACAGGCTGTGCTGAAGCTAATATGCTTAGGTGACAAACCGCACAACGCTTAAGAGTTGTGGACAGCTCTGAAAGAGCAGGCAGATCTGTGTCTGACGCTGCTGACCCTACAGCCAGGCATGGTCATGTGTGACAATGGCAGAATCTGGTGGCGGCTCTGAGGTGAGGCGAGCTCACACATGTACCATGCCTGGCCCATGTGCTTAACCTCGTGGTTCAGCGGTTTCTCAAAACCTACCCGGATCTGCTTGTCAAAGTACGCCGCCTGTTTGACCATTTTAGAAAGTCAGCTACAGCTTCGCCGCCCTTGCTGTGCTTCAGCAGCGTTTGCAGCTTCCAGCTTACCGACTGATCTGTGAATGTCCCCACGCATTAGAACTCTACATTGCAGATGTTGGGAAGGATTTGTGAGTAAAAGAGGGCAGTTGTTGACTACCAGCATCAACAAGGCCGTCGGTATTCAGGTCAGACTCCACACATTAGACCTCAGGAGTGGACATGAATGTCAGACATACAGTGGGGAAAAAAAGTATTTAGTCAGCCACCAATTGTGCAAGTTCTCCCACTTATAAAGATGAGAGAGTCCTGTAATTGACATTATAGGTAGACCTCAACTATGAGATACAAAATAAGAAAACAAATCCTGAAAATCACATTGTCTGATTTGGAAAGAATGTTTTTTCAAATTTTGGTGGAAAATAAGTATTTGGTCAATTACAAAAGTTCAACTCAATACTTTGTTATATATCCTTTGAGGTCAAACGTTTTCTGTAAGTCGTGACAAGGTTGGCACACAGAGGAGGAGGAAGAACAGGAGTTAGTTTCCTGTGGTTTAGATGGTACTACCTGCACAACTGTCATACTGTCTGTTCAACTTGGATGGCCTGAGGACAGGGAGGAGGGGGATGAGGAGGAGAGCATGGTCAGCCATTCTCTTGGTGAGGACACGGAAGTCTTGCCTGTTAGTAGTCTGGCACACATGGCTGAGTTTATATTACGCTGCCTTTCCCGTGATCCTTGCTTTGTTCAAATTTTCTACAAGGAGAACTTTTTGTCTCTTATTTCCTTGCAGGACAGGCCTAATAAAATGGTGCAGTACGAAAAGGCCCTTGTTGTGGAATTATTTAAAAAATTCCCATCTGAAAACGATGGCGGCAGAGGTCACAGTTCGTTGGACAACCAAGTAGTACAGGAGAGAGAGACACAAATGCAATCCAGCAGAGGCAGGGGAACACTGTCAAAGTTCTGGGACAGTTTTCTTAGACCCTCCCATAGCACAGTCCCTGAGGCGCGGGGTACTCTGCCAAGGAGGGAAAAGATTCGATGGTGAGGGAGTACCTTGCCGACCGTACCAATGTCCTCCGTGATTCCTCTGTGCCTTATAATTATTGGGTATCCAAGCTGGACATTTGGCATGAATTGGCTCTCTATGCCTTGGAGGTCCTGGCCTGCCCTGTCGCTAGCGTTTTGTCAGAGTGGGTTTTTAGTGCCACAGGTGGAATTATAACCGATAGGCGCATCCGCCTGTCAACTGAAAATGCTGACAGGTTGACTCTTATAAAAATGAACAAGGGCTGGATTGGGCCAGACTTCTCAACTAGTGATGAGCGAGCATGCTCGCTACTGCTCGCTGCTCGCCCGAGCATCTCACTGCATTTCCGGGGTTGAAGAGCCAATGAACATGCAGGGATTGCCTACCACTCACTGTAATGCCGCAGCCATGTTGGTTGTGGCATTACAGTGATTGGCTGGCTGCACAGCGTCATCAGGTCTATATCAGACCTGGCGCCGCCATGCTCATCACAGTCACTCCGGAATCAGACAGTGTAGGAAGAGGTGCTGCCGAGCTGGGGAGAGATTTGCTTGTTTCTAGTTAGTGTAGGTGTACCAAACTATATTATAATAGAGACACATATCCATCTCAACAAACAGTCCTTCTGAGGACTAATCCATCTGCAGAGATATCAGGCAGGCAGTGCATATAGGCAGGCAGGCAGGGTATATAGCAGACTGCAGTGCACATACCACAAGAGGCTCCATTCCAGTTTTGTCTGCTGCTGCTGTTAGATATTTCTAGAAATAGGCCCAGGTCTCAGGGGCCAGGAATAATTTTTTTGGATCTTAATCCTCATTATTTGCTTAAAAAGCAATCCAGAAAACACCATTTTCCTGCGCCATTTGCTTGTTGGCACTGCAGAATACAGCCAGGTCCTTTCCATATTACAGCGCTAAAAATCATCCAGCTATTTAAAACTGGTTTGTCCGTCACACAGATCACATATAATTGCGCTGAAAATCCTGACATTTCTGGCATCCATTAAACATGTATTTCAGTGTGCCAGTGAAGCAATTGACACCAGTTTGCTGTTCAAAATAGTTACCTACAGGCCAGGTATTTAAAACTGTGTTTTCTCCATTACACGGAACACATATACGTTTTCAGAAAATACTGCCAATTCTGGCCTCTATTAATTTTTTTTTTCAGTGTGTGAGTGAAGCAATTGACACCAGTTTGCTGTTCAAAATAGTTACCTACAGGCCATGAATTTAAAACTTTGGTTTGTCCGTCACACGGATCACATATAAGTTCGCTCCAAATTCAGTCATTTGTAGTGAGCGTGGAAGATATTGTCCTCCATTTAAAATGGGCAAAGCACGTGGCAAGGGACAGGGAACCGGACGTGATGGTGATGGTGCATGCAGAGGCCGAGGCCGTGGGCAAGCTGAAATTGTGCCACAACAAACACCCACATCTTCTCGCTCGACCTTCCTGTCCCAATTAATAGGGGACTGGAGAACACCCCCATTGAACACAGAGCAGTGTGAAAAGGTTATTGGTTGGATAGCAGATAATGCTTCCAGTCACTTAGCCACCACCACCACCACCTTGTCTTCCACACAATCAAGTCTCAGTAGCTGTGAGTCTGGACCGCATATTCCTCACCCTGAACCTCTTTCCTCCCACCATGCCGAGTGCCCAGAGACAACTGATCCCACACTTGGACACTCTGAAGAGCTGTTCACTTTTCCATTTATAGATTTGGGCCTCTCGCCCAGTCCACTTGAAGTGGGGCAAGAGGAGATCGCATGTAACGATGCCCAAATATTTGAGCAGTCACGGTCACACGAAGGCGACGGTGGGAAAGTGTCACAAGAGGTGGACGATGATGAGACACAATTGCCAGAAAGTCAGGAGGAGGACCAGAGTGCGGAAGTGGAAGACGACGTGGTGCATGATATAGTAACTGACCCAACCTGGCAGGAGGACATGCAGAGCGAGGAGAGCAACACACAGAGGGAGGTTGGCAGAGTACCCCAACAAGCAGAAAGAAGCAGTGTGGTGGTCGCAGAAAGAAGGCAGGCAACCATTCCCCGTAACACCAACACGAAGGAAGTTAGTACTTCCCGAGTCTGGTTGTTTTTTAAAGATTACTGATAACCCCAAAAAGGCCATTTGCACCACCTGCGAGGCCACCATCAGCATGATCAGGCATATGGCAGCAAAGCACCCGACTTTGTTAGCCGAACCCCAGGGTCCAGGAACAGTGTCTGCGGGTGGCACCACTGCTTCTTCCACTGTTGTGCATGCAAGCCAATCCCCTGTCCATGGTGCATGCAAAGATGCCTCCTGCCCTGCACCGGTCATTGCACACACTGAAGTAGCAGCGTCAGGAAGCACGTCCACGTCCTTGTCCCAGCGCAGCGTTCAGTTGTCCATACCCCAGTCCTTGGAACGCAAGCGCAAATAGGCAGCCAACGCCCCACAGGCCACGCTACTAAATTCCCACATTTCGCGACTGCTTGCGCTAGAAATGTTGCCTTTTAGGTTCATGGAGACAGAAGCATTCTGCAACCTGATGGCGTCGGCCACTCCTCGGTACTCGGTCCCCAGCTACCACTATTTCTCCTGGTGTGCTGTCCCCGAATTACACAAGCACGTGTCCCAAAACGTTATCCATGCCCTCAACAACGCAGTTACCGGTAAAGTCCACCTAACCACGGACACGTGGACAAGTGCTTGTGGGCAGGGATGGTACATCTCGCTGACTGCACACTGGGTTAACATATTGGAAGCCGGGACCCAGTCGGACCTTGGGATGGAACACGTCCTCCCGACTCCAAGGATCGCAGGCCCTAGGTCAATCAGGGTTGCTCCCACAGTCTACAGCTCCTGCACCTCATCCTCCTCAGCCTCCTCCTCCTCCTCTTCAGCCTGCATCTCCGAAATGACCACATCAGTCACAAGCTGGAAGCACTGCAGCACTGCCTGGGCGAAGCGGCAACAGGCTGTGCTGAAGCTAATATGCTTAGGTGACAAACCGCACAATGCTGAAGAGTTGTGGACAGCTCTGAAAGAGCATCCAGATCTGTGGCTTACACAGCTGAACCTACAGCCAGGCATGGTCGTGTGTGACAATGGCTGGAACCTGGTGGCGTCTCTCAGGAGAGGCGAGCTCACACACGTACCATGCCTGGCCCATGTGCTTAACCTCGTGGTTCAGCGATTTCTCAAACTCTACCCGGAACTGCCGAATCTGCTTGTCAAAGTACGCCGCCTGTGTGCCCATTTTAGAAAGTCAGCTACAGCTTCCGCCGCCCTTGCCGTGCTTCAGCAGCGTTTGCAGCTTCCGGGTCACAGACTGGTGTGTGATGTCCCCACGCGTTGGAACTCTACACTGCAGATGTTGGGAAGGATTTGTGAGTAGAAGAGAGCAGTTGTTGAGTACCAGCATCAACAAAGCCGTCGGTATTCAGTTCAGACTCCACACATAAGACCTCAGGAGTGGACATGGATGTCAGACATATGTACCATCCTCCAAAACTTTGAGGACTCCACCAAGATGGTGAGCGGCGATGATGCCATAATTAGCGTCACCATCCCGCTTCTCTGTTTTCTGAAACGCTCTCTGTTCACAATTAAAGAGGATGTGATTGTGCCTTATAATTATTGTTTATCAAAGGTGGATACGTGGAATGAACTGGCTCTCTACGCCTTGGAGGTCCTGGCTTGCCCTGCTGCTAGCGTCTTATCAGAGCGGGTTTTTAGTGCCGCTGGTGGAATTATAACTGATAAGTGCATCCACCTATCAACTGAAAATGCTGACAGGCTGACTCTTATAAAAATGAACAAAGGCTGGATTGGGCCAGACTTCTCAACACCACCGAATGATAGCAGGGTAACATAAACTCAAATCCATTGTCTTTTTTTGGGAGGTGTATTCCCATGCACCTTTTCACACCCACACATGGGTATCCTGATTTTGGCTATTTGCTCTTGTCCTCTTCCTTCTCCTCATCCTCATGCTCCACCACCATATCACCAGGGTGACCGTGGTCCGTGATGCGACACCCACCTAATTTTTTTAAAGGGTGTTTATGATGCCCGTAATTTTTTTTTTTTTTATACATTATGTTCATGTATACCCCCCAGGGGTAAATGTTTGTCAGCCCACACACTTAGTACATGGGCATTACAAGTATAGGAGACCATCTCCTTTCTAATGTGAACATTTTTTTATGAGACCCTCTAAGTCTCTTCCAAGGGACATTGGAGTTCCCTCCAATTTTTGGCAGCCCTTGCATTCACTGCATAGGCCAACACTATGGGAGACCCTCTCCTTTCTAATGGGAATTTGTCATTACTGTGGCCTGCTCTATCCGTCTTTAAATTCTTAGTGGGGTTTTTCCTAAATTTGGTCAGCCGTTGGACTCACTGCATACCCTATAACTGTATAGCAGACCCTCTAATTTCTAATGGGAACATGTCGTACTCGTTACTGTGGCCCTGCTGTATGTATCTTTAAATTGTTAGTAGGTTTTTTCCTAAATTTGGTCAGCCGTTGGACTCACTGCATACCCTTTAACTGTATAGCAGACCCTCTCCTTTCCAATGGGAACATATCGTACTCGTTACTGTGGCCCTGCTCTATGCATCTTTAAATTGTTAGTGGGGTTTTTCCTAAATTTGGTCAGCCGTTGGACTCACTGCACACTGCCTACCCTATAACTGTATAGCAGACTCTCTCCTTTCTAATGGGAACATGTCATACTCGTTACTGTGGCCCTGCTCTATGTGTCTTTCAATTGTTAGTGGGGTTTTTCCTAAATTTGGTCAGCCGCTGGACTCACTGCATACCCTATAACTGTATAGCAGACCCTCTCCTTTATAATGGGAACATGTCATACTCGTTATTGTGACCCTGCTCTATGTGTCTTTAAATTCTTAGTGGGATTTTTCCTAAATTTGGTCAGCCGTTGCTGTCACAGCATGGACATTACCACTATAGGAGACCCGCTCCTTTATAATGGGAACATTTTTTTATTGAGCCCCTCCTCTGTGTTTCTTCAAAGGGGTATTGGTTTGCGTCCGAATTTTTGACAGCCCTTGCAGTCACTGCATACGCAATAGCAGTATAGGAGACCCACTCGGTAATAATGGGAACAACAAAGCATAGCCGGCTGATGGCTCGCTAAGAATAGCGAGGGCCAACTGCTGGCCTTTTAAGAATAGTAAGGGCCGCCTGATGGCCCTATAAATATAGGCTTTGTGACTTTCAGAGTCCCTCCATCATAAATGAAACAGGATGTGTCTGATGACATGGCCAGATAAAGTTGTAAAATGTTAAAATGACATTTCCCGGTGAATGCATTTGTCTTAAAAAATAACGTAAAAAAACAACAAAAAACAATAGGATCTTTCTTTAGTATAAAAGTCGCCAATGTAACCTCAATGTAATCACATTGTTCAGCTCCTGTACCACCTCCTCCTCCATCTCCGAAATGACCACATCAGTCACAAGCTGAAAGCACTGCAGCACTGCCTTGGCCAAACGGCAACAGACTGTGCTGAAGATAACATGCTTAATGCTTAGGTGACAAACCGCCCAGTGCTGCAGAGTTGTTGAAAGCTGTAACACAGCAGTCTGATATGTGGCTATCACCGCTGAACATACAGCCAGGCATGTTCGTGTGTGACAATGGGCGGAACCTGGTGACGGAGAAATGACAGCCAGAGTAGATACGATTTACCCCTATGCCAGTCCTTTCACCGACCTAAAGAATATTGCTTGTGGTGAAATACAACTCCCACTGAGAACTGTTTCAGATTGAAAAACATTGGGCCCACCAGAGGATTTGATTCTGAGGGCTATCCTTTCTCCCCTGCTCAAGAGCCCCATAGCAGCTGCAAAGTTAGCGCTATCATGAACTCTCCTGATGTAGAAGCCAGGGCACACCAGAGGATTCTCTGGTAGGACTGTCCAACCCTGTCGAGAAGCAGTCCTGGCTAAGAAAAGTGTGTGGGAAGGTTCCTGGACACTCTATGGCTGTTTTTTTTTACAGGGGTGGAAACCCACACAAACACGGGAAGAACATACAAAATCCTTGCAGATGTTGTCCTTGTTGGGATTTGAACCCACGATCCCAACGCTGCAAGGCTTCAGTGCTAACCACTGATCCAATGTGCTGCCGTTCACCCTCTAATATCTAACTGGCTGGAGAAATTTGCACCTACTGCCATTCTATCTTCAGCTCCTTTGTGAGAAACTAATGTATTTGGGCAGCCACTCAGTCTACCAAAAATTCCTGATAAGGAAATTGGGGATGGCTTCGCTACTGGTACTAGGGGCAGTTCTAATACCATGGCGTTGTACCATAGCTTACTGGAAATATTCCAGGCTTGTAGAAGGCAAGCAGATTCCCACAGAAAAGTGCCAGTAGTAATGTTCAAGGACCTGCACTTGTAGAAGGTGGAGACAATACCGGGAGAAATAGTGGCGGCTGGGGACCGAGTATGGACACCCGGCCGCCGCCATGAGGTTGTGGTCAGCTTCCACCTTCACGAGCCTAAAAGACCACATTTCAAGTGCAATCAGCTGCCCAGAAATCTGGCAGTTTAGTATTGCGTCCTGTGGGTGGGTGGGTGGCTGGCTGCATACTTGCGCTTGCATTCCAAGTAACAGAAAACTAAGCAGATGGTGGCCTCTATCATCATCATGAAGCAGAAGCTAGGGCCCACCGAAGGAGTCTCCGGTTCTCTGGTGACCTCGTCAAACCCTGCCGAGAAGCAGCCCTGGCTAAGAAAAGTGTGTGGGAAGGCTCCCGGACACTCTATGGCTGCTTTTTTAATGTGGATTGGACGTGCTTATGCATGTTATTTCTCAAACCGCATTGCAGATCAGGCCACTGCCCAACTCTGTAGTCATGAAATTAAAGGCGCAAAGAAAGATGTTTGTGTGTCGAAGCACCACCGACAAGTGCGAGCTGATGTTGGACAGCCTGCCATTGCTTCTGCAACAAGCTGCATTAGAAGACTTCCTGGGAGAAATGACACCCAGAGTAGATACGGTTTCCCTCTATGCAAGCCCTTTCACCGAGCTAAAGAATATGGCTGTGGTGAAATACAACTCTCAGCAAAAAAAGCTGTGGACTGACCCCGTACTGTCCCTGGCCACATTCACCTGTCCACATGTTTGTGGTTAGGCAGTCCTTCCCAGTAAGTGCACTGGGGAGGGCACGGGTAATGTAGGACCCATGCTTGTCGAAGGTGGAGACTATACCGGGAGAAATAGTTGCGGATGGTGGCCAAGTATGGACACCCGACCGCCGCCGGCATGAGGTTGTGAAAAGCTTCCGCCTTCACGAGCCTAAAAGGCCACATTTCAAGTGAAAGCAGCTTTAGAGGACTTCCTGGAAGAAATGACAGCTGGACTAGATATGGTTTCCCAAGTCCTTTCACCAAGCTAAATAATATGGCTGTGGTGAAATTCAACTCTCAGCAAAAAAAGCTGTGGGCTGGCTCCGTACCGTCCCTGGCCACATTCACTTGACCACGTGTTTGTGGGTAGGCAGTTCTTCCCAGTAAGTTCACTGAGGAAGGCATGGGTAATGTTGTAGGACCCATGCTTGTGGAAGGTGGAGACAACACCAGGACAAATAGTGGCGGCTGGGGACAGAGTATGGATACCCGGTCGCCGCCACCATAAGATTGTGGACAGCTTCTGCCTCCATGAGCCTAAAAGGCCACATTACAAGTGCAAACAGCTGTCAAAAATTTGGCAGTATAGTATTGCAGCCTGTGGGTGGGTGGGTGGCTGGCTGCATACTTGCGCTTGCATTCAAAGGAATGGGGTAGGGACAACTGAACGCTGCACTGGAACAAGGAAGTGGACGGTGATTGTTGCAAGTCTGCAACGACAGGTGCATGGCGGGAGGCATCTTCGCATGCGCCAAGGATCACTTTTAGGTAGTGACCTGGGAGTCATAGATGCGCTTCCAGGGGTCTTCCCCATGCTCTTCAGCACTTTATACATGTGTCTGATGATGTGTTACACACAACACGGCCAGATAAGGTTGTAAAATGTTAAAATGACATTTCCCAGTGAATGCATTTGTCTTGGTTGAAAGCAATACAAAAGTATGCATAAAAAAACGCTACGTGTAAACATAGCCCAAGGTGTGGAGGAATATTTTTGGTTTTAGTTATTTATTTTGCCTTATATACAAGTCATTACCCTGGAAAGGATGTTCCTTAACATATTTCCCAGGAAAATCCATTTTGGATTTGTTTTTAAAAGTTTTATTTTGAGTCCGTAAAAGTTGCATAATAGCTCTGACAACGTTTTTGACAGCAGTGACCTGGGAGTCAGAAATGCTTCCAGGGGTCTTCCCCATGCTGTTCCCATGTCATTTTAGCACTGTTCCCATTGATTTGGGCAATTTTTAGACCCTCTGTAGACCGCCGGCGGAGCCGCCTGAAAAATGCTCGAGTTTCCCATAGACTTACATTGGGCTCGTTGCTCCGGTCGAACACCCGAGTATTCCAATTTTCTCGACCCGAGCATCGAGCACCTGAGCATTTTAGTGCTCGCCATTCACTATTCTCAACACCACCGAATGATAGCAGCGTAACATAAACTCAAATACAGTGGTTTTTTTTGGAGGTCTAACTCTATTCCCATGCACCTCTGTCTTCACACCCAGACCTGGGTGTACGCTTCCTGATTTTGTCTATTTGCTCTTGTCCTCCTTCTCCTCATCCTCCACATCATCCTCCATATCACCACCATATCTACCATATCACCATATCTATGTCTCTTGCAAGGGGCATTTCTCCAAATTTTTGGCAGCCGTTGCATTCACTGCAAAGGCAAACAGTATGGGAGACCCACTTACTAATAATGGGAACATTGTTTTCAGTAGGCCCTCCAACCTCTACATCTCTTGCAAGTGACATTGGAGTTCCTCCTAATTTTTGGCAGCCTTTGCATTCACTGCATAGGCAAACAGTATGGGAGACCCACTTCCTAATAATGGGAACATTGTTTTCAGGAGGCCCTTTGACCTCTACGTCTCTTGTAAGGGATACTGGAGTTCCTCCACATTTTTAGCAGCCGTTGCATTCACTCCATAGGCAAACAGTATGGGAGATCCACTCCCTTTTCCTAAATTTTGGGAGCCATTGGACTCACTGCATACCCTATAACTGGATAGCAGACCCTCTCCTTTCTAATGGGAACATGTCGTTACTGTGGCCCAGCTCTATGTATCTTTAAATTGTTAGTGATGTTTTTCCTAAATTTTGGGAGCCATTGGACTCACTGCATACCCTATAACTGGATAGCAGACCCTCTCCTTTCTAATGGGAACATGTCGTTACTGTGGCCCAGCTCTATGTGTGTTTAAATTGTTAGTGGGGTTTTTCCCAAATTTTGGCAGCCCTGGCAGTCACAACATGGGCATTGCCACTATAGGAGACCCACTCTTTAATAATGGGAACATTTTTTTTACTGAGACACTCCTCTATGTATCTTCAAAGGGGTATTAGGTTGCGTCAAAATTTTGGGCAGCCCTTTCAGTCATTGCATACGCAATAACAATATAGGAGACCCACTCTTTAATAATGGTAACAACAAAGCATAGCCGACTAGTGTTGAGCCACCCCCGTAGAGTTCGAGTTCGGTTCAGTTCGTCGAACACCCGTGTGTTTGCCGAACTGTTCGTCGAACTGTTCGTCGAACACCTTCGAACACCGTTAAAACCAATGGCAGGCAAACAAAAACACATAGAAACACATAGAAAACACCTTCAAAGGTGTCCAAAAGCTGACAAACTGCTCAGAAGACACAACTAACACATGGAAAAGTGACAAGTACATATAGTCATGCGAAAAGAAAAGAGGTGGAGGAGTAAAAGGAGGGGGAGACACAGATATAGGCATGTCATGCCCTTCTAAAATCCAAAAAGTGAGAAGCCGACACGTTCAGTCTGCTCCTGCCCGTGCCACCTCCGTGTCGCCGGGTTTGTGCCAGAGCCACGGTGAACCCTGACGGCCAGCCCCCCTCTCCCAATACTGGTGCCTGTCCGCTGGTGGGTCGAGCGAGCCCCCCTGTGGTGGAGGCAGCTCTAAGCTTTTTAATTTAAATTGTCTCTCTAATTTGAATAAATACACTTTAAATCCATTTACAAGGATCTATTGGAGGGCAAGTCTCATGCCAGCAGCCGCATAATTCCAGCTCCAGTAGCGTCCACTAAAGCTGCTGCAGTTAAAAAGCTTTTATAAGGATCGAGCTCGGCTGTCCACCGCAAGGCATCCTACTGCCAGTCCGAGCCCCTATGCCTTGGGGTGCCTCCTGATGCTCTTCACTGAGTATCCCGTGGTCCCGAAGCATTTCCTTTGAAAAAATGAAGTGTCCAAACTACAGGTGGTGTAGCTTGCTTAACAGCCGGGATAATCCGCTGACTAGCAGACACTGCTACTAGGCACAAAGTATTTCCTGGGCTAGATGCAGTTAAAAATTTGTAATTAGATACTCTCGTTGGATGCTGAGAAAGCATTCCATAGAGTCTCCTGGCACGCCATATATGATTCTCTTAAAAAGCTTGGGGTAGGGGTCTAGGGGACCCTTTTATAGCCAAAATCACGGCCCTGTATCACAATACGTCACCTAGGCTGAAGATAAATGGAACTGTAGCACCAAGGGCTCGGTTGCTACAGACGTATTGCACCTCACCCAGAGGTGTGATATCTCACTCTCAGATAAGGATGGAGTGTGGATCAGGACCCGACACCTGCATGCATTACACCACATTGCCGTGGGGCAGGGCGACCAATATGCCCCTGAGATGGGCACGACAGTCCCTGTTCCTGGCTGGAGTGGGGGGAGGGAACACTGAGGAAGGGGAACCCTGTAGTGCAGGAGCAGGGAGGAAGCAGTTCCTGGGTGCATTGAGAAGGGAGTATAAAAGGTGGGCACCATCTTAGTTCAGTGCAGAGAAGTCTGAGCAGAAGTGGCAGGGAGCAGGGGCTCTGCATGAGCTCTGCTCCGGAGGCGGGCCTAGTAACAGAGGCCCAGGCCTGGAAGAGGGAGAAGGAAGGAAGAGGAGCGGAGAAGGCTCCAGGAACGAGGAACGAAGGGATCTCAGGGGTGCGGACGGGCGAGTCGCCACCGCACGCCCGAATCCACCTGCGTGGAGGGGTCAGGCCAAAGGGGGAGACCGGTTCCCGAAACTAGTGGAGGCAGGAAACGACCCTCAGCTAGAAACAGGAGGCTGTGACATTTTATGTGGTGCAGCCCCTCGCTACACCCGCTAGGAAGGCACCACATAGGGTCAGGGAAACTGGCGCCAAGTTTACCAAGAGGAGGCCCGAGGCAGCCGGACAGAAGGGTTGGTAAGAAAGGCCAGACAAAGGACACACAAAAGGGGTCCTGTGAAGCACTCCAAAGTTATCTGGGAGTTGTCTGAGCCCCTCACCTGGTGAGCACAGTACGACGTGGTCTGGATAATAAGAACTGTGAGTAAAGGCCCTGGACTGCATCACTGACTCCGTGTCATTACTGCTGCTGCCCTGCACCATCACCCCCATCCTCCGCATACACTGCCCTGAGGCTATACTCCTCCCGTGGGGAGTTATGCTACGCTCTGCTGCACCCACAACACCAGCCTCAGCGGTCTGCCCTGGAGCGGCGGTTCACTCTGACCGCAATCCACGGGTGGCGTAGTCGGACATTTAAACATCAAAACCACATAAATAGTTCCGCCACTGGTTTGACCGCCCTGAGCCACGGAACCGGGTCGCCGCCACGGAGACTACAACCACCAGCATCCACCAAAAAGAGTCCGGCTCTGGGTGTCCCAAGGCCCAGGGGGCGCGTCAGAACATTTTCATCACCTTTCACAATCACCAATGGGACAAGGCAGGGATGTTCTCTGTCCCCTCTCTTATACATCCTAGTGACGGAGCACCTGCTCTCATCAATTCGCCATAACCCCAATATTAGGTGGATTGAGGTGGGAGGCACCGAGTACAAGTGCTCTCTATTTGCTGATGATGTCCTAGTATATATCACTAAATCACATATATCCATCCATGCTGTTATGGCTGAAATAGATCACTTTGTTACATGGTCAAATTTTAAAATCAATGCAGCGAAGTCTGAGGCCCTCGATGTCTCCCTCCCCAAATCCATATAGGATTCCATCCAGTCCAACTTTCCCTTTGCCTGGCCCTCACAGGGTATCAAATACTTAGGAATTCCTATTCATCTCCCATCTATGTTATCTTAATTTTGGGCCCTTTATTGAACAACTCCATACAGACCACGGTTGGCAAGTTAGAACTGTAAGATTCACTACGTGAACCACTGGTGTTTTGTGGAAAAGCACATGTACACTGTGTTCCAAATTATTATGCAAAAAGTGTTTAGGAGTGATAAGGGAAGAATTTGTTTGTTTGTCAGTTAAACTCATTGATGGTGATGTGTGTCAGGGCTCTTTATATCACTGTAAGCAATTGCAGACACCTGTGCTAATTAGTTTGGCAGGTGTGTCCAATGAAAGGCAAGACTACTTAAGAAGGCTGTCTCACATTATTAAGCAGCCTACATTTTCTGCCAAAATGGGAAAGAAAAAGGATGTGTCGGCTGCTGAGAAGCAACAAATTGTGGAGTGTTTAGGTCAAGGCATGACTACAATCAACATTGTGCGATGATCAGGATGAAGTGTCTTGGCAATCAAGAAGTATGTAGCTGATTCACAGTACACACGTGTGCGTGCTGATAAGGGCAAATTGAGGACTCTTTCCTACAGGCAATTACGTCAGGTTGAAATAGCAGCGGCAAAAAAGCCTTGTCATAGCAGCAGACAAGTTTTTGAAGCTGCTTGTGCCTCCAACGTCCCCCGAACAACAAGATGCAGGGTCCTTCAGAGGTTTGCAGCTGTGCATACGCCATCCTGTCGACCTCCTCTATCCACTTCACACAAGCAGAAACGGCTCCAGTGGGCCAAACATTACATGAAGACTGATTTCAAAACTGTTTTGTTCACGGATGAGTGCCGTGCAGCGCTCGATGGTCCAGATGGATGGAGTGGAGGATGGCTGGTTGATGGACACCCCACGCAAACACGGCTACAGCGCCAACAAGGAGGAGGTGGAGTAATGTTTTGGGCTGGAATCATGGGGAGAGAGATTGTCGGCCCCTTTAGGATCCCTGAAGGCGCTAAAGATGAACTCCATAATGTATGTGGATTTTCTCAAACAGCACTTCCTGCCATGGTTCAAGAAGAAGAACCGTGTATTTCACAGCAAGATCATTTTTCTGCATGATAATGCACCATCTCATGCTGCACATAAAACATCTGCATCTCTGGCTGATATGAGCATAAAAGGGGACAAACTTATGGTGTGACCCCCATGCTCCCCTGACCTCTACCCCATTCAGAACCTTTGGAGCATCATTAAAAGGAGTGTCTATGATGGCGGGAGGCAGTTCACATCTAAGCAACAGCTCTGGGAGGGTATTCTGTCCTCATGCAAAACAATTGAAGCAGAAACCATCCAAAACCTGACAAATTCAATGGACGAGAGCGTTCAGAAGCTCCTTTCGAACAAGGGGTCCTATGTGAAAATGTAACATCACCTAGAATAAAGTTTTGAGTTGAAAACTGTTTGATTTCAGTTTCTAACAACCTGCTAATGCTTATAATTTCAAAAATGACCATTTTTTTAGTCTTTATTAAAATGAAAAGGTTGATCGAAAAGTTTGGGGGATCTAAGAGTGTGGCAACCCAGTAGTCATGATTACTTCGAATTCTGACAATATGAGGGTCATGCTGCAGGTAGTGCAGCAAGAAGGCACTTATGTGTCTTGCGCATCTCGGAGCCCCAAAATTATTTTCCGGGCTAGATGCAGCTAAAAATTATTATTAATTTTAAATCTGGTGAAGCTTTAGTATAGATGGCCTAATAGGATCAGTGCTGCACACTGCTACAAAGCCCAAATTATTTTCCAGTCAAGATACAGATAAACATGATTAGTAATTTTAAATCTGGTGGAGCTTATTATAGATGGCCTAATAGAATCAGTGCTGCACACTGCTACAAAGCCCAAATTATTTTCCAGCCAAGATACAGATAAACATGATTAGTAATTTGAAAGCTTAAAACGGTTGGTAGGGTGATTTTAACCAATCATCAAGCTTTTACTCTCCCCAGGATGACACAGGGGTAGAAAAGTCGTTTCGGATCCATGATTTGTTCATCTTTATGAACGTGAGTCTGTCTACATTATCAGTGGAGAGCCGCGTGCGCTTATCTGTCAGCACACCACCAGCAGCGCTGAACACACGTTCAGACAGAACGCTGGCTGCGGGGCATGACAAGATCTCCAAGGCGTAAGTGGCTAGCTCCGGCCATTTATCCAGATTGGAAGCCCAAAAGAGCAAGGGTCCAGTGACACAGTCGTGGCTTCAATGTTTACTTGGAGATACTCCTGTACCATCGTCTCTAGGCGTTGACTATGTGTCAGACTTCTTGTCTCCTGTGGCCTTGCAAAGGATGGGCTAAAAAAGTGGTGAAATGATTCCGCAAAATTGATGTTACCAGCAGATACTGTGGTTCTGTTACGGTTTGAGTGCTGAACACTTGACGGTCCCACGGTTGGCAAGTTGGAACTGTGAGATTCACTACGTGCACCACTGGTATTTTGTGGAAAAGCACATGTAAGATTCTGCAACAGTCTCTGCTGATACTCCTGCATGCGTGCATCCCTTTCTATGGCAGGAATAATTTCTGCAAATTTACTTTTGTACCGGGGATCTAACAGTGTGGCAACCCAGTAGTCAGGATTATTTCTAATTCTCACAATTCGAGGGTCATGTTGCAGGTAGTGCAGCAAGAAGGCACTCATGTGTGTTGCGCATCCAGGAGCACCAAGTCCCTGTTGTGTTGGTGGCGAGGTAACAATCATGCTTCCTTCCTCTGTCCTCTCCCCCCAACCTCGCACAACAGAAATGTGATCAAGGTCTCCCTCTTCTGATGAGTCTTCCATCAGTTCGTCCTCCACTTCTTCCTGGGCTCCTGCACCTTCCTCACTAGTTTGGCTGCTACCATGCGCCCTGGTAGAACCATCTCCCCCACCCTCACATGCCTGCCGCCTTGGTGCTGCCGACCGTCTGGACCTTGCAGATGTTAGCCCTTCCGCATACAACTCCTCCTCCTCTACTTCCTCCACCTCCTCTTGTGCCACCACCTGACTCCGAATTCTGTTTAACATGTGCTCCAGCATGTAAATCACCGGAATAGTCATGCTGATAATGGCATCGTCAGCACTAAACATCTTCGTCGCCATTTCAAAACTGTGCAGAAGGGTGCATAGGTCCCTGATCTGAGACCACTCCTCCAGCGTGATTTGCCCCACCTCTGGATCTCGTTGGCCCAGGCTATACGTCAGAACGTATTGCACCAGGGCTTGTCGGTGCTGCCACAGTCGCTGCAACATGTGCAGAGTTGAATTCCACCGGGTAGGCACATCGCATTTTAGCCGGTAAAGTGGCAGTCCCAACGACTTCTGTAGAGATGTAAGTCGCTGAGCTGCGGGATGCAAACGGCGAAAGTGAGCACACAGCGACCGTGCCCTCTGCAGAAGGCCATCTAGTCTGGGATAGTGGGCTAAAAATTGCTGGACAACCAGGTTCAACACGTGAGCCATACAAGGCACGTGTGTGACATTGCCCCGGCGAAGGGCCGCACCCAGGTTTGCAGCATTGTCGCACACGGCCTTCCCTGGTTTCAGGTCCAGTGGAGACAACCATTCATGAAATTGGTTCTCCAGAGCTGACCACAACTCCTCAGCTGTGTGACTCACATTTCCCAGACATTTCAATGTAAAAACCGCCTGATGAAGTTGAGCCCTACTGCCAGCATAGTAAGGAGGTGTGCAGGATCCCTTCTGCACAGTTAGAAAGCTTGTGGCATGACCAGACAGGCTTTGGGTGCAGGTGGAAGACCGAGAGGAGGTTGAGGAGGCAGAAGCAGTGGAGGAACTTTGACATAAAGAGGATTGACGCACAACTCGTGGGGACGGTAAGACTTGGACAGCAGCCCCTTGTCCTGCTGTCACCATAGTTACCCAGTGCCCAGTCAGTGACATATAACGCCCCTGTCCATGCCTACTCGTCCAAGTGTCTGTGGTGAAATGCACCCTGTCACACACAGAGTTTCTCAAAGAAGCGGTGATGTTGTGTGCGACATGCTGGTGGAGCGCAGGCACACCGTTCTTTGAGAAGTAGTGCCGACTGGGCATCTGGTACTGGGGCACTGCGACGGACATAAGGTCTCGAAAATCCTCTGTGTCCACCAGGCGGAAAGGCAGCATTTCTGTAGCCAAGAACTTGCAGATGGTGAAATTCAACCTCTTAGCTTTCTCATGGCTAGGAGGAAATGGTCTTTTACTTGTCCACATCTGAGGGACCGAGGGCTGGCTATTGTGCTTAGACGGGGTTGATAAGGGTGTCCCCGGCAAACTGCCGGTCTGTGAGGAAGATGCAGGCGGACATGTTAGGTTGCCTTGATCCAAAGGTGGTGCTATCGATGTCGGACAGCGCTCAACACCAGCTGGTGTTACCACCTCCAAAGAAAATGATGACCTGCCAATCACGCTGGCTGTTGCGGGTAAAGAGGTGGCAGGTCTGCGCCCCAAAACAGGTGTGACTGCTGTCCCCCCAGTCACAGAGGATGAAGAGGCCGCGGATGCACAAGATATGGCAGACGGTGGTTGGCCCGGCCGGCTAGGCCGCATTGTAGCACACTGAGCTTCCCACTGCAACTTATGCTTCATGTCCATGTGCCGGTTCATGCATGAAGTACTCAAACTATGTATTTTTTGGCCTCTACTTAGCTTTTGCTGACAAATGTTACAGATAACACGAGTTGGGTTATCTTTATCGATCTGAAAAAATGCCCAGGCTATGCAAGGCTTAGCACCCATGCGACCTGAAGAGCCACCACGACTTGTGGTGAGAGGCAGAGTTGTGTTTGAGGATGCAGTTGTTGACGTGCTTCCAGTACTACGTCTCTGTCCAGGAAGGCGCAACCTGACCTCGTCGTCACTAGCATCTTCCTCCACCTCCTCTGCTGACCTCATCTCTTGGCTGACTGTGGGTTGACAGTAAGTGGGATCTCCAACCTCATCATCATCACCCTGTGCGTTATCACACCCGTCGTCCTCAGAGCCAACCTGTTCCTGCCCTGACAAAAAACTAAAGTTGTCGCTCCAATCAGGTATTTGAGTCTTATCATCGTCTTCCTCATTGTCTCCACCAACAGGAGTTACAGTTTGGGAATGAGGGTCTACATTATGGTCAGAACCTTCTGCGTCTGGTCCTGGATCCGACTCATAAAGATTCTGGGCATCAGTGCAGATCATTTCCTCGTCTGGATTCACAGAAGCGCTGGAGTCGACCTCTGATTCCCAGGCTATAGTATGAGTAAACAGCTCTGCAGACTCAACCATCTGTTCTACCTCATACTCAGACGGGCAGCTGGAGATTTGGGAGCTGTAAGGAAGCAAGTGCGATTGGGGTGACACCTTTGAGGACTGGAGTATTTGTGATGTTGAAGTTGATGTGGAGGAGAGCCCACTTAAAGGAGCACTTGATATCCGTTGAAGCACCTGCTGTTTTTGTGCCTCATCTGGAATTTGTAGCGATTGGCGTGGCCGTAAGAAAGGGATCTTATCACATTGTCCGCTAAAAGAAGTAGACATTTTAGTTTGGCTGGAAGATGGTCTTTCTTCTGCAGATGTTACTGTTGCTTTAACACCTACCCCATGGACACAACCTTTTTTCCCCTTCCCAACACGCCTATTCCCCTTTCCACCAGCAGCAGGCCTTTTTCCACTCATTTTGGTGGTTAACTAATTAACAACTCTGGAGTTGTTTGCACAAAAGAACAATGGATGGGAACCGAGCAGAGCTGAGTGGCCAAACTGTGGTATTAGGCCAAAACTATTGGCTGGGTTAGATGCAGAAAAAAATTATATTCAATTTGCAACCTGATGGAGGTCAGAATAGATGGACTAATAGAGAAAGTCCCACACACTGCTAGAAGGCCAAATATTTTTTCAGAGCTAGATGCAGAAAAAAATATATTCAGTTTGCAACCTGATGGAGGTCTGTATAGATGGATTAATAGAACAAGTCCCACACACAGCTAGAAGCCCAATATTTTTTCAGAGGTAGATGCAGAAAAAAATATATTCAGTTTGCAACCTGATGTAGGTCAGTATAGATGGACTAATACAACAAGTCCCACACATAGCTAGAAGCCCAATATTTTTTCAGAGGTAGATGCAAAAAAAAATATATTCAGTTTGCAACCTGATGGAGGTCTGTATAGATGGATTAATAGAACAAGTCCCACACACAGCTAGAAGCCCAATATTTTTTCAGAGGTAGATGCAGAAAAAAATATATTCAGTTTGCAACCTGATGGAGGTCAGTATAGATGGACTAATACAACAAGTCCCACACACAGCTAGAAGCCCAATATTTTTTCAGAGGTAGATGCAGAAAAAAATATATTCAGTTTGCAACCTGATGGAGGTCTGTATAGATGGACTAATACAACAAGTCCCACACACAGCTAGAAGCCCAATATTTTTTCAGAGTTAGATGCAGAAAAAAATATATTCAGTTTGCAACCTGATGGAGGTCAGTATAGATGGACTAATACAACAAGTCCCACACACAGCTAGAAGCCCAATATTTTTTCAGAGGTAGATGCAGAAAAAAATATATTCAGTTTTCAACCTGATGGAGGTCTGTATAGATGGATTAATAGAAAAAGTCCCACACACAGCTAGAAGCCCAATATTTTTCAGAGGTAGATGCAGAAAAAAATATATTCAGTTTGCAACCTGATGGAGGTCAGTATAGATGGACTAATACAACAAGTCCCACACACAGCTAGAAGCCCAATATTTTTTCAGAGGTAGATGCAGAAAAAAATATATTCAGTTTGCAACCTGATGGAGGTCTGTATAGATGGATTAATAGAACAAGTCCCACACACAGCTAGAAGCCCAATATTTTTTCAGAGGTAGATGCAGAAAAAAATACATTCAGTTTGCAACCTGATGGAGGTCTGTATAGATGGATTAATAGAACAAGTCCCACACACAGCTAGAAGCCCAATATTTTTTCAGAGGTAGATGCAGAAAAAAATATATTCAGTTTGCAACCTGATGGAGGTCTGTATAGATGGATTAATAGAACAAGTCCCACACACAGCTAGAAGCCCAATATTTTTTCAGAGGTAGATGCAGAAAAAAATATATTCAGTTTGCAACCTGATGGAGGTCAGTATAGATGGACTAATACAACAAGTCCCACACACAGCTAGAAGCCCAATATTTTTCAGAGGTAGATGCAGAAAAAAATATATTCAGTTTGCAACCTGATGGAGGTCTGTATAGATGGATTAATAGAACAAGTCCCACACACAGCTAGAAGCCCAATATTTTTTCAGAGGTAGATGCAGAAAAAAATATATTCAGTTTGCAACCTGATGGAGGTCTGTATAGATGGATTAATAGAACAAGTCCCACACAGAGCTAGAAGCCCAATATTTTTTCAGAGGTAGATGTAGAAAAAAATATATTCAGTTTGCAACCTGATGGAGGTCTGTATAGATGGATTAATAGAACAAGTCCCACACACAGCTAGAAGCCCAATATTTTTTCAGAGGTAGATGCAGAAAAAAATATATTCAGTTTGCAACCTGATGGAGGTCAGTATAGATGGACTAATACAACAAGTCCCACACACAGCTAGAAGCCCAATATTTTTTCAGAGGTAGATGCAGAAAAAAATATATTCAGTTTGCAACCTGATGGAGGTCTGTATAGATGGACTAATACAACAAGTCCCACACACAGCTAGAAGCCCAATATTTTTTCAGAGTTAGATGCAGAAAAAAATATATTCAGTTTGCAACCTGATGGAGGTCAGTATAGATGGACTAATACAACAAGTCCCACACACAGCTAGAAGCCCAATATTTTTTCAGAGGTAGATGCAGAAAAAAATATATGCAGTTTTCAACCTGATGGAGGTCTGTATAGATGGATTAATAGAAAAAGTCCCACACACAGCTAGAAGCCCAATATTTTTTCAGAGGTAGATGCAGAAAAAAATATATTCAGTTTGCAACCTGATGGAGGTCAGTATAGATGGACTAATACAACAAGTCCCACACACAGCTAGAAGCCCAATATTTTTTCAGAGGTAGATGCAGAAAAAAATATATTCAGTTTGCAACCTGATGGAGGTCTGTATAGATGGATTAATAGAACAAGTCCCACACACAGCTAGAAGCCCAATATTTTTTCAGAGGTAGATGCAGAAAAAAATATATTCAGTTTGCAACCTGATGGAGGTCTGTATAGATTGATTAATAGAACAAGTCCCACACACAGCTAGAAGCCCAATATTTTTTCAGAGGTAGATGCAGAAAAAAATATATTCAGTTTGCAACCTGATGGAGGTCTGTATAGATGGATTAATAGAACAAGTCCCACACACAGCTAGAAGCCCAATATTTTTTCAGAGGTAGATGCAGAAAAAAATATATTCAGTTTGCAACCTGATGGAGGTCAGTATAGATGGACTAATACAACAAGTCCCACACACAGCTAGAAGCCCAATATTTTTCAGAGGTAGATGCAGAAAAAAATATATTCAGTTTGCAACCTGATGGAGGTCTGTATAGATGGATTAATAGAACAAGTCCCACACACAGCTAGAAGCCCAATATTTTTTCAGAGGTAGATGCAGAAAAAAATATATTCAGTTTGCAACCTGATGGAGGTCTGTATAGATGGATTAATAGAACAAGTCCCACACACAGCTAGAAGCCCAATATTTTTTCAGAGGTAGATGCAGAAAAAAATATATTCAGTTTGCAACCTGATGGAGGTCTGTATAGATGGATTAATACAACAAGTCCCACACACAGCTAGAAGCCCAATATTTTTTCAGAGCTAGATGCAGAAAAAAATTATATTCAATTTGCAACCTGATGGAGGTCAGTATAGATGGACTAATAGAATGATGCTATGCCCAAAAGATTTTACTTCACTAGGTGCAGTAAAAAAATTGGTATTCTATACACAGGTGGTATATCTTGCAACACAGATAGGCTACTCCACTGACTAACACACTCTGCAATAGGCCAAAAAGGATTAGCTTTGCTAGATTCTGCCAAATGCTGTGAAAAAAACTTGCACAGCACTGGCACAGACCTGCCTGGCAAAAACTGATAGGAACTGATGTAACATAGTCCTGAAAAGGACTCCAATTACAATTAGTCTTTACTCCCACAATCTATCTATTTAAGAGCACAGACCTGCCTGATAAAAGTCGTAGGAAATGCTGTAACCTAGTCCTTAAAAGGACTGCAATCACAACTATTCCCTACTCCCAAGCTATCTGTAGATTTGTGCGAAAATTGGCTTGAAATTAACAAGGTATAGCGCACACAGCAACAGCGGTGCCGTCTAACACGCAGCTGCAGCAGTGAGAAAATGGTGGCGACGGGGAAAATGGCTTGGTCTTATAGGGCAAGGACATGTGACATACACTGCCAATGACACATGCCCTTGCTTGTGTGAAAAAAAGCACTTCGCTCCGTGTGTGCGCTGCTGATAGGCTGACAGATTGCACCTCCCCACTGTAAATGCGGGAAAGAGGAAAAAAAATGGAGATCTTCATTGTTCCTGCAGAGATCCATCCCCTGCCCCTCCCCCCACCCCGCTGTACACTCAAACTGCGTATTAACATTAATTTTCATCATTACTGAGAAAAAATCCAGTTATGATTTTGGTGCACGAACAGTTATCGAACATAACCTCGAACAGCCGAATTTTTCTCAAATTGTTCGTGTTCGCCGAACGGCTCGAACACCGCCCAAAACAGCTCGAATTTGAGATTGGCGAACAGTTCGAGTAGAACAACGCTCATCTCTATAGCCGACTGCTGGCCCTTTAAGAATAGTAAGGCTGTAAAAATAGTGTTTGTGACTTTCACAATCCCTCCTTCATAAGTGAAACAGGATGTGTCTGATGTTTCACACACCACATGGCCAGATAAGGTTGTAAAATGTTAAAATGACATTTCCCGGTGAATGCATTTGTCACGGTTGAAAGCAATGCAAAAGTGCAAAAACGCATCAAAAACGCTACGTGTGAACATAGCCCAAAGTGTGGAGGAGAATTTTTGTTTTTGTATATTTATTTTGCCTTATATGCAAGTCATTACCCTGGAAAGGATGTTCCTTAACTTATTCCCCAGGGAAATCCATTTTGGTTTTGTTTTTGTATGTTTTATTGTGAGTCCTTAAAAGTGGCTAAATACCTCTGACAACATTGTTGACAGCATTGACCTGGGAGTCAGAAATGCTTCCAGGGGTCTTCCCCATGCTGTTCCCATGTCATTTGAGCACTCTTCCCATCGATTTGGCCAATTTTTAGGTACTCTGCAGACCCCCGAGGGGTGCCGCTGGAAAAATGCTCGAGTTTTCCATAGACTTACATTGGGCTCGTTACTCAGACGAGCACTCGAGCATTCCAATTTGCTCGATCTGAGCAACGAGTAACCGAGCATTTTAGTGCTCGCTCATCACTATCTGTCAGTAGATACACACCTTTTCTGAAAGGTCACGGAGGCTGCAACACCATTAAGCAAGAGGCACAACTTAACAAAGAACACCATAAAGACCAAGGAGAGCTCCAAACAAGTCAGGGACAAATTTGTTGATAAGTACAAGTCAGGGTTGGTTTATAAAAACATATCCCAATCTCTGATGACACTGGTGGACACAGACAGAAAAGGGCCCCTGTGCAAGAACAATATATTGGACCATTGCAGCCCATGAGCTCAATATAATGTACAATTCTGCCTGCTTTGGAGATAGAAATGGATCCCCTTATCTATTGGACCCCTGTGAAGCCGCACAGGTTGCACCAATGATATGTCCACCCCTGTCTGATGATCCCCCAGAGCACCATGAAATTTATTAACATCAAATGGAAAGAACATGGTACCACAGCAAACCTGCCAAGAGAGGACCGCCTACCAAAACTCTCAGCCTGGGCAGGGAGAGCATTATTTAGAGAGGCAGCACAGAGACCAAAGGTAACCCTGAAGGAGCTGCAGAGTTCCCAAGCAGAGACTGGAATATCTGTCTATACGACCACAATAAGCCGTACACTCCGTAGAGGTGGCCTTTATGGAAGAGTGGGCAGAAAAAAGCCTTTACTTACACACAAAATTGTAAGGTTCGTTTTGAGTTTGCCAAAAGACATGTTGTAGACTCCAAATGTATGGAGGAAGGTGCTGTGGTCAGATGAGACCAAAATGTAACTTTTTGGCCACCAAGGTAAACGCTTTGTCTGGTCTGGTCCCAAACCAACACAGCTCATTACCCCAAGAACGCAATCCTCACAGTGAAATGTGGTGGTGGCAGCATCATGCTGTGGGGATATTTTTCAGCAGCAGGGCAGGGAAAATGGTTGGAGTTGAGGGGAAGATGAATGGTGCAAAATACAGGGATATTCTTGAGCAAAACCTGCTTCAGGCAGTGATTTGAGACTGGGACGGACAACAAAACAATGACCCAAAGCATACTTTTAAAGCAAAACTCAAGTGGTTTAAGGGGAAACATGTAAATGTTTTGGAGTGGCTTAGTCATAGCCTGGTCCTTAATCCAATTGAGAATCTGTAGTCAGATTTGAAAATTGCTGTTCACTAGAGGAAACCATCTAACTTGAAGATGCTGGAGCAGTTTTGCCTTGGTGAATGTGCAAAAATGCCAATGGCAAGTGGGGAAAGCTGATAGAGACTTATACAAAGCGACTTACAGCTGTAGTTGCTGCAAAAGGAGGGTCTACAAAGTATTGACTTTAGGTGGTGAATAGTTATGCACACTGAAGTTTCCAGTTATTTTGTCCTATTTGTTATTCGCTTCACAATAAAAAGATAACCTAATGTTCACAGTTGTATGCATGTTCTTTACATGAACTGATGCAAACCCTCAAAAAAAACTGTGAAATTCCAGGTTGTGAAGTAGCAAAACATAAAAAATGCCAAGGCAGTGAATACTTTCGCAAGCCACTGTATGCTGGCCAACTCTACTGCAATGACAGAAAATATCATTCAGAATTCAGCTGATCCTTTTGTTCTTAGGGACATGAAAACACTCTGTTTTTTTACCATGAGAGAGGTAAAAAACTCCAAGATCACTATAGCTGAGCTCTAGAGATGCAGTAGAGAGATGGGAGAAAGTTCCACAAAGTCAACTATCACTGCAGCCCTCCACCAGTCGGGCCTTTATGGCAGAGTGGTCCGACGGGAGCCTCTCCTCAGTGCAAGACATGAAAGCCTGCACAGAGCTTGCTCAAAAACACATGAAGGACTCCCAGGCTATGAGAAATAAGATTCTCTGGTCTGATGAGACGAATATAGAACTTTTTGGTGATACTTCTAAGCGATATGTATAGAGAAAACCAGACACTGCTCATCACCTGCCCAATACAATTTCAACAGTGAAACATGGTGATGGCAGCATCATGCAATGGGGGTGTTTTTCAGCTGCAGGGACAGGACGACTGGTTGCAATTGAAGGAAACATGAATGCGGCCAAATATAGAGATATTCTGGATGAAAGCCTCTTCCAGAGTGCTCTGGACCTCAAACTTGGCCGAAAGTTCACCTTCCAACAAGACAATGACACTAAGCACACAGCTAATGTTATGATCTGCAACATAAACTAGGGAAAGATGGGCAGAGCTGTCCCTACAGTAAGACTAAGCTGAGTCCCTACGTTGTAGCGGGCAACCTGTTCCTTGTGAACAGACCCGCCTTCGTCCTCGGCTAGTCTGAACGGAGACCTATAGAGAAAGGGAGGGGTCCCTAAAAAAACTAAGGACTGGGACAAAAATGGGATACCTCCTAACAGAAGTTGTTACAGAGCAAAAGATAAACTGACAAAAGTACTAGAGGTCCCAGAGGACCAAGCAAACTAGAGATAGATAGGCACAAAAGCACCTGGCTAGAGAGACAGTCAAAACAACACTGAAGTCCAGCAAGGCCAGAAGTGCGGAGCTGGAATATATAGGAAGATGGTCACGTGACCGCAAAACACAAGATAGAAACAAAAACAAACAGGAGGGTTCTAACAGTGCCCCCTCTTTTATGAGGATCCTCCAGGCCCAGGCCTATCCGGAAATCTCCTGTGAAAAGCTCTGACAAGTCTAGGGGCAGAGACATCATCCGCCTTTACCCAGGAGTTATCCTTGGGACTGAAACCTTTCGAAAGCGACGAGATACTGCAATCTCCCTCTATGACCTCTGGAATTCAGGATACGAGAAATTTCATATTCGCCGTCTTCCACCACTGGAGGAACTGTGACAGTGGCCTCCCTATCCGATACATCAGCCTTTTTCAACAAGGAAACATGAAAGACAGGATTAATCTTCCAGAAGGTGGGAACCTCCAACCTAACAGCAGACTGGTTAACCACCTGAAGCACCTTAAATGGCCCCACAAACTTCGGACCCAATTTTTTAGAGGGAATCCTCAACCGCAGATTCTTTGAGGACAACCAAACCATGTCACCAACAGTAAACAAAACCTCTTTATGTTTCCTGTTAAAATACTTCTTGGACTTTTTGTTAGCCCCTTGAAGGTTACAACGTACATTAGTCCAAACTCTCTCCAAATCACCGGAAAAATTCTCCTCCTCCGGCACCGCCGACCCCAATTTGGAGAATGAACCAAAAGACGGATGTCTCCCAGTACAACAAAACAAAGGAGAACTCCCAGCAGAGGAGGATGTATGGTTGTTAAGAGCAAATTCTGCGAGTGGCAGAAACTCAGACCACCCCTCTTGATTGTCTGCCACAAAACAACGCAAAAACTGTTCAACATCCTGGTTCTTTCTTTCAGTCTGTCCATTAGACTCAGGATGATACCCAGACGAAAATGACAAATGGACTCCCAACCTGTCACAAAAAGCATGCCAAAAGCGAGCCACAAACTGAGGTCCCCTATCAGAAACAATGTCGGTGGGAACGCCATGGAGCCTGACAATTTCCTTAACAAACACCTTAGCAAGTGTCTTAGCCCAGGGTAGCTTAATGAATGGAACCAAATGACACATCTTGCTAAAATGGTCCACGACGACCCAGATGACAGTGAAACCCTCGGACACAGGAAGGTCAGTAATAAAATCCATTGCCAGATGCGTCCAAGGCGCACTAGGAACCTCCAGAGGGCAAAGTAACCCCGGAGCAGGGGTATGTGAAGCCTTTAACCTAGCACACACCGTACATTGATGCACCCACTTGATGACTTCCTTCTGCCAACCAGGCCACCAAAAACTGCGACTGATAAGTCTCTTAGTCTCAGAAATTCCTGGATGACCTGCCAACCGAGACTCATGATACTCCACAAACAAATCTCTCCTAAAGGTTCTAGGCACAAACAACCTCCCATGGCGAGTGTTAGATGGGGCATCCTCTTGGGCTTTCAGAATCCCATCTTCCAAAACGGAGTCCAATGCTGCTACCACAACTCTTTCCTGTAAAATGCTCTCCTCCTCCTCGGTACCAACCATGGGAGAAAAGCTGCGAGATAAAGCATCAGCTTTAACATTCTTAGTACCAGGGATTTAGGTAACAGAAAAATTAAACCGAGAAAAAAAAAGTGCCCACCTAGCTTGACGGGCATTCAAGCGTTTGGCAGCATCCAGATAGATCAAATTCTTATGATCTGTGAAAATCTGAATAGGAAATTTAGCACCTTCCAAGAAATGACTCCAATGTTCAAACGCGAGTTTAATAGCCAGCAATTTCCGATTACCAACATCGTAATTAAGTTCGGTTTCTGAAAATTTTTTCGAGAAAAAAGCACAGGGATGTACTCCATCCTTGTTCTCCTGAGACAAAACTGCACTGACCCCACCGAAGAGGCATCAAGCTCGACCAAGAAAGGCTTGGTCTCATCAGACTGCATAAGGATAGGGGCAGAACTGAACCTCTCCTTGAGATACACAAAAGCTTCAATGGCCTCAGTAGTCCACTGGACTGTATTCGCACCTTTCCTGGTGAGATCGGTCAGCGGCTTAACAATTATAGAAAAATTTTTAATGAATTTCCTGTAATAATTGGCGAAACCCAAAAATCTCTGTATCGATTTCAAACCAATAGGCCTAGGCCATTTCTGCACAGCCTGAACCTTCACCGGGTCCATCTCAAAGCCCTCACTGGAGATAATGTAGCCCAAAAAACTAATTTTCTGCACAGCGAACTCACATTTCTCCAGCTTAGCAAAAAGTGAATTATCACTCAATAACTGCAACACCTCACATACGCTCTGCCAATGGGACTCCAGATCTGGTGAATAAATCAGAATGTCATCCAAATACACAACCACATTCCTACCAATCAAAGGTCTCAGGATGTCATTAATAAGGTTCTGAAAAAACGCGGGTGCATTGGTAAGACCAAAAGGCATCACCAGATTCTCAAAATGACCTACCGGAGTGTTAAAAGCAGTTTTCCATTCATCACCCTCCTTCATTCGTAACAAATTGTATGCCCCCCGGAGATCAATTTTAGAGAACCACTTGGCCCCCACTAACTGGTTAAACAAGTCAGGAATTAACGGCAATGGGTAGGAATTGCGTACAGTAATCTTATTAATTTCACGAAAGTCCAGACATGGACGTAAACCGCCGTCCTTTTTTTTAACAAAGAAAAATCCAACAGCCACAGGCGACTTAGAAGGTCTAATGTGACCAGCAGCCAAGCTCGTCTGTATGTATTCCTCCAAGGCCTTTCTTTCAGGGATAGTCAGATTAAATAAGTGACTCTTGGGAAGAGTAGCTCCAGGAACAAACTCAATGGTGCAATCATAGTCCCTATGAGGAGGTAAAACTTACGACTCCTCCTCTGAAAAAACCTTCCAAAAATCCTGAATAGGTACAGGTAATTCCCCTTTTTCCACAGCCGCAATGCGACCATTACAACATTTATCATAGCACTTAGGACTCCAAGACTAAATCTCATTAGTAGACCAGTCCAGTAAAGGATTGTGCAGTTTTAACCAAGGCAAACCTCAAACGACTGGAGAGGGTAAATTATTTAATACCACCAAATCCAAATTTTCTTGGTGAATGCCATTGATAGTGAAGGAAAATGCAGCAACCTTGTGAGTAATACATTTCAAAGGAGTGTTATCAATTGTTATCACAGAAATAGGTGATGACAAAGGTTTGGATTCCAATTTAAGTTTTTCCAAAAACCCCTTATCAATCACATTAAGTGTTGAACCACAATCCACAAATACCTGAAATTCAATCAAATCTTCATGCAATGAGGTTCTCCCTGAAAGAAATACTCCCTTAGAGCACAAACAAGCAATACGGGCGTAACTGACCTTTTTTTTTTTCTTTACTTAAACGAAGCTCACAGTTCATAATCAAATGGTCAGTTTTACCACAATAAAAACACAATCCCTTGGAAAACCTGCGGTCTCTTTCCTGAGAGTGGAGTGACATCTCCCCAACCTCCATCGGTTCTCCGCCGTCCGAGCAGACCCTCTGGGGACTAGGAGCTGCCATTGCAGGAATTTTTTCATCATTAACCATGGCACGCAGTCTCCTGTCCACACGTATAGCTAATTGCATGGCTTCCTGCAAGGTCTCAGGTGCAGGAAATGCAATCAGCAGATCCTTAACCCTTTCACTTAGACCAGCAAGAAAAAAACATTTTAACGCCGAATCATTCCATTTCACTTCTAAGGACCACCTTCTGAAGTGTGTACAATAATTTTCAACGTCACCTGACCCCTGATTCAAACGCCTCAGTTCTGTCTCAGCAGATGAGACTCGATCAGGATCGTCATACAATAGCCCCATAGCAGAAAAAAAATCCTCCACTGACCTAAAACACGGATCATTAGGTTGGAGAGAAAAGGCCCACCCCTGTGGTTCCTTGCGCAAAAGTGACATGATAAACCCAATGCGCAGTGATTCATTCCCAGAGGACCTTGGTCTCAAACGAAAATCTTGTTGTTTACCATAAAAAATATCAGGGAGTCCTACTTTGGGTTACAACAAAATGCGCTCCAGAACAGCTACTCATGTGTTGCCGGAGCTCAGACACCTCCAGAGACAATCCCTGCAGGCGTTGAGCCAAATCTTAAACAGAAACCATACTGATCCCTGGATTTCTTTCCTTAAAGTTTTTGTTTGGGCTGGACTTGCTGTTATGATCTGCAACATAAACTAGGGAAAGATGGGGAGAGCTGTCCCTACAGTAAGACTAAGCTGAGTCCCTACGTTGTAGCGGGCAACCTGTTCCTTGTGAACAGACCTGCCTTCGTCCTCGGCTAGTCTAAACGGAGACCTATAGAGAAAGGGAGGGGTCCCTAAAAGAACTAAGGACTGGGACAAAAATGGGACACCTCCTAACAGAAGTTGTTGCAGAGCAAAAGATAAACTGACAAAAGTACTAGAAGTCCCAGAGGACCAAGCAAACTAGAGATAGATAGGCACAAAAGCACCTGGCTAGAGAGACAGTCAAAACAACACTGAAGTCCAGCAAGGCCAGAAGGGCAGAGCTGGAACATATAGGAAGATGGTCACGCGACCGCAAAACATAAGATAGAAACAAAAACAAACAGGAGGGTTCTAACAGCTAAAATAACAAAGGAGTGGCTTCAGAACAACTCTGTGACCATCCTTGACTGGCCCAGCTAGAGCCCTGACCTAAACCCAATTGAGCATCTCTGTAGAGACCTGAAAATGGCTGTCCACCAACGTTCACCATCCAACCTGACGGAACTGGAGAGGATCTGCAAGGAAGAATGGCAGAGGATCCCCAAATCCAGGTGTGAAAAACTTGTTGCATCATTCCCAAGAAGACTCATGACTGTACTAGCTCAAAAGGGTGCTTCTACTCAATACTGAGCAAAGGGTCTGAATACTTATGACCATGTGATATTTTAGTTTTTCTTTTTAATAAATTTGCAAAAATTTCTACATTTCTGTTTTTTTTCAGACAAGATGCGGTGCAGAGTGTGCTTTAATGAGAAAAAAAATGAAATTTTTAGAATTTATCAAATGGCTGCAATGAAACAAAGAGTGAAAAATGTAAAGGGGTCTGAATACTTTCCGTACCCACTGTATATCATGGTTTGTCCAGCTCAACATGAAAATTTGATGGAAGGTCCCCTTTCAGGCTGCTGGCAGCAAAATGAGATCAACTAAGAATCCATCAGTGAGCTAATTCTGACTGGGAGCTTTGTATTTCATTGTTTTTACAGTGTTAACAGTTCAGTATAAGTGGCATGTCAACTTTAATGCACTGGTTGGCATGATTCTGGCTATGAAAATTTATATTGCTATTTTTTGTTAATTCTGCTCATTAAGATCACTTAAAAAAAACAAAAAAAATAAATCTAAAACAAAAAAAGCATTTGTTTTTGTGTTTCCATGTTCCGAGAGCCATAACTTTTTTTCCTTCTATGGATATGTATGAGGGTTTGTTTCTTTGGGATAAGTTGATGATTTTATTAGCACTATTTTTATGTACTTGTGATTTTTTTTTACCCATTTTTGTTCCATTTTTGAGCGATGGAAATTTAAAAAAAACATACAAACAATAGTACTGTGTTTGCGGTTTTGATTTTTCTTTAAGTAATAAAAAATGAGCTGGTGAAAAATATGATTACTTTTTAACATTTTTTTAAACTTTATTTTACTAATTATTTTAGTCCTATTAGAGCAATTGAATTCTGGCAGCCATTTGACAGGGTCTAATAGTAGCACGAAGATGGCAGTTATATGGAACCCTGGCTGCCTGACAAAGCATTTGCAACCCTGTGATCCCATCATGGGGAAGGGCAATAAGTTCACAGAAGGAGTCTGTGACTCCTGAAAACTTAAATGCCAAAGTCACAATTGCATCAGTTGTCACAGTCACTAATGTATCTAAGAATTTAGACTGTAAAGATCAGTGTTCTAATCATTCTCCACAGATTTAGCAGGTGCTGAAGACTGTATATAAAGCTGGCTCCTGCACATATACGATTTGCTGACTCAATAACTACAGAACTTCAATCCTCCTATGGCATTAACAAATGCATTAGCATTAACAAAAAGTATACACCAGAAGATTCATATACGAATTTCCATGGCTGAGCAGCTGCATGGAAGCCTTACATCACCAAGCACAACACCATGCTATTATGGATTACCCTGGTAACATGGATTCTCTAAGCCATAGGTCTGGACAAGCAACATGGTTCGGTTGCAACAGTGCAGTATAGTGGATTTTGACAGATGCAGCATAGACCACTGAGAACTAGCACATCAGGGTGTGTAGAACAGCAGTGTCATGACACTGATGTTTGATATCCTGGGGCTAAGGGCTCCTTCCCTATCCCTAACGCTAGAGGCGCCCTCGTTATCCCTGATCCCCAGATTACTTCTAATGGTCAAGACACCGGGGCCACATGCCATGTTGAGCTCCAAAATCAGCCCTTATCTGTCCCCTACCCCACCCTGGGAAGTGGGGAATAGTAGTGTATAAGAATACACAAACCAGACTCACAAGGGAAGATGTACAGGAATACATGGATAAATGAAAATACCAGTCATACAAATATGCACTTACAAACAAAAGAGTGGAACACCAGGAAGTAAAGGGAAGGAAAAAACAAATAGAAGAGGATAAGGATATGCATACATACAAATCACCAAGCAACAGTTTTTAGAACAACACTCCAAACACCTCATCAAACAACAACACATCTGACTCAAGAACCAGGCAGTATGAAACTGACACTGGCAATCCCTGATTGCCAGAGACAAGTATATATAGCAGAGGGCAATGGCCAACACTGAACAGCTGAGACTATCAAAGCAGGAAAGCTCCAGGAGCTCTCATTTGAAAAGATTAATATCTGCACTGCTAGAAGAAATATGCACTGTTTAGTATGATGGTGAAGCACAGGATTACATGAAATCAGACACTGCGGTCTTCTGGCCCCTCTCTGTCATGGTATACCCATGACAAGCAGACAATCAAGAGGAGCAGGCAGCACAGATATGAGGTGTAGGGTGTATGGAAACACACATAAACAGCAGCAGTATAGGAATCTGGAATCTTCCATCTGGGAATGAGTTAATCACAGGAATGCAGTCAATATCTTCTGGCAGGTCCTTGATTAAACACAGATGTAACTGAGAAGTAAATCCAGTCTGGTATCTTTCATCAGGGCAATGGTTAATAGTAGTATTGTAACAGTAAAGTAAATGCAGTCTGGTATCCTCCATAAGTACAATGGCTAATAGCAGAAATGTAACAGAATAAATGGAATCTGTTATCTTTCAGCAAGGCAATGGTTAATATAAGTGATGTAACGGAAAAAAAAGCAGATTTGTATCTTCGGCAAGGCAACGTTTAATCTCTGGAGTACAGAGAAGTATATAAAACTTGAAATTCACCTGAAGATATGTATCACCTTGCTTACAGAGGCCAGGTGTGAACACCTGCGAGAAGTTAGTAACTTGCTGAAATTTTGGTATGGAAGACACATACATTAATGGGACTGAGCTTGGCAATATATCTGGTTGTAGCATAGATGTCTGGAGAAGCTGAGCAAATGACTAAAATCTGGCTGGTGTTGAACTAAGGGAAGTAGCAAGAAATTTCTGACAAACATGAGGCAACTGAAAAATGCTTTTTAATAACTAAGCATTTGTCCTCTGCCAAACCCGGCCATAAAAGGCCTAATATGCTGATGTCAAAAGAGTTTGACAGGTTACTTAAGAAACTTGGCATAGACTACTGCAAAGGAAGCATCTATAGGAGAAGGTAGCTCAGCCCTGTGCTTATGTCTGGACAGGAAACAGTACCCCCAATTTCAGGGCCCCTCCCAGAAGAGTCTATAATAGAAGAACGTGGATGCGTAGCATGAAATCTCCTGAATAAGATTGGAGCATTAATATTCGTTTTAGGTACCCAGCATCTCTCTTTGGGATCATATCCCTATCACTCTACCAAGATGAAAAGGTTTCATCGAACCTTCCTACAGCCCATAATTTGGATGATTTTATACTTCATGTCAGGATCAGAGGCAGAAGTAGGAGCTTTCCTGACAGTAGATGAGAATTTATTGAGGATCAGAAAACATAGGAAGGAGATAGAAATGCATTTTGAATTTTTCATGTGGGAGGTAACTTCAGATTAAAAATAACCAGATTGATATCCTGAATAATCTGGAAATGGCTGAAAAAATTTGGAGCCACTTTTTTACATTGAGTCTTTGAACAGATGTTTTTCCTGGAAAGCCAAACTTTTTGACCAGGAGAGATGTTGGTAAAAAGGTTGAGGGTGTTGATCAGTATCTTTTTTTGGTTTGGCCACTGATGTTGTTAAATTGGATTGCACCTCATTCCAGATATCATAAACACTCTGATAGACATTGCTTACAACAGGAAGTTGACTTTTGATGCGATTGTCAGAGAAAGATGAGACTCTCAACCATACACTGTGACAAAGGGAGATTATCTTGATGACTCAGAAACTGAATTGTTATCAGAAAATTTGGTCCAAGGATGCAAATTCAGCCAATTTTCTTGATGAGAGTTAGAGAAAATTAATATAGATTCTTTCTCTCACACCACAGTCATATACTATACAGGCAGAAAAACTGTGGGGTTGGAAAATTTCTTTGAAGAACATTTGGGTCAGCTGCAAAGCAAACGGAAGTCCCAGAAAAGAACAAAACAAGACATCTTAGAGAATTGGCCCACGATGGCCCAAATAGAAATAAATCCTTGTAACTCAGGAAAATCTGTAATAAAGTCTATAGAAATTTCATCCCAAGGCATTTTTGGTATAGGAAGAGGCTTAAGAGGACAAAAAGGCACTTGATGTATGGGTTTTGTACTGTGCACAATGAGGACAAGATACTATAAATTCTTTTATATCTTGTTTAAAATAAGTACAGAAGTAGAAATGGGAAAGAAGTACAGCAGTTCATTTTACATTTGGGTGACTGAAGAAGAAAGAAAAATGGGCTCAAAATAAGACTTTTTGGCAGAGCGCCTTTACAGACAAGAGAATGTTCTTTAGGTGGATAACTGGAAGATGAAGTAATGGAAGCAAGAATATATTTAGGTTTGATTATTTGTGAGGATGCATCTACAGGGTTGTCACATTGATCGAATAGGACATCAGCTCTGCAGTCTTCTGGAGCAGGATGGTAAGTAAAAATGAAGTCAAACCATGAGAAAAAAAGTGATTGTTGGGCTTGCTAGGGATTCAGCCTACAGGCACATTGAAGATAATTTGTTTTTATGGATCATCAGAAAATTAGCTCTTTTGAGAAGATGGTGCCATTATTTCAGAGCTAATTTTATGGCTCAGTGTTTCCTATCATCAATGTGTTAGGGGTCACCTGGTGATTTGATTTCACAAAGTTGCAGGTCAGGGTGAACACGCAGACCAATGGCGATGGCACAGCAGGAAGGACTTACTGGATAGCATGTGGTACTTTCAGGTCTAGGACCATGGGGTAAGCTGGGTGGCTTGCAGACAGGGTGAGCAGAACCAGATGTGTAAACAAACACAGGAGCTGAAGAAGCATAGCCAGAAAAGGAATTTCTGCTGTATAATGTGAACAAGTCCATAGGAGAGTTTGTTATGCTTACAGCAGGTGAAGGGTCAATCAGGAAAAAAACGATAGATTCTGACGAAACAAATTAAGAAGCAATTGTGTTTATAGAGACAATACATTAAGATTCCAAAGCATTGGAAGTGTGAACAAGTCCAGATAACAATTCGACAGATTGAGGGTAGCAAACTCCAAAGCACATGGTAATTATTTAAAAAGCTTTCTAAGACACACATTGCGAGAGAGTTGGCCTTAATAGACCTTAATTGAAGTTTGCTAAGCCAGTTGTGAAACTCATCATATAGTAATTGCAGCAATGTAGTAAAGAAGAAAATACAGCTTGGTTTATTCCAGCAAGGGAATTATTTATTGCAGGACTGAACTGAGTTTGGAAATGTTTATGGTTGTAGTATCGAAGTCAGGAGAAGCAGAAGAGGAAACAGACACCTGGCTGAAGTTGGACCAAGTGAAGTAGCAGTAAATTCCTGACAAACTTTCAACGACTGAAACACTGCTACTTAACGCCCAAGTAATTGGGCTCTGACAAAGCAAGCCTTCAAAGGCCTAGTATAATGATGTCAGAGGACTTTGTCAGGTTACCTGAGAAACCCAGCGTGAAATATGACTACGGAAAGTAGCCATAGGAGAAGGGAGGAAAGCCCGGCGATTGTGTTAGGATAGGTGAGTAACACATCTATATTATGGGGTTGTGTAAAGTACACCACTACTTGTGGAAACATGTTCTGTGGAGCAATAAGCCACGCTTCTCCATATGGCAGTGTGAAGTACGTTTGGGTTCAGCGTCTGACTGAATAATGTTATGTGCTTGACTGCACTATGCTAACTCATAATGCTATTGGGAACTTTTTCATGCATTGGTATGAGCCCCTTAGTTCCAGTAAAGAGAAGTCTTAATACTTCAGCATTCCTACATATTTTGGTCAATTGCATGCTTCCAAGTTTGTAGAAGCAGTTTGGGGAAGTCTCTTTCCGGTTCCAGCAAGCCTGTGCCCCAATACACAAAGCAAAGTCCATAAAGGCAAGGTTGAATATGTTTTGTGTGGAAAATCTTGTCTGGTTTGTACAGAGCCTTGACTTTAACCTTATCAAATACTAGTGGGATGAACATGAACAGAAATTTCAAGCCATGCCCTCTCGTCTACCATCATTTCTTGAAATCACAGATGCTCTTCTAAATGAATGGGAAAAAAATCCTACTTGCATGTGTAGTGCCCCGAGGGTTCGGCCGCTACAGGGGTATTGCACCTCAGACCAGAGGTGTGATATTCCACTCCCAGGTAAGGATGAAGTATGGACCAGGGCTCAGTTAGCTGCATACAGCACACACACCCCATTTCCGAGGGACAGCTCAACGGTGCTCCCACTAGACATAAGTGCAGGCACGACCGACCATGTCCCTGCCTGGAGTGGGGAGGGGGGTGGAACACCCAGTGCTGTAGGGGCAGATAGGGGTTGGTTCATGAGCGTAGAAAGGAGCCCATTGGTTGCTGGTCACCTGGGCTCATGGTCAGAGGGAGGTATAAAAGGTGGGCACCATCTTAGAACAGTGTTCAGTCTGTGAGGAGAGGAGACCTGACAGGGAGCAGCAGGTCAGGCTGAGTGCTGCTCCAGAGGCAGGCCTAGAGAAGAGGCCGGAGCCTGAGAGGAGAAGGAGAAGTGGGCCTGGAGAAGAGGCCAAGGGAAGGAGGAGAAGACAGAACAGGACAGAAGGAGAAGAGAGAGAGAAACAGAAGGGCTCAGGAACAAGAAGGTGGAAGGGACCCTAAGAACCCACGAGAATCCAGGGTGAAGGGTCAGGCAGATTAAGGGTACCGGATCCCAAGTTGGTGGAGGAGAAACTACCCTCAGCCAAAGACCGGTCGTCGTGATCATCTATTGGTGCGACACCTCATCAAACCTGCTAGGAAGGCACCATATAGGACAGCGGAGGACGGGGCCCACGTTTAACCGCACAAGTCCGCGGCAGCTGGACAAAAGTGGGTCACCGGTGAGGCAGGCCAGAGAAAGGATTAAAGGGGGTCCTGTGCCATGCTCCTGAACTGCCTGGGAGTTGACCGAGCCCCACACCTGGTGGACGCAGCACGGCTTGGGCAGTCACCGCCGGTACAAAAGTGACTAGGACCAGTAAAGAACTGTGAGTAAAGACCCTGGACTGTAACTTGTTGTCTGTGTGCTCCTTCGCGCCTCCAGCACTACCGGTACTGGGACTCTCACCACCATCACTCCCACCATCCACTACACTGCCCTGGGGCCGCACTCTTCCCGTGGGGAGTCACACCATCCCAGCTGCATTCATCATCAGCCCCAGCGGACTGCCTTGCAGCGGCGGTTCCTAATAACCGCAATCCACGGGTGGCGTAGTCGGACATTATCAACCAGTACATAGCAGACTACCAATGGTCTGACCACCCTGAGCCGCGGGACCGGGCCGCCACTACTACTACCCCCATCGTGCCCCACGGCCCAGGGGGCGAGTCAGCTTTGGCGTAGTCGGCAGTATTACGTGCCCGCTAAAAACGGGTACTGCGCGCCTGAAGAGAAAGAGACTGTTTTATTGAAAATTGACTGTGCTGAAAATGGCGCCCGCCCTAGAAGAACGAGCGCCATAATGTGCGCGCCAAAAGACCACAGGAGGCCGCCTCCCATCGTGGGCCGGGTCCCAGAATGGCGCCAAAGAAGGAGCCCGCCCCCAACAGCCATGAGCACGGCTGTGGAGATGTCCATCAAGGTGGGGGGGCTGCCCCTGAAAGTGATTGTCACCAAGTTGCCCCGGGACCACCCCCAATGAGGGTGGGAAGAGAAGAAAACTGTGGGGCAGGGCGCGGTCTGGATCAGTCTCACCAGGCCGCACCCAGAGTTAGAGACAGGAACCAGCTCCAGCGCCCTGGCGCGTGGCCTGCTGCAGGCCGAATCCCCATGCAGCTTCACGGAGCTGCTAGCGCAACTCCCTAAAGAAGACCCAGAGTTCATGCGGACTGCGCTGGAGGAGCTGGACCGGAGAATGGTCCGGGCACAGCGGGACGTCATCGCCGGGTGGAAGGAGGAGGTGGCCCAGCCGGCCGTGTCCCAGCCGCTAGAGACACTGCCAGCACCCGACAGCGCGCCTGCCTCTGAGGACGGTGCAGGAGGAGTGAAGGCCGAAGACAGCGTCACGGAGGGAGCCACGAGGACCGAGGCAAGTACAGGGGACGTTACCACCCCAGGCCCAGCAGCCGCAAGCCTGCCCCAGCCTCCCGCCGCAGAACCCGAAGCCCCACTCACCGCACCTGTTGCCGCGCCGCCACTGCTCCCGGCTAGGCCTCAAGCGGCGAGCGCCGCGGCCACGCCCCACCCAGTGCCACGCCCCTTGACCCCGGGCGCCGTAAAGAGAGACGCGTCACCGGCCCGGTCGCAAGGCCTGAACTCCCCAGGCGCCTCCCAACCACGTGCGCCCCCGGTCCTTAAGCCACCACACCTTGGGACTGACCTATACCCTGGTGACGTGGTCACCTTCACCCAACACGAGGGCGCAAAAGGACCGTACGCCCTCCATGTCCATCGGCTTACAGAGGAGGAACTGCAGCACTATGGCTATGAGGAGAGCCAAGAGGACCCGGACGGGTCTGGAGATCACCAAGAGGAGGAAGGAGCATATGAAGGACACCGCTACTAGTAAGTAGCCACGTACCTGTGTACATAGTTACCCGTCAGGGTACAGAGAACTGTTTACTGTCATGGAACTGTGTGCAAGTTAACCCCCTACATCCCCCAACAGGCTGAGGACTGTGAGCAGCCATTTCCCTTCCCAAAACTGGCCGAGGACTGAGAGCGGCCACCCCTTTGTATATAGTTGCGCTTCTTAAAGCGCCCCCTACTGGTTTTATAAAAAAGACTGCAACGTCTACCTCAAGGCAAATTTGCTGGACTGTTGCACTTAGAAGAAGAAAGAACACCTGGTCGCAAGTTGCACCGCGGCCATGATCCAAGAATCCAAGAATGTGCTTTACTTAAAAATGTTTTACATGAGAAAGTTTAATATGCTGTTAGGTGATAATGCAAATGTTTTACAAGGTGTTTTATATGACAAAAGAGTTCCAGAGGCATTAGCAAAGTGTTTTATAATAGTGTGACAAGAAAAGGAAAGCGTTTCCCATAAAGGGAATTGAACCATGTTGCCTGTTTTCTGATGTGAAAAGTTTTAAAAAGTTTTGCATGTCCTGTAATTATCTGTTTTTGCTCTGTTCCAGCCCGAGGACGTGCTGTGCTTTACCAGGGGGGAATGTAGCACCCCGAGGGTTCGGCCGCTACAGGGGTATTGCACCTCAGACCAGAGGTGTGATATTCCACTCCCAGGTAAGGATGGAGTATGGACCAGGGCTCAGTTAGCTGCATACAGCACACACACCCCATTTCCGAGGGACAGCTCAACGGTGCTCCCACTAGACATAAGTGCAGGCACGACCGACTATGTCCCTGCCTGGAGTGGGGAGGGGGGTGGAACACCCAGTGCTGTAGGGGCAGATAGGGGTTGGTTCCTGAGCGTAGGAAGGAGCCCTTTGGTTGCTGGTCACCTGGGCTCATGGTCAGAGGGAGGTATAAAAGGTGGGCACCATCTTAGAACAGTGTTCAGTCTGTGAGGAGAGGAGACCTGACAGGGAGCAGCAGCTCAGGCTGAGTGCTGCTCCAGAGGCAGGCCTAGAGAAGAGGCCGGAGCCTGAGAGGAGAAGGAGAAGTGGGCCTGGAGAAGAGGCCAAGGGAAGGAGGAGAAGACAGAACAGGAAAGAAGGAGAAGAGAGAGAGAAACAGAAGGGCTCAGGAACAAGAAGGTGGAAGGGACCCTAAGAACCCACGAGAATCCAGGGTGAAGGGTCAGGCAGATTAAGGGTACCGGATCCCAAGTTGGTGGAGGAGAAACTACCCTCAGCCAAAGACCGGTCGTCGTGATCATCTATTGGTGCGACACCTCATCAAACCTGCTAGGAAGGCACCATATAGGACAGCGGAGGACGGGGCCCACGTTTAATCGCACAAGTCCGCGGCAGCTGGACAAAAGTGGGTCACCGGTGAGGCAGGCCAGAGAAAGGATTAAAGGGGGTCCTGTGCCATGCTCCTGAACTGCCTGGGAGTTGACCGAGCCCCACACCTGGTGGACGCAGCACGGCTTGGGCAGTCACCGCCGGTACCAAAGTGACTAGGACCAGTAAAGAACTGTGAGTAAAGACCCTGGACTGTAACTTGTTGTCTGTGTGCTCCTTCGCGCCTCCAGCACTACCGGTACTGGGACTCTCACCACCATCACTCCCACCATCCACTACACTGCCCTGGGGCCGCACTCTTCCCGTGGGGAGTCACACCATCCCAGCTGCATTCATCATCAGCCCCAGCGGACTGCCTTGCAGCGGTGGTTCCTAATAACCGCAATCCACGGGTGGCGTAGTCGGACATTATCAACCAGTACATAGCAGACTACCAATGGTCTGACCACCCTGAGCCGCGGGATCGGGCCGCCACTACTACTACCCCCATCGTTCCCCTATCGCCCGGATCCGCGTGCCCCACGGCCCAGGGGGCGAGTCACATGCACCAAAATCCTATAAAAAACCTTCCCAGAAAAATGGAAGCTGTTTTAGGTGCAAAAGGAGGACCAACTGCATATTAATTCTTATAGATTCAGAATGGGATGTCATAAAAGCCTTCTGTATGTGTAATGTATGGGTGTCTTTTGACCAAATAACGTTCATCATACTCTCCTGGTGGCACTATTTGATGCTACAAGTGCCGATCTGTAGTACAAAACTATAGGGACTCTTTCCCACAAAACAGGGTCTGTGCACATCTCTAAAAAAATTAAGTGCAAAAAGGAAAATAATTGTTAATGTCTCAGTATTATAAACTATACAAAAGTAACAAATATAATGTCATGAAATTAGTTATTGATGAAAGAGTAAAAAAGCTCTGTATGATATAAGAGTCTGTTCACATTATTGGTCCATGGTATGTCCTGGAAAAGATCCTGGTATATTCTCCCTGTATGTGCCCTACATGCCTGGTGCATGCAAAATAGAGTATTGGCATACCTTTTTTAATGGAAAGGAATAGCATATTAGACTATCCTATTGCATACAAAAAAGTACAGTAGCAAACATACATGGTTATTCATAATGGATGCTTACTAGCGACATATCCCACTATATGCCTATGTAGTGGGCTGCCACAGATCTCCTTGGTGGTATACTTTGAGAAACCCTTTGTACGCATACTTCCAGTATTAGGCTCTTATTGTGCTGTGAACAGAACTTGAACTCAATAATATAATTATACAGGTAAAATGCATCATGGTCAGTTGCCTTTTATTAGAGTTGTTAATAACTAGCATTGTAATAATTATATATTTGTATATCTACAGTATTTGTGTAATGCATTTTGTGTCCGTGTATACAAACAGGTTTAGTGCAGAAGACTCAAGTGGTATAATGTGGTACATTTACAGTATTCTATACAACACAAGAAACTCTACTAAAGCTTTGAAACTATAGAATATTCCCATCAGTAGAGAGCTTTATTGTTCTCTTCATTTAAGGAGAGCTCAAAAATAGCCAAGCAACTTTTCAATAAATATAGCCAGCGTCAAATAGGTTCCATAATATTTCTATAATTAATTACATGCTGCACTAATAAAGTTGGAGTTTAATATTTGCAGAATGGCTTGTCAGAAATTATCTTGTAAAATAGGTTCAGTGCATTTAAACATAATGTGTAACGTTGTCAACGGAATAATTCCCGATAGGTTACACACCTTATCTGCCCTGAAAAACTGGAGGTAGAGCAAAACTAATTAACGTATTAAAAGGTTAATGTAAGCAATTTCTGAAGAATTACAATCAAACAAAAAGTTAGGAAGTTGCCTTTAGCATCAAGGAACTTAGCAAAGAATCAACCCTTTAATAAACGAGGGTCGGGAGATGGTTTCCTCACACATTAAAATGATGAAAGCACATAAAATCATTCATCGTATTTAGCATAAATCACACCTGAGTAGAAGAGTTTGAATCAAAATGTAAATTAGTAAGAAGTTCTTAAAAGAATTGTCACATTTACATTAATATCTCTAAAAAACTAAAAGTCCATAAAAGATAAAGGAGAAACTTGGCAGATTTATTTGGACTGAAAAATGTCCTTGACCTAAAAATAGCCAGAGGTCTTAGTGCTCAGCGCTAAAAATTCTACATTTGATGTGATTACCTTCTAATTAATATGTGCCAAATTCTCTCACTGTGAATATTATTTTATATATATATCAGATTATGAAGTCTGATTTTATTTATTTTTGTCCTAATACTGATTTTATATTTAGTTTCTTAAAAAGTTTATGCCCAATGTTATGGGCTATATCTTACTGTAACAGCAGTAGCCAGAGTGAACCCAGACTCCTGCTGTTTATTTTAATGGCGCTTTCAGTGTTGGAGAGGGGCATTTAAATAGTGCTGTTGCCAGTGCATCAACTTCTACTAGCCCCAGCGATGCAATTGCGAGGAACCATTGGATTTTGAGGGCAGTCAGGGCTTGCTGAAGGCCCCCACAGTTGCCATCTATGCCTGAATATGAAGCCGAGTCCGTGGCTGAGCTTCATTGGTAAATGTAATTTTAACTATATATTCCAGTACTGTTGTACTTGATTGCAGGTTCAAGTTCCCCAATGGGAGAAAACAATTAAAGTCTTTAAGAATATGAAAAAATAAAAAAATATAAAAATTTGAATCACCCAACTGTTCCCCCAATAAAAACCAAGAGATGATAATAATAATAATAATAATAATAATAATAATAATAATAATAATAATAATAATAATAAAATAAACACATGTGGTATTTAAAAAGGCCAATCTACCAAAATTTTAAATTAACCTGATTGGAAAAATCCAAAAGGAGAAAAAAAAATTAAGTGCAAGAATCTTGTTTTTTCGGCCAGAGCATCATTGCTTAGAATGCAATATGGAGTAATCTAAATGTCATATCTATCCCAAAATTGCATCAATAAAAACATCAGCTCAACAAGTAAAAAACAAGCCTTCTCTCAGATCTATGAAAAAATTAAACTGTTACAGATCTCGGAAAATGACGATACAACTATAGAAGTTTAGAATTGCTGTAATAGCACGACCTGGAGGATCATACTGCCAGGACATTTTTAAAACATAATGAATGATGCAAACTCCGTTTAAAAAATATTATCGGAATTTTATTTTTTTGCAATTTTAATGAACGCACTTAGAATTTGTTTCCAGTTTTTTGGTATATTGAATGCTAAAATAAATAGTGTCATTCAGAACTACAACTCATTCTGCAAAAAACAAGCCCTCCGTGGCTTTGTTGACAAAAAAATTATTTATGGCTCCTGGAAGAAGGGGAGGAAAAAACAAATGTGCAAAAATGGAAAATTGCATAGCTGCATAGTAATTGAGAGGGTAGAATGGTGCACTGAGCTCTTGGTCAAGCTAAAGATTCACAGAAGCTCCCTCATTTTGTATAAGGAATAAAACATTTTTTTTGAAGACCTAAGCAAGTAAAAAATATACTGCAGGAATGATTTTTAAAGGGGCTAAGTCCTGAGTCCTACAGTATATATGACTGTATAAGTAGTTTTAACTAAGTTTTAGGGGGGTAACAGACTCTCTTTAAAAATCTTTTCCTGAACTGGGGAACTTTTCAGCAATCACTGTAGCTTGCCAAATATTAAAATTGTGTGATATACCTACTGTTAAGATTTACCTTTGCTTGCCTATTCAAGCATCCATCATGTGACCGAAATGTATGCAACGTGCATGCTTGTGCTCACCTACCGACTAGCTCCTCATCGGCTCCTCTCCCTTCTTGAGACAAGCGAATGAAAAGAAATGAACCACCCCATTAATCCTTTTATATAATATTTAGCAGCGTTAAGCAAATTTATTATAGTGGAATTGAATTCTACTCAAATTTTACAAAAATCTATATTCTCTGGAATGCAAATTTTTTGCAATTTGTTCTGCACAAATTCAGCATAATGGCAGCTGGCTGGCATTTCGTTGTACCCTAGAAAGCCTACAAAAGGTTACAAAAACATAAACAAAACTAATACTTCATAACTCACCTCTCTGGCAACCTCTACTACACACTCTCCCCCGTATGGTACTTGATGCTTCCTCTTACTGCCACTTCATGTTGAAACCCTGGGCATCTTGATGTTAGGCTGGGACTTGTAAGGCCGATTTCCATACGTTACTAGGCCTGGGAAGTTTCTGTACATGCATGTTGCAAGGTTGCAGTGACTTCCAGGAAGTCCTGGCCTAGTGTGAAGAGGCCGAGTGTGTCAATGCAGGCTAGCAGCAAGAAGAGGCATCAAAGATTCATGGGGGACAGTGAGCAGTGCAGGTGAGTGTTGAGGTGAATATTAGTTTCTTTTTCTACACCTTATGTTTATTATGCACTGGGTTTAGAGATGAGCAGATCATGTTTGAGTCTAATTTTCTAATTTTCTGAAATTTACGGTTTTATGCGAATTCAAACGTTTTATTTCAATTTGCAGTTTGCAAAAAAATAAAACTTACCTGGCACCAACACTGCAGCTATGACATCTTACCAATTATCATATTTTGTACAGTGGTGGTCAGTACCTGAGCCACTATCAGATCAGCGACTCCCAGTGGACCTCTAGAATCACTGGGTAAGTCTCCTTCTACTGTAGCGTGTAAGCTCTTAAGGTCAGCGGGGTCCTCTCTCTCGAATGGAAAGTGTAAGGTTCTATGGTCAGCGAGGTGTTCTCTCTCTCTCTCCTCTCCCCCGCATATATTTTACTAGCTTTTGAACATGTTCTACGCCCAGGTGGTGAGCTTTTTTATTGGTATATGGTCTCCCATTCTGGTATTTGTGCTGCCCCCCTCCTGTCCCCACCATCATATCCTGGTATGCATGGCACCCCTCATCCCCATCCTGGTATGCATGGCACCCCTCACCCCCAATCCTGGTATGCATGGCACCCCTCACCCCCAATCCTGGTATGCATGGCACCCCTCAACCACAATCCTGGAAGGCGTGGCACCCCTCATCCCTAATCCTGGTATGCATGGCACTCCTCATCCCCAATCCCGGTATGCATGGCACCCCTCATCCCCAATCCCGGTAAGCATGGCACGCCTCATCCCCAATCCCGGTATGCATGGCACCTCTCATCCCCAATCCCAGTATGCATGGCACCTCTCATCTCCAATCCTGGTATGCATGGCACCCCTCAAACCAATCCTGGTATGCATGGCTCCATCATCCCCAATCCCGGTATGCATGGCACCCCTCATCCCCAATCCTGGTATGCATGGCACCCCTCACCCCCAATCCTGGTATGCATGGCACCCCTCATCCCCAATCCTGGTATGCATGGCTCCCTCATCCCCAATCCTGATATGCATGGCTCCCCCATCCCCAATCCTGGTATACATGACACCCCTCATCCCCAATCCTGGTATGCATGGCACCCCTCATCCCCAATCCTGGTATGCATGGCACCCCTCATCCCCAATCCAGGTATGCATGGCACCCCTAATCCCCAATCCTGGTATGCATGGCACCCCTCATCCCCAATCCTGGTATGCATGGCACCCCTCATCCCCAATCCCGATATGCATGGCACCCCTCATCCCCAATCCTGCTATGCATGGCACCCCTCATCCCCAATCTTGCTATGCATGGCACCCCTCATCCCCAATCCCGATATGCATGGCACCCCTCATCCCCAATCCAGGTGTGCATGGCACCCCTCATCCCCAATCCTGGTATGCATGGCTCCCTTATCCCCAATCCTGGTATGCATGGCTCCGTCATCCCCAATCCTGGTATGCATGGCTCCGTCATCCCCAATCTCGGTATGCATGGCACCCCTTATCCCCAATCCTGGTATGTATGGCACCCCTCATCCCCAATCCTGGTATGCATGGCTCCCTCATCCCCAATCCTGGTATGCATGGCTTCCTCATCCCCAATCCTGGTATACATGGCACCCCTCATCCCCAATCCTGGTATGCATGGCACCCCTCATCCCCAATCCTGATATGCATGGCACCCCTCATCCTCAATCCTGATATGCATAGCACCCCTCATCCCCAATCCTGGTATGCATTGATCCCTCATCCCCAATCCTGGTATGCATGGCTCCCTCATCCCCAATCCTGATATGCATGGCACCCCTCATCCCCAATCCTGGTATGCATGGCTCCCTCATCCCCAATCCTGATATGCATGGCTCCCCTCACCCCCATCCTGGTATGCATGGCCCCTCATCCCCAATCCTAGTATGCATGGCACCCCTCATCCCCAATCCTAGTATGCATGGCTCCCTCATCCCCAAAACTGGTATGCATGGTACCCCTCATCCCCAATCCTGGTATGCATGGCTCTGTCATCTCCAATCCTGGTATGCATGGCTCCCTCACCCCCATCCTGGTATGCATGGCACTCCTCATCCCTATCCTGGTATGCATGGGCCCTTCATCCCCAATCCTGGTATACATGGTACCCCTCATCCCTATCCTGGTATGTATGGTACCCCTCATCCCTATCCTGGTATGTATGGTACCCATCATCCCTATTCTAGTATGTATGGTGCCCCTCATCCTGGAATGCATGGCACCCAATCCCTCATCCTGGTATGCATGGCACCTCATCCCTCATCCTGGTATGCATGGTACCCCGCATTTCTATCCTAGTATGTATGGTACCCCTCATCCCTATTCTTGCATGCATGGCATCCCTCACCCCCAAATCCTGGTATGCATGGTCCCCTCATCCCCCAATAATGGTATGTGTGGAACCCTCACCCCCTAATCCTGGTATGCATGGTCCCCTCACCCCCCAATCCTGGTATGCATGGTCCCCTCACCCCCCAATCTTGGTATGCATGATCCCCTCACCCCACATTCCTGGTATACATGGTTCCCTCATCCCCCAAAATTGGTATGCATTGTCACCTCAACCCACAAACCTGGTATGTGTGGCCCCTTCACCCCTAAATCCTGGTATGCAAGGTCCCGTCATCCCACAATCCTGGTATGTGTGGCCCCCTCATCCCTTTCACGCTGTACACACATACAAAAAAATAAACACTTATACTCACCTTTCTTCCCGGTGCTCCAGCGCTGCTGCGTCCTGTTCTGCCGGAGGTCGGGGGAGGAGTGCGGCACGGAAACACCGCGCTGTCTGGCACAATTTTACTGAAGACACACTGCAAATGTGTCTTCAGTAAAATGGCGCCGGATAGCGCTATGCGCATGCGCCGATCCAACGCCTCACTCCTGCCCCAGTCTCCGGCGAAGAGAGAGGCGCCACGGCAACGCTCTTCCCGGTCAGGTAAGTATGTATGTATGGCGCTGGAGATCGCGGTATGCGTTCAGTGTCTACGCATACCGCAATCTCCGGTGCCATACACTCCTCTTACCTGTAACGGCTGGATGCGGTCTTCTATCTGGAGACAGACTGCGCGTCACGCATGCGCTGTCTATAAAGGCTTCAGACAGAGACACGCTTAGACGATTATATTATAGATGAGCAATTACAAGCTTTCCAGTATTAAAATCCGCATAAATTTATTCTCCGCTAATCAAATTTTTGGGGAAAAATTGGCAAAATCAGTGCATTCTAATGTTAAAAGATCTGCTCATCTCTACCTGGGGTCTCACCAGAACCCAGAGAACATTAAGGGACTTTCAATTTAAGGTGAATAAATCCACACAATTTGGTGAATTTGAATGTCTCATCTTATCCCAAATATTTAGTTTTATTTTTTTTTGCGGGGATGCAATAGGCTTACACAAAATGGTATTAAATAAGCTTATTTTATCCCTGTTTATTTATACACTGCTCAAAAAAATAAAGGGAATACTTAAACAACAGAATATAACTCCAAGTACATCAGACTTCTGTGAAATCAAACTGTCCACTTAGGAAGCAACACTGATTGACAATCAATTTCACATGCTGTTGTGCAAATGGAATAGACAATAGATGGAAATTATTGGCAATTATCAAGACATCCTCAATAAATGAGTGGTTCTGCAGGTGGGGACCACAGACCACATCTCAGTAGCAATGCTTTCTGGCTGATGTTTTGGTCACTTTTGAATATTGGTTGTGCTTTCACACTCGTGGTAGCATGAGACGGACTCTACAACCCACAAAAGTTGCTCAGGAATAGTGTTGAGCCACCCCCGTAGTGTTCGGGTTCGGTTCGGTTCGTCGAACACCGGGATGTTCGAGGAACTGTTCGTCGAACTGTTCGTCGAACACCTTAGAACACCGTCGAACACCGTTAAAACCAATGGCAGGCAAACAAAAACACATAGAAACACATAGAAAACACCTTCAAAGGTGTCCAAAAGCTGACAAACTGCTCAGACGACGCTTTCTTTAAAAAAGCCGGCCGGCAATTCAGCAGCGGCATACACCGGTACCCGACAATTTAGACAAGAAGGAATAGAGCCTCACACATAGATTAGATAGATAGAAACATGTCAGTCACATATATATGAAGTACAGTGACAGTGTTGCTTACTGTACTTGTCATTTAGTGTAAAGGATTTATTAAAAAATATAATAGTGTTTTCATGCACTGTCTCTTTAAAAAAGCCGGCCGGCAATTCAGCATCTGTACCCGACAATTTATAACAGACAGAATAGAGCTTCACACATAGATTAGATAGATAGAAACATGTCAGTCACATATATATGAAGCACAGTGACAATGTTGCTTACTGTACTTGTCATTTAGTGTAAAGGATTTATTAAAAAAAATAATAGTGTTTTCATGCACTGTCTCTTTAAAAAAGCCTGCCGGCAATTCAGCATCTGTACCCGACAATTTATAACAGACAGAATAGAGCTTCACACATAGATTAGATAGATAGAAACATGTCAGTCACATATATATGAAGTACACTGATAGTGTTGGTTACTGTACTTGTCATTTAGTATTAAAATAAAGGATTTATTATTAAAAAAAATTGGCGTGGGGTTCCCCTTAATTTTAGTCTCTAGCGGAGGTTAAGCAGACAGCTGGGGCAGATGTTTGAAGCCTGGGAAGGGGGTAATACCCACGGAGCTTCCCAGGCTACTAATATGAGCCCCCAGCTGAATACATAGCCTTTACTAGCTATTAAAATGGGGGACCCCCCCAAAAAAATGACGTGGGGTCCCCCCTAATTTAATAGCTAGCAAAGGCTAGGCAGACAGCTGGGGGCTGATATTAATAGCCCAGGAAGGGAGCCATGAATATTGGCCCCCTCCCAGGCTAGAAACACCAGCCGTCAGCCGCCCCAGAAATGGCGCATTCATAGGATGCGCCAATTCTGGCACTTAGCCTCGCTCTTCCCACTGCCCTGTAGCGGTGGCAGGGGGTAATAGGGCTGGGGTTGATGTCAGCTTATAATGCCAGCTGACATCAAGCCCAGGTTAGTAATCGAGAGGCGTCTATAAGACACCCCCATTACTAACCCCATAGTCAAAGTTAAAGAAAAACACAAACACCCAGAATAAAGTCCTTTAATTGAAATAAAGACACAATCCTTTATTGTTCTAAATTAAACCATACTTACCATCACGCCCATTCCAGCTGAAGCCAACGATCTCCTGCAATAAAAGAAAAATAATAAAGCAACATTATCCTTACCTTTCCATGGTTCCCACGACAGCTTCAGCTCTGCTACATCGAGATGACAGGCTGGACCGCAACAGAACGCTGCCATCCAGCCTGTCATCCCGCAGACACTGAGAAGCGCAGGCACTGCGCTCAGCAGTGTCTGGCTGTGACGGCATAAAGATGAGACGAGTTCATGTCCAATGAACTCGGCGCACCTCATGCACGTCACTGACAGCGTGGGAAAATTCTCACGCTGAAGCGCTGAGTGCAGGAGAATTCTCCCACGCTGTCAGTGACGTGCATAAGGTGAGCTCATGTCCAATGAACTCAGCTCACCTCCTGCACGTCACTGACAGCGTGGGAGAATTCTCCTGCACTCAGCGCTTCAGCGTGAGAATTCTCCCACGCTGAAGCGCTGAGTGCAGGAGAATTTTCCCACGCTGTCAGTGACGTGCATAAGGTGAGCTCATGTCCAATGAACTCAGCTCACCTCCTGCACGTCACTGACAGCGTGGGAGAATTCTCCTGCACTCAGCGCTTCAGTGTGAGAATTCTCCCACGCTGAAGCGCTGAGTGCAGGAGAATTTTCCCACGCTGTCAGTGACGTGCATGAGGTGAGCCGAGTTCATTGGACATTAACTCGGCTCATCTGGATGCCCTCACAGAGAGACACTGTGGAGCGCAAGCAAGCCTGCGCTTCTCAGTGTCTGCGGGATGACAGGCTCGATGGCAGCGTTCTGCTGCGGTCCAGCCTGTCATCTCGATGTAGCAGAGCTGAAGCTGTCATGGGAACCATGGAAAGGTAAGGATGATGTTGCTTTATTATTTTTCTTTTATTTCAGGAGATCGTTGGCTTCAGCTGGAATGGGCGTGATTGTAAGTATGGTTTAATTTAGAACAATAAAGAATTGTGTGTTTATTTCAATTAAAGGACTTTTTCTGGGTGTTGTGTTTTTTTAAATACTTTACTAGAAATTCATGGTGGTCATGTCTAATATTGGCGTGACCCCATGAATTTTGGGCTTAGGGCCAGCTGATAATGCCAAGCTGGCCCTAACCCCTTTATTACCCAGTGAGCCACCGCATCAGGGCCCTGGATGAGTTGGGTACAGCGCCAGAAGATGCGCTGCGGATTCCAGCCCCCAGCTGCCTAGTTGCACCTGGCTGGACACAAAAACAGGACGAAGCCCCACGTCAATTTTCTTTAAATTATTTCATGAAATAATTAAGAAAAAAAGGGCTTCCCTATATTGTTGTGTCCGGCCAGGTACAAATAGGCAGCTGGTGGTTGGGGGCAGCCCGTTCCTGCCTGCTGTACCTGGCTGGACACAAATATAGTGTGAAGCCCCACGTCAATTTCCTGAAATAATTTAAAAAAATTGAAGTGGGGCTTCGCACTATATTTGTGTCCAGCCAGGTACAGCAGGCAGGAACGGGCAGCCCCCAACCACCAGCTGACTATTTGTACCTGGCCGGACACAACAATATAGGGAAGGCCTTTTTTTCTTAATTATTTCATGAATTTCATGAAATAATTAAAAAAAAAATACGTGGGGCTTCGCCCTATTTTTGTGTCCAGCCAGGTACAACTAGGCAGCTGGGGGCTGGAATCTGCAGCGCAGGGAGGCCCAAGCTTTCTGGGCCCCCCCCGCTGCAAATTGCAGTCCGCAGCCACCCCGGAAAATGGCACGTTCATAGAAGCGCCATCTTCTGGCGCTGTACCCAACTCATCCAGGGCCCTGGTGCGGTGGCTCACTGGGTAATAAAGGGGTTAGGGCCAGCTTGGTATTATCAGCTGGCCCCAAGCCCAAAATTCATGGGGTCACGCCAGTATTAGACATGACCGCCATGAATTTCTAGTAAAGTATTTAAAAAAAACACAACACCCAGAATAAAGTCCTTTAATTGAAATAAAGACACAATCCTTTATTGTTCTAAATTAAACCATACTTACCGTCACGCCCATTCCAGCTGAAGCCAACGATCTCCTGCAATAAAAGAAAAATAATAAACCAACCTCATCCTTACCTTTCCATGGTTCCCACGACAGCTTCAGCTCTGCTACATCGAGATGACAGGCTGGACCGCAGCAGAACGCTGCCATCCAGCCTGTCATGCCGCAGACACTGAGAAGAGCAGGCATGCTTGCGCTCCACAGTGTCTCGCTGTGACGGCATCCAGATGAGCCGAGGTCATGTCCAATGAACTCGGCTCACCTCATGCACGTCACTGACAGCGTGGGAAAATTCTCACGCTGAAGCGCTGAGTGCAGGAGAATTCTCCCACGCTGTCAGTGACGTGCATGAGGTGAGCCGAGTTCATTGGACATGACCTCGGCTCATCTTTATGCCGTCACAGAGAGACAATGTGGAGCGCAAGCATGCCTGCTCTTCTCAGTGTCTGCGGGATGACAGGCTGGATGGCGGCGTTCTGCTGCGGTCCAGCCTGTCATCTCGATGTAGCAGAGCTGAAGCTGTCGTGGGAACCATGGAAAGGTAAGGATGAGGTTGCTTTATTATTTTATTTTTATTACAGGAGATCGTTGGCTTCAGCTGGAATGGGCGTGACGGTAAGTATGGTTTAATTTAGAACAATAAAGAATTGTGTCTTTATTTCAATTAAAGGACTTTATTCTGGGTGTTTGTGTTTTTTTTAACTTTGACTATGGGGTTAGTAATGGGGGTGTCTTATAGACGCCTCTCCATTACTAACCTGGGCTTGATGTCAGCTGGCATTATAAGCTGACATCAACCCCAGCCCTATTACCCCCTGCCACCGCACCAGGGCAGCGTGGAAGACCGAGGCTAAGTGCCAGAATTGGCGCATCCTATGAATGCGCCATTTCTGGGGCGGCTGACGGCTGGTGTTTCTAGCCTGGGAGGGGGCCAATATTCATGGCTCCCTTCCTGGGCTATTAATATCAGCCCCCAGCTGTCTGCCTAGCCTTTGCTAGCTATTCAATTAGGGGGGACCCCACGTCATTTTTTGGGGGGGGTCCCCCATTTTAATAGCTAGTAAAGGCTATGTATTCAGCTGGGGGCTGATATTAGTAGCCTGGGAAGCTCCGTGGGTATTACCCCCTTCCCAGGCTTCAAACATCTGCCCCAGCTGTCTGCTTAACCTCCGCTAGAGACTAAAATGAAGGGGAACCCCACGCCAATTTTTTTAATAATAAATCCTTTATTTTAATACTAAATGACAAGTACAGTAACCAACACTATCACTGTACTTCATATATATGTGACTGACATGTTTCTATCTATCTAATCTATGTGTGAAGCTCTATTCTGTCTGTTATAAATTGTCGGGTACAGATGCTGAATTGCCGGCCGGCTTTCTTAAAGAGACAGTGCATGAAAACACTATTATTTTTTTTAATAAATCCTTTACACTAAATGACAAGTACAGTAAGCAACACTGTCACTGTACTTCATATATATGTGACTGGCATGTTTCTATCTATCTAATCTATGTGTGATTCTCTATTCCTTCTGACGCGCCCCTGGGCCTGCTGCTTCGCGCGGCATCGCGCGCACGGGGGAGCTTACCCGGATCCGGATCAGATGGGGGTAGTAGTCTCGTGGCGGTGACCCGCTCCGTGCCCAGGGAGTCAAACTAAGTGGCAATCTATGGCAGTAGATGTTGTACGTGATCGACTACGCCACCCGTTGAGTGCGGCTTTGAAGCCGCCGCTGCAGAACAGTCCACTGAGGCCAGGTGTATAAGGATGTGCAGCGTGGTGGTATAACCCCCAACGGGAGGGGTATGGCCTCAGGGCAGCGCGGATAGATGATGGGGGTGATGGTGGTGCACGAGCGCAGCAAAGACAACTCGGAGTCCTGATGGTGCAGTTCAGGGTCTTTACTCACGGTTACTCGGCTACTGCTCCAGGCCACCGCTGCAGAGGTGGCCGCCCGTGTCACGCTGTGCTCACCAGGTGAGGGGCTCGGTTAACTCCCAGGTCTTTCTGGAGTGCTTTGCAGGACCCCCTTTATGTTTCCTGTCTCTGGTCTTCAACCCCACTAGTGACCACGCTTATGTCCAGCTGCCTCGGACCTTCTTGGTGGGCAAACGTTGGCCTGCGTTTCCCAGGTCCTATGTGGTGCCTTTCTAGCGGGTTTGGTGAGGGGCTGCTCCACATGTAATGTCGCAGCCTCCGGTTCTTAGTTGAGGGTAGTTTCTCTCCTCCACTAATTTGGGATCCGGTTCCCTTCTTCTTGACCTGACCACCCTACTCGTGTAGCGGCGGGCGTGTGGTGGCTACCAGCCAGTCCACACCCCTGGGGTCCCCTCTGTCCTTCTTGGAGCCCAGTCTGCTTCTCTTCCTCTTTCTTTCCTCCTCCAGACTCAGGCCTCCTCACAGGGCCTGCCTGTGGAGCAGAGCCCATAAAGCAGCTCTGCTCTCTGGCTTCCCCTTGCCTGTGGAGCAGAGCCCATAAAGCAGCTCTGCTCACTGGCTTCTCCTCTCTCCACTCTGAACACTCTCAAGATGGTGCCCCTCCCTCTTATACTCCTGTACAAAGTGCACCCAGGATCTGCTTCCCCTAAGCACACACTACCGGGTTCCCTTCTCTAGGTGTTCCCTCCCCCCACTCCAGCCAGGGACATGCTCACTCGTGCCTGCATAACTAATGGGAGCACCGTCGAGCTGTCCCCCGGAAATGTGGTGTAGTGCATGTGGGTGTTAGGGTCCTGAGCCACACTCCATCCTTACCTGGAAGTGAGATATCGCACATCTGGGTGAGATGCAATACCTCTGTAGCAACCGAACCCTCGGGGTGCTACACTTCTATTCTAAATTGTCGGGTACAGATGCTGAATTGCCGGCCGGCTTTCTTAAAGAGACGGTGCATGAAAACACTATTATTTTTTTTAATAAATCCTTTACACTAAATGACAAGTACAGTAAGCAACACTGTCACTGTACTTCATATATATGTGACTGACATGTTTCTATCTATCTAATCTATGTGTGATTCTCTATTCCTTCTATTCTAAATTGTCGGGTACCGCTGCTGAATTGCCGGCCGGCTTTTTTAAAGAGATGGTGCATGAAAACACTATTATTTTTTTTGATAAATCCTTTACGCTAAATGACAAGTACAGTAAGCAGCACTTTCACTGTACTTCGTATATATGTGGCTGACATGTTTATATCTATCTAATCTATGTGTGAAGCTCTATTCTTTGGGTTCTAAATTGTCGGGTACCGGTATATGTCGCTGCTGAATTGCCGGCTTTTCGTGTTTCACTGTGAGCACAGTTCCCATCGATTTGGGCAATCACTGTAATGCCACAACCACCATGGCTGTGGCATTACAGTGAGTGGCAGACAATCCCTGCATGATTGGTGCTCTAAATAGCGCCAGACATGCAGGACACGCTTTTGGTGCACGAACAGTTATCGAACATAACCTCGAACAGCCGAATTTTTTGCAAATCGTTCGGGTTCGTCGAACAACTCGAACACCGCCCAAAACAGCTCGAATTTGAGATTGGCGAACAGTTCTAGTCGAACACCGCTCATCTCTACTCAGGAAGTGCAGCTCATCCAGTATGGCATATCAATGCGGGCTGTGGCAAGAAGGTTTGCTGTGTCTGTCAGTGTAGTGTCCAGAGGCTGGAGGCTCTACCAGGAGACAGGCCAGTACACCAGGAGACGTGGAGGGGGCCGTAGGGGATCAACAACCCAGCAGCAGGACCGCTACCTCTGCCTCTGTGCAAGGAGGAACAGGAGGAGCACTGCTAGAGCCCTCCAAAATGACCTCCAGCAGGCCACAAATGTGCATGTGTCTGCACAAACGCTTAGAAACCGACTCCATGAGAGTGGTATGAGGGTCCGACATCCACAGATGGGGGTTGTGCTCACAGCCCAACACAGTGCAGGACGCTTTGCATTTGCCACAGGACACCAGTATTGGCAAAGTCACCACTGGCATCCTGTGCTCTTCACAGATGAAAGCAGGTTCACACTGAGCACATGTGACAGACGTGACAGAGTCTGGAGACGCCGTGGAGAGCGATCTGCTGCCTGCAACATCCTTCAGCATGACCGGTTTGGCAGTGGGTCAGTAATGGTGTGGGGTGGCATGTGCTTGCCAGCGGTAGCCTGACTACCATTAGGTACCGAGATGAGATCCTCAGACCCCTTGTGAGACGATATGCTGGTGCAGTTGGCCCTGAGTTCCTCCTAATGCAGGACAATGCCAAACCTCATGTGGCTGGAGTGTGTCAGCAGTTCCTGCAAGATTAAGGCATTGAAATTAGGGACTGGCCCGCCCGTTCCCCAGACCTGAATCTGATTGAGCACATCTCGCTCCATCCACCAATGTCACGTTGCACCACAGACTGTCCAGGAGTTGGCAGATGCTTTAGTCCAGGTCTGGGAGGAGATCCCACAGGACACCATCCGTAACCTCATGAGGAGCATGCCCAGGCATTGTAGGGAGGTCATACAGGCACGTGGAGGCCTCGCACATTACTGAGACTCATTTTGACTTATTTTAAGGACATTATATCAAAGTTGGATCAGCCTGTAGTGTGTTTTTCCACTTTAATTTTGGGGGTGACTCCAAATCCAGGCCTCCATTGGTTATTAAATTTGATTTCCATTGATGATTTTTGTGTGATTTTGTTGTCAGCACATTCAACTTTGTACAGAACAAAGTATTCAATGAGAATATTTCATTCACTCATATCTAGGATGTGTTATTTGAGTGTTCCCTTTATTTTTTTGAGCAGCGTATTTTATATTTTTAGTATAATAGTATTTTGTTTATTTACTTCTTTACAATCATTTTTCAGGGTATCACAGTGGCGCGGCTTTAGGAGCCGCAGCATGTCAATTTCTGTTGCGGAGACTCTGGTCGCTGCAACAAAAATTTCCACGAAAAAATGGATAGGATGCGTTAAATATGCATGGTTCAGTGAACACATGCGGATTCAACTGATAACAACGCAGCGCTTTGTACGCAGCATATATACGCTGAGTCCAAAGCGCTGCTACTTCCTGATCATGGGAACGTAACCTAAAAGATTGATTTTTGCTGCAATTTTTTCGTGTTGGCCATATTAAGTAATATATGACAGATCATACTATAGAGGCAACTATTTCTGTTGATATCTTTGATATTTGGGTTAAACACTCATTGTACCCATTTTATTAATTTAAAATACACAATACCATCTGTCAGCTTAGTGCTATTTTTGTGATTTATTTTTTAAACTTTTTTTTTGCTTTCCATACCACTATACTTACAGATAAAAATGTTCAATTAATTAAGCCGTGATGTGTGCCAGTTGAGATGATTTTTCTCTATACTTAAGTCATTCAAGTTAAAAAATCTAAAATGTCCACCTTGTTTTGATGTACAGTACCTTAGACAACTAATCAAAGCAGATTCATAAACTTCTTTCTCCCTCCTTTACATGGTTCTTCCTATAATCCAAGTATAATATTCAGTCATGATTTTAAAGGTGTAAGCTCTAAATTGATCAATGATGATATCTTATTTTGGTCTAAGATCTCTTTCACTGTTTGTTTGAACCTGAAGCTTTCATGAACATGATACTTCGATGAAATAAAGAACAGTATTCCCAAGTCCTTTCTGGAACATATAGTGATTAAATGCTCATCTCAAGAAGAAGCCCTTAGGCAGGAATTAAATTTAACTGTTCAAAACAGGGGTCTCAATTTACTGTGCCATATATTTACATAAAAAACACTTGACTTAAATGTACAAATGAGCATCTCGAATTCAATTTAAATTTCAAACAGAATAGTTCCCACTGTATAATTGATTCAAATTACAACCAAAGAAAACAGGATAGCCATGTCAGCAGAACTTAGGTTCCATGATAAAAGTTCAGAACATTGCTGTATAACTAAATAATCATAACATTTATTTAAATGAGCATTCAGTCTTGTAAATAAATGGAATATTTCTAGGATATCCCATCCTTTTATGTCACCACAACCGTAGTGGGAGTCTAGGGACCAGGAGTGCTGACACAGTTGGAATGGCGCCAGCACGAGAGGTGAGTATAGGCTTTTTTATTTTATTGGGGCCAAACATTCAGATCAAGAAGGAGTTGTTCTAATAGTGAATAACCCCTTCAAGGCTCATGTGAATACTGAAATACAAATGACTGCATCTTGCGGTGACCATTTGCTTTTCAAATAATTCAAATATTTAGGAAGTTGTCTGCTTTTGACAATACTTCTTCTTTTAACTCTTTTAAATAAAAAATTCAGCTGTTGGCATACATCCTCACATCAAAGGCATACATGCCATAGAGGCAGAAGTAGATGAGAATGTACATACGTGGTCAAAATTGTTGGTACCCCTCATTTAATGAAAGAAAATCCCACAATGGTCACAGAAATAACTTGAATCTGACAAAAGTTATAATAAATTAAAAATCTATGAAAATGAACAAATGAAAGTCAGACATTGCTTTTTAACCCTGCTTCCACAGAATTTAAAAAAAAATTAAACTCATGAAATAGACCTGGACAGAAATGATAGTACTCTTAATATTTTGTTGAACAACCTTTTGAGGCAATCACTGCAATCAAACGATTCCTGTAACTGTCAATGAGACTTCTGCACCTCTCGACAGGTATTTTGGCCCACTCCTCATGAGCAAACTGCTCCAGTTGTGTCGTGTTTGAAGGTTGCCTTTTCCTGACGACATGTTTTAGCTCTTTCCAAAGATGCTCAATAGGATTTAGGTCAGAGCACATAGAAGGCCACTTCAGAATAGTCCAATGTTTTCCTCTTAGACATTCTTGGGTGTTTTTAGCTGTGTGTTTTGGGTCATTATCCTGTTGCAAGACCCATGACCTGTGATTGAGACCAAGTTTTCTGACACTGGGCAGCACATTTCTCTCTTGAATCCCTTGATAGTCTTGAGATTTCATTGTACCCTGCACAGATTCAAGACACCTTGTGCCAGATGCAGCAGAGCAGCCCCAGTACATAACAGAACCTCCTCCATGTTTCACAGTAGGGACAGTGTTATTTTCTTGATATGCTTCATTTTTTCGTCTGTGAACATAGAGCTGATGTGCCTTGCCAAAAACTTCAATTTTTGTCTCATCTGTCCATAGGACATTCTCCCAGAAGCTTTGTGGCTTGTCCACATGTAGCTTGGCAAATTCCAGCCTGGCTTTTTTATGATTTTTTTTCAATAATGGTGTTCTCCTTGGTCGTCTCCCATGAAGTCCACTTTGGATCAAATAACGACGGATGGTGCAATCTGACACTGATGTTCCTTGAGCTTGAAGCTCACCTTTATTCTCTTTAGAAGTTATCCTGGGCTCCTTTGCTACCATTCATATTATCCGTCTCTTTAATTTGTCATCAATTTTCCTCCTGTGGCCATGTGCAAAGAGGTTGGCTACAGTCCCATGGATCTTAAATTTCTGAATAATATGTGCAACTGTAGTCATAGGAACATCAAGCTGCTTGGAGTTGGTCTTATAAGCTTTACCTTTAACATGCTTGTCTATAATTTTCTTTCTAATCTCCTGAGTCAACTCTTTCCTTCGCTTCCTCTGGTCCATGTTGAGTATGGAACACACATGTCACCAAACAGCACAGTGAGTATCTGTAGAACTATATACACAGGCCCACTGTCTGATTACAAGATTATAGACACCTGTAATGCTAATTAGTGGACACAACTTGATTAAAAATGTCCCTTTTGTCACATTATTTTCAGGGGTTCCATCATTTCTGTCCAGGCCTATTTCATGAATTTATTTGAAATTCTGTTGAAGCAGGGTTGAAAAGCAATGTCTGACTTTCATTTGTTCATTTTCACAGATTTTTAACTTAGTATTACTTTTGTCAGATTCAAGTTATTTCTGTGACCATTGTGGGTTTTTCTTTCATTAAACGAGGGGTACCAACAATTTTTACCACGTGTGTACATGAATGTGATATATTGCAAGAGAAAGTTGCCTTAAAGTAACAATTGGCAATAAGGATGGCCTTTTTACTAGTTGCTGCATGCATTAGGATATATAAAAATAATTTATTGTGGAACAGTTCTTCCTGAGAACATGCTCATTCCGTGCCTTGGTGCAGAATACCAACAAATATTTTACACATTTAGCTGGCTGTATTAACAGTAGAAATGAGTGGATCTGACAATATTCAAATTTGCCAAATCGCACAGATTTTACCTGAAAATTTGATTCATACCGAAGTTCTTCTCCTCAAATTGACTGTTCCCTATTATGCTTTAGGGCTTCTCTAGACCCCAGAGCATTATAAATCTGAGATGTAAAAAAAAAGAAAAACCTCATACTGACCTCATCGTTCATCTCTTGGGCCACCCATGCTTCCTGCCCACTGTCCAGTTTTCTGTGCCTTCGTTGTGCCACATCTTTGGCTCTGGCCGCAACCAGGCCCTGGAAGTCCTCTGCATTCACAGTGTCCTCTGATTTCTGCTCACTGTTGGAAGAAGCTGCACCGGGCCAGCTATGCAGTGCAACGGAAGAGCAGAGAACCAATAATTAGTAAGTAATAAGTGGTATAAATTAGTGCGCAAATCTATGCATGCACAATGGCATAAATTAAAATTTCTGGTCCATGGGCAGACAAAGATGCAAGTATTTTAATGAGTGGTGTGTGCCCCTTTTCAGATTTGGCATATTTAACCCCACAAACTGTGATTTATAATCAATGTATGAAATGCCAGTTTCATTGCATTTGCCCTATACAATATGATGTAATAGCTTTAAGGCATTATGGGAAAGCCTGTGCATACATACCTGAGGTCATGTGAGAATTCTGTGACTGTCATAATCATTTGCAATGTGTAAAAAGGCAGCATTATTTTGGCGATTCATGCGAATCAAATTGCAAATTGTGTAAAGTTGCCGGGACCTGTGTATTTCACAAAATTTGACTTGTAATATATTATATAGTGTATAAAATATACCAGTTACTCCATATCACTGATCAGTCACTCTGAGTATGGCACTGCTGATGCTAGCACCTCTCCTAAATTTCTCTCCCCCATCAATTGAATCTGTGTATTATTCCCAGACTACAACTCTCATCTTCAGTGCTGCAGTTAGATACCACATTACTGTCTAGACTATTTGTCCAATGTTTTAGGGCTTTCTCTTTCTATCTCTGTTGCTGAGCTGTGAGCTCTGATAAACTCACACTATCCTAAAATGGTATGTAGGCACCATGCATTTTTCTTGGTTCTCCTCATCTTCACCACACTATACAGTTTTGAAGTCATCAGTTCCAAAAACATTTATCTTGGTCTTATCACTTAATAGTACAGAGTCCCAGTAGTATTCATATTTTCAGCATGGGCCCTGGGAAATTGTAGGCAGGCTTTTATGTTCATTGGCTTTAGGAGAGGCCTCTGTTGTTGATGACATTCATGCAGGCCATTCTTCTGCAGGGTACGTTGTGAAAGAAATAATTAATTTCCTTTCTTAAGTTTAAAATTGAATTTTGAACATATTCTTGTGGTTATCATCTGTGTCTCCATGACATCCTTGTTTGTGCAATTGTTGAGTAATATTTGGCCTTGACCAGATGGGCGTTTGACTGTACAAATGGACATAAAATTCCCCTTTTCTGAAAAATCATGGGAAAACACAAACTTCTATTTCTGCCAAGGACAAACTGTTTATGGTGGATTTTGACACCTTATTCCAAGCACCACATGGGCGCCATAATTGCAATTTATGAAGAAATTAAGAAATTGTTCTGTTGTCTCTGCCAAGCCATTATTTTTTACCAATATTCAAGCCAATAATTACATGGTAGTTAAGCAATCTTTTTTGTAACCAGGCCCCCCTATAAATAATGGTCCATTGTCATAATAAATGAAACTCTCCTGAAAGCCAACCTGGTGTGCGTGTGTTCGTTTGTCTTCCCGGGTATACCAATGCCAATCTACCTGATGGCATTTAACTAGTTTGACAACACTGTAATGTGTCAGGAAAGTACTCACCCCTGTTTGGCTTTCTGCTTCTTTAGCTAACTAACAACAAGGGGTAAAAACCGAACATGGGGTCCAAAAAAATGAAAGCACAAAGTTATTGGGAAAGATAAAAAAACTTTTATTGGACAATTGGTTAGGTGGTACTACATACAAACTCAAATAAAAAAAATCACACAATGTATAATAATCAAATAGATGCATAAGGACCACCTAGGAAATAGATTCCATATGTGCACTACAAGATGATATAAAACAAAAGACAGAAAGTGTACTATAACATACACAATGCAACTAGTGTGACTAGATTACATATAGCATGTATAACCACAGAAAATATTGTAGTGCTGTTGCAGCTCAAACAATATATATAGTCAAATCACCGAGCACATGTAGTGTGTATGAGTATAATAATCTCTATATGCTACAATGTTCCTGCAACTTAAGAAAATATTTGTAACTGTAGAATGGAGTAAAGTGAGCAAGGTCTACAGATTGAAATGTCACTGACATGATGACTAACCACACTTGATATACATGTAAAATGCCTGCAGGTATTGAATAATATGTGCAGTAAGTACTCAGTATTTAGCGAGATTTATCACATAATGATGTCACATGTAACCCAGAAACGTCATCCTATATATATGTACAGTAGTCAAATAATGACAGTCATAGGGAGGAACAATGCTGATTTACCTAAAGTGAGCTACAGAATGGGTGCGGCACACACCCCGGTATGCATTTTGGATTGAGGGTCCTTTGTCAGGGGGTAGCATCCAGTATAAACAACGGGATTTAAAAGGGGGTAACGAGGCCAATCGGAGAGGATCGGGGAGGAGGTTGCCGCACGCGCTGCCAGGAGGAACCTGGAAGTTGCGGGTGCCCACGTCAAGTGACCCGACATCCTGGAAACATAAAGATGCAGGAGCCAGCCAGCAGCCAGGACACAATCAGCACATTCACGCGTGTCCGGTCAGGTCCTATGGACAATATAAAAATAAGGTATTAAGCCACATATGAACCACAATGTGAGGAATGGGTATTTGAGCCAATGTAGGGAAAGGGTATTGAGCCACATAAGCCTACATCTGTGTGACGTGTGGCTATTGATGGTTGTATGGGACCAGAGACTAATGAGTGGATATTCATGTGGTGAACTAAAATAAATGTAGTTGTGGTGTAACATTGAAAAGGGCATGATATACAACCCAATAAGACAAAAAAATATGGTTAGATAGGGAGTAAGATATGTTGTAGAGTAAAATAAAAGTGAGGGTAAAAATAAATATATACAGTATATATATGATTATGAACCATTTAAGTACATCTAAACAGTGCATCACACACAGTTAAAAGAAATATAAAGTGAATAGATGACAACAGGAATGTAATGATGATGAGAATATTAATGATAGGAAAATGATTAAAGTGTATATTTGAAGTGAAAAAGGGAGGTGGTAAAGGAGAAAAGGATAGTGTGAATGAATATAGACATACTGGTGGTGTGGGGTGTGTGAGAAGGAGAATGAAGAAGTGTATGGGTGTGGATATCAAATCATATAAAAATGTAAAGACCATAATGAGGGTAATGATAAGGGTAATGCTAGTAATATGGGGTGAGTGAAACAGAGAGTGAGGAGTGTATGAGTGTGGATGTTAATCATATAAGTGACCATGATAAGGGTAGAATGCATCATGTCCAAATAAATCACCCAGAAATTCAATTTACAAGTAATATTAGATATATATCATTATGTAGAGTAAGTAAGGGGATATGAAGTGAGTGAGTGTGAGGGAAGTGATGCACAGAAAAGCAATGTGACACAAACTTAATGGGGTGACACGTAGTGAGGGGAAATTAGGGATAAAGAGGGGAGGAAAGACGGGAAAGGGGTGAAAAACAATGTGAGACGTGATGAAAGTGACAGACAGGATCAGGGAAAGAAGGCAGCAGATTGCATAAGGAATGATAATAACTGTATAAAGTATACTCATATATAATATAATAGTATATAAACACATACATATGTGCATATGCCATACACATATGCCTATGTGGGATGAAATAAAATAAAATATGTATACAAAGATGTGTATATTCACTCCTTTAGAACTTACAAAGCACACAGAAGGTGTGAGACATCAGAGGTCCATCCGCCCCAGACAAGCAGTTGTATGACATCATGAACACCGACACGGCCTGACAGGAAATATCATCACTGGAACCCACGATCACCAATATTCGCTATACCGATGGTGTGCAGGCAACCCAATTTTTTCTACAGACTTCATCTCTGCCACCAATCATGCGGGAATTTATTGTTCAACTGTAACAATTTACGCTTTCCCACAATTTTTTTCTTTTTAATGTTTTTTTTTGGGAGGTGGGGGGCTCTTTACTTTTTGCGTCAGGCAGCTGAGACACTAGAATCTGTCTTGACTCCTGTATAGCATCTCTTCATCTCTTCATCTCTTAGAAAACCCCCAAATATTTTTCCCACAGTCGAGGTTAAATTTACTTGCCTATTGTTATCAGGCTCGTTTTTTTTTACGCCTTTTTTATTATTAGCAACTCATTATCTATGCGTGAGATTATAGAATCATTAAATATTACAAATAATGGTCTGTCTACCACAGTACTTAATTACTACAGATATTGGGGGTGTATGCCATTCAGTCCTGCTGATTTGTTTAGCTTATTGTTTAGGAGATGGCACCATGCTTCTTGACAGTTGATGGCAAATTTATAATATCTCTAAGTATGTGCATCTGCCATTAGATTTTCCTGTGTAAATACAGCAGAAAAGAAGATGTTTTTTTAGATTGACCTTTCCCTCATCCTCTTCCATCATTTCGCCCAGATTATTTTCCAGGAGGCCAACACTATCATTTTTGAGACTCTTCTTTTTTTTAAGAAACTTTTTTTGATTATTCTTACTTTCCTTGGCAATGAGTCTCTCTCAATCTTTACTGCCTTGATTTTGTTTTTTAAACATTTTATTTTTATCTCTAGAATTTCTTAATATCTCGTCACTATCTTCTTGCTTTATTTCTCTAAATTCTTTCTTGTTGACATGTATTGTGTCCCTTACAGCTCTATTTAACCATGACAGTTTTTTTCCTAAATTGATTATTTCCATAGATTATACTGTATATTGAGAACAGGTCTTATTCAGGATGCTTATAAAAGTTTCCCATTTGCTTTGGGTCCTTTTATTTTAGAGGACACAGTTTATAGCATAAAGACCATCCCTTTAGCAGACCAAAATTAGCCTTGCTGAGGTTCATTGTTTTTGCAGAACCTAAAAACTTTTTCTTTCCTAAGGTTAATGTAGTGGCTGAGTGCTATAAATTCCAACCGTGTGGGCAGAAGAAGGTGACTCTCCAGAAAAGTACATCACTGTCCTAAGAGAAAAGGTAATCACATGTGAATTTGGGAACATGGAAGATATAATAATCAGAGATCAGCTCATAGAAGAAACTACTACTTCTTTGACAGATACAGAAAGCTATTACTCTTACTAGCCAGACTGAATCAGCTATGAAAGAAGCACAGATAATAAGTCATTGTTCCACATCACCTGTTCAATCTGCACATCCAGTACAGGCCTGGAAAGAAATAAAACAACAAGATTTTCAATTAGTAGTAGTTAGTTTAAGGTAAAGTATACTATGTGCAAGAAATTATTATTCTGAATATTTAAAAGGAATATGCAATATTGACAGCAATATGCCACTGTCTGCACCAAAACTCACGTTACTTAAAATACCAACATATGATTGTTTAAGAGCTGGGGCCATATGTACCTTACCTCATTAACATAATGAAATGTCGACTGAATGTGCCTCCTGTCCAAGAAAAATTACACTTATTGATTTTCACATTGAGAGATAATGTATCACAGGACATACAGAAACTGTTACAATACATAATTGATCATGTTGGTTCTCTTAAATGGGTTTCACCTATTGCATTAACAATTACGGACAAATTGTGAAATCTAACTGTGTAGGTCTAAGAAACACAACAAGCCAGTTGTGATTGACAAATCAAAACACACAGAAGTGTTTGCTGGATTGAGGGGAGTGGAGTGCATAAATGAAGATCAAAGGGGCAGTATTGCATTTATTGCTCATAATGGACTGTTCTTTAACTAGAGCTATATAGGATTCTTATCACCAGTAACAAACAAAGTAGCACACTGCAACGCTAAGTATGCGAACATGAAATATATGAAATTTGGATCGCATTACTGCTCTAGAAAATAGACACAAATGAGAATTCTTAGCGCATAAATTGGCCAATTCTTGTGTACGTGGTAGCCACATTAAGTCATTTCTCGTCATACCAGGAATCCGCCTGTGTGAACTCCTCTCTAAGAGACAAAAATCTGCTTATGTGTGGGAATGCAAGATCCTGCTGCAATTAAAACCACCTGTGGCCTAGAGGCGGAGTGCTCAGTCAAAGCTTATACATAGAAATAGAAAAAACTGACCGGCACTTCCAAAACAAGAAATAGGTGTGTACAGGTGCTTGCTAAAAGCAGCTACCTCCATAAATAACTAACAAACAAAGTAGCACACTGCAACGCTAAGTATGCGAATGTGAAATATATCAAATTTGAATAGCATTACTGCTCTAGAAAATAGAAACAAATGAGAAATATTGACCAATTCATGTGTACCTGGTAGCCACGTTAAGGCGTTTCTCATCATACCAGGAACCTGCCTGGTGGAGTACTCAGTCAAAGCTTATACAATTTATGGGCTAATATTTCTCATTTGTTTATATTTTCTAGAGCAGTAAAGCTAATCAAATTTCATATATTTCATGTTCGCATACTTAGTGTTGCAGTGTTCTACTTTGTTTGTTAGTTATACATGGAGGTAACTGCTCCTAGCAAGCACCTGTTCATACCTATTTCTTGTTTTAGAAGTGCCGGTCAGTCTTATCACCCAGTGACACACAGACAAAATTGAACCTACTGTTGCACTTGCTTCAGAAACATTAACAGAAGAAAGAAGCACTTATATCTGTTGATGAAAATTCAATTTGACTACACGTCATAAACTATTGACAACATGGCTAACCACAAAAAGATGTGGCCATGCTGAAATGCCAAGTAAAAAATTAGGGTCAGAAAACATTGTGGGAGATGTATCAAATGAAATACTCCAGAATTCTAGAACAATTTGCACCATCAGGTGTCATTTATCATGTGCACTATATTTGTTGTTGAAAATACACAAAGTTTCTACAACACAATGGAGCATGGCTTGTCTGAAAGGGGTGTGATCTAATAAAAGACACAGTACACAATAGACATCAACAGGGCACTCAATCTTCAGCTCGTCTTTTTCTGAGCTCTGCCCCTTACAGTACACATGTCACACCATTGCAAGCCCAGTATTTGCTCACCATTGCTTCCAGATCTGGCCTACATGTCAGCCTCTGTCCCTTTGTTCCACTGTGCTGTCTTAGGGTTCCCACTAACCCACAGCTACCTTCTTAAAACGTTTGGCTCTGTACTTCAGAAGCTGAACTTTCCTGTCTACTATTTCTTTGTCTCGATCACACGAGGATCCCCTGCTTGCCGCCTGTCTTCTGGTCTCTCTGCCATTTTTTCTTCTGTTACTTTCAGGACTTGCTACCTGTATTTCCAGATCTCCTCCTTAACCATCACACACACACACACACACACACAGACACACACACACACCTGTATGATGGTCTGGCAATGTCACCTTCTTAATTTACTACTTACTAACTCCAACTGCCTAAATCCAAGAAATAACTTCCCCCTTGTTCCCCTGCAAGTTCTTTCCCCATCTGAGCTGGTTAATTGCGAACTCTTTTTTTACAGCTACCTAATCTCCATAGCTCTATACAGGAAGATAGTATCAAATCACATAAATCTATTGCATAAACATCAAACAACATGTACAGTGCCTACAAGTAGTATTCAACCCCCTGCAGATTTAGCTGGTTGACACATGCGGAATTAACTTGGCATTGTGACATTTGTACTGTAGATCAGCCTGGAAGTGGGAAATGCACTGCAGCAAATCTTTTTTTTTTTTTTTTTTTTTAAAAAACGTTAAAAGTTAATTCAGAGTGTCATTTATTATTCAACCCCTCAAACCACAAGAATTCTGTTTGGTCCCCCTAAAGTATTAAGAAGTAGTTCAGGCACCAAGAATAATGAGCTTCACATGTGTGGATTAAAGATCTCTTTTGCCAGCCTTTTCTGACTATTTAAGACCATCCCCAAACTTGTGAACAGCACTCAGACATGGTCAACATGGGAAAGACAAAGGAGCATTCCAAGGCCATCAGAGACAAGATCATGGAGGGTCACAAGGCTGGCAAGGGGTACAAAACCCTTTCCAAGGAGTTGGGCCTACCTGTCTCCACTGTTGGGAGCATCATCCGTAAGTGGAAGGCTTATGGAACTACTGTTAGCCTTCCACGGCCTGGACAGCCTTTGAAAGTGTCCTCCCGTGCCGAGGCCAGGCTTGTCCGAAGAGTCAAGGCTAACCCAAGGACAACAAGGAAGGAGCTCCGGGAAGATCTCATGGCAGTGGGGACATTGGTTTCAGTCAATACCATAAGTAACATACTCCACCGCAATGGTCTCCGTTCCAGACGAGCCTGTATGGTACCTTTACTTTCAAAGCGTCATGTCAAGGCTCGTCTACAGTTTGCTCATGATCACTTGGAGGACTCTGAGACAGACTGGTTCAAGGTTCTATGGTCTGATGAGACCAAGATCGAGATCTTTGGTGCCAACCACACACGTGACGTTTGGAGACTGGATGGCACTGCATACGACCCCAAGAATACCATCCCTACAGTCAAGCATGGTGGTGGCAGCATCATGCTGTGGGGCTGTTTCTCAGCCAAGGGGCCTGGCCATCTGGTCCGCATCCATGGGAAGATGGATAGCACGGCCTACCTGGAGATTTTGGCCAAGAACCTCCGCTCCTCCATCAAGGATCTTAAGATGGGTCGTAATTTCATCTTCCAACAAGACAACGACCCAAAGCACACAGCCAAGAAAACCAAGGCCTGGTTCAAGAGGGAAAAGTCAAGGTGTTGGAGTGGCCTAGTCAGTCTCCTGACCTTAACCCAATTGAAAACTTGTGGAAGGAGCTCAAGAATAAAATCCACATGAGACACCCAAAGAACCTAGATAACTTGGAGAAGATCTGCATGGAGGAGTGGGCCAAGATAACTCCACAGACCTGTGCCGGCCTGATCAGGTCTTATAAAAGACGATTATTAGCTGTAATTGCAAACAAGGGTTATTCCACCAAATATTAAACATAGGGGTTGTATAATAATTGACCCACACTTTTATGTTTAAAATTTAATAAAATTCAACTGAGCGACATAACTTTTTGGCTTGTAAGATTTATGCTTCTGTTCATAAAACCTACTCTCGTTTGCAGTTTGAAGGCTCTAACTTATTTGCATCTTATCAAACCAGCTAAATCAGCAGGGGGTTGAATACTACTTGTAGGCACTGTAAATGTCACTCAATTACACAGACGGCCTCTGGAATGATTGCCGTCCTTGGCAATCCAGGACCAAGAAAATATAAAGCAAGATTCACGTCAGCATATTTATGCAACATTCTCATTGTAATTTTTCTTTAGGTCATGACAAGGTATAAAACATATCATAAAACATCACTGATATTATAAGCAGTTTCCTGCTGGTAACTTGTCAGCACCATCCTACTCACTGCAGTCACCGCTCTGCTTCTCCTCGTATCAGGCTATCTCACACAGTTGCCTCTTGCAACACTCCCAGCACTGCTGCAGCTTCCTACTGTCTCCACCTGGCTGCAGCATTCTACTTCCCTGGCCTATCAAGGGCATATATTAGGTAGCTCCTCCCGCTATTCCTTGCCTGAGCTCTGGTTCAAGAATGCAATTCGCTTCTAGTTACCAGTCAAGGAGTTTTGTTGTTTGTCTCTCCCGATTCCGACCCTGCTTGTCTTCTCGTTCAGTCTGATCTCTCCGCTCCTGACTATGTACTTTGAACCTATGCTACTAGCATGATGTTATTGTTACTCTACTAGTGCACCTAAATAGCAGGCCATTCCGGTGTGCACATCAGTAGCCTAATTAAATATAATAAGCTGTAGGATTTTGCTGGCAGCACATAAGGCATTGTAAAATGAGACGTCTATGCAGAATAATGCTCTGGTGTGCACATCGGTCACATGTTAATATTGAATAAGTTAAAAGCAAATCATTGTAGTGAGAATAAATAACATTGCTTAATAATATATCATAAAATTGTGATGAAACAAGACTAGGCAAGAGAAATAGCGAGGAAAAGAATCTATACTGTGTGAGGCAGTAACAGGGATCGTATACGAGAGACGGTATATATCCCCCAGAATGTGTACAGAGACCTATTAAACCCATTGGAGTGCATTGCAGTCACAGACACAGCTGCAGCTGCAATGCAGGAATGAAGGTGAGCATTGGTCTGGTCAGACTACCTGGCTAAGGCAGATTACCAGGGCCTTCATTTCTTGGAGGAGGCTACAGGAAAGCAGTGGGGTGGTCTCCTCCCTCCAACCCAGGTTTTCCAGTGGCTCTTGCCACAGTTCCTTTAAAAATCCTGCATTAAGTATTAGTGTTGTTCAGTGTTGGGACCTGCTAGGAGCATAGCAGGAAAGCTCGGCGGATTTGTGAGTAGCTGAACCCATGCCTGGGAAGGTTCTGCACCCGTCAGGCTTTCAGTGGCCTGGCAACCGTTGTTTTTGACTTGTGTTAACCCGGCTGTGAACCGGAGGACTTTTCTGGTTACCCGTGAGCCTGCTGAATAAAAGCTGCTTATGTTGAACTTGCTTGGGTCACTGCCTCAGTTACTGCATGGTGTGAACACTGCCTCCCTACAGCTTGGTGGAGAATGCGGGAATTGTGACTGAGGCATACCCCCACCCGCAGCTGCATGGCCACAATCCAGCCTGCCACCTTTCAGCTCCACCCCGTGGACCGAACGGAGGATCTGTTAAAGCAGTTGGTACTTACCTAGCAGCAGCAGCTGCAGTCTCAGCGGCAACAGCAGGAGCAGCACCAGAATCTCAAACGGCAGGAGCGGGAACAGCAGCACAATCAGCAGCAGCAGCTACTGTATCAGCAGCAGCAAAAAACAAATGAACTGATGCTACAACAGATTGCTGCCCTGTGGGAAACAGCCACAATGCCGATCCCGGAACGTCGAGAGGCCCGGGACAAGGTTTGCTCAGCGTTGAGGAAGATGGGACCGGAGGACGACGTGGAAACCTTCCTGACCATTTATGAACGCATGGCAGAGCGGGAAAACCTACCAGCCAGCCAGTGGGCAGAAGTGGTAACTCCTTTTTTGGTCGGCAATGCCCAGAAGGCCTACTTTGACCTCAGTCGGGAGGACACCCAGGACTACCAGAGACTCAAAAGTGAGATCCTTGCCTGGCTGGGGGTCAATACATACGTGAGGGCTCAGCGTGTATTTTCATGGGCCTTTGTGGAGACCCGACCCGCCCGGTCTCAGGCTTATGATCTTTTCCAGCTGATAAAGAGGTGGCTCCAGCCTGAGTCTTTGACTCCAGCCCAGATGGTGGAGAAGGTGGTGGTCGACCGGCTGATGAGGACTCTGCCAGCTGCTATCCAATGTTGGGTGGGGCAAGGGGACCCCGGCACCCTCAACCAAGTGGTCAGCCTGATCAAGCACTACTTGGCCACTCAGGACTTTATCCGGGACTCTGCCCCCTCGCGGCTGTCATGCCGATCCCTGCCAACCCAGGAACAGGGAAAGGGGCCGCGTCCCTCTTCTGAGGACAGTCAGCACCGTACCCATGCTGAAGGGGTACCCCGGAGTGAGAGTGGCAGGAGACCGGTTCCCTCCCAAACAGTCATAAGAACTAACAGTACTCCCACCATTAGGTGCTGGCGGTGTCAGGGGCCTGGATATGTGGTTGCTAACTGCCCCCTGACTATGGAGCCCATGGAGTGTGGGTATAGTCGCCTGGTCTCAATGTACACCCAGACCATCTACACTGTGAGTGCCGACCCCTCAAACAGTGAACCCCAACTGTGCTAGGTACTGGTTAACGGGTACCCCACGGAGGCCCTCCTAGACTCGGGGAGCCTAGTGACTTTGGTACATGGGTCGCTGGTGGCAGGAGACAACCCCAGTGGACAGACAGACGGGGTTGTGTGTATCCATGTGGACCTCCGAGAGTACCTAACTGCAGAGGTAGTTTTGTCCACGCCATATGGCGACATAAAACATGTGGTGGGGGTGGTAAAAACTCTTCCCTATGGGACTGTGTTGGGACAAGACTTGCCCCTGTTCTGGACTCTGTGGAAAAACAAAATCCACTCTCCCCCGGTAAAATTTATTACTGGCGCTGTACCCGACGAACCCGAGTCAGGGGTACCTGCCGTAGGGGTGTCCAACCTAGGGACAGAGTGTGACCCCAATAGGCGTCCCCTAGAGGTGCTGACAGGAGAGGTCGAGGAGACCTCATTGATCCCCGAGCTGGAAGTGTCCCGGGACACATTTGGGACAGTTCAGCTACAGGATCCCACCCTGACTCGGGAGCGGGAAAGGGTGTTAGAGGTAAATGGCGTAGCTCAACAGCCTGGTTGCAGATACTGTATTTCCACGCATGGTAGTCAACGGTGACTTGCTCTATAGGGTAGACAAAATCAGGGATGAGATCGTGGAACAGTTAGTGGTACCTCAGTCGTACCGTCGGGCGGTTCTGGAGATGGCACACACACACGTATGACGTATATGCCCATATACTGTAGACAGCTTAGGAGGGTTGATCCTAATGACAGATTCCCTTTTATATGTCTGGCTTATGGGATAGGGGGCAAGATAGAAGCCTTTTCTTGCAAAGAGAAACATCCATGCCTGGTTATGTTTTGTCAAAACCTATATCAAATCTGCCAAAAGAAAGTGAAAAAATGAGTTATGATCTATCACAGGGGTGAAGAACCTCTGTCTCGTGGGATATTTATAACCTACAATGTCATTTCTTCTGGCCCTTTGTCATATTTCCAGGGACCGCAGTGCTTGAGCCGCCTAACCCATTTTGCCAGCTGACCCTTTAATACTTCCCTGGACCATGAGTACATGCATGCAGCATTTGCTGCTGCTCACGCAACAAATGATTATGCCCTGCCGCCGGCCAGACCTCCCAAATTTAAAGGGAATCTATTAGCAGGCTTTTGATTCAGATCAAAACATCTCAGTTCTGATTTATACACAGGACACCTAATTCTGTAAAAGTTAATTGAAAGCACAGTTACACTTTAAAGATGGCGAGCACTATTTCTAGTGACCTTTAAGATTTTTAATAATATGATATCTCATTGAATTAGCATTTCATAGTTTTTCTTCTTCAATCTATAAATCTTTCTATACTACCATAAGGCCTGTCACCCTTGCTCGTCCTACGGAAAGAAGAATACAGAGATGAGTATAGCTTGAAAATAATACTTAAATCAATGTCTGTTACAAATCACATAACACTAATTACATAAACTGTGGAAATTGGCAGAACTTGGAGAGCTAGTAAAGTTTGATGTGGGTTACAGGGTTACGACACCATCCAGTTTTTCTCCAAATGAAATTGTAAGTTTCTATTGTGACACTTTTACCTTGATACAATGGAGTTTTTAAGTTTTAAATGACTCATTAATTTTGACAACTGTCCAAAAAATACGGTAGTTTCTTTTTTATTATTTCCTATCATTTCCTATTACTTTTACTTTACTTATGTGAATTATACAGTATATTGTTTATTAAATAAACACATTTGTAAAAGCTTCACTATCCGTAGATAATACTCACATATTGTACATTTGTGCGTTATCTCAAACAATACTTTTGTTCATTGCAAATCCTCCTGAGACAATCTGGTTGGGGAAAGTTTTCATCTTCATCTTTTTTATCCAATATTTCTGCCAGGAGAGACCAAAATCAATGAGTATTGTTATTTTTAATGTGCATGATCAGTCAGACACATAACTTGAAGATACTAAATCCTAAAGGTATGTTGACACTGGGATTTTCGTAGCAAGTGTTAGAAAAAATGCTTTGTACTTATTGCAAGTTTTTCATTCTTATTTTTGTGTTTTTAGTTGCGTTTTTAGAGTGAAAAATGCTGCAAAAACACTGGAACAACTGACGTGTTTTGGCAAAAACATAGCAGGGCAGAAAAAAGCAGAGTGTTCGGAAATCACATTGATTTTCCTGGAACTGTAAATAGCTGAAAACTAACATAAGGATCACAAGGGTCACCATGTAAATAAGCAAAATCACTACACATGTGCCTCAGGATAGGATATATAAATCAACAAAGAAAAAGAGGCAAAATCAAATATCTCAAAAAAATAAGTACATTTTATCAAACTAGATGCACATTAAAATAGAATATATTGCATATAATTTAAGGTCTTCAAAAAATTAACGGGAATTAACAAACACTGAAGTGAATATACTAAAGACTATAACTAATCATCCAAACCAAATACCATAATGTAAAGGACTAAGTATAATGGTACATGTAAAGCAAGGTAATGGTGTGTCCCCCCATGCCCCAATGCGCGTTTCACCCTTTCTTCTTCAGGGGGAGTGCTGTAAATCACTGCATTTTATATGTACCAAATACAATGCAACAAAATCACTCCAATTGTGCCACGTGTAAACATACCCTTGCGAGATCTGTAACAGGACCCCCAAAAATGACATATAATAAATATAATATTGGTGTCTATTTTTGTCATATAAAGACCTTCGGGTAGCCTTAGGCATAGCGCTCAGGTGTGATTGCTACCTCTTTGATATATTTATGCCCATACAGTCATTCAGTACCAAGGACTGTACTGAATATAGTTCTTAACTGTCGGCAAAAGATGGGGCTCTGTATTATAGTTCAATGAGACCAACTAAGCAAATGCATGTACAGTGCTGGCCAAAAGTATTGGCACCCCTGCAATTCTGTCAGATAATACTCAGTTTCCTCCTGAAAATGATTGCAATCACAAATTCTTTGGTATTATTCTCTTCATTTAATTTGCTTGCAAGGAAAAAACACAAAACAGAATGAAGCAAAAATCAAATCATTGATCATTTCACACAAAACTCCAAAAAAGGGCCGGACAAAAGTATTGGCACCCTCAGCCTAATACTTGGTTGTACAACCTTTAGCCAAAATAACTGTGAACAACCGCTTCCGGTAACCATCAATGAGTTTCTTACAATGCTCTGCTGGAATTGTAGACCATTCTTCTTTGGCAAACTGCTCCAGGTCTCTGATATTTGAAGGGTGCCTTCTCCAAACTGCCATTTTGAGATCTCTCCACAGGTGTTCTGGGATTCAGGTCTGGACTCATTGCTGGCCACCTTAGAAGTCTCCAGTGCTGTCTCTCTAACCATTTTATAGTGCTTTTGGAAGTGTGTTTTGGGTCATTGTCCTGCTGGAAGACCCATGACCTCTGTGGGAGACCCAGCTTTCTCACACTGGGCCCTACATTATGCTGCAAAATTTGTTGGTAGTCTTCAGACTTCATAATGCCATGCAAACGGTCAAGCAGTCCAGTGCCAGAGGCAGCAAAGCAACCCCAAAACATCAGGGAACCTCCGCCATGTTTGACTGTAGGGACCGTGTTCTTTTCTTTGAATGCCTCTTTTTTTTTCCTGTACACTCTATGTTGATGCTTTTTCCCAAAAAGCTCTACTTTTGTCTCATCTGACCAGAGAACATTCTTCCAAAACGATTTAGGCTTTCTCAGGTAAGTTTTGGCAAACTCCAGCCTGGTTTTTTTATGTCTCGGGGTAAGAAGTGGGGTCTTTCTGGGTATCCTACCATACAGTCCCTTTTCATTCAGACGCCGACGGATAGTATGGGTTGACACTGTTGTACCCTCGGACTGCAGGGCAGCTTGAACTTGTTTGGATGTTAGTCGAGGTTCTTTATCCACCATCCGCACATTCTTGCGTTGAAATATCTCATCAATTTTTCTTTTCCGTCCACATCTAGGGAGGTTAGCCATAGTGCCATGGGCTTTAAACTTCTTGATGACACTGCGCACGGAAGACACAGGAACATTCAGGTCTTTGGAGATGGACTTGTAGCCTTGAGATTGCTCATGCTTCCTCACAATTTGGTTTCTCAAGTCCTCAGACAGTTCTTTGGTCTTCTTTCTTTTCTCCATGCTCAATGTGGTACACACAAGGACACAGGACAGAGGTTGAGTCAACTTTAATCCATGTTAACTGGCTGCAAGTGTGATTTAGTTATTGCCAACACCTGTTAGGTGCCACAGGTAAGTTACAGGTGCTGTTAATTACACGAATTAGAGAAGCATCACATGATCGTTCAAAGGGTGCCAATACTTTTGTCCACCCCCTTTTTTAGGTCTAGTGTGGAATTATATCCAATTTGGCTTTAGGACAATTGTTTTTGTGTTTTTTTCATTGAAGACAAATTAAATGAAGAGAATAATACCAAAGAATTTGTGATTGCAATCATTTTCAGGAAGAAACTGAGTATTTTCTGACAGAATTGCAGGGGTGCCAATACTTTTGTCCAGCACTGTATAAGATGTGTCTGTATATTTACCTGAGTATGTTCTTTAAGCATTTGTTTATAATGATAAACATGGAATATTGGCCCAAATTTACTAATGCTGTCAATAGTTAAACACAGTGGTAGATCCAACATTCTTTTGCATAAGTCAATTTTATGTTTGGCAAGTGTATGGAGCGAGGCTGCGCCCACTTGTTGGATTATGCCCAGGCGTATGGATAAGACATACATCACTATCGTTCCCGGCTCAGAAACTGGTGAATCCTCACAGTGCGTGCACTGGGGGGGATTAATAAGTCTGCAGTCACACAGAGTGACTGCCGACTTACCAGTTTAGACTGGACAACACCTTTAAGCACAAATTAAGTTTCTACCATGCCCATACTTGAGCATAAAATACTGTGTTGCAAATATCGTTATTTCTTTTTGGGGCAGAAATTTAACAAATCTGTCTTAAAAGTTTTCAACAAGAAAGTTGGCTCAAAATACACACAAAAAAACAGGCACCAGTACCTTAGTGAATGTGGGTCATTGTATTTTAACAAAAGTCTTAAATTGATTTCCCAATATCCTGGAGAGATATTATACTTGAATGGTCTCACCTGTTATTTATCAGGCTATATAATTTGTAATGAAAATAACCGAAATAGAAGCAGTAGTGAATAGCTTCTTTGTCAATTATGAGAAAATTGCATAGATGAAACTGCTCAATGAAAACTCTTTCCATTGAGTACATGTAATCCCTTTATGTTTTAAATTAAATCCATCATAAATTGATTTCTTTGGGGACATTTTATCTTTTCTCGTTGACTTACACCAGCATTTTAAATTAATAATATCTCCAGCAGTTAAAACTCCACTTTAAACATAATATCTGGAGATACATGAATTCTAATCATTCTTCTTATGCCGACATTTAGAAGGATAACTTTTATATCTTATTTTGTACTTTCTTAAAACTAGGTTTGAATGCAAAATCTGAAAAAGAAGTTACAAAAAAAATCATCTGTTCATATATTTCATTTTCTTTCAAATGACCACTTAAGTATTTATACTTTGTAGTCAGATGTTATCCATGTTAATTAGAAAAGCGTATACAATCTTTTTTTTCCAAGCTGCTTTGAAAACATGGCCTTATAAGTTTAAAGGATTCACCGAGTAGAAAAACATTTATAAACAAAAATATTGTTCAAGTTTTGCAGTTTAAAAGAAAATCAACTGCACATTCACAAAAACAGCACCTTGTACAGTCATGGCCAAAAGTATTGAGAATGAGACAAATAGTAATTTTTCCAAAGTTTGCTGATTCATTTTTTGTAATGGCAATTTGCATATACTCCTGAATGTCAAAGAGTGATCAGCTTAACAGCAATTACTGTACTAGCAAAGTCAATATTTGCCCAGAAAATGAACTTTAACCCCCAAAACACATTTCAACATCATTGCAGTCCTGCCTTAAAAGGAGCAGCTAACATCGTTTTAGTGATTGATCCGTTAACACAGGTGTGGGTGTTGATGAGGACAGGGCTGGCGATCAATCAGTCATGATTTAGTAAGAATGACATCACTGGACACTTTAAAAGGAGGCTGGTTCTTGATATCATTGTTTCTCTTCAGTTAACCATGGTTATCTCTAAAGAAACACGTGCAGCCATCATTGCACTGCACAAAAATGGCCTAACAGGGAAGAGTATCGCAGCTACAAAGATTGCACCTCAGTCAACAATCTATCGCATCATCAAGAACTTCAAGGAGAGAGCTTCCATTGTTGTCAAAAAGGCTCCAGGGCGTCCAAGAAAGACCAGCAAGCGCCAGGACCGTATCTTAAAACTGTTTCAGCTGCGGGATCGGACTACCAGCAGTGCCGAGCTTGCTCAGGAATGGCAGCAGGCTGGTGTGAGTGCTTCTGCACGCACTGTGAGGCGGAGACTCTTTGAGCAAGGGCTGGTTTCAAGGAGGGCAGCAAAGAAGCCACTTCTCTCCAGAAAAAACATCAGGGACCAACTGATATTCTGCAAAAGGTACAGGGAGTGGACTGCTGAGGACTGGGGCAAAGTCATTTTCTCTGATGAATCCCCTTTTCGATTGTTTGGGACATCTGGAAAACAGCTTATTCGGAGAAGAAGAGGTGAGCGCTACCACCAGTCTTGTCTCATGCCAACTGTAAAGCATCCTGAAACCATTCATATGTGGGGTTGCTTCTCAGCCAAGGGAATCGGCTCACTCACAGTCTTGCCTAAAAACACAGCCATGAATAAAGAATGGTACCAGAATGTCCTCCAAGAGCAACTTCTCCCAACCGTCCAAGAGCAGTTTGGCGCCCAACAATGCCTTTTCCAGCATGATGGAGCACCTTGCCATAAAGCAAAGGTGATAACTAAATGGCTCATGGAACAAAACATAGAGATTTTGGGTCCATGGCCTGGAAACTCCCCAGATCTTAATCCCATTGAGAACTTGTGGTCAATCATCAAGAGACGGGTGGACAAACAAAAAGCAACAAATTCTGGCAAAATGCAAGCATTGATTATGCAAGAATGGACTGCTATCAGTCAGGATTTGGTCCAAAAGTTGATTGAGAGCATGCCAGGGAGAATTACAGAGGTCTTGAAGAAGAAGGGGCAACACTGCAAATATTGACTTGCTGCATTAACTCATTCTAACTGTCAATATAACCTATTGGTACTCATAATATGATTGCAATTATATTTCTGTATGTGATATAAACATCAGACAAACACTAATAAAAACCAGAGGCCAGCAGATCATGTGAAAATATAATTTTGGTGTCATTCTCAAAACTTTTGGCCATGACTTTATGGTTCACTTCTGTGTTGTTTCCATTGTTTACAATGTAAACCATTGAATATAGATGGTCTGAAGTGCATTTCAGAGGTCCTTATCTGCCACTGATTTGTTTTGTAAAAAATGTTTTCTCTTTTTTTTAGCATTATTTTATTGCAATGTTTCCCATTTTTACAATAAAATAACAATGTTGACAACACACAGAAGCAAAACATTGATCATCTGTTCATCATATCTTGCTTTTAAAGAAAAAAATTATTTGTATATGGAAAACAATTATTCCTTATTTTGAAATGTAGAAATGTATGGACATTAAAATTAGAACAGATGGCCAGGGAAAGGCTAACTCAAAGGGAAGTTCTAGGTAAGTAACAAAGGAAGGTAGAGGAAGAAAGCTGAGAAAAAAGAAAGAAGAGAAAATGGAGAAGGCAAATAGTTATCTTAAGGCCAAGACCCCACTATCTGTATTTGGTCAGTATTCGGTCAGTATTTTTTCTCAGGAGTGGGAGCCAAAACCAGGCGAGGAACAATCAGAGAAAAGGTATAATAGAAACAAGTGCACCAGTTTTGCATTTATCACCCACTACTAGTTTTGGCTCCCACTTTTGAGAAAAAATACTGATCGAATACTGATAGTGGGGCCGTGGCCTAAAATGGTAACTATAAAGTGCCAGGTGTTACACAAAGTAGTTGGACTTTTGTATCCAATGATATTGGAAACATTTTTTTCTGGAAATGCAGATTTTTGCCGTGGAGAAGGAAGTCTACCCAAGGGACCAAGACTTTGTCTTGGCAATATTCCAGGATGGATGTTAGTTTTTCATTTACCATTTACCAATTAAATTACTTTTGACTAAAGAAAAGACCATATAAAAGCAATTGTTTACTTGGTGGCAGTTAAGAGAAGAAAATCAACTTCAAAGAGTCTAGAGATATGTGTTCAATCTTTTTTTATTTAAAAGGATCTTCTACATGTCCTTCAGTATGTTGCAGACTGTAAATGAGAGGAACAGGGAACAGACCCAAATACAACCTCTTTGCATGATAATAATTTAGGCAACTTATTAGCACAAAATACAAAAACAGCAAGAGGAAAAAGCGAAAACTCGAATTACCTCTGTCATTGCCAACAAAGGATATGTAACAAAGTATTGAGATGAACTTTTTTAGGTGACCAAATACTTATTTTCCACCAAAATTTTAAAAAAATTCTTTCCAAATCTGACATGTGATTTTTCAGGATTTGTTTTCTCATTTTATCTCTCATAGTTGATGTCTACCTATGATGTCAATTACAGGCCTCTCTCATCTTTTTAAGTGGGAGAACTTGCACAATTGGTGGCTGACTAAATACTTTTTTCCCCCACTGTATGTAATTTTAGTACTTGCCCTCTTGGCTTAAGAACCAAATGAATAGACATGGACATCTTGCTTGAATGATAGAGAAATCCACAGTTTCTTTTAGAAAATATGTCGTCATCAACAGTAATTTTCTTGTTATTTGGGCAGCCGGATGCAATTGATTATAATATAGATATACCTAAAACAATTGATGCTGTGCTTTACGTGAGATTAGTACATATTAGTACTAATTGCTTATAAAGTTGAATCAATAAAAATATCACATCTAAACAGTATTGTTTAGAGGCTTTTATTAAAAGACTGTCATAATAAGTTCCCTGTAACTATAAAATCTTGAACAGTATATTCCTATTGCACTGTGTTCCCAAGTGCATGTTGCACTCTTAGTGGCTGAGAAATGTTGTGATCAGTGGATTGTAGCTTCATGGTGGCCACTATGACCCATTGAGGCACAAAGCAATTTCCTACTGATTGGTGCAACCTTGCTCTAGGAATGATGATAGGCAGGTTAACCTCTCAGACAGTACAGCTTATTTGGACAGACTAGGGAGGTGTGGATTTTTAGTTTACTTTGGTTTAAGGACCGTTTGCGCCACTCATCAATAAACAATAAACAAAACTATTAGCCCCTTCACCTCGGGCCATTTTCCTTTTTTCGCTTTTGTTTTTCCCTCCCCTTCTTCCAAGAGCCATAACTTTTTTTTCTATCAATGTAGTCGCATTAGGTCTTGTTTTTTGTGGGACAAATTGTACTTTTGAATGACACCATTCATTTTACCATATAGTAAACAGGAAAAAAATTCCAAGTGCGGTGAAATTGCAAAAAAAAGTGCAATTCCACCAAAGTTTTTTGAGTTTTTTATTTACCATTTTAATTTTATGGTAAAATTTACCTGGCAGTATGATTCTCTGAGTCAGTATGAGTACGCAGATATCAGTTTTTTAAATGGTGAAAAAAAATTCAGAAATTTGTATGAAATTTTTTTTTGGCTTTTGTCATCGTTTTTTGTTTTCATATTTCAAACACAGAAAATGACAGCTTAAAACACCCGCAACACTTGCACTTTGGGTATATGACAGCCTGAGCAGGCAAGGAGCTATAAAAGCAGAAGCATATTACATTTTCCATGGTTCAGTGATTTAATGGAAATCCATGTCTACAAATGACATACAGTGCAGTCTTCAACTCATCTTACGCTTTTTGGAATATCATTCCTTAAACATACAGTCGATGTGTTACCCATGCAAAAAATCTCTGTTAAAAAGGTTTTCCAAACTATCCTTTTGTTTACTCCAATTACAGCATAATTAATCAGCATGTTTAACCCAACATATGGAAACAATGAAACAAATAATATAAAAACAATTTGTGGATAAAAATGACAATAGTTATAAATCTTGTCTTAGTGGATAGTCCTGATTTTAACTTTGACTTATTTCCTGAAGTTTCTTCTGCCTCAAGATTTTATACTTCCTATATCTCCTAGTTCAGACCCAGCTACTTGACTATTTGTGACATGCAGAAGTAATGCTGTTGCAGAGTGTGACACGCAGAAGTAGTGCTGGTGCAGAGTGTGACATGCAGAAGTAGTGCTGTTGCTTTAAAAGCATTCAGCAACTATTAGAAGTAACACAAGCACATGAGACAGGAAGTGTTGTGCTCCAGAGGCATCCAGCAACTAGAGGGGTTAACACAGTCACAGGAAAAAGGGGAGTCTTTTAGCAGAGCCCCAGGGGGATTGTGGGGAAGTTGTTTACTGTCTGGCTGGAGCCGAAGAGAAAGGTCGTGTGTGTGTTCTGCATCTGACAGAAGCGCCCCTGCAAGTGAAAAGGATTCAAGTAAGGAATGAAGCTAAGCACAGGTCAGGTAGTTCCTGAACTAGCAGTGCAGAGTATTGTCAAGCAGAAAGATAAGGACTGTAAGAAATGGTGTCACAGGGATCATCTCCCTCAGCAAACCCTCCCCCCCTCCTCCATCTCACTGTGCTGTAAAGAATGCTGTGTTCATTAGTGTGCCTTTTCATTAGAACTGTGCTGTCCTGTATCCAGCAATGGGTCAGAGATGGGTCGCTGGACTAGCTGACTTCAATTTCAGCATCAAGTACAGGCCAGGAAAATGCAATGCGGATGCTAACAGAATGTCAAGAATGCCACTAGAGCCTAAGGAGTTCATGCAAGAATGCTCAGAGGAAGTCAGTCTGGAAGCAATTGAGAGCACTACCCAAGCAGTACATGCTTATCAGGAGGAAGACACGCCATTGTGGTGTCCGTTGACAGTGGAAGCCACCATAAAAGCGAGAGAAAAGGATCACCCGTGGTCTATTCAACAACTACCAAAAGAGAAAATCCATAGAGCACAACGGGAAGATCAAATAATAGGTAGAATACTACTTTAAGTGGACCAAAATCAGTTTCCAAGTAAACAAGAGAGAGATAATGAGTCACCAGCAGTATCTGTTTTAATTAAAGAATGGACGAAGCTCTACGTCAGTGAAGACGGTATCCTGTAGGTTGATCTTCAAAGAACTCCATGAAAACATGGGACACCTGGGAGTGGAAAGGACAACCAACTTGATCCATGAACGTTTCTTCTGGCCGTACATGCAGAGAGATATTGAGAGGTACGTGACCAGGGAGTGTGGGTGTCTGAAAGATAAACGTCCCAACACATCAACCCGGGCACCTATGGGCAACATCCAAACTACGTATCCGTTTGAGATGGTCTCAATAGACTTTCTGCATCTCGAGACATGCTTGGGTGGTTACGAATATATCTTGGTGGTGATGGACTATTTAACTCGATTTGCTCAAGCATATGCCACCACCAATAAATCAGGTCGAACAACGGCAGAGAAGATCTTCAATGAGTTTACTTTGAGGTTTGGGTTCCCTATGAGGTTACATCAAGACCAAGGAAGAGAATTTGAGAACCAGCTCTTTGCCAAGCTAGGAAAGTACTGTAGAATTCAGAGATCCCACAAAAGGCCCTATCACCCAGAGGGTAATGGACAGGTGGAACGTTTTAACCGGACATTATTGTCGATGTTGCGCACTTTAACAGCTGATGAGAAGAAAGACTGGAAGAGTTCTCTGTTAAAAGTGGTACATGCCTATAACTGTACAAAGAGCGATGCAACAGGTTACTCACTCTTTTTCCTATTGTATGGACGATCGCCAAGGCTGCCAATCGACATCATGTTCGATACTCCAGTATCAGAGACTTACAGAACGTATCCGGAGTATGTTCGTAAATGGAAGGATCAAATGGCCGAGGCATAGCGTCCAAAGTGATTACGCAAGGACAGAGCAAGAGTAAGGAGTACTATGATCAAAAATGTTATGGAGCAGAATTGGCACCGGGAAGCTGGGTGCTAGTCAAGAACATATGTGAGAAAGGAAAACTTTGTTTGTACTGGGAAGACAAGGTGTATGTGGTCATAAGGAGGAAAGCTGATGACAGCCCAGTGTATGAAATCCGATTGGAAACGGGAGACAAGAAAACCAGAATAGTCCATCGGAATATACTGCTACCTCGTGATTATCTCCCACCACAACAAGACTTACCATAAGTAGTCCGACATCGTCCGAGATCGACTAAGGGACCACCACAGACTGAAGCTCCGGAGGTGAATAGTGACCTTGAAAGTTCCGATGGAGAAGAACACTCTGTTGTATTTCTCGGACCAGCAAGGAGAGGGATGTACCATCCTCAGGAGAGTGAACTAAGTCTTGAGGCTCCAGAGTTCGTACCAAGGAGTACAGATGAAGTCCAATTCTGATCTGATGATTGAACAGTGGTCCTTGAAGAGACCAATCGACACTCAGGAGGAGCGGATTTACCAGATCGTGCGGACAGGTGACTCAGGAGAAGAACATGAACTTACATAGGCAGCTCCAAGAGCATCTGAGTAAGCACGGGAATTGAGTGCGGTGGAAGAAACTTCTGCGACCGAAAAACCTGTGGTCTCTGAGGAACAACCCAAGAGGAGGATGCTGACTCGAGAAGTGAGGAGGCCCGTGATGCTGATGTATGAGTCATTTGTTGAACTGAGTCAAGTGCCAAAGACTGTCTACTGGAAACAGGTATCTCTGACTGCGCACCAGGTAAGCCCACTTGAGTGGTATTCACCACCGAGAGGCAGTATGGTAGATGTTGCCTACTGGAAAGACTTGTTTTCATGCTTTGATTTTTCTTAAAATACTTTGTAGAAACAAAGAACTGTTAACGCATAGATAGAGAGAGCTGGTTGAAGACACATGAAAAGCTCCAGCTGAAGAGATGCTGATTATTTTAATTGTGTTAATTGTTTATTTCTTACAGGCATCCTACAAGAAAAAGGTCGCAAGATTAGGTTGTTATCAGTGTTTATGAATGTTATACCAATTTCACAATGCCAGTTTGTATATAAAGCTATCCAACTTTCACCACTGTCTCAGAATTGGTCAGACTGACCAATTTAAATGAATGTTGAGGACGACATTCAAAAAGGAGGGAACAGTGTGACATGCAGAAGTAGTGCTGTTGCAGAGTGTGACATGCAGAAGTAGTGCTGTTGCAGAGTGTGACATGCAAAAGTAGTGCTGTTGCTTTAAAAGCATTCAGCAACTATTAGAAGTAACACATGCAAATGAGACAGGAAGTGTTGTGCTCCAGAAGCATCCAGCAACTAGAGGGGTTAACACAGTCACAGGAGAAGGGGAGTGTTTTAGCAAAGCCCTGGGGGATTGTGGGGAAGTTGTTTACTGTTTGGCTGGAGCTGAAGAGAATGGTGGTGTGTGTGTTTTTCATCTGACTGAAGTGCCCCTGCAAGTAAAAAGGATTCAAGTCAGGAATGAAGCTAAGCACAGGTCAGGTAGAGTTCCTCAACTAGCAGTACAGAGTATTGTCAAGCAGAAAGATAAGGACTGTAAGAAATGGTGTCACAGGGATCATCTCCTTCAACAAACCTTTCCCCCTCCTCCATCTCACTATGCTGTAAAGAATGCTGTGTTCATTAGTGTGCCTTTGCATTAGAACTGTGCTGTCCTGTACTACTGGGAAGACTGTGAACTGCTGTGCTGCTAAGGAAACTGTACTGTTTGTCACTGGAGCGACTTCTTATTAAATTGTACTGTTCTACCGTTTATGAGGACTCGTCAAGTGGATCTGATCAGCAAGTGAAACAATTTACGTGTCTGTGCCTGAGGGTCAATACCCCTGTGTGCCTGAGAGAAGATTCAGCACATGGCCTATGGTCGCCCTGAGTAATGGTTCCCCCAGGATTCCAAAGAATTCATGTAACCTGTCTCGCCTCTATCTGAACCTAGCGGCGTACGTGTAACTTATTATTCTTGCCAGCTTGCACCTCCAAACAACAGCTGACTTTGTGGCCACAGCCAAGAGGTCCCTGTGTAAGTCTAGATGCCTGTACAGGGGTTAAAGTATCACGGCCAGTGCAATCACTGGAATCTGGAAAACGGAGTATCCAGTACCAAGCCTGTTCGTGTTAACTATCTTTAGAGTTACTAAGTGACCACAAATATTGTCCACATGTCTCTAAACCTCATATGAAATTAATCCAGTGGTGTGGTGAGCATTTTTAATCCACAGGTGTGTCACAACATTTTATAAGATTGAGCCTAGAAAATGAAAGCTAACGTCTTTTCCACTAAAATGTTGCTTTAACTTGAAATTTTTAATTCTCACATGAAGTAATAGGAGAAAGTGGACTCCGTGATTTGTTATGCAATTTCTCCTGAACATAGTGGTATCCCCAGAAGTGGCTGGATAATAATTTTTTGGGTTTTATGGTGGGGCTTGCATGGGAAGGAGCGCTTTTTGGAGTGCAATTTTGCCTGGAATAGATTGCTGACACCATGTTGCATTAGCAGAGCTCCAAAGGTGGCAGAACAGAAAAAACTTCCCATAAGTAACCACATTGTGGAAATTATACAAATCAAGAATTTCATATAGGGAATTAGTGAGTATTTTGAACCCTCCAGTGCCTCACAGAATTTTATAACATTGCAATAAAGGAAGGATAGTCCAGCCCAAAGAACTGGATTATCCTTCCTTTATCAGTTTCCTCATGCCAATCTCCCGGTGAGTTGGAACATTCTTTTTTTTTTTATAACATTAAGTCTTGTAAATAAAAAATAAAATTTTTATCAGTAAAATGTTATAAGTAGGGCTGGGTGAACCCGAATTATAAAGTTTGGGGTCCGTACCGGGCACCAAGTGTCCGAACACGGACTTCTCCCTGAAGTCCATGTTACTGTTTGGGTTCGGCAACCCGATTAAAGCTTGTTGAAAGGCCATTGCATTATGTTAAAAAAAAGATGTGGGATCCCCTCTATTTTTGACAACAAGCACAGGTATAGCAGACAGCTATACCTTATAAATAAATAATTTAAAAAAATGGTGTGGGGTCGCCCTTATTTTTGATAACAAGCCAAGGTAAAGCAGACAGCTGGGGGCTGGTATTCTAAGGCTTGGAAGGTCTGTGGATATTTGGCCCTCCTCAGCCTAAAAATAGCAGTCCGTAGCTGCACCAGAAAAGGCGCATCTGTTAGATGTTCCAATTCTGGTGCTTGGCCTGGCTCTTCCCGCTTGCCCTGGTGCGTTGGCAAGCGAGGTAAAATTTTGGGGTTGATGAAAGCTGTGTAGTGTCTGCTGACATCAATCCCAGAGGTTAGTAATGAAGAGGTGTCTATAAGACACCCCTATTATTAATCCTGTAGTCAAAAGCAATAAACACACACAGAGAAAAGTCCTTTAATTGTAAAAAGCAGTCCCTGACCCTATTTTACCCATTTAGTGCCTTTAAAAATCAAATAATCCAAAAGGGTCCGCTGTAAATCCATACCATGTCCCACGACGATCCCCGACTGCTACATTCGGATGCAGTGCTGAGCGGTGACATCAGTAATGTGACTTCTCAGCCCAACCACCAGTACACACTGACAGTAGCATGTGAATCCAGCTGCTGTGGCGAGTGCTAACATCAGAAAACTTATCGTAGTTCAGAGCCGATGAACTACGTTAACCTTACTGATGTCACCACTCGCATTGTGAGAAATTGATATCGTGAGGGCTGCCTCTGCAGTGCATGAGCACTGAGCCGGTTGTCAGTCAGTGCCGGAGTGTGTTTACAACAGCCGCACAGCTTTAGAACACTATTAATCTACAGATTAACCTCACATCTAGAGGTTAATGGTGTTTTTTGACATGACAGGATCAGTTTCAGTGGGTTCTTCTCACTACAGCAATGCTAATCATGTGGATGCTGCCTATGGTTTAGTCAAACTCTGCAACTCAGCATGAAGGGGATTTGATTTTGAGAGCGCAGATTCTTCAGAATATCTTTTGGGAGCCTTGTCACTTTTCCAGAGCCTTTGTGTTACCAGTAACAAGGAAACGACCTATATTTCCATTGAGTGATGATGGACCTGAGAAAGGCTTCTTTTTTGTGGATTGATTTGAAGTTTTTGTTGGTAACATTTTGGGGTACATAACATTTCTTAATTGCTTTAAGTATGCTGTTACATCTTTTGCTTTATGGTGAGCACTTACATATGGTTTTCCTTTTAAATCCTAAAAAAAACTTGATAAATACAAAACCTCAAATGAAACTACTAGTGATGGACGACCACTAAAATACTCAGGTGCTCGTTGCTCGGGTCGAGCACTTTGGAATACTCGGGTGCACGACCCGAGCAACCAGTCCAATGAAAGCCTATGGGAAATTCGAGCATTTTTCAGGCGTCTCCCTCCGGCGGTCTGCAGAGGGTCTAAAAATTGCCCAAATCGATGGGAACAGTGCTCAAATGGCATTGGAACAGCATGGGGAAAACCCCTGGAAGCATTTCTGACTCCCAGGTCAATGCTGTCAACAATGTTGTCGGAGGTATTACGCCACTTTTACGGACTCACAGTAAAATATACAAAAACGAAACCAAAATGGATTTTCGTGGGAAATATGTTAAGGAACATCCTTTCCAGTGTAATGACTTGTATATAAGGCAAAATAAATAACCAAAACCAAAAATACTCCTCCACACCTTGGGCTATGTTCACACATAGCGTTTTTGATGCGTTTTTGCACTTTTGCATTGCTTTCAACCATGACAAATGCATTCAACGGGAAATGTAATTTTAACATTTTATAACCTTATCTGGCCATGTGGTGTGTAAGACATAATCAGACACATCCTGTTTCATTTATGAAGGAGGGACTCTGAAAGGCACAAAGCCTATTTTTATAGGGCCATCAGGCAGCCTTTACTATTTTTACCGGCTATGCTTTGTTGTTCCCATTACTAAATATTGGGTCTCCTATTCTGTTATTGCATATGCAGTGAGTGGCAGGTCTTCCTAATATTTGGACGCACTCCAATACCCCTTTGAAAATTTGGACACATCCCAATACCCCTTGGAAGAGACGTAGAGGAGGGCCTCCTGACGAAAAAATATTCCCATTACTAGGAAGTGGGTCTCCCATTGTGTTTGACTATGCAGTGAAGGCAAGGGTTGCTAAAAATTTGGAGGCACTCCAATGCCCCTTGGAAGAGACGTGGCGGTCAGAGGGCCTCCTGAAAACAATGTTCCCATTATTAGGAAGTGAGTCTTCCATTGTGTTTGCCTATGCAGTGAATGCAAGGGTTGCCAAAAATTGGGAGGCACGCCAATGCCCCTTGGAAGAGACATGGAGGTCACAGGGCCTCCTGAAAACAATGTTCCCGTTATTAGGAAGTGGGTCTCCCATTGTGTTTGCCTATACAGTGAATTCAAGGGTTGCCAAAAAATGGGAAGCACTCTAATGCCCCTTGGAAGAGATGTAGAGGGCCTCATGAAAAAATGTTCCCATTATTAGGAAGTGGATCTCCCATAGTGTTGACCTATGCAGTGAATACAAGGGCTGTCAAAAGTTGGGAGGCACTCTAATGCCCCTTGGAAGAGACGTAGAGAGCCTCATGAAAAAATGTTCCCATTATTAGGAAGTGGGTCTCCCATAGTGTTGGCCCATGCAGTGAATGCAAGGGCTGAAAAAAAAATTGGGAGGCACTCCAATGCCCCTTGGAAGAGACGTGGAGGAGGGCCTCATAAAAAAATGTTCACATTAGAAAGGAGCGGGACTCCTATACTTGTAATGCCCTTGCACTAAGTGTATGGCCTTGACAAACATTTACCCCTGGGGGGTATACATGAACATACTGTATAAAAATTTTTTTTACGGGCATCATAAAGACCCTTTAAAAAATTATGTGGGTGTTGCCTCATGGACCACGGTCACCCTAGTGATATGGTTAATAGTTCCTCAACAAGGGCCTTCTGGTACTGCCCCATTTTTGTAGACCTGTCCGCCTCAGGAATAAGAGATATAAAGTTCTCCTTGCAGCGTGGGACTAGAAGTGTTACCAGCCAGTAATGACTGTCATCCAAACTTTTGAGAACGCGAGGGTCACGGGAAAGGCAGCGTAACATAAACTCAGCACTGCGTGCCAGACTTCTAACAAGCAAGACTTCCGTGTCCTCACCAAGAAGAAGAGTGACCATGTTCTTCTCCTCTTCCTCCTCCTCCTCTCTGTCCTCAGGCCATCCATGCTGAACAGAAGGTATGACAGTTGTGCAGGTAGTACCGTCTATAGCTCATGAAACTAGCTCCTGTTCTTCCTCCTCCTCTTCCTCATTGTCACCCAATCCACGTTGGGATGAGATGAGGCTGGGCTGTGTGTAATCACCCTGTATGGTTCATTGCTCCATCTCATCGTGCTCCGCCTGCAATGCATCCTCTTTGATTGTGAGCCGAGAGCGTTTCAGAAGACAGAGAAGCGGGATGGTGATGCTAATTATGGCGTCATCACCGCTAACTAACTTGGTGTAGTCCTCAAAGTTTTGGACGATGGTACATATGTCTGACATCCATGTCCACTCTTGAGGTCTTATGTGTGGATTCTGAAATGAATACTGATGGCCTTGTTGATACTGGTACTCAACAACTGCCCTCTTCTGGTCACAAATCCTTCCAATGCGTGGGGACATCACACACCAGTCTGTGAACCTGAAGCTGCAAACGCTGCTGAAACACGGCAAAGGTGGCAGAAGCTATAGGTGATTTTCTAAAATGGGCACACAGGTGGCGTACTCTAACAAGCAGATCCGGCAGCTCTGGGTAGGATTTGAGAAACTGCTGAACCACGAGGTTAAGCACATGGGCCAGGCATGGTACGTGTGTGAGCTTGCCACCAGGTTCCGGCCATTGTCACACATGACCATGCCTGGCTGTAGGTTCAGCAATGTGAGCCACAGATCTGCCTGCTCTTTCAGAGCTGTCCACAACTCTTCAGCATTGTGCGGTTTGTCACCTAAGCATATTAGCTTCAGCACAGCCTGTTGCCGCTTGGCCAAGGCAGTGCTGCAGTGCTTCCAGCTTGTGGCTGATGTGGTCATTTCGGAAATGGAGGCTGAAGAGGAGGAGGCTGAGGAAGATGAGGTGCAGGAGCTGTAGACTGTGGGGGCAACCCTGATTGACCTAGGGCCTGCAATCCTTGGCATCGGGAGAACGTGTTGTGTCCCAAGGTCCAACTGGGTCCCGTCTTCCACTAAGTTAACCCAGTGTGTCAGCGAGATGTACGGTCCCTGCCCACAAGCACTTGTCCACGTGTCCGTGGTTAGGTGGACCTTCCCGGCAACTGCGTTGTTGAGGGCACGGCTAATGTTTTGGGACACGTGCTTGTGTAATGCAGGGACGGCACACCGGGAGAAATAGTGGCGGCTGGGGACCGAGTACCGAGGGACGGCTGCCGCCATCAGGTTGCGGAATGCTTTCGCCTCCACAAGCCTAAAAGGCAACATTTCGAGCGCAAGCAGTCGCGAAATGTGGGAATCTAGTAGTGTGGCCTGTGGGGCGTTGGCTGCGTATTTGCGCTTGCATTCCAAAGACTGGGGTTTGGACAACTGAATGCTGTGCTGGGACAAGGATGTAGACATGCTTCCTGATGCTGCTACTTGAGAGTGTGCAATGACCGGTGCAGGGAAGGAGGCATTTTTGCATGCACCATGGACAGGGGATTGGCTTGCATGCACAACAGCGAAAGAAGCAGTGGTGCCACGCGCAGACACTGTTCCTGGACTCTGGGGTTCGACCCACAAAGTCGGGTGTTTTGCTGCCATGTGCCTGATCATGCTGGTGGTGGTCAGGCTGGTTGTTTTACCACCCCTGCTGATGCTGGCCTGGCAGGTGGTGCAAATGGCCTTTTTGGAGTTATCGGCAGAGTTTTTAAAAAACAACCAGACTCGAGAAGACCTAACAGTTGTACTGGCAACTTCCTTCGTGTTGGCGTTAAGGGGAACGGTTGCCTGCCTTCTGTCTAGGGGCACCACACTGCTTCTTCCTGCCTGCTGGGGTGCTCTGCCTCCCTCCTTGCTCTGCATGTCCTCCTGCCAGGTTGGGTCACTTATTATATCATCCACCACCTCGTCTTCCACTTCCGCACTCTGGTCCTCCTCCTGACTTTCTGGAAATTGCCCGAATCTATAAATGGAAAAGTGATCAGCTCTTCGGAGTGTCCAAGTGTGGGATCAGTTGTCTCTGGGCACTCGGCATGGTGGGAGGAAGGAGGTTCAGGGTGAGGAATATACAGTCCGGACTCACGGCTACTGAGACTTGACTGTGTGGAAGACAGGGTGGTGGTGGTGGTGGCTAAGTGACTGGAAGAATTATCTGCTATCCAACCAATAACCTTTTCACACTGCTCTGTGTTCAATAGTGGTGTTCTGCAGTCCCCGATTAATTGAGACAGGAAGCTTGAGCGAGAAGATGTGGGTGTTTGTTGTGGCACAATTTCAGCTTGCCCACGACCTTGGCCACTTAATGCACCATCACCATCACGTCCAGTTTCCATCCCTTGCCACATGCCTTGCCCATTTTAAATGGAGGACAATATCTTCCACGCTCACTTCAAATGGCTGAATTTGGAGTGAACATATATGTGATCCATGTGACGGAGAAAACACAGTTTTAAATACCTGGCCTTTAGGTAACTATTTTGAACAGCAAACTGGTGTCAATGGCTTCACTGACAGACTGAAACTAATTTTTAACGAAGGCTAGAAATGGCAGTATTTTTTGAAAACATATATGTGATCCGTGTGACGGAGAAAACACAGTTTTAAATAGCTGGCCTGTAGGTAACTATTTTGAACAGCAAACCGGTGTCAATAGTTTCGCTGACACACTGAAACAAATTTTTAATGGAGGCCAGAAATGACAGTATTTTCAGTGCAATTATAAGTGATCTGTGTGACAGACAAACCACAGTTTTAAATAGCTGGATTTTTAGCGCTGTAATAGGCCCTGGCTGTATTCTGCAGTGCCAACAAGAAAATGGCGCAGAAAAACGGTGTTCTCTGGATTGCTTTTCAAGCAAATAATGAGAATTAAGATCCAAAAAAAAATTATTCCTGGTCCCTGAGACCTGGGCCTATTTCTAGAAATATCTAACAGCAGCAGTAGCAGCAGACAAAACTGGATTGGAGCCTCTTGTGCCATATGCACTGCCGTCTGCTATATATACCGCCTGTCTGCCTGATATCTCTGCAGATGGATTAGTCCTCAAAAAGACTGTTTGTTAAGATGGATATGTGTCTCTAATATAGTTTGGTATACCTATACTAGCTAGAAACAAGCAAATCTCTCCCTAGCTCAGCAGCACCTCTCCCTATGCTGTCTGATTCCTGAGTGACTGTCATGAGCACAGCGGTGCCAGGTCTGATATAGACCTGATCACGCTGTGTGGCCAGCCAATCACTGTAATGCCACAACCAACATGTCTGCAGCATTACAGTGAGTGGCAGACAATCCCTGCATGTTCATTGGCTCTGTAAATAGCGCCAAACATGCAGGGAGGGGACCCGAGCTCCCGCCGAGCAACCCCGGAAATACTTGGCGAGCGCCGAGCATCTCGAGCATTGAGATGCTCGGGCGAACACTGAGCAGTAGCGAGCATGCTCGCTCATAACTAGAAACTACTCAATATAATGAGGCAGATGGAGTCACTATGGACTCAAGCTAGCCTCCGTTATGGTAGTGTACCATTTTTAAGGCATGTACACCACTTTGATTGACTGTACTTTTGCGTGCTAAAAAGATACTAAAAATGATGGGTTACCATCACAACAGAGACAAGAGTCCAAAGTAATTTTGTCTGCCTTATTATATTGAATGGATGTCAAGGTTTTCATACTGGTGAGCTGCTGCTAAAGAAAGGGATCCTCAAATCATTAATAAATAAATCTAGAAAATGTAAGAATAAGTAAAAGGAGAAAAAAAGGCAATGTAAAATAAACTAAAAAAACTTTACACCACAATAAAAGAATATAATACTTGGTATCCTGCCTGACATGAGCACAAATTATTTATGGGAAGATTGTAGTACAATTTTTTATTAATTTGTCAAACTACCTTACTACAGAATGTGCCTATTAAAAGAAATAATTTTCATCCATTTCTACCGAAATGCAATTTCTTGTTAAAACATTGAGTGTCCTTCAAACAAAAATAAATAAATAGAAACAATATTTGTGTAGAAAGGAATAAAAAAAATGATAAAACAACCTTGACCATGGTAGGATTAACACATGCAGGATATTATCATCCATAAAAATATAACTGTAAAGAAAAAATACCCTCATATCTATTTATTATGCCTTTTTATTCATTGTTTTCCTTATATTTATTGTGTAGTTGGATATTATTACTTAACAAATATCTGTATATCTTTGAATTCACCCACTTGGTAATTTGTCCTAAATTTAAACTCACAAACTGTGTATATTTGTTTACTGATTGTATATTTTATGAAACGTCAACAGGTATATTGGCTTAACATTAATATTTCTGACAGTGAAAGGTGAAAGAAACGCTGTTGGAGTTAGATATTGAAATTCTTCAAAAAATAACGTTTGCTCTTTATAAATAATCATGGGAACTAACATGGATGTTTTGTCATTGCAAATAATTTTTGTTTATATGATTAATGATGTACTGTAATTTAAGAGATTCTATCACACTCCTCCCAAAATGATGTCACACAATTTCCTTTGTTGTATATTGAACTTTCTTCTTATTTTATCCTGAATTACGGTGAGTATTTGCTCTTTTCTCCACTGTCTGCTGCCCCAAAGACATATTTTTTCAAAACTTTGTAATGCCAAGTTTGAAAACCAATTTTGGTACTGCAATCAACTAATTCCCTTAATAACTTAATAACTCACTCTTCTCTGCACCTGCTCTAGTTCAGCTATGTCCTTCTTTATACAGTAGCCCAAAATTGTACACAATTTTGTATGTGTGGCCTGACTAGTGACTTCTACAGAGGCAAAACTATGTTCTTGTTATGAGCATCTTTGATTCTTCTAATGCATCCAATGATTTTATTCTCATTGTCAGCAACTTCCTGGCACTGCTCACTAAAGTTGAGTTTGCTGTCCACCAATACACTCAAGGCTTTTTAAGTGACAGTTTTACCCAGTGTTATACCTTTAATATATAATTGTACATTTTGTTTCCTTGACCCAAGTGCATGACCTTACATTTATCTATGTTAAACTTCATAGCCATTTCTTGTCTTGAGCCTCCAGTTTCCCCAATCCCTCTGGAATATTAAATTATCTTCCTTTGTGTTGATTACCTTACAGAGTTTATTATAATCTGCAATTATTGAACTTCTTGAACTTCTCCTATGCATGCCATGTATTAATTCATTAAAAGCAACCTATCACATGAAAAAACACTATTAACCTGCTGATATGGGGTTAATGTATAGGTCAATAACATTCTGAACCTTCACGGCGCTAGCAATTAGACCCCCACTGCTGGGAGGAAATTAATTTTATTCCTCCCGGTAGCGTTCAGATTTCAGTAACGAGAGTGACACAGGCGCTGGGTCAGTCACCACTCTTTGTATAGAGAGCAACGGCTGTAACAGCGCCCCTGTCACTGACTGACAGCAGGCCCTACTACTGAGCTGCTGTCAGACAGTGCCAGAGGTGCGATTGATTACTGCCACCGCTCTCTATACACAGAGCTGTGACTGAACCCATGCCGGCGGCACCCCTATGACTGAAGCAGGAATGCTACTGGGAGGAAGTTTCTTTCCTCCAATCAGAGAGGACTAAGTGCTGGCACCAGGCAGGTTCAGAATGCTATTAACCTGCAGATTAACCCCATATCTGCAGTTTAATAGCATTTTTTCACGTGACAGGTTCCCTCTAATATGTATAAAAAGGAGGGCCCAATACTGACCCCCTGTAATACTTCACTATTAACCGTGACCCAGAGTATGTTCCATTAATAATCCTATCCTGTTTTCTATTAGTGAGTCAGTTGTTAACTAATAAAAACATATTTCTTACGGGTCAGGGTAGTGGAACCTCTGTGCTTCGGTGCAAGGAGGGACCAGAGGGGCGTGACTAAGTGCCTACTCGGCCCGACCAGGGTCACACGGCGGCTTAGTCGACTCCGTGAACCAGGGAGGAACCGGGCAGGTGGACCAGGTGTCACTCTGAGACCGACCTTGCGTGAGAGCAGGTGACTCCCACGGGTCAGATGGCAGGAACTGACTGGTACAGTGGATGAGCATGGCAGGAAGGCTGACGGGTGGTCCAGGTGGATAAGCAGGCAGGTTCGGCAGATAGCCAGACGGGTGCGACATGTTACAGGCAGGTCCTCCAGGTAGGCTATCTGGTGGGCACAGCAGGTTACAGGCAGGTGCTCCAGGTAAGCAGGCTGGCGGACACAACTGAAGACAGACTGGAGGACAGAACTGTTAGACAGGCTGGTGTGCTAGACTGATATACAGACTGGCAGGCAGGACTGACAGGCAGCGGGACCTGAGGGCTTTAGCAAGTGTTAGCACATGGAGCAACAACCTTGCACAGGCACCTCCATATTGAAGAAGGTGCATTATATAGGGGAAGTCCTCCAGCCATTGGCCGGGGACTCTATAGGGTGGCACGTGTGGCCTCTTTAAGAGGGAGGGAGCGTGCGCGCACCCTAAGCACAGTGCCTGGGAAGCTGCGCATGGTGCGCGCTACAGCAGCAGGGGAGTGGGAGGACGCCGGACCTGGACCGCGTCGGTGAGGGGAATGGCGTCTCTGCCGGGCAGGAGGCAGAGACGCCGATGCTACAGTACCCTCCCTTTACGCCCCCTCTTCTTAAGGCCCGCAAGAAATTTTTTAAGAAGATGAGGGGCATGAATGTTCTCCCTGGGTTCCTAAGTAGAGATGAGCGTTGTTCTACTCGAACTGTTCGCCAATTTCAAATTCGAGCTGTTTTGGGCGGTGTTCGAGCCGTTCGGCGAACACGAACAATTTGAGAAAAATTCGGCTGTTCGAGGTTATGTTCGATAACTGTTCGTGCACCAAAATCATAACTGGATTTTTTCTCAGTAATGATGAAAATTAATGTTAATACGCAGTTTGAGTGTACAGCGGGGTGGGGGGAGGGGCAGGGGATGGATCTCTGCAGGAACAATGAAGATCTCCATTTTTTTTTCTCTTTCCCGCATTTGCAGTGGGGAGGTGCAATCTGTCAGCCTATCAGCAGCGCACACACGGAGCGAAGTGCTTTTTTTCACACAAGCAAGGGCATGTGTCATTGGCAGTGTATGTCACATGTCCTTGCCCTATAAGACCAAGCCATTTTCCCCGTCGCCACCATTTTCTCACTGCTGCAGCTGCGTGTTAGACGGCACCGCTGTTGCTGTGTGCGCTATACCTTGTTAATTTCAAGCCAATTTTCGCACACATATACAGATAGCTTGGGAGTAGGGAATAGTTGTGATTGCAGTCCTTTTAAGGACTAGGTTACAGCATTTCCTACGACTTTTATCAGGGAGGTCTGTGCTCTTAAATAGATAGGTTGTGGGAGTAAAGACTAATTGTAATTGGAGTCCTTTTCAGGACTAGGTTACATGAGTTCCTATCAGTTTTTGCCAGGCAGGTCTGTGCCAGTGCTGTGCAAGTTTTTTTCACAGCATTTGGCTGAATCTAGCAAAGCTAATCCTTTTTGGCCTATTGCAGAGTGTGTTAGTCAGTGGAGTAGCCTATCTGTGTTGCAAGATATAACACCTGTGTATAGAATACCAATTTTTTTACTGCACCTAGTGAAGTAAAATCTTTTGGGCATAGCATCATTCTATTAGTCCATCTATACTGACCTCCATCAGGTTGCAAACTGAATATAATTTTTTTCTGCATCTAGCTCTGAAAAAATATTTTGGCTTCTAGCAGTGTGTGGGACTTGGTCTATTAGTCCATCTATACTGACCTCCATCAGGTTGCAAATTAAAAATAATTTTTTTCTTCATTTAGCTCTGAA